>NC_137776.1:115406289-116006289 GCF_963455305.1 Plecotus auritus | reverse complement strand
GCAAATGTGTGTTTATAAGCAAGAGATAGGGAAGGGGAGCCCCGGATAGCAGAAAAGAGTAAAATCAACACGTCCTTCTTGCTTCATTTGGATGGACTTCTCATTCTCATGCAAAATGAAATAATATTAATCCAAGTAATCTGGTGGTGAGTCAATATTCCTCTACATTTATAACCCACTTAGCTTAACATTGTGAGGGGATTCCAACATTTTTTCTAGTAATAAAACCCACTGCAATATTATCTCATGAATTTTGATATACCAGGGCAAACACTTTTTCGAATGAAGTATGAAAGTTCTTGTTTTAAACTTTAAAATGCTTTACATTTAATACAATACCTCAGGTTATGACTCAGCAGGGATCTCTGTGTTCAGATAACAGGAATAACTTTCTGATTAGTTATCTGGCTGGAGGATGAAGGCTGCATCCCCAGAAACTTCAGGAGAGAAAAGACAACCATCTACCTGGGAGCTTTTCAATCTGCTGAGGTGAAAACAGATGGACAAAGAGGATAACACGGAGACAAATAATTAATAATGCTATCCTCTCTACGCTCCTGAACATGCCCACAACAACTACAAAAGAGGTTTGAAACAAAATAGAATCAAACAAGTAACTGTAATCGATATGGCCGCCTGGAGAACTGGAGAGAGCCCTGCCTTTTGAGTCCAGACTCTGCCCTTACCTAGTTACCCTCTGGGCTAATCACGATCTCTTGTTTCAGATTCTTCCTTGGTTAAATGAAGGTGATAACAGAATATCACAGTGTTTGGGGGATAAGTGGGATGATGTAAGTAAAGGTGGGCAAATATCAGTGCTATATTTATTGACCCCGATTTCTTGTGTATCAGGTTATCTCAGATTATTAACTAGCTTCATGGTCAATGGGGATCCCAATCAGACCTGGTCTGGTCTTTGACTTCTTTCCCACAAGACCTGAACACCTGACCCTCAAACTGTATAAAAGCTTGGAAACTTTTAGAGGACAACCCCATTTCCTCACTCCTGGTTTTTACGAGGAAGTATTTTCCCTAAGTCCACGACTGGCCTTTCTTTGTCTTTTTACTAAGGTTGCCTTGGGGCAAGTGGAGGAACAAACTCATTTAGAGGGTAAATTTGAGAAGAACCAACTGGGCATGCTCAGCTGCAAGCTTTCCCTCCTGGGAGGTGCCTGCCCGCAGCAGTGTGTGATTTGCTCTTTCCCAACTTTCTGAAGAGAGGAAGCCTGCTCGGTCCAGCACTACATGGGAAACGGTGGGTGAACCTAGCTTTTAGATTTAGCACAGACACTTGGTTATGTCCTGCAGCCTGGCTTCTGTACGATGATCTATAGGATGGTCTGTTTCTGCAGCTGCTTCAATCAGCTTCTCCCAAGCCATGGAGAGGAGAGTGGTATTGTTTCCTGGAGGCCCTCTCGGAGACCCCAATCCGAATCCGAGTTAGCCGCTTTTTAGAAGAGCTTCATTAAGACATCAGTTCAAGCATAACCTACTTATCTGCAGAAGTTCTGTGTCTACCTCCCAGGCACTCACAGTCTTCTCCAGAGCTTTCTCAGACAAGAGAGAGCCCAGTTACTGCCCAGCCACAGGCACAGGGTGAGGCTGCTCAGGGCAGAGGAGCCCTCATCTGTGAGGCCTTCAGAAACACTCCCCAGCAGTCAGAGTGTTCCGGTAGACAGTCCCACGCTCTGCCAGTGGCTGCTGTCCAGGGCCAGTGCTCTCAGTGGGGAATCTAAACGCTTCCATCCAGAAAAGGCCCCTCCCTCACCCCGCCTCACTGTCTCAAACTTCTCCCTGGTTTAACTTCAAAGCTCTGCTCAAATAAGGGGAGAGAGGAGGAGAAAGAAGGAAGGAAGAAGAAAGGGATGGCTGATCACGCCTGGCTGGTGACGTCTGCACCTCAGGTGCACATCTCTCTCACTCTCACACCGTGACTGCACACTACGCTCCATTAGCCTGTGAGGCCGGATCGCACCCTAGACGTCACTGCAGCACTAACACTGAACCTAGGGCCCGGCTCATGTTCTGTGGGAGAACTATGTATCTAAATCATTCCTGGTCAAATACCACACAGACACACAGTTCCTTCTCCAGCTGAGCGGGCCCAGCTCCTGGAATCATGATGAGACATAATCGACAAAGAAACCTTGGGAAACAGAGACACCACACAAAGAGCAACATCAGCCCCTGACATGTGCTTCCCGGGCCAGTCCAAGCAGCTCACACGTTTTCGTTTTCCAGCATTCACTGAAAAGGCAGCTCCTTTAGAAGCAAGCCCAGCTTTAAAAGAATGTTTAAAAATCCGTGATAGATCTTTGGAACATCTTTGCATGGTGCTATAAAGACCTCTCTCTGTGTGAGCTTTTTTTTTTTATTTTTTATTTTTTAAAAGAATAAGTTTTAAAAATATGCCTCAAAGGAAAAATAATGAGTTAGTAAGGAGGTCATTCAGCTTGGGGAACTTTTTCTTTCTAATAAGAGAAGAAATGTATTACATCACCTCATTTACAGCAAACGCTATGTCTGTGAGTTTGTTGCCCATCCCCAAGCTCTTGCCTCTGCAGCATCCACCCTTGTCCCCTTTGCACCCCTTCACACCAGGTGTCAGCAGCCGCCTTGGCCCCTATCCCTTGCCCTCAGTCACCCTACACAATACCATGCCATGAAATTCATTTTCCTCCAGCCACCACCCTGCCACCCACCCTCATGTGGCTGTGGGGAGGCCTAGAGAGAGGTCATACCTGATAGCATTTTACAGCAAGAAGAACCCTGGAAAAGCACTCAATTCAATTCAACCTCTCAATGTACAAAAACAGAAGCAGCCACACCTAAGCAGCCCAGAAAAGGGTGGTGAGGCCCACAGCGCAGATTGGAGCTGATAACCTCGGTGCCTGTGTTCCCTCCATAAACCTCTTAAATGCTTAAGCAAGATTGACACCTACCTGCCCTGCAAACTGCCCTCCACTTAACTATCACTTTCAACACAAACCATATACATATAGTTGTTGTTGCTGTTGTTGTTGTTTGGTCTAAAGGAAGCTATTTTATTTTATTTTTATGTTAAACCTTTCATTTTTATTTTTATTTTATTGTCTAAAGTTTTACATATGTCTCCTTTTTCCCCAATTGACCCCCTCCCCCATCCTTTCCCAGCCCGGCAAGCCCCCACCGCATCAGTGTCTGTGTCCATTGGTTATGCTAATATGCATGCATGTAAGTCCTTTGGTTGCTCTCTAACCCCCCATTCCCCTACTATTTGTCTCTAGATCAGTCTATTCTTGTTCATCAAATTATGTTGATCATTATATCCCACAAATGAGTGAGATCATGTGATATTTATCTTTATCCCACTGGCTTATTTCACTTAGCATAATGCTCTCCAGTTCCATTCATGCTGTTGCAAATGGTAAAAGTTCCTTCTTATAGTGGCATAGTATTCCATTGTATAGATGTACCACGGTTTTTAATCTACTCATCTGCTGATGGGCACTTAGGCTGTTTCAAAATCTTAGCTATTGTAAATTGTGCTGCTATGAACATAGGGGTGTATATATCCTTTCTGATTCGTGTTTTTGATTTCTTGGGATATAGTCCTTGGAGTGGGATTACTGGGTCAAATGGGAGTTCCATTTTTAACTTTTTCAGGAAACTCCATACTGCTCTCCACAGTGGCTGCACCAGTCTGCATTCCCACCAGCAGTGCACAAGGGTTCCTTTTTCTCCACATCCTAGCCAGCAGTTGTTCTGTTGATTTGTTGATGATAGCCATTCTGAGAGGTATGAGATAGTATCTCGTTGTTTTGATTTGCATCTCTCTGATGATTAGTGACTTTGAGCATGTTTTCATATGTCTCTTGGCCTTTTGTATGTCCTCTTTCGAAAAGTGTCTATTTAGATCCTTTGACCATTTTTTTGATTGGATCATTTATTTTCCTTTTGTTAAGTTGTATGAGTTCTCTGTAAATTTTAGAGATTAAACCCTTACCGGAAATATCTTTGGCAAATATGTTCTCCCATGCCGTGGGCTTTCTTGTTGTTTTGTTGATGGTTTCTTTTGCTGTATAAAAGCTTTTTATTTTGATGTAGTCCCATTTGTTTATTTTCTCCTTAATCGCCATTGCCCTAGGGGCTGTGTCTGTAAAGATATGGCTACGACATATGTCCGCTATTTTGCTGCCTATGGAGTCTTGTACGATTTTTATGGTTTCCCATCTTACATTCAAGTCCTTTAACCATTTTGAGTTTGTTTTTGTGTATGGTGTAAGTTGGTGGTCTAGTTTACAGCCAACATCATACTCAATGGCCAAAAACGAAACTCATTTCCCCTAAGAACAGGAACAAGACAAGGATGCCCACTTTCACCACTCCTGTTCGATATAGTACTGGAAGTGCTAGCCATAGCAATCAGACAAGAAGAAGATATAAAAGGCATACAAATTGGAAAAAAAGTAAAACTGTCCTTATTCGCAGATGACATGATACTATACATAGAAAACCCCAAAGACTGCCTCAAAAAACTACTAGACCTAATAAATGAAGCTGGCAACATAGCAGGATACAAAATTAAAACCCAGAAATCTATGGCCTTTTTATACACCAATAATGAACCCATAGAAAGAGAAACAAAAAAAAAATCCCATTTACCATAGCACCAAAAATATTAAGATACCTAGGAATAAACTTAACTAAGGACGTAAAAGACCTATACTCGGAAAACTTCAGCACATTTAAAAAAGAGATAGAGGAAGACGTAAACAGAGGGAAGAACATACCATGTTCATGGATTGGTAGAATTAACATCATTAAAATGTCCATACTACCCAAAGCAATCTACAGATTCAATGCAATTCCCATTAAAATACCAACGGCATATTTCAAAGATCTAGAACAAACTCTCCAAAAATTCATCCGGAATAAAAAAAGACCCCGAATAGCCACAGCAATCCTGAGAAATAAGAACAAAGTTGGAGGTATCACATTACCAGATATCAAGCTATATTACCAAGCCACGGTTCTCAAAACTGTCTGGTGCTCGCACAAGAACAGACATATAGACCAATGGAACAGAACAGAGAATCCAGAAATCGACCCAAGCCATTATACTCAATTACTATTTGACAAAGGAGGCAAGAGCATACAATGGAATCAAAACAGTCTCTTTAATAAATGGTGCTGGGAAATTTGGACAGATACATATAGTGTTTTGTTTTGTTTTCATCCCCTGGGTGGTTTTTAAGCCTTTTTAAAAATAAAAATAAAAGTAACATAACCTTTTTCTTTTCCATCCCAATGAAGTCTTATGCAGAATTCAATTCTATAAAAATTGATAAAATTCTCTATTCTGTGCTCGAAACAGGCAGGATTCTCACTCTTAGGCTACCCCCTCCCAACAGCCACTGAGACTCCTCTGAGGACCTTCAGGCATGGCTCTACCCATCAGACAACTCATGGATTCCCAACGCCCACTGCACTGGCCCCTTCCTCACTCACCACCTGCCACCAGCCTTCAGCCTTCAAGGTCTGGAGAGTGGCCACCACCTCCAAGCAGCCTCTCCTGACCTTTGCTCCAAAGCTCTGAATGGGTAGCCCTTCCTCTGCTCCCAAACAGTCAGAATCATGCATTTTTCTCATGCTTCACCCCACCTTCAGGCCCATTTATAATGAGGACCCAGGGCCCATTTATAGTGAGGGCTCACCCACCCAACTGGCAGCCCCCAAATATCCATGGAAGCAGCTTCAAACATTGCGATTGCCCCCCTGGTGAAGGTTCAGCCTGCCCCTTGGCCTTCTCTCCCTACCCTTCCCCATCTGGCTCAGTTTCTGTTCAGTCTGAGCCCTTGCCTCTTTACAAGCCCATGGATGGGGTTTGGCCTTCTCTTCCTGAGTTCTGCACTCTTCCCCCAGCGCTGCCTCTCATTTTTCTCTTTCATTTTTTTCCTCTTGAGCTCTGGCATCTCTGCTAGAAGGGGCTGGCTGAGGAAGGGGAAATATGACCCCTCCTCACCCTGAAACATCTGTTTACAGACGAATGTTCAAGCCGACCCTGCACCTGCCTCAGCAACAACAGGAAAACCGAGGTTGCCCCCTCGGGTCCCACCCTCTGAAGACAGGTAGGTGAGTGACTCGGATGCACTCTAACCTTTAAAAACTCCCTGAAATGGGAGTTTTGTACTCCAGGCCTGGCATATCCAGGGGTGAGTGGGCCAACAGTCATTCCTGAGGAGAACAGGCAGATAGAAACACAGTCCTCGGAAGAGTTGAATTTCCAGCAGAAAGAATGAGCGAAAAGTCCTCAGGGAAAAGGAAGACAAACCTGAGTCACACTGGAGATGGGAGACGGCCCTCCCCTGACGGGTCTACCCACCACGCCACCAATGGAGAGCCTGGCTCACTCTCCACCTGCTGCCTTCGTGTTGTCAGACTGGTGGCTGAGTGGGTCTGAGATCAGGCTGCCTGGGTGTGACTCCCGGGTCTATCACTTTCAGAGCTGCCATCTCTTGAGCCTATCATGTAACATCGTGAAACTTTAGTTTCCTCTTTTATAAAACAGAGATAATAAAGTGACCTGTCTTGTAGTGTTGTGAGAATTAAATGACATTATCCAAATAAAGCATTTGGCACAGCCCCAGGTACAAGGTAAGTGTGTAATAAGTACTAGCTTTTCATTCTTATCATTCACATAATGCTTTCTTTTATATGTGTACTACAGGCACGAATTCGTGCACCCGTGGGGTCCCTCGGCCTGGCCTATGGTATCAGGCTGAAACCGGCTCTCTGACATCCCCCGCCCACCCCCCCTCCCAGAGAGGTCCTGGATTGCTAGAGGGTGCAGGCCAGGCCGAGGGACCCCACCAGTGCACAATCAGGGCCAGGGAGCTAGCAGCAAGCTAACCTACTGGTCGGAGCGTCTTCCCCCTGGTACTCAATGCATGTCATAGCGACTGGTCAACAGGTCAACTGTTTGCCCCCTAGTGGTCAGTGCACGTCATAGCGAGCTGTTGAGCAGCCTTATCATAATATCATTAGCATATTATGCTTTGATTGGTTGAAAGGACAACAGGGCACTTAGCATATTAGGCTTTTATTATACAGGATATCCCCTTCTGGACAGGAGACTTCATAGGCTTTCTACTTTCTCGCCCTTATAAAAATACTCTTAATTAATTCTGCCTCACAGGATCATGGGGATGATAGAATAAGACAGTAGGCAAACAAACAAACAAAACAGAAACAAACTCACAGATACAGGGAACAAACTGATGGTTGCCAGATGGAAGGAGGATTGGGGAATGGGTGGAAAAGGTGAGAGGTATTAAGGAAGTACAAAATGACAGGTACAAAAATAGTCATGGGGATATAAAGTACAGCATAGGGAATGGTGTCAATAATCCTAAATAATAAAAAGGTATTATGCAAATTGACCAAAGGGCAGAACGACCAGAATGCCCACAGCCCCTCACCCCCGGCCGACCTTCCCCTGAGTGAGCACTCCCACCCCAATTGGGGGTGGCAAACCACCCGCAGACCTCACCTGGACGGATGGCCCCCAATGGCCCCCATTGGGCACGGGCTGGCTGGACGCCACCAGTGCACAAATTCTAGTCCTAGCTAATAAATAAAGAGGGAATATGCTAATTGACCCTCATGCTGTTGCAAAGATGGCGGCACCCACAGCCAATAAGGAGGGAATATGCTAATTGAGTGCCCCGTCCTCAAAGATGGCGGCGCCAACAACCAATAAGGAGGGAATATGCTAATTGACTGTCCCACCCTCTAAGATGGTGGCACCCACAGCCAATAAGGAGGGAACATGCTAATTGACTGCCCCGTCCTCAAATATGGTGGCTCCCAGAGCCACAAGATGGCAGTGCCCAGTCCCCTCAGCCCCCCAGCCACCCAGGGCCAGCCTGAGGTTCAGGCAAGCCTTGGATGGCAGCTGCCCAGCCGCCCAGGGCCGCCCGAGGCTCAGGTAAACAGGACCGGCCAGCAGAGGTGTGATGGGACATCGCCTTCCCCTGATCGCCGGGTCGCCTCCTGCCCCTGAGGGCTCCTGGACTGTGAGGGGGGCAGGCCACACTGAGGGACCCTCCCCCCCCGCCCCACTCCAGTGCATGAATTTTCATGCACCGGGCCTCTAGTGTTGTAATAAGTATGTATGGTGTTAGATGGTACTAGATGTATCAGAATGATCACGTCATACAGTATTAAACATCTAGTCACCATGTTATACACCTGAAACTGATATAATATTGTGTGTCAACTGTAATAGGAGAATAAGTTAATTAATTAAAAAAAAGATGGCAGGTGAAAAGAGGTCAGCAGGGGGTCTGGCACACTATAGGCACTCAGTAAGAGCAGAGGGTATTGAAGAGGCTGGCCCACCCTGGTCACACTCTGAGCCTTCCCTCCCCAGGCCTCCCTCCAGCCACTGGGCTGAGGAGCCCTTCAGAAAACCAGGGGCCAGTTTGAGAAGGCTCCTCAAGGAACCACACGGAGCCGCTGGCCACAAAGCCGGTGTGGATTGGACATTTATACTTATTATTTTATGATGAGAATTCAAGCTTCCTCACAGCAGTGCCAGAAAAACTCATCCTGGGTCCAGGGGTGCGTCTTTAATACCAACTATCTCAATTTGGATTTTGTTATATAACCACCATGTGTAGACTTGCCAACAATGTTAAAAATAGAAGGCAATTAAAAAAATCAAAGAGAAAATCTCCTAGTTTCTAGACTGACTTGCATGGAAACAGTGACCCCACCAAGGCATGATGGGTGTCAATTTTTCATTCACTTAGGGGAGTGGTTTTTGTGTTTCCTGTTGTTTTCTTTGGGTCGTTTTATTTATTATTCCCCACTATTCTTTAATGACAAGTGAGGGTGCCACCACTCTTCTTAAAAACAATAAAAGCTACAGGGAGGAAAATAAGCCTTTGCAAGCCTCCAAAGGCTGGGGGTTTGCCCAGAGAAGTGTGCTGCTCAAGCACAGCGTGGCAACAACTGCCCCGGGCCCTGGGCCGAGCCAAGCCCCTGTGGTGAGGACTTGCTTTATTTTTGGTCCAAGCGCAGAGTCCAGGAAGCCACATCTACTGACTTCTTTTTCATTTAAGATTACACATTCATCAATGAGCCTGGTTGAGAAAGCCTCCATTAGAAAGTTTCTCTCTTTGTTCCAAAAAAGAATAGGAAAAACAGAAACACAGACACCATTCCTAGGAAAACAGCACCCGCCCAGCAAGAGACCAAAACAGGTGTGTGCTTCCTCCTACTCTTTCTTTAAATTGCATTTTATCCTTCCCCCCGGCCCTCCCCACACACACACACACAAACACACACAGCAAGCAGCTCCCCAAGCTGAGATAGTGTTTGGTTTTATATAAATGCCAGATGACTCAAATTCCTTGTAGAAGAAGGAGGTGTAGGAATCTATAAAAATGCTGATAAGCACTTAACCACAAACACACTGACAACTACACATGGTGGTTACATAACAAAATCCGAAATGAGATAGTTGGTATTAAAGACGTACCCCTGGACCCAGGATGAGTGCTTCCATCAACTTTAGTTAATTAAAAAAAGGTCAAAGGCTTCATATAGTTGAAGAAGGAAAAATACAAAGTTCCACAAAGACAAGTAGGACTGCCATAGTAAAAAAAAAGAAGAAAAAACCCATCTGAGTCACTTCAGCACATCTCAAAGGCAGACCTTCACATAACAGGTCAAGATACACCATTTGAAAATATTTATATTTTAAATCATAAGATGGCTGTTCCCAGACTGTAGAAATTGAGAGTGATTACACAATGAGCTGGTGCTCATTTGATCTCCCCTAATTTGCCATAACCCCGCGTGGCTTCTAGAAAAAGACAAAACCTGACAGACCACGGCAGGATGGCCAAGGAGCCCTGATTTATTTCAGTTTTGAAAGGCTACTGCACCAGGATTTTCATTTCTGCCCAGAATGCAATCCACACGCCTGGCCTCGTGGTCCTAAATCAAATACACGTTTTTCTCATCTAGCAGAGAGATCTTGTGAGCTGTGAACAAAACCTGCCCAGGTGCCTGGGGGAGAAATGAGGGGGAGGACGGGGTCGCGCTGGGACATGGAGTCACTCCTTGTTGTGACTGTGGCACCAGACTTGGCTAGCTCGCAGAAGGGCCCAGACAGGAAGAAGGCAGGGACTTGGCCTTCAAGATGTCCAGTAAGAGAAGTTTGGCATCACAAGCCGAGAAGAATCTCCTGCCCAGAGAGCTAGGTCCCTAAACTGATCCAAAGCAAGGAGGGCCTCACGGCTTCTGAGGGCAACACAGGGACCTGCAGATGGACCATGGGACACAGTGTGGGGGAATTCTAGTCTTTTCTCCACCCAGGGGCCTAGCCACAAACAGGGAAGGTTGATAATGGACCCCATGAAGATGTTCCCTCAAGGTCATCAGAGGTCATGCACCCATCCCAGCTCACAGGAGTAAGCACCTTGGCATTCATTTGGGAAGCTGCCCAGAGAGTCTAAGCTTTCACCTGGGGCACCTCACCTGAGAGCATCCATACGCACTTGAAACAGTAATTGTTTCATTTTTATAACAGTCTGGGTCTAGGATGTATTTAATTTGATAGAGCTACCTCAAATTGTGTGGGAAGGGGATAAAGTAATTCTGATAATAACTTGCATTTCTTCCAACCATATCCCTATAAACATAGTGGGACCTTTTAAGTACAGGTGCTTTCTGACTAATGATGAAATACATGTACACCTCATCATTCCATGGCCTTCCAATATCTCCTGAGGACTGAGGCTTAGAAGAAACAATTCAAGTGGAATTCCCCCAGACCTTACCAGTCCAACCTGCCTCTCGCCATCTGTTACCTTGCCATTCCTCTCACGGAGGCTGACTGGCTAAACCTGACCTCAGCCAGCAAACAAGTGCAGGCAAGGACATCTCAAATAGCACAACGCAGGTCAGCAGACCCTAAACTAATTGCCATGATGGCAGGGATGGCATGTGTCTGCTGGTTAGAATCTTCCTGTCATTTCTGTTATGAGACACACAGCTGTTTCCCATTCTGGGAAGTTTTGAAGGGGCAAGGAAAGGGAAGACAGGAGGAAAGGGATCTTCATGGACAAAACCTGGCAAAGGTTCATTGAGGATCTACAAGCTTCCCAAATAAAGCACACCCCACCTAACCTAGTCTCTCTCTCCCCCATAACCCTGCTTTAAAGTTCTTCATAGCTCCATCTGGTTTTACTATGTTTTTCTTATTTTTACAAAGCCATGATCTACAGATCTGGCCCCTGGATACCTCTTCCTCTACAGTTCTTCCTGTCACTTATCTACCCACACTGGGCTCCTTGATGTTTCCATAACACATCAAGTTCACTATCATTTGAGGGGTCTATTAGTTTGCTAGGGCTGCCATAACAAGGTAACACAAGCTGGGTGGCTTAAATAACAGAAATTTATTGTCTCAGAGTTTTGAAGGTTAGAAGTCTGAAATCGAGTTGTTGGTAGGGTAGTTGGGTTCTTTTGACGACTCTATAAAAGGATCTGTCCCATGCCTCTCTCTTTGCCTCTGGTGGCTTGTTAGCAATCTTCAGTGTCCCTGGGCTTACAGACTCATCACCCCAATGATGGTGCTCTTCCCAGGAGCCAGTCTGTCTCCAAACTTCCCCTTTTTATGAGGACCCTAGTTTGCATAGATTAGAGGCCCACCCTACTCCAGGATGACCTCATCTTAACTAATTATAACTGCAATGATCCTTTTTCCACATTCTGAGGAACTGGAGCTTAGGACTTCCCTATATGAATTGGGGATGTGGGGATATACTTTAACCCATAGCAAGAGCCTTTGCAATCGCTGTTCCCTCTTCCTAGAAAGCTCTTTACCCAGTGTGGTTGCCATCAGGATATGCCTTGTAGTCATCCAACTTACAGGGACCATAACTGACCAAGAGTCACAGCTGCTGTGCTCTGAAATCCATCTCTGTATTTATGCCAAAGTCATGATCTCCACAACTTGGTCCTACCCAGTGACTGAGAATGTCAGAGATACCAAGGCAAGCCTGTTCCTGGGAGATAAAAATTCACCTGACAGGTTATCTTTGGTTCAAGGATTCTCCTCAGCCTTGTCAAACTCCCTTAGCACAGCACTCTAGGCTGCTTCCACTCACCCTTCCTTCCTTGCCTCTTCCTAATGTCATACTAAGTTCACCCAGGTCCTCCTTCACTTCCAAACATCCTATCTAATAAAGAGGGAATATGCTAATTGACCATCACTCTGTCACAAAGATGGCTGCATCCACAGCTGAGGCCAAGTTCCCATAAGGAGCCTTAACAAGCAATCATCAGGGACCTGAGGCCGCCCCCGGGGAGCTTGACAGGGGACCTCAGGGCATGCCCCCACCCAGCAGGGCTTGCTGGGTTGGGGTGAATTCAGGCTGCTCCCCCGCCCAGTAGGGCTTGACAGGGGACCTGAGGCTGTGCCCCCCTGCCAGTGGGGCTTGATGGGGGACCTGAGGTTGTGCCCCCCTCCTGGTGCTGGGCTGGGGGACCTGAGGCTGTGCCCCCTCCTCACCTGGTGGGGCTTGACAGGGGACCTCAGGCCATGCCCCCCACCCAGCAGGGCTTGACAGAGGACCTCAAGGCATGCCCCCCACCCCAGTCTGGGCTGGGGGACCTCAGGCCACACCCCTCCCATCCTGGCACTGGGCCAGGGGACCTGAGGCTACGCCCCCTGCCCAGCAGGGCTTGACAAGGGTGGGACTGGCTGGGTCTGGATCTAGCCCAATGTCAGGGGGGGCCAGCCGGGTCTGAGTCTCATGTGATTTTGAGGTGCATGTGGGTGGGTGGGGACTTGACTCTGGGTCCCGTGGTGAGCCCCAGACTCTGAAAGGAGGAAGGTTTTCATATACATTTCACTAATTTGCTTTCATCTCTGACACTTCTATTATAGAGAAAGGGCAAATAGCAATATTAAATTATTTCCTCTAATCCCCTTTTAATGTGCACGAATTTCGTGCACCAGGTCACTAGTATGTAAAATATAACCCAGTGTGATCATCCGGTGAATGTACTTCATAGACCTATAAAATAAAACTTTTACTTTGTTTTGTTTAAATCTTTATTGTTGAAAGTATTACATATGTCCCCTCTTGTTCCCCCCATTGACCTCTTTCTTCTAACCTGCCCGCCCCCCACAGGCCTTCACCATCCTATTGTCTGTGTCCATGGGTTATGCATATACACGGTATGCATACAAGTTCTTTGGTTGATCTCTTCCCACTCACCCATCCTTCCCCTAAAATATAACTTTTTAAAAATACAGGCCAGAAATGAGTAGAGAACCCAAAGCTGAAGCCAAAGCAGTAGGCATGAGAGCAAATGCTGCATCACCAGAGGGGGATGAATCTGGATACAGCTACTTCAGGGCCTAGGGCTGGGATTTTAATGACCAGGTTAGGACAGGCGAGCCCACGCAAGATAGGAGACTGGAACTGAGGTAACATCACATGCTTAGAATTATTGAAAATCTCCCTCTATATAAAAATGGGACTAGAAAAACTACCACTGCTCCCTAGTAGTTCAGGGAAGAGGCAACTAAGTCTGTATTCTGCCCCAATCTCAGTGTGAAAAAAAAAAAATGCATCTAGTGAAAAACACAAAACATGCACAAGCATGTTGCCCAAATATGCATTATTTAGATTATGCAAGAATCTGAGCTGATAACTCAGCATAAAAATGTCCCTAGGACCACAGAAGCAAACTCAAATTGTTTTGTAAAAATATGTTCATAACTCAGGACCCAAAAGATTCCCTTAGAATAAACAATTCCTGTTGAACAAACCAGATAAAGAACCAAACAATCAGAGGGTCACATACACAACAAGCAGAATTAGCATCCCAAGAACTAGTAGTAATAGAATAATCTGAGAAATCTAAAATCTAACAATGTTTAAAAGTATATTTAAAATGAAATAGTCAACTCATGTAAAAAAATGGTCAGAATTGAAAAAAAGAAATAAGTAGAATACTAAAAATTAAAACTACAATGTTAAGTTGCATATTAGATACAGCTGAAAAGAGAATTAGTATTATGAAAGATACTTTGCCTAATCTGCCAGAGGGCCTGGGAAGAGCAAACCTTGGTGCACAGCTCAGTCCTTCCCACATGCATCCAGACCTAGCAGACAGAGCCACAAGCTGTGGATAGCTGATTGCTCAAATAGGATATTCAGCACCAGTCACAAAGACTGAAGAAATTACTCATAGTATAGCACAGAGAAAATAAAAAGATAGAAAGTGTTAGAGGATATAAGACAGAGAATAGATTGAAAAAATTTAATATATATTTTATTGAAGTTTAGGACAAAGGAGTATAAAATTGTGAAAGAGGCAAAATTGAAATGATAATGGCTTAGAATTTAGTAGAATTAAAGTAATACTTGTGTTCTTCATTTAAAACATCATAAACCCCAAGCAGGATTCAAAAGAAACAGAAACACACACACACACACACACACACACACACACACACACACACACACCTGGACACATTGTGGTAAATTGAAGAATACCATAACCAAAGACAGAGTCATGGAAGCAACCAGAGAGAAAAACATAGGTTAACAACCTAATAATGCCAATCAGATTAACAGCAAACTTTTCATCAGTGATTTAGAGGCTAGAAGAAAATAGAATAACATATTCAAAGTGGGAAGAGAAAATAACTGTGAAACAACTATTCGATACTTAACTAAATTACCACTCAGAAATGAGTGTGAAATAAAGACATATTCATACAAAAAAGAAGACAATATCTAACTCACAGACATGCCTTAAAAAATTAAACAATAATAATGTTTCACATGAAGTAAATTAAACTAAGAAAAAGATAAACAATGATGAGTAAAGGAGATGATAAACATGACAGTCACTTTATAATCACCCTACTGTTTAAAATTTTTAAAAGATTAGTGGGGAAAAAGTTATAAACAATTTGGAGCTAAAATATTAGATAGTAATAATATGGAAGGACAATTAACTTAAAATATTCAAAAGCCTTTGTGTTATTCGATAAAAGAAAAACAATTTTGAATGATTATTTAAAAAGTTAAAGGGCAGATTAAGTGGAAGCTACAATGACATTCTCCCAAGACAAAACTGGAATTGCAACTAAAATATAGAAAAATCATTCTGAATAACCAACTGAAGACTAGCTGGAGAGAACCCTTATAACCAAGGTTTTAAAGAGGAGGCCACATAGAGGCGGCTGGGGAGGGAGGAGGCACAAAAGTGCTGGCCAGGCTCCCACAGGCAGCAGCTGAAGGGATATCTCAGCTGTGGGGCATTCCCCCTGAGAAGTATGGAGTCTCAACCCTGAACCAGTCTCCCCAGCCCAGAGCACCAGAACTGGGAAAGGTGCCCACATAACATCTGGCTGTGAAAAGTCTTGGAGGTTCTGTCCAGCAGGGACAGATGGCTAGATACGCAGACACCCCTTAAAAGGCCAATGCACTAAATTTTGTTTGCAGCCATTTACCTTGGGCTCTGGCAGAAAGGTAGAGTGGACTAGAGCTGCACGATGAGAGCCTGGGGTAAGAGCAGAGAGGAAAAGTTTCAGGATTCATGTGCTGAGTTAATTCCCTCACATGGCAGAAACCATCTTTCTCAGGCAGAGCTTTCCCATCAATGCAGCTTTTGCCTGGGGCAGGGGGGGCGGGACAGAAATTGCCCCACTTGTTGGCAAGCATCTCACCCCACCCTGTGGAGTTCTGAGCTCTATAGCCTGAGGCTCACTTAGTGACTGAGACTAACAATCTGCCTTCAGGCAGAAGCTGATCTCTGGGTACTTTGAGTCTGTGCTTTACCTGCCTCAGGGCCCTGGGAAAAGCAGACCTTGGTGCACAGCTCAGTCCTTCCCATCCAGGCCTAGCAGATAGAGCCACAAGCTTTAGATTGCTGATTGTTCTAAATAGGGGACTGAGTCACAAACAGCATCTGACACTGGCCTGTACCAGAGACCTTCTGAAGAGGCCCCAAACCCATAAGCCCAGTGGTAAGCTTCAGACAACAGAGTAGAATCCAATAAGCTCCACAAGCAGTATATCCACAGGTAAATATCCAAAACATGCAGAGGAGAATTCTCCTTCCTGTGATAAGCAACTACACAGCAGACTGCACGCTATGTTGCAGGTTGAGCCTGAGGGTCAAACTTATACACGAATGAGCCAATAGCAATCTCAATTAGAACAGGAGGGCCAACACAATATGCACAATGAGCATTATTAGAGCACCCAGGTCTGGTGATCAGGGAGACTGCACCACTGGATTCCACAGGTCAACCACTACATATAGCCACCATACCAAGATCTACCTAATAGAAACAAACCCAAACAGGCATCCAAAATGGGGAGACAAAGAAATAAGCCCCAAATGAAAGAACAAGAGAATTCTCCAGAAGAAGAGCTAAATGAAATGGAGGTAAGCAATTTATCAGATATAGAGTTCAGAGTAATGATTATAAGGATGCTCAACAGCATGAGAAAAAATATAGAAACTATGAAAAATGACCAGGCAGACATGAAGAATGACATAACTGAAATAAAGAACACACTGTAAGGAATAAACAGCAGAGGAAGCAGAAGATCAGATTAGTGAATTAGAAGACAGGGTAGAAAAAAAGCACTCAATTAGAGAACTAAAAAGAAAAAAGAATAAAAAAACAGGAGGACAGCCCTAGCTGGTTTGGCTCAGTGGTTAGAGTGTTGGCCTATAGAATGAAGGGTTGTAGGTTTCATTTCAGTCAAGGGAATATACCTTGATTGCAGGCTTGATCCCCAGCCCTGGTTGGAACACATCCAGGAGGCAACCAATCAATGTGTCTCTCTCACATTGATGTTTCTATCTCTCTCTGTCTCTCTCCCTCCATTCCACTCTCTCTAAAAACCAGTGGAAAAAATATCCTGGAGTGAGGATTAACAAAAAAATGACACAAAAACAAACAACAACAGGAGGACAGTTTAAGGGAGATGTAGGAAAACATGAAATGTAACAATATCTGCATAACAGGAGTAAACGGAGAAGAAAGTAAGCAAGGGACAAAGAACCTGTTTGAAGAAATAATGGCAGAAAATTTCCCTAATTTGGTGAAGGAAAAAGTCACACAAGTTTAGGAGGCATAGAGAGTCCCAAGTAAGAAGAACCCAAACAGGCCCATACCCAGACACATCATAATTGAAATGCCAAAAATTAAAGACAAAGAGAAAATCTTAAAGGCAGCAAGAGAAAAGCAATTTGTTACCTACAAAGGAGCTTCTATAAGGATGTCACCTGATTTTTCAACAAAAACTCTACAGGCCAGAATGGAATGGCATGAAGTATTCAAGATAATGAAAAGCAAGGATCTAAGACCAAGACTACTATATACAGCAAGGTGAAATAAGGAGCTTCCCAGAAGAAAAAGAATAAAGAATAAATGAGTTTCTCACTACCTAACCAGCATTACAAGAAATGTTAAAAGGACTGCAGTAATAATAAGAATAGAGAAAGAAATATAGGCATAAAGAATTAAAATGGCAATTAATAAGAATCTATCAATAATAACCTTAAATGTAAATGCTCCAATCAAATCAAAAGACATAGGGTAGCTTAATGGATAAAAAAAAACACAAAAAACATGATCCACATATATACTGTCTACAAAAGATCCACCTCAGAACAAAAGACAGGATGAGAATGAAGGGATGGAAAAATATTTTCCATGCTAATGGAAACAAAGAAATAAAAAAGCTGGGATAGCAATACTCTCATTGGACAAAATAGACTTCAAAATGAAGGCCATCACAAGAGACAATAAAGGTTACTTCCTAATACTAAAGGGATCAATCAACAAGAGGATATACTAGTAACCCTGGGAAACATATATGTACCTAATATGGAAACACTTAAATATATTTAAAAAAACAAAACAAAACAAAAAACTTCTGGAGGACTTTAAGGGAGAGAGCAATAGCAATACAGTGATAGTAGGGGACTTGAACACCTTACTGACTTCACTGGATAGATCTTCCAGACAAAAAAGAAATCAACAAGGAAACAGTGACTCTAAATGACACACTAGATCAGATAGATTTAATTGACATTTGCAGAATATTTCACCCCAGAGTTGCAGAATATACATTCTTCTCAAGTGTACATGGGACATTCTCAAAGATGGACCACATGTTAGGACATAAAACAAGTCTCTAAAAGTTCAAGAAGACTGAAATCATATAAAGCATCTTTTTAGATAACCATCATATGAAATTAGAAATCAACTGTAATAAAAACACTCAAGGCCAGCTGGTATAGCTCAGTGGTTGAGCATTGTCCTATGAACCAGGAGATCATGATTCAATTCCCAGTCAGGGCATATGCCTGTGTTGCAGACTCAATCCCCAGTAGTGGGTGTGCAGGAGGCAGTTGATCAATAATTCTCTCTCATCATTGATGTTTCTATCTCTCTCTCCCTCTTCCTTCCTCTCTGAAATCAATAAAAATATATTTTAAAAAACACACTCAAAAGCATTGAAACACATGGAAGCTAAATAGCATGTTATTAAACAATGAATCAGTTACAAATGAGATCAAAGAAGAAATAAAAAACTTCCTGCAAACAAATTAAAATGAACACACAACAGCCGAGATTGGTTTGGCTCAGTGGATAGAGCGTCGGCCTGCGGACTGAAGGGTCCCGGGTTCGATTCCGGTCAGGGGCATGTACCTTGGTTGCGGGCACATCTCCAGTGGGAGGTGTGCAGGAGGCAGCTGATCGATGTTTCTCTCTCATTGATGTTTCTGACTCTCTATCCCTCTCCCTTCCTCTCTGTAAGAAATCAATAAAATATATAAAAAAAATAAATAAATAAAAAAAATAAAATGAACACACAACAACCCAAAATCTATGGGACACTGCAAAAACAGTCCTGAGGGGGAAGTTCATAGCATTATAGGCCTACCTCAAAATCAAGAACAATTTCTAACAAACTATCTAACTGTACACCTTAAAGAATTAGAAAGAGAACAAGAAAAGCCCAGAGTAAGTAAAAGGATAAAAATAATAAAGATTAAAGCAGAAATAAATGACATAGAGACTGAAAAAAACAATACAAAAGAGCAATGAAATCAAGAGCTGGTTTTTTGAAAAGATAAATAAGATAGATGAACCTGTAGCTAGATCATCAAGAAACAAAGAGAAAGGACCCAAATAAATGAAATCAGAAACAAAAACTGACACAGAAATAAAAAGAATTGTAAGGAAATACTATGAACAACTCTATGCCTACAAATTGGACAATGTGGATGAAATGGACAAATTCCCAGAAAAATACAATCTCCCAAAACTGAATCAGAAAGAATCAGAAAATCTGAATAGGCCATTATCAACTGATGAAGTAGAAGCAGTAATCAAAAAACATCCAGCAAACAAAAAGCCCTGGTCCAGATGGCTTCACAGGGGAGTTTTACCACTCAAAGAAGAACTATCACCTATACTCCTCAAACTATTCCAAAAAAATCCAAGAGAAATGAATACTTCCAAGCTCTTTTTATGAGGCCAGCATTATCCTAATACCAAAAACCAGATAAAGACACTACAAAGAAAGATAACTACAGGCCAATATCCTTAATAAACATAGATGCTGAAATCCTCAACAAAATATTAGCAAAGTGGATCCAGCAATATATTAAAAAGATCATACACTATGACCAAGTGGGATTTATTCCAGGAATGCAAGGCTGGTACAATATTCGCAAATCAATAAATGTGATAAATCACATAAACAAATTAAAAGAAAAAAGTCACATGATTATATCAATAGATGCAGAAAAAGCATTGGACAAAATCCAACACCCATTCTGATAAAAACTCTCAGCAAAGTGGGAATAGAGGGAGCATATCTCAACATGATAAAGGCCAAATATGACAAACCTACAGCCAACATCATACTCAATGGGCAAAAACTAAAACCAGTTCCCCTAGGAACAGGAACAAGACAGAGGTGTGTGCTTTTATCACTCTTATTCAACATGGTATTGGAAGTGCTAGCCACAATAATCAGGCAAGAAGAAAACATAAAAGGCATCAAAATTGGAAAGGAGGAATTAAAACTCTCATTATTTTCAGATGACATGATATTGTACAAGAAAACCCTATAGACTCCACCGAAAAACTACTAGATTCAATAAATGAATTCAGCAATGTAGCAAGATACAAAATTCATGGCATTTTTATACACCAATAATGAGCTCTCAGACAGAGAAACTAAAAAAAAAAAAAAAATCCCATTTATCATTGCAACAAAAAAAATTAAGATACTTAGGAATAAACATTACCAAGGAGGTAAAGGATCCATACTCAGAAAACTACAGGATGTTGAAAAAAGAGATCGAGGAATATATAAACAAGTGGAAGAATATACTGTGTTCAATCAGTAGATAAATGGATAAAAAAGCTGTGGTATATTTATACCATGGAATACTCTGCAGCTGTAAAAAAAGAATCTCTTACCCTATGAGGCAGCCTATAGGGGCCTGGAGAGTATTATGCTAAGTGAAACAAGCCAGTTAGAGAAAGACAAGTATCACATGATGTCACTCATTTATGGAATCTAATGAACAAAATAAACTGATGAACAAAATTGGAACAGACTGAAGAATCTCAGAGAGAAGTGGGTGGGGAGTTGGGGGGGCTGGGAGGGAGAGAGGGAGTCAGTGGAGGGAAAAAGGGTACATCTGTAATACTTTCAAGAATAAAGATAAATAAAAGTTAAAGCTAAGCATACATATTGTAATTTTAGGGGACATGAGAAAGAAATGGAATGTATAACTTCCAAAGTAGTAGTGGAGGGGGGAAAGGGGAAAAAGGAAGACTCGATTGAGACATGTACAGACAAATAAACCCAGAAAGAACTTGCCGCCAGCAGATCCTCACTAAAGAAAATACTAAAGAATGTAGTTTGAGCAAAAGAAAATTGATCACAGATGTAAGACATATAAGAGGAGATATAAGGAGGAATCGCAAAGATGTAAGAAGACATAAGATTCTGAAATATAATAAAGAATTGAGAGGATGAAAGTGGTAAATATAAAGGTAAATTAATACAAGCATTGATGCTCTAGTCTAAAAGAACAAAAGAAACAATGCCTTGTGGGATTTTTAAGAAGAAAAAATACATAGTTTTAAAATACACCAAAAGACTAGCATAGGAATTAAAGGGACATGAGTGGGAAGGGTGTTGTTCAAAGGAAGATAAAGATACTGATCACTTTAGAATTGGGTAAGTTACACAAACACGCTGAAATTACTAGGTTAACCACTAAAAAATAAAAACAGACTATAAGTTTTGGAGTGGTACAGAAGAAAAAGTGGAGTGAGACAAAACAAACAAACAAAACACACACAACACAATCAATCCAAAAGAAGACAAGAAAGGAGAGATGATGCATAAAAATTGTGGGACAAATGAAAAGCACAATGGCAGACATGAATTAAAATATATCAGAAATGATAACATGTAGATTCACCAAATGCTCCAGCTAAATGATGCCTCCTGGGCCAGCGAGGTCACAAAAAAGAGTCAACAGCAGGTCTAGGAAAGCAACAGCTCAAATGAAATAGTAACTGATGTTTCCTCAGGGTCAGGGAGACAATAGAGCAGAGTGGGGCCTGGGGTAAAGTGCTGAGTCTATGTGTCTGAAGAAGGTAGCTCTCACAGATTGTTGCCACCCTGTAGGAATACAAACCCAGTGTCAGGTAGGTCAACAAGGCTGGAAGTTCAGTGTTTTGTGAGAAATTTGAATTTTAAACATTGGCTACTAATTTTTGTTTTGTTCTTTTAATCCTCACCCATGGATATTTTTCCATTGATTTTTAGAGTGAGTGCAAGGGAGGGGGAAAGAGAGAGAAAAACATCCATGTGAGAGAGACACATTGATTGGTAGCCTCCCGCACATGCCCAGACTAGGGTGGGGGGTGTGGGGGGTTGAGCCTGCAACTGAGCCTGTGATATTCACCTTCTGAGTTACATGTGCTTGACTGAAATTGAACCCGGGACCCTTCAGTCTGCAGGTTGACACTCTATCCACTGAGCCAAACTGGCTAGGGCTAGGCTACTAATTTTTAAAGAAGAAACATCAAAAGAAAAAAGAAAAAAAAGGGGGGAGAAAGAAAATGCTATGGATCCAGTAGGTAGGAGGGAAAAAGATAAAATGACACAACGAGCATGGTAAATAAAATGCAAAAACAAGAACAGAAAACAAAAGACAAAAGAAAAACCCTTGCAAAGCCTAGCAGCATGAATGGAAGTGATGGCTTACACTAAAACACCACTGAGACCCCACACCCTGTAATTTCCACCCTGCTCAACCTCATCATTTGGCCGAAGAGACCTAACATTAACAGATGGGAAAAACACTGCATAATCCAGACGTAAAGTACACGGAGCCCCAGTGGTCACTCAAAAAACTCCAAATAATGTCTGGGTGTTTGTTCCATCAGTTCTGCTTATACCAGGTCTCCTCTGGGGCTTACTGGTCACCTGGATTTATCTAACTGTTAATAAAAATAGTAGCGTTAAAAATGCCTGAAAGGGCAGAGAGGAGGAAGCAGAGGTAGGAAAAGAACCAACGACAGTCACCTTCTGCTCCTCTGAGTCTGTGATTTGAGCCAGTCCTGGGATGCCAGTTCTTGCCCAGGGCCTAGGAGGTAAGGTTCAGTGTGGCTTCCAGGGTCTTTCACACCCAGCCCAGCCCCTGCCAGGATGCAGGAGACACCTTTGCCCAGGCTCGTGCCCCTGCTGGCCCTAGCCTTCCTGTCTTCCTCCCTACTTCAAGCCAGTGCACTCCCCAGGGGAGCATTCTCTAAGGTTGCTTCAGTTTCCTGATGAAATCCCTGCATGAGGAATGCACCAGATGGCTATTTTTAAACTTAGTTGAGCTCTGCAAAAATATGTATAATGAGACAAAGAAAATTGTGTTTATCATAATTCCAGAAGGCACGAGGGGTAAGTGGGTTGGCTGGATGGGGCCTGCTCTTGGCAAGGACTATAGCCATGGTGGGGACTAGATGCCTAGGGTCTTGTCTGTGGACAGGCCTCCTATTAAAGCTGTCTCATCACCCGTGTAGCATGGCTCCAGTACCTACGGTCTACCTAAATATTTGAAGACTTAAGAGAGATACATAATTGTGTCCAGAATATAAAGAGAAAAACGCACAAAAAATAACAACTGTTCAAGTGAAGGTCTACAAATGCATGATGTTTATTTCTTAATTGTTAAACCTAATATTCAAAGATATTTTATTCTATATGAAAACAACAGGTTAAATTTTCTCACTTTTTAAGAACACGCAACGGTAACACTCCTGAGAAATCAGAGCCGGTCAAAACTGAAGGAGCTACTTACAGTCAATTTCAAAAGCCAAATTATAGAAATGCTTGTCATCTCTTGCAGCAAAACCTTACATTTGACGCGGGGCGTGGGTGCACATTGACATGTTCGGCATGTGTGTGGGAGGGTCCTAGGCCTCAGAAGGTCCTAAGACCTGGTCCCGTGCAGCCAGAGGGCCAAGGAGAGCGGGAACCAGCAATGCAGGGGACAAGCCGAGGGGTGGTCACGGTTGAGGTGGTCCCTCCTCTGCTCCCAACTCTCATGAAATCATTCATAAAACTACTGACCCAGGAAAACGCTGATTTCCACTGGATTTCTTAGAGAAATGGAAAAAGGATAAGGCTTGGGACCAGATCAGATTCTGAGTGGAAGTGAGAAGACTGCACAATTCAGGAGAAGGGACAGAAAAGTAAAAGTGTGTGTGTGTGTGTGTGTGTGTGTGTGTGTGTGTGTGTGTGTGTGTCGGGGGGGAGGGGTAAAGGGAAGCCAGAGCAGGAGTGAGGGGGACAGAGAGTGAGCTAAATGGGGGCCAGAGCAGGGGTGAGGGGTCAGAGAGCAAAGGGGAGCCAGAGCAGGGGTGAAGGGGACAGAGAGCTAAATGGGGGCCAGAGCAGGGGCGAGGGGTCAGAGAGCAAAGGGGGGGTCAGAAAAGGGGTGAGTGGCCATGTTGAACTCACATAGCAGGAATTGAGGTTCAGACCAAGTTCTACCTAAGTCTTTGAGGGGCAAGGATGCCCCCAAGTGAGCAATGTTACCTGTGTTTCATAATGTATGCTCCTCTGAAAACACACAACCTGTCGAGAATGCCCAGGACTAACGATGGGCTAAACAGAGAGGTGATCAGAGGCCCTTCCTCAGGGCAGCCCTTCAGAGACTCATTCCTTAGGAGAGAAGGGGGAGGGCTAGTCGGTGCCGCCAGAAGACCTAGGTCCAACCAGGTCTCCTGGTGCTGCCCACCAGGTGGGGATGAGAAGATGGTATCTGCACTTCCAGTGACAGTGAACCAGGACTAAAAACAAAATGAAATAAAACAAAAACTCGGGTGGAGCAGGAAACCATAGGAAGTGCACATTTCTCCCCGAGCAAAGCGATGGGTGGCAAGCAGTCAGCACCGAGCAGAGTGAGGCCATTATGTGGGGCTTGTTTCTACTTTAAATAAAAAGCACGAAGGACTTGGAAACATTTGCTGTCAGCCTCAACTTTGAGTCACCCTACCCCATTCTCGTTGAAGGGCCGCCATAAAGGCTCCTTGGGCAGCGGGCCCAGGATGATTCCCTGCTGTTTGCTCCAGATCTCGTTCCTGCTGCTGCCTTTCAGGTCTGCCCACCTGCCCAGCCAGGCACCTGCTCTGTGGGCTCAGTGCCTGCATGAATCAATCCCTCAGTTCTCTCTCTCCCCACTCAGTGCCCCATGCATCCTGGGCTTTTTCTGCAGGCACTCATATCCAGGCCTCAGGGTCTCTAGGGTACCAGCCACTAAACTATCTCCACATAGCCAGACCCTGGTACCAACTTGGATGCGCTAGCCTGGGACTCTGAGACACACAGTCACAGTGACCAATACACCTCAGTTAATAGAAACTTGAGTATTGCCTTTAACTGATGACACTTGACCCACCCTGGGCACTGGCCTTGTCCCTGTTTAAACAGACCACTCATCCACGTTTTAGACCAGCATTCTTCATTGCCAGTTGGACCATTTCAGCGGATGTTTCATTAGCATCCAGTGCACATATTGATAAAATATTAATAACAATAAATCATAACAAACAGTTCTATATATTACTCATCACTATTAGCTATTGCTAGCTATATAAGTACCAATTCAACGACTTGATATGCAAGCATCTTTATAATAAAAGGCTCAAATCCTACATTTAATTTGTCCAATCAATATTTATTGGGCACCTGCCACGTCAGACTGGGTTTGATGTGGTGAACAAAACAGACATGATTCTTATCTTAATGGAGTTTAGAATCTGGTGGGGGAGAAGCCATTAAACACACACACACACACACACACACACACACACACACACAATACAGTAACTAACTGTGCTGTGTGTTAAGAATGAAAAGGGCAGTGCTACCTACAAAAGAGGACAATCGGGCAAGGGCTCGTTTAGATGGTGGCCCAAGGATGCCTTTGAGGAAGATACCTGTGCACAGAGACCCCAGGGATCCAGGACCACTTCTCAGAGTGGGCAGAGCTTCCAATGCAGGCGCACTGGCAAGGGAGAAGGACTGAGCTGGGCCCACAATACTCCGGTGCCCTTACAACACCGCAGAAGCATGCACTGTCCAGTGGTTCTCAACCTTTCTAATGCCACGACCCTTTAATACAGTTCCTCACGTTGTGGTGACCCCCAACCATAAAATTATTCTTGTTGCTACTTCATAACTGTAATTTTGCTACTGTTATGAATCATAATGTAAATATCTGTGTTTTCCGATGGTCTTAGGCGAAGCTGCTAACAGTTCTCAACCTGTGGGTCGCGACCCACAGGTTGAGAACCGCTGCTGTAGAGCCTAAGACCATCGGAAAACACAGATATTTACATTACGATTCATTAACAGTAGCAAAATTACAGTTATGAAGTAGCAACGAAAATAATTTTATGGTTGGGGGTCACCACAACGTGAGGAACTGTATTAAAGGGTCGCGGCATTAGAAAGGTTGAGAACCACTGGTCTAGGCCCTGCCTTCACCATCACCCAGGCTCTTGCAGATCCTTTGTACAGGTCCTAAGAAGCAGCCATACTTCTCCACAGGGTGTCTGCTGTCCCTCAGCCTCATGCTTGCCTCTGACACTCTGCTCTGAATCGCCCCTGGGGCTGTCGGTCTCCAAAGGGTTTCTCAAGCTCCCTTACCTACAGGTTTCCTATTGTGCTGTAGACATGGGAGGCAGAGGAGGGAGAGGATCAGAAAGAATAAACACACAGTCTTCCTACATTTAGCCATTCCAGGGCAGCAGCTGCTGTAGCAGCAGCAAGAGGAGGTGACTGAGAACTCTTACCAAACCACCTAGCTCAGCTCAGCATTGAGCCCAGCAGGTATCGCAGAGAACTGCAAAATGTTCACACAGAGATTCGAGATTGGCATCACATCTGCATGCCCAGTGGAATACCATGGCCCGGGGAGGAGGCGAGGCTTGCTTACATAGTGCACACTTCAAGGCTGCCTGTGCCCGCTTATCTGGACAGTTTCAGCCAGGGCGAGGAGAAGGACTGGTATCTATATATATAAAAGCCTAAGCGACCGTTATGGCAGAACGACTGGTCGACCAGTCGCTGTGATGCGCACTGACCACCAGAGGGCAGACACTCAAGGCAGGAGCTGCCCCCTAGTGTTCAGTGCACTCCCACAGGGGGAGTGCCGCTCAGCCAGAAGCCTGGCTCACGGCTGGTGAGCGCAGCTGTGGCAGCGGGAGCCTCTCATGACTCTGTGGCAGCACTACTGAGCAGTGGCAACAGGCATAGTGGGCTGGAATGAGTATGAGCGGTGCAGCACCTGGCCCCGCTTATGGCTCCTTCCTGGCCGCCTGCCACTTGGTGCACTGCTACATCCCTCAGGGGATGTCTGAATGCTGGTTTAGGCCCGATTCCCTCAGGCCAGTCAGACATCTGGCAGTCGGACATCCCCCGAGGGGTCCCGCATGCGAGAGGGTGCAGGCCAGACTGAAGGACACACACCAGCCCACACCCTCCCCAGTGCATGAATTTCATGCACTGGGCCTCTAATAGGGTTATAACCACCCCATGGCAGGGATGAACTGTTCCTACTTATTATGGAAGGACTGGTAACCTACATGACTAAAAAGGTGAATTTTCATGTTTCAAATAATGAGGTGGGCTGGGATTTTAGATACATTCTAGAGGCCTGGTGCATGAAATTCGTGCACCGGGGGGGGGGGGGGGGTGGTTGTCCCTCAGCCCAGCCTGCATGCTCTCCAATCTGGGACCCCTCAAGAGATGCCCGACTGCCCATTTAGGCCCGATCCCATGGGCCTAAATGGGCAGTCAGACATCCCTCTCACAATCCAGGACTGCTGGCTCCCAGCTGCTCACCTGCCTGCCTGCCTGCCTGATTGCCCCTAACCACTCTGCCTGCCAGCCTGATCACCCCCTAACCACTCCCCTGCCAGCCTGATCGACGCCTAACTGCTCCCCTGCTGGTCCGATCGCCCCTAACTGCCCTCCCCTGCAGGCCTGGTCACCCCTAACTGCCCTCCCCTGCAGGACTGGTTCCCCCCCAACTGTCCTCCCCTGCAGGTCTGGTCACCCCTAACTGCCCTCCTCTGCAGGCCTGGTCACCCCTAACTGCCCTCCTCTGCTGGTCTGGTCACCCCTAACTGCCCTCCCCTGAAGGACTGGTCCCCCCTAACTGCCCTCCCCTGAAGGACTGGCCCCCCCTACTGTCCTCCCCTGCAGGCCTGGTCACCCATAACTGCCCTCCCCTGAAGGACTGGTCACCCCTAACTGCCCTCCCCTGAAGGACTGGTCACCCCTACTGTCCTCCCCTGCAGGCCTGGTCACCCATAACTGCCCTCCCCTGCAGGTCTGATTGCCCCCAACTGCCCTCCCCTGCAGTCCTGGTCACCCCTAACTGCCCTCCCCTGCTGGCCTGATCGCCCACAACTGCCCTCCCCTGCTGGCCATCTTGTGGTGGCCATCTTGTGTCCACATGGGGGCAGGATCTTTGACCACATGGGGGCAGCCATCTTGTGTGTTGGAGTGATGGTCAATTTGCATATTACCTCTTTATTAGATAGGATGGTTCCCACCCCCATTTTGGAAAATTTGGATGTTGTTTTTCAGCTTCTCTCTGCTGTTATATGTACACGTATTCCTTTGCCTTAGTACAGCTTTTGTCCATAGTATCCCCTTTCACTTCCCCCAGCCCATCTCTTTCTCTCACTTGTGGTTTTCTTCCCTTGTCACTTCACAGCTCTGCACGGAAAGCAGACAGAAGCGTTTTGTGTGGGGACCCCTCACTCCCAAGCAGGTCTGAAAGCAGCAGGTGCCTCTGCAGAGGCTGCGGTTGGACCTTAGACCTACACCCAGCAGCTGCTGATCCTGGGCTCTCACTGTTGAAAGCAGTTTCCAAAAGCTCATTTCTCTCGACACAGGAAGAGAGAACAGTTGTGTTGCTGATATAGAGTTCAGCTTAAATTGGAGGTGATGGGGCACTGATTTCCCTAATCAGGAGAAGAACATAAACTGCGGGTGGGGCGAGGGTAAGGGTTGGAGGGCAGCTTCCAAGGTGCACACCTGCAAATAAAAGCGTACGTTTCCTTGGCTGGGAAGAGGCCCCACGAAGGCAACTATCACACCAAATAAAAAATAATAATCTATTTTCTTTTTGGAAACTGAGGTTCATACCTTCAGTGAACAAACATGTGTAGATGACCTACTCTGCATCAGAGGAAGCTCTAGGCCCCGGGGAGACGAAGATGAATGAGACACAGTCCCTGCCCCAAAGGTGCTGATGGTTTATGAGGGAGGTTTAGACATACACATACACACACACACATACACACACACACAATGACATATTAAAAATATTATCTTGAGTGTTTACAGAATTATGAGTTTGCTTAAAGAGGACAAAGCAAGTAATGGTATTTAAGAGAAGGTCACAAGACATGAGTTTCCCACAGGACATGAGATTTGAACTTGGACATTTAAAGATGAGTAGGAGTTTGTCTGGTGGGAGATAAGAAAGAGCATCAGGGAAGAAAACAGTGCATGCAAAGGCGGGCAGGGTGCGAGCACTTGGCCTGTTGGGGAAGGGGCTGCTGTGGCTCAGCATGTGCTGGGGGCGGGGAGGGGAGAGGAGGTCTTCAGAAGTTACCTAACTTGCCCTAAGGTTCCAAAGTAGCATAGCTCCCAGGCCGCCCTGGCCAGGCTTCCTCACTCTCCTTCCAGTGCTCTTTTCACTGGACCATGATACCTTCGTTGCCAATGAAATGCCTTCAGGTGCTGTGGGCACAATGGGACGCGCAAGGAGATGCCAGATGGAAGCATGGAAAAGTGAACAATTATAACAAAAATGACAACAACCTGAACAAAAAGATTGTTTCTCAAAGCCCCAAATAACACATTATATAGTCATTTTTCTTAATTTAGAAAGTAACATATACCAGGCCGGAGGAAGATGGTAATAACAATGATAAAAATTGCAACAAATGTTCCTAGTACTTTACACTTTTAAAATCCTCTTTTATGTATATTATTTCATCACAATAATAAGAGAATTCTATAGTATGGACAAAATCAGTATGCAACCCATAACTAAAAGGAACAAGATATATTATTTATAACTGTTTGAGGCTATCACTGGTGTCAAAACATAAAACAGATGCCTTCATGCCGAGGGATTTGGCACCAATTCCACATAAACCAGAAGGTTAGAAAAGAAAACAGTGTATTCATGCTGTTTATTAAGGAGGAAACTGGTTCACTTTCAAATGCTGGGGGGGCTTTGAAGTGACGACGTAAGACAGCACAGCGACAGGGGTAGAGAAATGAGTGCAGCTGAGTTTTCCAACACTGTAGGCCCTACAATAATTTTGCCAGAATAAGGCTTATTTTCATTCCAAAAATAGTCACTGTCAATCAAGCTGCTTCGTTTTGGAGAGTGGGGGTAAAGACATATGTCAGGATCCACCATGCTTTTTCTATATTCTAGATTGGAAAGATAATTCCTTTAAGATCAATATAGCATTTGCATATTTTATAAGCAGCTTTTACTTGGCACCACCACCTTTATAGGCATATCTCCCAAAACTCCATTTTGAGATGCCTAAATTGGGAGCAGTCTTCTCATTTTCTCCTTTCTCAAATGGAGAGCACTTGTAGTGAAGAAAAAGGAATTTTGCAAATGAGATTTGAGAGGGGGAGGGGGAATGTCTATGACATAGTAAAAGCAAATTGCAGAGTATTTTTTGTTCAACTGAAAACCCTGTATATGGGCATATCACTTGTGTATGTTTGCATGAGGAAGGAGAAAGGTGTGGAACAATAGAAGCTGGTCTGGAGGAAGTGGAGGAAGGAAGTGGGAATGAAAGTGAGGGAAGACATTGTTAACTTTTTCTTCATATATTCTCATAATGTTCACACTTGTTACAGCAATCATAAAATGTCACACTTTTCCTCTAATTGAATAGAAAAGAAATTGAATAGAAAAAAACTTGACAAGAAAAATAGATCCCATGAGTTAAAAAAAAAAATAAACCTTATAAGAATTGATTCAATAAGCAGGCCTGAGTAAATTATAGCCCATAGCAGAGAAAGAGTCCCCGAAGGCCCAGGTATCTCACAAGGAGTGTGCCAGCCAAGTGCTGCCCGAGTGATCCCCACGGTGGAGATCCCTGAAGATGTTCAGAAAAGTTATTCATCTAATAAAACCTAGCACCGTAAATGAGCAGACGAGTGGGATTCAACCCAGGACCAAACTGCTTTTGGAACCGGCAGCCGCCAGGCAGTATGCTGGCAATTATTCATTGTATCTGGAGAAGAAAATCCACTCGTTTTAGACTGTTTGGTTTAGTGTACTAACTTTCTATCACGAGACCAGCGAATAAAGGGAACTAATCGTGAAGCGAGCATTCAGAGACGCGTCCCAGTCCTGCGAGCCTGTGTGCTCTGCAGGGAACGTGGCGAGGCTCTGGCAGCCTCCTGCCTTCACCTTCCGGCTCAGCTGGCACTGCTGCATGGCCTTGGGCAATTTCTAATGTGCAAAATGGGGACAGGAATTCCTTTCTTGTAGAGAGATGTAAGAATATATATTTAAGTCACTTAGCAGCCACATTGGCAAGCAGTAAGAAACAGAGCTTTTATTACTAAATCCTTCCAGCACCCATTGATCAAGAGTGGGTGCTCTCTGCTCACTCTTTAGGCACAAACATTTGTAATGGGGCCCCTCCCTCATCCACATATGAGGAGCTTTAATCCTGTGACAGTTTGGATCCTGGGGATGTTGTTAAAATGCAAATTATGATTCAACAGGTCCGGAGAGTTCTAACAAGCTGCTAATGATGCGGATGCTGCTGGCCCATGTGCCTCCATTGGAGTAGCAAAGCAGTCTAGGGTAAAACAGTGACAAATGAAAATAAAACGAATGAAGCTGAGGGAGACAGGGTGGACTTGGAGGCAGTGTTAGCTATGCCCAGCCTGTGCCTGCACACACTGGGAGCACTTCCACCTGGGACAGTTCTCACAGGGCTGTCTTCTCCTGTCTCCTCCACGGGGCTGCCAGCTCATTCAGGCCAAGGAGCCCATCCTTAAGGCCCAGAGAGGCTGCTGCACTCCATGCTGGCACTCAGTTCAGTTACGAGTCAATGAAGGAATGGATCCACGAATGTGGTGAATGAGTGAAATTCAGGGAAATCGCTGTTGGTTAATGTTAAAAACCTAATGGGTTTGAATTTTAGATTTTTTTAATTACTGGGCTAATGTCACATATTAGTATTGTTGGGGTTAAGTTCTTCATTGAGCTTGATATTCAGGCAAAAGAACCATCAGGAAAGATGAAACCCAGGCATTCACTCTAGATTCATAAAGTTTCAAGAGCTCCCTTTATTGTAAAATAAAAAGGAAAGATCCAGAACTTGCTTCTCCTCTCAAGTGAAGTCATCTGTCCTCAGGAAGAGTAGCCATAGTTCCCAATACCTCAGAGACAATGTCTCTTACAAAACAATCATGCTGGCAACACACTGCTAGACTTAGCATAGATTCTCTTCTAAAGCATGTAACAGATTTACCCCTCTATGCCACTGCAGATTATAGGTTTTCTTAGTAATTAGAGTAAAAACAAAACAAAACAAAACAAAACAAAAAAAACATTCATTACTTTTATGACAAAACATAGCAAGTTTTCCAACCGGGGCTTTCTAGTTGTGTAGTATTCATATGGTACATTTTACTTCATGGACAACTGGAGATTATACTTGCTAAGTAAACTATTATGGAGAATCTGGCTTTCTAGGAGTTAGAAACTCTTGCTAGGAGTTAGAAACTTCATTAGACTCAGGAGGACCACTGAAAATTTAGATTTTATTAGCTAATACCGAAGCACTTGTTCAAATTTAATCTGTTTACATAACATGATTCTTTTCATCAGGACTTCAAGTTCCAATTCAACTCGTCAGTTCAGGGCCTGTCTCTGTATGGTTCTTTTGTTGCAAACTGGGACACTGTGCATATGGACAGTCCAGTATCTATTTCTCAACTCCTTCAGATCTGTTTAACATGTTAGTTCTGCAGCCTGAATGTTCAAAAATATGAGTGTGCTTAGCTGTGGTTCATCTTCTCAATAGAAAACTAGGACTCGGATAAACAGTGCATTAAATTAACAATAGAGCACACTTGAATTAGGTCTCTTTTAAAATTCATCTCTGATTTAATCAAGTCCCCCCAGGTAGCCAGGCGCTCGAACCTTTGTCAGTAAAGGAATCCTCCTTTTCTGACCGAATCCTTCTGGAGAGCACACACTGTCCCTGTGCTGCCAGGGAACTTGAACATCGTTCTTTAATGAATGTTTTCAGTGTCCCTGTGGCCTCATTACACATTTTGTTTTCTTTGTCCCAGAGGGTCTCAAAGAAAGTACATGTTCCCCAGCAGGCATTTATGTTTTCTTACAGAAGAGCTGGTTTTCCATTCATGACACAAAACAAAGGGATGATGGTTAAGATGGCCCAGACTTTTCCCAGACATTTTCATAGCTGGCAGTGCTCCACTTTCCTCTTCCTACAACTCAAGAAACTTACATGGTTAGTCTTCCTCATGGGTAAAAATATCTAGGTAAAAGCAGTTGAAGAATATTCAGAGTAGCTTCCCAGAAAGACATTCTCAGAAAAGCTCTCTATTTAGGGTTCTCCTAAAATACCATTGGGAGGGTCAATTCCTACCTTTCTGAAGGTCACAAAAAAGCCCAACTATAACCTTTGACTCACAGGTCACTTCTGGGAATTTATCCAAATGAAAAATCATAGACTGTGCACAAAACTTGGAATTGAAAGCTTATGAATATCTGTATTACAACAATGTTTATCACTCAAATTTGGAAAGATCTCTTCCCCAAAATAGATCAATCATGGAGTATCTATATAATGTAATTCTATAAGATCTTTGAAAAGCTTTAACACAAAACTTAAAGATATGAAAATATTTATGGTTTAGTCATACTCAAATAAGTAGATAATGAAATAGCAAATCTAGAATTTTCTCAATTTAAAAAAATATATATTTGACTAAAAAAATAAACTCAAAGTGAACAATAATTATCTCTAGATGGTAGGATAGAGTGATTTTCAATTTATTCTTTTCTACTTCCCTGCATTTTTGTAGTTTTATATTTTCTACACTAAATAAATCCTACTTTTGTAATAATAATATACAATGTTTTCCTCATTTTTTCTCTTATCAGAATGAGTACAGTCTTCATATATGTAGAACTAATTAATTACTAGATTAGTAGGAAATAAAAAGATTAGTGAACATAAAGCTAACTTACTATATAGATTTGGCATTAACTTCTTATATGTAAATAAATTCCTCCGCTGGGTAGATTCTCTACCAACTAGTTCTAATTTGTACTAGCAGATCCAGTTTTTCTGAAGCAGTTCAATGATGCTTAGTAAGTCCAAATGAAAATCCAAAGAAGACAAGGAAATACAATGTGCAAAGGAAGCTGGCCTTGGCAGTATACAGAGAGGTGGAAACCCTGAGTATGAATGACTAGGGCTTCTGGACAACAGGATAATGGGAGAGGGAAATGCTATTCCAACAACAGCTGCCAGCTCCTGCTCCCACTACCACTCCCCTGCTGCTGTCCCCCTCAGGGCCAGGATTCCCAGCCCACGGGAACGCTGTGGTGCCTGTGGCGTCCCTGGTGTTCTCACACTCCCAAAGCACAGAGGATAAAAAGCCACTGTGTTGAAAGCTTGTGCCTCATAGAATAACCACAGGGCTCCAAGTGCTTAAGAAGACCTTGCTACTTTTCATATCAATCACTGCGTTTGCTGAGCTACTCCCCAATCTACTGGGAGGTACAAGGGTAGACATTGTTTAATTGGCTTTGGGAATCTTATGAGCTGTGCTGGGCCATTAATTAGAGGACTTGTTGGAATTAAGTATGTGATGTGTACGTTGGGGAGGGGAGGCTGGTTCTGCCACGTCTTGGAAAACCATTTTGCAAATGCTCCCTTGGACAAACTTAAGAGAAAACAGAAGAAAATTAGGAGAACTCACTTCTTACTAAAAACGTTCAAGGCAGCCAGGCCCTCAGTTTTTGTTCAGGTACCTGATCTCTTTGAATGCAAATACCATTAGTCATGCTTAAATTATTTATTCTCAGTGCCAGAATTTTCTCCTCTGACCCACAGAGGAAACCCCGATGTGTAGTACCAGGCTCTCATGTGCTTCCAGCTGGAGATAAAGACAAACAGTGCGGGGGCACCCACCATTGAAAGGGGGCAGCTACTCAGCACTAGCAATAGGTGCTCATGTGGAAATAAAGACCCAGAATTGCTGGATCTCCTCTTTTTCCAGAGTAGCTAGTTATCCAGATTTTTATGTAAAACTGTTTTTACAGGTTGACAGCTAAAAAGGAAAACCAGTGCTTTCTATGAGCAAAGGAAACATTTCTGAGGGCCAAAGCAGGCCCATGGGATGCCAGTTTGTAACCTCTGATTCAAAAGATCTTAACCTGGAATTGACCAAGTGCATGTTACTAAATTTATCTGTATCTGCATGAATTACCATCCAATCCACGGACTAGAAAAGAATCGTGAGTTTAAATTCTAAACTGCCCGGCCAATGTATCCTAACCAGGTTCCTAAATTCATTTCGGGCCTGTTTTCCTCCGTTTATTAATATAGGAATTGTATACTAGAGTTTTAGAATTTATATATTTTACCCGAGGACTTAAAAGAGCAAATGCATTTAGTTTTATACTTCAGAGTCACTGCTAATAATTTATTTCTTTTATGGGTGAAAAACTGAGGAACAAAGAAAAATCCCATAGAAGCTAGAGGTTGAGGCTGGAAGCCAAGAGTCCTGTCTCCTTATGATTCAACGATCCAATAAGAACCTTCTCTAAAGGATGAGTAGGAATGCAAGCCTATTCACCCTTCAGGCTTATGAAGCAAGTCATCATGTACACATGTTACTATGCTAATAGTCCCAGCAAGACGAACTCAGGTCCTCCTTTAGAGCATACAGAAAGGAAATGTGTCAGGTGAAGACATCACTGTGTCCAATAACTGGAATATTAATCATATCTAATCCAGTGCACATTTCTGAGGGCAGACACTTTAATATTTACTAAGTTGCTTTCCACACGTGCCATTTCTGGTTAGCATGGCAACATCTGTTTCGTGAGGGAAATGAGTCATACCATGCCACCATTGCACCGTCTGAGGGACAAGTTAAAGCAGGAAATGAATGGTGTGTGTGTGTGTGTGTGTGTGTGTACAGGAAAACAGTATATTCTAATATTAAAAAATCTCAATGTTGGGGCATCATTTTTTCTAGAAGTTGTTTGTCTTATATTGGATTGAATTATCATTTTGCCATTAAGTTTTATGTTGAAATGATTTATAATACATATTGTTTATGAATTTTTTATTCAAAGTCAACCTTTGTTTATTAATTATTTTATTTAAAATTAACCTTTCAATTAATCTTATGCAAAGGCAATCACGAGTTACATTTGTTTTTTACATCTTACTTAACTTCGTCTTCTTCTTAAATGCTGGGGCCATACTTGACCAGACTTGGGAACTGCTGAGCACTTCCAAATAACGGTTTAAAAAATTGCCATTAAAGCAAACATACCAGAAACCAGAAACCCAGAACAGAGGAGCTACATTTCCTTTGAGCCTGGTTCACCTTCTTTAGTTTCTTTCTATCTACTAGTATGTCTCAAATTCCCTCATTTGGAACAAAACTGTGACTTACATATAAGGTATCTTGTGAGGAATGCAAAGTCCCTTTGCAAAACTGCCTTATTACACATAGCTGTCCTTACCTGACAGATGAAAAAATCCTCATTTAAACTCCAGTTACAGCAACTGGACCTTTAAAACATGCAGAGACTTTTTGAGCAAAGTAATGCGCTTCCAGCATGGGCAAGTGTCAGAGGACTGATGGGCAGCCCTTTGCTGTTTTGCTTGACTGGAAGGAAAGTTGCTGGGCAAAAGGAAATAAAAAATCACAGTTCAGGTTTAACCTGTAGTCCGAGTCGCTCTTTCAGGGACAGCACACTCAACAAAAAAGATAAACACTGGAATCAAACCGTCTGTCCTTCACTCTTGTGCCAACAGTTAGCTACCTTATTTCTTCCAAACACACCCCATCCCTCTTCCTCCCAATTGGGTGGATCTCCAGTTTCCCACTATGATTTGCTACGCCTGGTGCTACAAGCTCTACTCTCATTCTTCCCTGCCTGCTATCAGATCAAATGAGAGGATGAGAGAATTCTCCATTTCAAACCCCAAACAAGCAGGTAGAGCCACACAGGACCTAGAATTATCTTGGTGGAGTTACGAATCATTGTCTCCTACACAATATAAAAACCATATAATACTTATACATTCTAAGTCCACTATCTCCTCCCCATTCGAATGCTCAATTACCCTTCACCTTTCCTCTAAAATCCAGGGACTAGACAATTATCTCTTTATCATCCTACATGCAGTATTTTACCTATAAGCAACACAAATACTATCATATATACTGCACTGGATTCAAGGTAAGCATTGGATACCATTTTAAAAAACAACATCCTTTAGCCAACTGAGGAATGTTGGTGAAAACTCTAGTCCAGAAAGGACCAAATACACAGCAGCTGTCCTGCTCTCCCAGGTGCACAAGGGCAGCCATCAGCCAATCAGAAGCTCTTTCTGCCTTCAGACTCTTTCTGAACTCAGCCTCTCTAGGCAGACACTCCAGATGAGTCAAGGCCTTTGCCAGGTGGCCTGCAAACCCTCAGTCCACCAGGATGCCAAAGCTAAATTCTTACAGGCAGGAGCATCTTCAGTCTTCTGAAAGAGAAAGTAGGCACAAATCATTTTTATTTAGTATTTAACCTAAACTTTGAGGTCAGCCATTCTAAAACATGCTGTCAGCCATTTGTGACAAAGTCCTCCATTATCTCGTTCATCTCCCTGCTGATTTCTTGGCAACCTCCCTGAGAGATCTGCTGACCGCCCTCCGCTTTTTTTGGTGGTTGGGGGGGGTGGGCGCGGTTCTTAAAGCTGTAAGTGTGAACTGATCAGTCACGTTAGAGAATCAGAGGTGCTGACCCCACTGATTCCCAACACAGGGAAGTGGAAGCAGGACTCCAGCCATCTAATTCCTCAGAATTTAATAAAGAGCTTGGGGTGACTACATTGGACAGTGAATCAGATGTATGTGTGGAGTCTAAGAACCAACAGGAAAAGGAGGGTAGGGGAGAGAAGAGAGTGAAAAACAAGTTAATCTTTTCTGTACAAGACACCTGCATTTTACTCGAGGGGAAAAAATCAACCACAAATGTCAAACCTAGCAACATTTTGATCTCGTTTTTGTCAGTCTCTCCATCCATTCCAATTCAGAACCCAAGTGCCCTACCTGGCCAAGACAAGACAAAATAACAAGACCCTCAACTCCTCTCCAATGAACAGATGATCCTAAGTGAAATGAAAGTGGAGGCCAGCTGGGCCCAGCAAGCTGCTGCTCCCTATTCTGGAAGGGGGGTTGGCCTAGAGGGGGTGCTGCCTCCTCTCCGCGCAGTCCTGGCCTGGGTTCAGCAGCCTGGCAGCTCTCCTGCACCTGCCTCTTCCTCCTGCCAACTGGGCCCCAGATTCTGACCTGAACCTTGCTGAAATAGTGATCGCCCTCTAAAACTCGGCTATCAAGTGTTACCAGCATCCTATAATTATTAAGGTAGTAGGCCCTGTAATGTGCTGCCCAGGTCTCTTTAGGACTTTATTCCACACACACCCCACCGCCCCGCCCCAGCCCCTCATTGCTGGGAGTGTTGAAAGCTGCCAGCCTCAGCTGAGAGAGAACCTCTCCAGGCCTTACAATTAGTTCCAGAGAGGCACCTGGCTGGAGGACGGTATCTGCTGGGGTTGGGACAGCTCAAATCCAATGACTGACTGATGGCCCTCTTGTCTTAGTGCCATCCAGTTCCAGGACCCTTCCCCCTACCACCTTCCCCCTCCCCCACTGCATCATAGTCAACTTCTTCCTCTGCCCAATCCTGTGGCTCTGCCCAATCCTGCCACTCTCATCTCCCTGTGAGACATTGTTGCCATCAGCGGTCCCCAGTAACCCTCCTACATGCACATCTCAGCATCTCAGAATGTTTCCTGGAGAACTAACCTCTGTCATCAGAAACAAGGTACAAATAGTTCTTCACCATCGTTTGCTCTACTTTAAATTCATACGTTGTTCACTGACATGCCTGACCCTTGCATCAGCCACATTCGGACTTTGGTATTCAGCAGATGCCGGGCCGCCCACCAGTCCAGTGGTAACAACTGGACTGCAGGATTTGTGCCACAGTTTTAATACATGCAGTCCTCCCTCACTTTTGCACGGCTCTGATATGCATGCATTTCACCGAACATGGTTTAGTTAAATAACACCAGTCCCGCAACAGCTGGGATTTCAGTAACCACAGTACACTAGTAATTGCATGAAGTATGAACTCGGCAGGTAGCTAGCTCTTCAGTCCATAAATCACTATCAAATTGCAGGTGTGCATCACCATGACCAATCACATTGCTTCTTTCAAAGCCTGTCGGTGATCAGTCACTGCACATGGGAGCAGCACAGCAAGAGCTGGGTGATGTTTGGGTCCTGGGAGGTGGAGAGGAGGAAGAAGGACTTCCAGAAAGCAGGGCCCACTTGGCCACATGGTGGTTACTAGCAGGTCTCCCCTCGAGGGTCAGTGTCTGGGAGGGGTTTGGAGTCTTAGGAGGTCCCAGGTATGTTAATCCATCCACCACACTTCAAGCACAGGAAAGGTGGGACCAATATCAGACCCATGTATTAGTTCCCTACGGCTGCTGTAACAAATTACCACAAACTTAGTGGCGTATAACAACCCACAGGTATTACCTTATAGCGTGCAGGTCAGAAATCTACAATGGCTGGCCGGCTGCGTTCCTTCTGGAGGCTCCGGGGAGAACCCACTTCCTTGCCTTCTCCAGCTTCCAGAGCAGACGTCCTCAAACTATGGCCCGCGGGCCACATGGCGGCCCGCCAAGGACATTCATCCGGCCCGCCGGGTGTTTTTTGCCGCCGCTGCCTGTCCTGCTTAGCAGCCGACTCATCCCGGGCCCGCAGTGCGCATAGGAATTTGTTCATAGTTTTTTTTTTTTAAACTATAGTCCGGCCCTCCAACGGTCTGAGGGACAGTGAACTGGCCCCCTGTTTAAAAAGTTTGAGGACCCCTGTTCCAGAGGCTGTGCACTCTCCCTGCCTCCTGGCCCACATCACGCTCACCTCTGCTCTGTCCCTGCATCTCCTCAGACTCCCACCGCCGGCCTCCTGTTTATAAAGCCCCGTGATCATCCAGGATAACTGCCCACCTCAAGATCTCTCACTGAATCCCATGTGCTAACTCTCTGTTGCCATGTCAGGGAAATAGTCACAGGTCCTGGGATTAGAATGGGGACATCTTTGGAGGCCCATTATTTTGCCTACCAAGTCCCATCAGGTTTTTCCAAATGACAGTGCTCTCCGGGGCAGTGACCCCCATTTGGCTACTGGAAAGGTAGAGATGCCCAAAAACCTGTGTCTGTATCTGGACCCCTGGGAGAGGGTGAGAACAAAGAAATAATTTCCACGGGTCGTCCTGGCCCCAAGTTGGCTTTGCATAAATGGCTGCTCAAGTCTCTGGTCCCTAGATGCGTTCTCCATCAAAAAGGACCGCTTCCCAGTAAGTGTGGGAAGTGTGCCATTCACAGTCTCCCTCCTTGGGATGCTCACAGCTCTTACTGCCTGTCAGAGGTCTCAACAAGGCCCGCAGTAAGAAACCTCTTTAACTTGTTGGCAGTTTATTTTCCACATAACATTTCATGGGACACTGTGGGAAGGCTGCTCTAGATGGTCCAAGGACTCTGGCCAATGCCATGGGCCCTGCTCTGCAGGAAGTCCACACACCTCCCAGGCTCCTCCCACGAGCCTAGGGTGTGCAGTGTCCCTGCCTGGGGAGGGTCTCCTCCTGATCCAGCCCGCAGGTGTGCTGCGGCAAACCCAGACCCTGCCTGATGACTCACACTCATACGTGTTTCAGTTCTGCCTGAAGACTCATTTCCTGGGGATCTGGGGTTTTTCTTCTCTGTTCTCTCTCTTTGACTCTTAATCTCAAACTAAAAACGGAAAAAAATGTTCACGAAATAAGTCACCAAATACATTCCTGGCCTTGGTTTTCGTCTCTTACCTTGCAAATCATATACTTGGACCGATTGTCTCCTCTCAGCAAATGGGCTGCTATTGTCAAAACCTAGGAGTGCAGACATTGCCTTATGGTTGGTGTGTTCCAGGCGGAGCCCAGGAGCTCCACTGCGGGGAGGTCTCATTCCCTGTCACCTTTCTCCGGAATCACTAAAAGTTTTGCAGGAACCACAGAACCTCAGCATCAGAAAAACTTAGAGACTGCTCAGTTGATTTTCTTCCAAAATCCTGGCATCTTCCCTCGATATCCCTAATTAAGAGGCTCTTCGTGTATGTTTCACACATTTTACAACCACCATCTACCTTTCAATTGCTATTCAATTGAACAACTCCTGTGTCCAAGAGGCCTGGGCAACCTGCCAAGCCTGGGCCAGGCTGTGTGTCTCCTCCCTGTGTCTGAGGTGTCCTCTCTCATCTGCCACATTTTTCATTGAGAACAATGGCCAATACTATCACACGCCTACCACATGGCAGACACTGTGCCAGGCCTTTCAATTAGGTCACCTTATTTCATCTTGACTGCTGCCCTATGATGTAATATTGCTACTTTATAGACAAGCAAATGCACGAAACTATTTACGGAGTGCGTCACTGTACTTGCTGATAGGATTTACCGAGTGTTTTCCCTATTCCAGACACTGAAGTGCTCATCTGGGCACTTTACATTTTTATAATCATGTCTATGAGTGGATGCTAAGGTTCCCTTTGGCAAATGAAGAAAATGAAGCTTCCACATAGTAAGATAGTCCTAGCTAGTAAGAGACCGGGCTGGAATCCACACCCACGCGTATCTTCTACTCACCCTTCACACTCTCCTTCTCCTGTTGTCTTTGCAGCCAGAGGGGTCCTCTGAGTGTCGCTGAGTTCACAGAGCATTTGTTCATTATCCCACTCTTGCTACCCGTCATAGTCTGCACAGTGCTTAATCTCTCCTCGCTGGGCAGCTCTTACACTGCTTTGCACCCCTGAGTGTGCTGCTCAGAACACACACTCTGTAATCCTAGCTGTTTTAGAATAAATCTTACGGCCATCAGGACAGGCAAGAAAACCTGCTTTTCAGAAAGGGTTTCCGGACCTCAGTCGATTTCTTGGTTGCTTCAGGAAGCAGCTACACATGGCATTTGGTACAGGCAATTAAACTGAAGAGTTTGCCCTCGATGGTTGTTTTAGTAGCTTCCATGGGAGCGAGTGACTGAATGCCCTCAGATCTACCGGCCAGGCCAAGGTTGAAAGAACCTCTGAGTCAGAACTGACTCTCCAACATCTAGCAAAGTCTCATCAAATGTCTTTTAAATAATGACCAATTACCAACGAAGTTATTTCCTACAGATTCAGCATTCAGAAACTATAACCTACTTTACCTCTAAAGTAACTCTTTTAGAAATAATTCATCTGGGAGGAGCTTTAGGTTGTCCAAGTAGCCATATTGATAGTGATAAATAATCACAAAGTAATTTTTCTTTTGGGATGAATTTGGCAACTAACGAGTTGTTATTTTTTTTTTCTTCAGGAATTCAAAGTTACCTAGTAGGAGGATAAGAAGAAAGCACCAATAGAGAACTATGAACTGATGCTAACCAGGAGCCCCACATCTGTTTGGGGAAACAAAAGAATACATTTGGGAAATATGACTTTTTGTAATATGCACCCAGGACAGATTTGAATTCTGTGAAAAATTTGTGAAGGAACTATTTCCCCCATCTATAATAATAAAAGTGTAATATGCTAATTAGATCGGATGTCTTTCCAGACGACCTTCTGGACGAAGCTGTGGCTGCAAGGGAAGCCCTGGTCCCGGGTGCCAGAGGGAAGCCAGTGCGGAAGGCCTACTCTTGCACAAATTACATGCATCGGGCCTCTAGTATCATAATAAATGCCTTACAGCTAAAGCAGCGATTTTCTAAATATATATTTTTATTGATTTCAGAGAGGAAGGGAGAGGGAGAGATAGAAACATCAATGATGCAAGAGAATCATTGATTGGCTCCTCCCTGTGCCACAGAAGCCTGAAGTGAATTCCAGCCACGCCCTGGAATCACAATGTCCTGGTCCCCTACGCCCGGCCACGCTGCAGGGACTCATAAATAGCGTGCAGCCTCTAAACTGACTTCATAGACAGGGAAACAACCTCGAGCTCCCTGGGCTGAAAAAGGGACCCGAGTGTGTTTAACTCATTTTGTCAGAAGCCAGAGAAATCTTTAAAATCTTTCTCAAGAAAGCTATTTTTTAAGGTTTCTGTTGTGATGTTATTAGGTAACACATTTTCTTCTTTATTAAAAAAACAACATATGACATGAGACACATGTTTTACTTCAATACAGTTGAACAGAAAGTGAGGCAGACCTTAGTTTGGGGTGGCCTTTGCCAAGTTATATAACTTTTCTGTAGCCTTGGTTCCTCAAAACTGTAAAGTGGGATCTTGCAGGATTCTTTTGGTGACAAAGTGAAATGGTGTATGCAAACTTGGTGATGCTGAGCTTGCTGTCTGGTTAATGACAGTGCAGTGTTCACACTGGATGATACTGAAGGATCTTCCTCTACATGTTGGTCCCCACGGGGAATAAGTCTCAGAGATTCTGATTTTTAAAGAAAGCAAATGACAGTGTCTTTCTACCAAAATAGATTTCTTATAAGGAAAGAATGCTTTTTTAAAAGACATCAAAATGAATCATTTCCCTTATTTGTATAGCCTTGAAAAAGAAATCAAAACTATTTTATTTCAACAATACTTCTACTACTCTTCAGAAAAAGAAAAGATCCCCACGAGAAAGCTGCATGTGGTTGACAACTCCAATTCTCTTCAAATGGATTTTAAAAAAATCTCTAATGGGTATCTACGCTGTATCATTTCCATGCCAACCCAAGCCCCAAGCCAACTCATACCAGTGCTACCACATTTTGATTGCTAGACTCTTTTTCCAAATGGATCAGGGGCAGGGCAGAGATGGGCTAGCTGCTCATCGAACTATTTCCTCTTCTTCCTGGGCACATGGCTGGACTACACTTCCTGGCACCCCTAGTACTGAGCTGTGACTATGCGACTAAGTCCCCACCAATGGGATGTAACTGGAAGGGATGCCTAGCCCAGATAACACTCCTATGGACAACCCTCCAGCTTTTGCCATTTTGTCCCAGCTTTTTGAAGATAAACCCTGAAACCTAGGAAGTCACATGGGAGATGGCAGAGCCACAAGATCAAAGGCATCTGTGACCCTGGTAACTGCTTAGAAGAAAGCCCACTACAGCTCAAGTTACCTCTGTTCCAAACTTTATACACTTCCATCATGTGTGAGCCATTTCACGTTTTTGGATATGTTTGTTACAGCAGCTGGTGCCTGAAGCATCTAGAAGTCCTAGGGTGTTTGAAAAATTATGGAGTACTGATAGATTATTGTAAAATTATGGATCTAATCATTGTGTGCCAAATCAGACATGAGCTCATTAAAAACACAGTAATAATCTAAAACTAAGACTAGCCTCTACACTAGGTAAACTATCAGACACGTCAAAAGTTTAAGAAAAATGTTGAAATGCAGAATCTTCTTTTCATTTATTTACTCTTTCTGTGGCACAAGAAAAATCTAGTATTAGTGACAAGAACATCTTGATTCAGCCTATTAAACAGCAGTGCATCATGGGCGTATAGTTTGTGTCAGAGCATTGGGATAGAGGGACATTTCTGACAATTAGACATTTCTAAGATTTTAAATAAAATCAATTCGAGAGGATTAGAGTGGTCAGCTATAAGCACTCATCTATATTTAGTAAATAACAGATTAGCATCACTTTCTTAACTTCAGAATTGTATGACTATATTCCATTATGAGAGAAGTGCAGATAGTAATCCATGTTTGAAATTGATCATAAAATACATTATTTTATTTAAATGTCGAATTGTACAGGGACATACTTTTGTTCTGTGTAACCACAGGAAATACATCAGGGGACATTCTCAGGAATTTAATCCTCAGGTTAACCCTGGGAAATTTAAGCCTCAGCTCCAACCTAAGTCCAATTAAGTAAATTATTTATTTTGCTGTCCAGCATATGAGACCTAACCTAGTTTAAGGCCATCCAGTTAAAGAGGTGATGCCAAATGAGATTACGTACTGGTTATCAAAAAACAATCATGTTGATACAGTACAGACCCTATAATCAAATGGATTATCAATGGCACATCTGGAAAACAACCTTCGATCATCAAAGATGTGAACCCGGACTCAGATGAGTTGTAAGTAACTTACTAAAAATATCTCTCAAATCAGTCTATTCTCTCCATCTCTGCTGCTGCTACCTTTATCTAGGTCACCACACTCACCTGACCTACTGAAGTATCTACTCTTGACCAAATTGTGTCCCCACAGTGACCTCCTTAAAGCACATGCCATTTCACATTACTCTCTTGCTTAAAATTCTTTCATGTGTCTTCATTGGTATTAGAATAAAAGTGGAACTCCGTCTTGGCCTGCCACCCCTACCCAATCCCAACCTCTCCTAGTGCCAATGTCCCCACTCCCTTCCCTCCAACCCAACTAATCTCCTTTATATTCCTTGAACATCCCAAGCACTTTTCCATCAGGGCTTTGGGGCTTCCAGTTCTCTCTGTCTGAATGCCCTCCCTCCAGTTCTTTACATTGTTGATATTTCTTCATCCTTCAAATCTCAATTCACGCCATCACCTTCCCCAGTTACCCTCTTGCCCTGTTTATGTCTTTCATGGCACTTGTAACACCCTGTAATTTTAATCTGTATTATCTGAAAATCTGGACACTCTATGGGGACATGAGCCTTTCCTTTTCTTTTTTACTACCTTGTTTTAGTCATCATATCCTCAGACTGATGGATACATGGATGGATGGGTGGATGCAATGTATAGGCAGTACTTTTAGCATTCTTTGTCTCATGTACCATCCATAAAAACCTGTATTATCACATTTGGCAAGAAGTGTTACTGCTTATCTCCTGTCCTGGTGGGGATAGATATAGAGCAATCCCAATTTCTTTTAGTTTTTTTCATTACTCAAAAAAGCTTTTTTTTTTTTTTTTAATTTACCTTTCTGACTCTGTGTTTGTGCCTTCAACACAGTCACAAAGAGTTTCTGCTCCTCAATAAGGAGAGCACACTCGATCCTGTCACAGGCACATTGAGCACACATGGATCCACCCCAGGCCCTGCTGACATGTGTTTATGTTTATTTGTTTTTTCATTTTAGACAACCTCGTTGGAAGTTTAGGTCTCACAGCATGAATTCCTTGAAGTCAGCCTGGGCACACGCCACATGCAAATGTCGGTGCTTTCTCAGCCTCCTTGGTATGAAGGTAAACAGTTCTATTCCCAGGGGTTCAGGAATGCCTAGTTCTGTCAGCGCTGTGTTTAGGACAGCCTCTGGTGGCATGTCAAATGTTGGACCATTATGAATGTCAGTAGACACCATTCCCAGAAGAGGGCAATCCCAATTTTGGTTGTTCTCTTAAGTCATCTCTCTTGGGAATACAAAGAAGTTTTCGCTCTGGGACCATCCTAGTGGCCCTTTCACAGTTTTCCTCTTAAAGGAAAAGTATCCAGGTTTTCAATATTGATAATCCCAAGAGGATGTGTCTTAATATTTCATTACCTATAACATTTGGGGATACCAGGCTATCCTGGCTTTGAATTTTATGATTCAACTTATGAAAAAACCCTTTCAGGGGGGGAAACAGTGTATCTCCATGTAGAGCAGAACCACGGGTCACCTCCTTGAGTTTCCGCATCTCGGGCTGTGGCTCTCAGAGGACCCCAGACTATGTGCAAGTCCAGCGCAAGTTGCAGTGCTGTGTGTGGTACTGGGTCAACATGACAGAATAGCTCGTTTTTCCTGTTCTGACTTAAATGGAGGACAGTCGTGCCTAAAGATAGTTTCCCCAAAGCTCCTCCATAGGAATCACAGGAAGTGCAGGGCTGAGTCTGGGCGGGGGATCTGGGAATGCCAAGGCAGGCTGTCCGCCAGCGCCTCTGAGAATGCCAGCATGTGTGACCATGCTTTTCCCCACTCTGAGCCATGATGAAGAAACGCTCTCCCAGTCCAGCTGAACTTCTGAACCCCATTCCAGAGCTCAACATGAGAAAACTCAACCAGTCCTTACAGAATGCCTGCCAAGGACATCGCCTCCATGGAGGGAGGTTATGAGGTGCAGTCCTGCCCCCTACGTGATGGCAGAGATGGTGGTGGTGGTGGTGGTGGTGATGTTACCTCATAAGGAAGTGGCTGGTATCTTTACCCAAAAAATCCCATGGTGCTCTCCTCTTATTATTATTTTAAAATATATTTTTATTGATTTGAGAGAGGAAGGGAGAGGGAGAGGGAGAAACATCAATGATAACAGAGAACCACTGATCAGCTGCCTTCAGTATGCCCCCTACAGGGGACTGGGTGGCAACCTGGTCATGTGTCCTGACCAGGAATCCAACCGTGACCTCCTGGTTCATAGGTGGATGCTCAACCACTGAGCCACCCCGGCTAGGCAGTGCTCTCTTCTTGAAGGCCCAAAGGAAAATCCCTCCCAGGACTCAGTACCAAGGAAAGCTCTGCTTCTACTGGGGGTTTAGCTTTGTCACTGGCTTGTTTTATCTTTCAGATACTATGATTACCTTAACAGATCATATTTTCTCTTTGCTTCTATTCTGATTTGCAACCCTCTGCAATGATGACGCCGGCCATTCTTCTCATGCGCCTGCTCTACCTCTGACTCCACTTTGTTTACTTGAACTTGTTTTCCCTCAACTCTGATTTAACCACTTTTTATTCTCTTGTATTGTGTATCTTTCATAAGCTGCTTCAAGTCCTTTTGGGAAAGAAATAGGCTATGACTGCATAGATGTACACAGTGGATTTTGCACCACTAGATCCTGTAAAGAATACAATGTGGCCTCAGACAGACCTTGGTTTGAATCCTGATCCTGTCAGTTATGTGACCTTGGGCAAGTCACTTAATATTTCTAAGCTTTATTTCCTCCTTTTAAGTTGAGGATAATGACATTTACATTACATAGTGGCTGTGAGAACTAAAGGTAATTTACATAAAGACTTGGTACTTTGTAACTGCTAAATAAATAGTATCCTTTATTCTTATTAATAATTGGGCAGAGAATACCTAAAGAATACCTAAAGGCAATGTCTGGAAGACAGGGGCACAGACCCATGGGAAGTGTCACGTGACAGTGGAGGCAGAGATCCACAAGCCAACGAACACCAAGGACTGCCAGCTATCACCAGGGGCCAGAAGAGGTGAAGAAAAATTCTTCCTTAGCAGGTTTGGAGGAAACATGGTCCTAATGACTCTGATTACAGCCTTCTGAGAGAATAAATTTCTGTTGTTTTAAGCCACCCAGTTTGTGGAAACTTTCACAGCAGTTCTAGGAAATTAATACCTCCCGCAGCTTATTTTCCCAGACACCACCCCAAACTCAGGCATTGCTCAAACACTAAAAAAAAAAAAAAAAAAAAAAAAAATCCTAAAATTTGGAGCATGTGAGTCTTCTGCCAGTCTGAAAAAAGCTCACTTAAATTTTTCCATAATAATGCCTTTTTTGTTGTTGTTTATCTTGTTTTTTGTCAAGAAACCTTATGACCACATACAAGCTGATAGTAATTAAAAGAAGACACTGTCCTCATCTATGCAATAGTGGCAACTCCTTTTAAAATATTTATCCTAGACAAGTGGACATCCCTGTCCATCACCCACGCAACTCTTGTCATTTCTTTCTAGACTACAGGCACTCTCCGATGTGGTCTGGGAAGAAACCCACATCTACTCGGGGTAAAGTGGAGGATTATTCTCGAAGGTGTTATCTTTCATTGCCACATCTAAAACATTATGCTCTCAGAAATGAAATCCCCATTGGGGTTCAAATGGACCAAGAGAAACAACAGTGCAACAAATACATGGATGGAAGCTGTTGTGGGAATCCCAAAACTGAGGGTAGGTTTTACTGATGGTGTGTATTCATTTAATAGAAAGCTTATTCCACCATGTTAAATTCCTTTTGATCAGGGATCATTTTCTTAGAGCTCAAATGACTCCTGTGTAGGAAGTTACTGTAGGGATAACCCAAAGCTGGGCTTAAAATAGAACCAAGAGTAAGTTTGCCCCAAGTGTCTTTCTTAGGGTGAGATGATACAATAACAGCTCATCGGAGCATTTACAACAAGAAGTGGCACTACTGGGGATGGAAGCAGAAGGAATGATCTGATCACCTCTCAGCAGTTAAGCCTCACAGATTAATACCCAAACTTGAAAAACATAAGAAATCACATGCAGTCTTTTATTCAGCAAGCAGCCTCTTATGGAAGGGATGCCATGAAAACAAAACTAAGACACATTTCTTGCCTGTAGGGAAAGATACATGAGTCAACTAAACAATGCAAAACTATGTGTTACCGCTAGAGTTAAGGTGCTCGCGACCTAACCAGCCCCTGGGAATCCCAGAGCACAGCAATGGGAGTAAGAGAGGACACTGAATGGATGCTGGTGCTGCCATGTACCATTCTGTGGACTCAACTGTCCTCAGCACCTGACTTTGTCCTACCCGTACCCCTCTACCATAATAACTAAACCCCAAAATAACTTCCCTGTTATTGACACATGACTTCCTTCGAGTGAAGCATCCACAAGCCAAGGAACACCAAGAACTGTCAGCCATCACCAGTAGCTAGCCATCCAACAAATCACTATTGAGTGCCCACTTTGTGCCAGGTGCCAAGAGAGGCACCTGGATCCTTCTGATCCAGGTCTGGTGACCCATTTATCCTGAGCCTCATATTCATGAAGGGTTTATAATGTAGATTATTTATGTTCTTTCCAAATGATATATAGATAGTCACAGAGATACACTTACAGGATTAAACTTCAAAGCATATTACACTTTTTATAACCCTGTTTTGGCAATTAAATATATATACAAGTCGCCCAACTCCCAAGCCACATATCATCCACGAAAGTGATCCAGGTCTCTCCTGATCTCTTAGGGTTCTGCTGGGCACTCGAGAGGGTGCAGCAAACAAGCCAGTTGTTGCACTTGCACTCACAAAACTTAGTGTTTAGTGTGGAGACAGACATCAAATAAGGACACATAGTTAAACTGATACCTGTAGCTACTGCCCGGGAGGACAGGGCATGAGTGGAGGCTGAGTTGGCAAGCCAGGCTTTCATGTATCTGAAATGTTTGAATTTTTACAATAAGAACATATCCAGGGCCGAAACCGGTTTGGCTCAGTGGATAGAGCATCGGCCTGTGGACTGAAGGGTCCCAGGTTCGATTCCGGTCAAGGGCATGTACCTTGGTTGTGGGCACATCCCCAGTGGGAGGTGTGCAGGAGGCAGCTGATCGATGTTTCTCTCTCATCGATGTTTCTAACTCTCTATCCCTCTCCCTTCCTCTCTGTGAAATATCAATAAAATATATTTAAAAAAAAAAAAAAAGAACATATCCAGGTATTACTTGTGTAGTCATTATACATGTCTACATCCGGTACATCACTGAGAGAGGAAGAGCCAAAAAGGGGGCCACGGGAGAGGCTAATCCCAAGGCAGGAAGCGGGAGGAATGAGAGAAATGCCTAGTTCCCCTAGTTCTGTGGTCAGCAAACTGCGGCTCGCGAGCCACATGCAGCTCTTTGACCCCTTGAGTGTGGCTCTTCCACAAAATACCACGGTCTGGGCGAGTCTATTTTGAAGAAGTGGCGTTAGAAGAAGTTTAAGTTTAAAAAATTTGGCTCTCAAAAGAAATTTCAATCGTTGTACTTTTGATATTTGGCTCTGTTGACTAATGAGTTTGCCGACCACTGCCCTAGTTGATGGAGCTCCAGGGTGGGTCTCCAGAGTGGGTCTGGCGCTAACAGAGCTGCACATAACTCTGTGGTGGCTGTTGTCCCCATGTCCTGTGGGAAGCACTGCCAGACATGGACACAGGCATCCCATCTCTGAGCTCTCTGCTGGGCCCAGTCACCTACTGACCCCAAATGGAATGACTTACGCTCCAGTACTGAGTAACATGGATGATCAACATGTTACTCCCGACTGCTGGATTGAAACTTGCCTTTCCACAAAGAGCAATGAATCTTACCCGCAGATGCCAAATGCCCCTGAGCTGAATCACAATTATCTCGTCTAGACTGAAGTGTCTCATTGATATTTTGTCAAACAAATTGTATCCTGCCCATTACTATTCACCGTGTGATCCACACGCACTTCCCACAGTTCCATCAATAACAAGGCAACCCTGCCAACCAGCTTCCCCTCTGAGGAAAGCTTGACCAATGTAAGTAATCTCAAGACATCACTAGAGAAATGAAAACAGAGGTCGGGGAAACAGCCATGTCCACACATAGCCCACTGTGACAGGCTGGGCAGTTGTGACACATTTTGACAAGAACGTTTCCTTACACTGTGTTTCTTTTCAATTTTATGATTATGCTAGAGGCCTGATACATGAAGATTCATGCAAGAATGGGCCTTCCTTCCCCTGGCTGCCGGCACTGCCTTTGCTCCGGCCCGGAGCCGCCTTTCCACCTTCCCACGCTGCCCAGAGGCCCAGAGCAGCTGGAGCAATGCAGAAGCATCCCGCCCCCGGCTGCCGCCTGTGTATGCAAATTAACCCTCCATCTTTGTTGGGTTAATTTGCATACTCACTACTGATTGGCTGGTGGGCATCGCGAAGGTACAGTCAATTTGCATCTTTCTCTTTTATTAGTGTAGATTTTGAGATATATTCAGAGGGTATAGCTTTTATGGAACAGAGGTCTGACTAAAGACTGATCATCCAATAGTGCTTCTGATCAGAGCCACTGTGTGAGCGCGCGCATGCGCGTGTGTGTGTGGTGTGTGTGAGCGTGTGTGTGTGGTGTGTGTGTGTGTGTACTATTTTGTGTTAACATGGCAAGTTCCCCCTTTGGAGTGCATATGGTTGTTAGGGATATGTACACAGGAAAGCCAGTGCAGAGAAACACAATTGAATGCACCTGTGCACCAGGTGGACGGCTAGCAGAGGACAAGCTTCCTGCAGAAAACTTCATGTCTGACTTCTGCTTTATGAGGTCAGTGGGAGCTTGCATGGTGGAAAGGGTTGCCAGGTAAAATAGGGAAGACCCAGTTAAGTTTGAATGTGGAATAAACATTGAATGCTTTTATGGGTACATCCCAAATATTGTACGGGTGTTCCATGTTTTTATTTGCTAAATCAGGCCGTACTAGCAGTGGGAAAGATATGCATGTCAATCATCTTTTCTTCTTTGTCATGAATATTGTCAACATCAGCATCAGTTAACATTTATAGAACTTGGGGAATGGGGAATGAGGTCCTTGCTCCAGGGAGGGCCTATCAATGACTCCTGCTCCCTGAAACACTCGAGCATTCCTGCTTGCTCCATCATGGACCCCTGAAGGTCCTGGACTGTACCATACCCCTCCTTCTTCAAGACCTTGCCCAGTGACTGGCATGTGCTAGGTGCTAAAACTACATTTTACAATAAATGAGGATATAATGTGGAATGTCTATAAAAGCAGAAAATTTTGGGTGAAGGGAATAAAATGACAAAACTGTACATGGAAGAAAGTACAGGGAACTTAAAGATGGTTAACAATAGCCATAAGTTCGAAGTTGTTACGTGAGGTATACAAGAAGGTGTTGCCCTCAGATGTGCTTTGCACCTTATAGAGGCTATGTGAGTAATTACAAATATACGTGTGTATTCATATAAACATATATGTTTTTTAATGAAAAGTTTCAAGAATAGTATATTGAATCCCCATGTATTCTATGTTAAACTGAATTGGAACTGAGTCTTATTAGATGGAAGCACTGGCTCGGTTTTAAGTAAAGAAAAGAATACTCAGAGAATATCAACATTTTCTTCCCCTATCCAGTTGCTCAGTAGTTAGAGCGTCAGCCCTCAGACTGAAGGGTGGCAGCTTGATTACAGTCAAGACTCCATCCAGTTCCTGTCGGGGCACATGCGGAAGGCAACCAATCAATGTGTCTCTCTTCCTCTCTGTCTCTCCAAACTCCCTTCCACTCTCTCTAAAAAATCAATGGGGGAAAAAGTATCCTCAGGTGAGGGTTAGCAACAACAAAAGAATATCAACATTTTCTAAAGGCAACAGAAAACCCAGCTGGCTTAGTCCTTTACTTGATAAGTGCCATGATCAACTGACCAACTGTTTTTTCATCTTTTGTGAGGCCTGGAAAAATCAAATAAAAAGAGAAAATATCCAAATCTAGAAGCTTAATTTTACAGGATTAGCCTTACAATCAAATTATCACAGTCACCTGGTCAATGTCTATGATTAACTAAATTCTTGGAGGATCCCTTTCTCTTATGTCATAGTGTTGGGTGAGTGTATAGAGACACAGCCTTCAGTTCTTTCTCAAATACTCTGCATCAGTCTTGTTACTTTGGTTCTATAGTACTGGGATGGATCATCCGGGCTTCTAGGAATTTCCAAAGTCAATGTAGTCACCCAAAGTAAAAAAAAAAAAAAAAAAGCCTCAGAGGTAAAGGAAAGGGGCCGAAACTCTGAGAACCATACAATGACAAAACAGAAAACTCCTCCCCACTGAAGATATTCAGGTGTATAAAAGTCACACAAGGGCATACGTAAGACCTAGCACAGCGTCGTTAATCTTGAGTATTGTGAATCTTTTGGCTTAGAAAAAAAATGAACACCAAGCCTAATGTGATTCGAAAGTGTTTGTGGCCTGCGTGCCTCATGGGCCTGTTCATCACTGGCACACTCTCTTTGGGCTGTGACTTGCTACGTATTCATCTGCGTAGAATCACCTGGCAAAATGTGAAGCTTCTGACCAATATGAGCAAATCATTTCCTCTGGAGTGCCTACGAGAAAACAAAGCTTTTGAGTTGCCTCAAGAGGTCCTATCATATACCCAGCCTCTTTTGAAAAGAGACATCAAGGGGGCCTTCTATGAAATGTCCATGCTGGCCTTCAACATCTTCACTCAATCCACCGTCCAATCCACTTGGGAAGAGAAACACCTGAAACAAATCCAAACTGGACTTGATCAGCAACTGCAGTACCTGGAACAATGCTTGAAAGAAGAGAAGGGACATGAAGACAAGGAAGAGATGGAGGAGGATGAGAGGAGACACCTGGAAACGAGGATCCCCCAGCCCAGCAACTTAGAACTGAGGAGGTATTTCCACAGGATAAGCAGTTTCCTGCAAGACAAGCAGTATAGTCACTGTGCCTGGAAGATTGTCCAAGTGGAAATCAGAAGATGTTTCTACTACTTTCAGAAACTCATAGAACTACTCAGAAGGAAATAAGGTAGATTTTTTTAAAACTAACATTTCGTTTCTCTCCAAAATCTCCTCCCCCTTTATTATCTTTTAAGAATTGCTGGGCTATTCTTTAAGCCTGCTCTCAGCTGGATTGGTGGTGGCGTATGTAATGTTTACTGTCTCTAAAGTTTGGCCTTGCAACATCAGCCACATTCACCTCTCTAAGAGAGGCAATGCCCACCGTCCTGGGGTGAACAAGAGTCTTGTTACAAAGTTTTAAAGGAATGTTATTCCCTCTCCATCTTCTACTCTCTGCTCCTCTTTCCTTTTTCTATTTTGTACGTGCTTTGAACTTCACCTTTCAACTTCACCAAGCCAATGGCTAGAGAACATGGATCACAGAATGTTTGAAAATGGAACACCTCAATGACTGAGCCCTCTTGCTGCCCAGGTTGTTTAGTCTGAAGTTCAACTTGTTTAAAGAGCTTATACAAACTTCCATAATTAAAACCCTCCCTTTCTCTCCCTGCTCTCAAAAAGTAAAAAAAAAAAAAAAAAAAAAAAAGGTTGAAATTTCTGGCCCATTTGTTTCTCAGCTTGGTTTATTTGAAATGATATGAAGTTTGTAGGAGAGTGAAGATCCACTCTCTCGTATTGGATGGTTGAATTAGATGACCATTAAGATCCTGTTTAACCTTTGAGAGCCCATGATTCAAATGCAGACAGCACTGTTCACTCCTAATGTATATTATTTGACTTCTACATTTAAAGGGGTGGAAAATGATACAGAAAAGTGTAGTATCTGACTTCATTGTTTTGTGTGTCTGAAATGAAAGGCCCACAGTCATACTATAGAAGAATTTCATATTGTATTTTCCCAATTAGAAGATCATTTTCTCCGTGTTAAGTAAATTATTCTAATAATACATGACACTTTAATATATTTTATCTCTTTAGAAGTTATTTTGTATCCAGATTACCTAGATTATTTACTTAAATTTTCTTATGTGGTCCCTCATCTATATTAATCCACCATCTAGCTGAAATGAACTTTCTCTTCCTTTCTCCTCCAACCCATTTCAGAATCATCTGTCTACCTTCAAGCAAGAACTAGCATCGAGGTTTCGGCTACACAAATTCACAAAAGAGGGTAAAATGTACCTGGTTCAGCCCCTGGGAGACATCTCCTGCTATTTGTTTTAACAGTGTGCTGCTAAATTGCTTAGATTCAAGATTCATCCAAGTATAGGACTCAAACAGTATAGCCAAATGGGAAGTCTTATGCTAAAACTAAGGCAAATTTCAGTAAAAAAGAATAATTAAAAAAACAAGTTGTGGATCATGGTATGGTGGTGGAAGGAGCAGACCATAAAATGAGTTAGTAACATCCACTCAGTAAAACATCTTATCAACAGAATTGTTCTACAAAAAAAAAAAAAAAAAAAAAAAAAACATAAAAAAACAATAGTACTACAAGCTGTAAAGGAGTTGGGGTGTGCAAGCTACTAAGCAGAAAGTATACACTTGGATTTTCCATGAATTTCTCTAACTATGCCTTTGCATGGCCTCCCTAATAACTCTACTGGGATCATGTCAGTTACTTTAGTAATTTATGTTCATAGTCTTGCCAAATGTTTGCTGTACAAGAGGGAAGAGAATTGGCACTTCAAGTCAATAACGATCGTAAGGGCAGGGACAGAAGTCAGAACAGAATGCTTTTGCTAAGAGCACCTCTAGATGGAAAAAAAAACCCCAAGGCAACTGAAAAACAGGTAAGGACACAAACTAGTCTCTTCAATGAGGAAGAAACACTAACAGATAATGTGTTTCATCTCATTTATGATTTTAAAAATGCAAAAGGAGACAGTAAGATACTTCCTTCCCATTTGTCTGGCAGAGATGGAAAAGAATACTACAGAGTGTGAGAGGGAAAAATCCTCTGTCTATTATTGGGGAGAGGGTCAGCTGGCACAAGTTCCTCCAGGACAATAAGGCAATCAAATATCCTAAAAAGGCAGCAACTCCTTTGACCTAGCTCTCCTATCTCCAGAAATTTATTCCAAGGAAATCATTGGAGAAGACTGTTCACTGGAGCCTTGTTTATAATATTCCTCCTATTTTTGTTTTTATTGCCACCTCTTTGCATTTTCTATTTTCTACAATAATTTTGAGGGGGTCTCATTCTAAAATTAAAGAAACCGTAAAGCTTATCTTCCACTACAATTATCCTGCGTTCCTTGCTGGGGCAGCTGGGACCTGCAGTGCCGGGTCACACTGTATAGGATGCCTTTGGGCACTAAGAACCTCCCAGTTCCTTGTTGCCGCTTCTCTCCTGCTGCTGCTGCTGCTGCTGCCAAATTTCAAAGGAACCCTTCCTTGGGGACCGTTTTCATCATGAAGTGTTTGTAAAGTGCCTCAGGTGCTTCAAAGATTTTACTTTATTCTTTTGTTGGTCCCACTGGTAAAATCCAGAAATGGCTGGAGAAAGTGCTCTATGTGTCTACCTTCCCGATTTAGCAGGCTCCTTTATTCTTTGTTAAGAGTAAGCACCAAAGTCCTGTTGGGTCAAGTAAAGGGGAAACTTCTAGAACTGCAGAGACAAGTGCACTTAAAATGCCCGAGTGGGTACCCAGGTGGCCAGCGTTCAGATGGAACCTTCCCCCTTCCCCTGGCTTGGGGTAGGGATTAAGAGGCGGGAGATAAGAAGAGTGTAACCTAATCTCCTCGGAAGAGGGGCTGATTGGCCATCTCACAGGAAACACCGGTAACACCAGTAAATGTGTGGCTCTTAGTATCTTAGCAACAGGTGCACAGACTCCGCCTCCTCACAGGCAGAGCGACTTCCTGGGCACCCTCCCAGGAGGACCCTGCCTTCTCCAAGTGGTTACTTTGCTTCTGCCCTAGTTCCTTAATAAATAGCCCACACTCACTAAGAACAAGCACTGCGTTTAAGCATCTAACTTGTGAGGGGAAAGCAGGACAAGAGGGCCACCTATAATCCAGCAGGCGCACACCCACAGGGCTACTCCGGGCCAGTCCCAGAGGTTCGCACTTGGGAACGCGAACACTGCCTGGGCGGCATCTGCGCTGTGCCCTTGGGGTCCTCCTTTTCTAAATGCGGGATCTGAGATTTAAACTGGGAACCCTTAGCGCAGTCAGGATTCCACGTTCATTCTGTTGGGGGCCACCTCCCCATGACTTCTAGGCAAAGGCTTGAGGCGTTCTGGGTTACATCCCTCCTCGTTCCCTTTAAGGCTACTCGCCTGCTCTCCAACCCTGGAAACTCCAAATCTCAGAACCTGGGCTCTATGCCTGCCCGAGTGCCCTGATGCCCTCCGGCTGCGGAGAGTGAAATCCGCCGGAACCCACCAAAGGACACCCCGGGTTGGAGCGGAACCTCGCTTCCACTCTCGAAAGCTGCACCCGGGTGGGATGGATCTGCGCCCCCTGTGGGATGGATCTGCGCCCTCTGCGGCGCGCGCGGGATAAGATCTGAGAAATGCGCCCTGGGCCACAGGCAGCCGAGGAGGCGGGGAAGGAACAACTTTCCCTCCGCCTTCTAACCGCAGGGCCAGGGTGGGGCGGCCTCGCCGGGGTCGGGATCCCGGGCGGGAGCTGGCCGGGTGGCTGGCGTGGGGGCGGAGCGGAGGACGCTAGGGGCTTCCTTGTCGCCCCTAGCCCCTAGCCCCGCCAGATGTTGGAAAGCACACAATAGGGGGAACGCGGAGAAACAAAAGGCCATTCGCCAGGATCTCAATAGCCTCTGTCCCGTGGTCACCTAAGAAAGGACGTCTGGGGGTTGTGTGTGTGAGGGGGGGGGGGGGGGGGGGAGGGGGCAGTGGGGGGCAGGAAGGTGGGTGCAAGGGGATCCTGAGGAGCTCGGAGTCTCTGTACTTACTTGCCAGGAGCCTGGGGGGTGGGCCGTTTACCCTTCCGGGAGGGGTCCCAAGGCAGGGAGGAACAATCCAAGGAAAGTTAAAGGGTTTTCACCTTTTTCCTCAGTAGAGGGAAAGGGAGGGGCGGGATTGCAGACGTTTGACAGTTGTTGGCCCTGGGGTTCAGCGGGATTTGTAGGTCCTTTACACACCCTTCCTCCCCAAGAAGCATCAACAGTTCAGGGGCGACCTGGCGGACGGAGCGCAGTTCCCCTCGCAGCCCCACGCCGAGCCTCCTGCTAAATCAAGACGCCCCAAACGTCGCCCCTGCCCGGCGCACTTCTGTAAAAGTTTGTCTTTCCGTCACCCACAGCCCAGCACGCACCCTGCAGTCATCTGCGACTCGCGCTGGGTTCGGGGAAAGACTTGTATCCCGAAAGAAGATGGGTTATATTGATATATCTTTTAAAATCCAGGCCCCGGACCCAGGGTGGGGACCGGGAAGGACGTGCGAGGAGCCGGCCTGGAGCCAAGCCGTGGGCAGGCGGGGAAGCAGGGTCCGCCACCTCCCGCACCCTCCCCCCCCCCCCCCGCACTCCCGTCGCACCCGCTTCCAGGTGCGCCCAGCACCTCTGCCCGCCTGGGCGCGACCGGGCGTGAGCAGCTGCCGGGCGGCGCCACCTCCTCCCTCGCTGGGAGCGTGTTCTCACTCACCGCGGGGTTTTACCTTCAGCCCGAGGCCCTGTCGGCTTCCTGCGCCGGGTAAGCTGCAGCCGGCGCGAAAGAAGAGGGCGAGATCGGAGCAGGAGAGGCGCCTCCTGGGGATCCACGCCGGGTCTCCGGGGCCAGCGAGCGCGCCTGGGGCTCCGGCAGCAGTCTCTCTGCTCCAAAGTAGCCCCCACACGCACTCGTCGCGCGGCTGGCGCGCGGGGGCGCCGAGCGGGGACCCCCTGGCGGCCGCTTGCGGAATGGCAGCTCCGTGGGGGAAAGGAGTCAGGTCGCCCTTGGGTCATCTTCCCTCGGGAAAGAGGTGGGGAGTGGACAGCCTGGACAGCCTACCGGGGCTCACAGCCTTAAGGAAAGACATTGACCCTCTGGCCAGGGCAGCGAGGGAGGTATCAGACCAGAAAGGATGCGTTCTGGGTCCACAAGGCCACATCCAAGGCACCAAGGGACCTAGAGAGGGGGAACCTTTATCTTCTCCAAGATTTTCTGACTTGGCTGCCTCACAGAGGGGAACATTCATCATTGGGAAATACTTTGAGATTATGCCGGATTTATTTGCACAAGCTGGGAGTAATGAAATGAACATGGACTTTGAAGGCCCACCCCCCCACCTGCCACTTTCTATTTGAGTGATCTTCATCAGTATTCCACTCTGTAAATTGGGGAGAGCAATATCTACCTGCAGGGTGTTTGTCTGGGGTAAACTAAACATAAAAAGTATTCCTCGTTCATAGTTAGGAGTCATTCAACATAAGCTTCCTGGAGAAAAGAATGACTCTTCCCCATATGTTTGCATCTTAATGCACACCGATTGAGCATTATGACTCAAGTATTACAGTTGGCCAAATGACTAAGTATTACAGTTTACAATTCCTACTACACAATTTAAAGAGTTATGAAAATATGTTAAATAGAAATTAGGCTATATATATATATAGAAAACATGCCTCCCCCAAAGTGGTTTCCGCTACTATGAATGAGAACCTCTAAAACCACACACATCCTTTGCAATACCAAGTTCTAGTGTTGCAAGAAATATTTAATATAGAGTCATGGTCTCATGATATTAACACTGGATTAAATTATTCCATGTAATTCTGTGTCATTTGGGCAAGGCAAAGATATTGGAGATTGTGAGTATAAAACTCAAACATGAGGGGGGGAAAAAAACACACAAACAAAACAGAAACAAAAACCCAGCCACTAAGCAATGTCTCTGTTCATCACTGAGTAATGCCATCTCATTTCCAAACTGCCTCAAATGCCAGTCACAGCTTTTAAAGCTCCTTTGGATCTTTTAGCCTCATAGCAATCAGTGCACTTCATCATCCAGAACAGTTAGAAGAAGTATCTCTTAACCATTGCAGGCTACCTTTAATGGCCCTTCTCTGTCACTCAGGAGTCCCTGATTGGGAAGAGGCTGTTGCTTGCCCAGGAATTCTCATTATATGATCTTTTCCATCCTGTCCCCAAAGAGAGGAAAAAATAAAGTTTCTTGCCTCAGGACCTAAGGCAGAACATTGAGATCCAACTTCTACCCTTGGAGAGAGGTTCACCCCCAGGTTGCAGGTGAGCAGGGCTTGCAGGGGGAAGAGGGCATCCGGGTCTAACCACAAACTCTAATGGAATTGTCTCTGTTTCACCTTGCTTGGAGGGAAAAGAAAACCTTTATCCCACTTTCACACCCTTATTCCTTCCCTGCGGAGCAATGGTAACACTGTGATGGGGAGGAACGTTGGTATTTCCTGGGTAATTTTCACCAGGGAGTGGGGGCAGTGTGATGAATGGTGCCCCAGCTCTCACCCACCTCTGTACAGCTTCTCAGCCTGTTACCTGGTGGCTGGAGGAGATAGGCCAGTGTTTAAAATCCAAGCCCTTCACTTGTATGCATGCATATAAGAGTAACCAACGGATGCAAAACATTGGGGAGTGAGGGCATGTATGGGAGTGGGGTGGGGGTGGGGGGCAATGGTAAGATATGTACACATATAATACCTTAATAAAAATTTGAAAAAGAAAAAAAATAAAATAAAATAAAATAAAATAAAATCCAAGCCCTTCTTGGTCCTCCTGTGTCTTAGTCTGTTCAGGCTGCTAGAGAAAAACACCATAGACTGGGTGACTTACAAACAAGGGAAATTCATTTCTCACAGTTCTGGAGGCTGAGAAGTCCAAGATCAAGGCACAGCGGATTCAGTGAGGATACATCGTTTTGCTATTTCCTCACATAGAAGGGGGCCGGGAAGCTTTCTCGGGCCTCATTTATACCGGGCACTAATCCGATTTATAAGAGCTCTGTCCTTATGACCTTCCAAAGGTCCCATCTCCACATATTACCACCTTGGGGTGAAGATTCAACATATGAATTTTGGGAGGACACAAACTTTCAATCTACACATCCTGGGTACATCTGAATCTCCAATCCAGCTCTTATCAGAGCCTTGCGTTGACTCCACCATGAACTGAACAAGATACTGCTTCTGACTGGCTGCTAATCCTTATGTGTAGGCTTCCTTGCTTCTGTAGAAAAGCAAGCTGAAGGGAAGGGGTGCGGGAGGGGGGTTCAAGTGCCAAAGTTCACCCAAACTGAACTGATCCTCCACCTCCAACTAGTCCCAGCTGCTGTCTTTCCCCCTCAGTGAATGGCCACTCAACCTTCCACTTCTGTAAGACCCCAAATTACAAAATCATGTGTAACTTTTCTCCCTTTCTATTTCACCTGTCATTTGTCAGCAAGTCTTATTGGTTTTACCTTCAAAGGTGCCGCCACCCTGGTCTAAGCCACAGATACCTATAGCCTCCTAACTAGTCCCCCACTTCTTTCCTCTCCCATATGGTCTATTCCCAATACAACAGCCAGTGTAATTCCATTAAAATCTATGCTACATTATGTCACTCTGCTACTCAAAATCCTCTTGGTGCTTCCTATCTTACTCAGAGTAAAACCAACACAAACACACATCCCTTTATCACTGACCTTGTTGCCTATGACCTTCCTTGTCACAATCCCAGTACATCCACACTGCCCTCTGTGGTTCCCAGAAACGCCAGGTAAGCTCCCACTGCAGGGCCTTATACTTGCTGTGCCTTCAGCCAGGAACACTCTTTCCTCAGACACTTCATGGCTGACAAGCTCACCTCCTTCAGCTATTTGCTCAAAAGTCACCCCTTTCAACTGTCTAAAATTACAATCACCCTTCTAACACTTGCCGCCACGTTCCCTGCTCCAATTTTCTCCACATAATTTATTGCATCTGGTTTTTGATATATATACGGCCTGTCTTTCCAGGGCTGCTGTAACAAACTTAGTGGCTTAAAACGGTTGAAATTTATGATCTTAGAGTTCAGAAGGTTAAAAGTCTCAGTTCTCATAGGGCTAACATCAAGGTGCGGGCAGGGCTGCATTCCTTTTGAAGTCTATAGGGGAGAATCAGTTTCCCTGTTTTTATCAGCTTGTAGAGGCCTCCTGCATTCCTTGACTCACAGTCCCCTTTCTCTATCTTCAAAACTATCAACAGCGGGTAGAATCCTTTCCATGTGACATCAGTCTGATCTTTCTGTTTCCCTCTTCTCCTTATAAGGGCTCTTGTGATTACAGCGAGGCCTCCAAATAATCCAGGATTGTCATCCTATGTAGAGGCCAGCTGATTAGCAACCTTAATTTCACCTGCAACCTTAATTTCACCTGCAATCTTAATTTCACCTTTGCCAAATAATGTAACATATTCACAGGTCATGGATATAAGAATATGGACATCTTTGCGGGCCACTATTTTGTTTGCCACACATCCTTACTCTTTCAATTAGAATATAAATTTCACAAGACAGGAGTCTTTGTCTGTTCTGCTTCTTGCTCTATCCCTAGACTAGCTCCACAAATGTGTAGGTACTTGCTATGGACTGACCCAAATTCATATGTTGAAGTCCTACTCCTCAATATGATGGTATTTGGAGATGGGGCCTTTGGGAGGCAATTAGGGTTAAATTAACTGATGGGGGGGGGGGGTGGGCCTCATAATGAGATGACTGGGCTTACAAGAAGACAAAAGGAAAAAGAGAGATCTCTCTCTTTCTTTCATGTGAGGACACAGCGAGAAGGTGGCAGTCTACAGCCAGGAAGAGCATCCTCACTAGGAACCAAATTGGCAGCCAGCATGATCTTAGACTTCCCAGCCTCTAGCACTGTGAGAGGCAAATGTTTATTGTTTAAGCCATCCAGTCTATAGTGTATTTTTTATAATAGACTGTGCAGACTACTACAGCACTCAATAACATTTATTAAATAATTATTGAGGAGACATTATCATAGGCGCTATAAATAGTGAACAACTATTATGCACCTACAGTATGCCAGGTACTTGCTAAGCACTTCACATGAAACATCTCATTGAATTCTCACAAGAATATGACAGGCAGCTTACTAACCAACAGCAGAGCCCTTCCTTTCATCCTAACTATCCTATGGGGCAGGTCCAGGTGAAAAAAATTATAGAATAGAAAGTTGAAGGAACTAACTTAAGGTCATGTAGCTAGTACACTATGTAAGCAGGTTTTCGACTTGGCAGTGGGACTTAAGCCCATGGAGGTAACCCTGATGCTCCCCTATCCCTATCATGTGGCAATGGGCAGCCCTGGGTCTTGCCCTCGAGATCCAATAAAAATGACGAGATACACAAATAGCAATAATATGAAGAAGACTATTGGGGGTAATAGATTTCTGTGGAGCATAGAGAAGGGAAAGGTTAATTCTGGACTAAGTTGATTGTAGGGAGTTGCAGGGAGAATGTAGCATCTGAGCTTAAAGATGGTGGGCATTGTTGGAGTTAGACAGAAAGTTTGTTTCAGATAGAGAGAACCACTGGAGTAAAGACACAGGAAGGTAGAAAAGTGCTAGATGTGTTCTGAAAATCAAGATTAGTCTACCTCATATGAGGACTAGACCAGTAGTTAGAGGATAAGGGCTAGGATTCCAAAGAAAAGTTAATAATTCTTGTTAACAGATGTCAATGGAGAAAAACTATCCGAGGGAACTGTCAAAGCAATGTCTGAAGCTGTAACTCAAAAGGCAACGAGTAATGAGAAACATGAACTTCTTGCTGGGCAAAATGTTTTCAGAGGCTGCTAACTCTGTTTGCACATTCTAGAAGGGCATTCATGGCCCTAGCTGGTTTGGCTCAGTGGATAGAGCTTCGGACTGCGGACTGAAAGGTCCCAGGTTCAATTTGGGTCAAGGGCACATGCCTGGGTTGTGGGCTAGATCCCCAGTTGGGGGCATGCAGGAGGCAGCCAATCAATGATTCGTTCTCATCATTCATGTTTCTATCTCTCTCTCCCACTCCCTTCCGCTCTGAAATCAATAAAAATATATTTTAAAAAAAAGAAGGGCATTCATGGACCCATAATTCTGGGTCCAGGGCACAGTCTCATATATCTTAGACTCAAAAGGTTCTAAAAGAGGTCAGAAATAGATACTGAGACAACTGGGCTGCCCTGACCTTTGGACAGGAATGGTTTCCACCATTCCATTTCAGAGATGAAGTGAGTAAGGCAGGAAGGATTAAGTGACATGCACAAGATTATGCAACTAGTAAGATTGGAACATAGATTCTGAGTCTCATGACTATTAGTGCTCTGTGTATCCTGGGATATAAGTGGAAAAGGCCACAACTGTGCATGTGTCCAACACAAAGTTGTCAGCTTTTAGGCTGCTTCAGGCGGTCCTCTCCAGATTCCTATGAAATAGATCCGAGGACCTTGGGTGGGAGCTCTCATTAATCTCCCTTCCAAGCTCTTCTAGGGAAAATAACAGAACCAGCAGCGCCTGGGAGATGCATTGCAGAAAGACAAGGTTCATGGTGATTAAGAGAAAGGGCCTCAGAGTCGAAAAGGCTCAGGCCCGCAGTGCCTAACGTCTCCAGGTCTCAGCTACCTCATCTTATGCCAGGGGGATAGTCACATAGGTAGCTGAATGGATTCAATGAGGGGAAGCATGTAAGCTGCTTAGCACAGTGCCTGCCACTTGGTAAATGCTCAAGAAACACCATCGCAGCACATCTCACACCACCCTCACGCAAAAAAAACAAAAACCCAGAGCCCAGCACATCTTACATTCCACGCTGAATTCAGAAGCCTCACTGTCCCTTAGGATATCATTTCCTGGAATTGGGAACAAAAAAGAGAATATTTCTGGGTAGTTTGATGTACAATGAATAACATTCACCATCTTTGCCCAAGTCAGTGCAAATTACTTTTCATCAATTTCAAATGGTTTCTATATTTCCTGTAAGAAAAACCATGCTGGGCTTCAACGGTGTGTAAGAAAAACCCCAGAAAGATTCTGTTGCCAAACCGCCTCATTACCGCTTCCTCTGAGAGGCTACCAAAGAGCAAAGGGATAGCAGAAGGGGGTCACCATGGCAACATCATAACAGAGTGCAATGGAGTCAAAGTGGAAAGGCATGTTTGCAGTCACTGACCAACAGACCCATAGCTATAATGCTCTGGAGCAAGCGTGTCAAACTCAAAGGCTAACACAGGCCAAATAAACAAGGTCTAAGTTTATGTGGGCCGCAAGAAAACAAAAGCTTCAATTTTCACAGAAACGTAGGTTTATTTCGATAGAGACATGCTGAATACAAAGGGCTGAAATACATGAGTAATCATTAGCATAAAATAATAGAACATTTTAATAAAAATTAATGTTTTTCTTGAACATTAACTTACCAGACACTGAATAACTGCACAAATTTATAAGCGTAATGCAAATAAACCTATTTTTCTTGTTCTCCGAAAGCAAAATATTTCCTGTTGTGCACACCAAACAAGTCAGTACAAGACTAATGACGTGGCAGTCGGCGGCTAAACTATCCGCTGCTGGTATTAGTTGCGAGAAATGGTGCGCCTGCGAGTAAGGAGTGTAAGGGAAATGAATGCAACACGATTATAGTAATCAGTCATTAGCGAACTGATATGTAGTTCGTTACTAATAATTATGTATAACAGGATATTGTAAAAATTAAGTTACGGAATTTTTATTAAAACGTTTCTTACACACCATTATATTGGCTGGGCCGAGAGTTTGACATGCTTGCTCTGGAGAGTAGTGCTCAGAGTTCAAGGGCTATTCAAATTAGACCTGGTGGGAGGGCACTCCTCTTTATTCTGATTCCTGGCTGATTGCCCAGTGTCATGGAGTGTTAACTGAAATGGTTAGGGGCAGCTTACTAACAGACAGCAGAGCCCTTCCTTTCACCCTAACCTAGTGGTCGGCAAATTCATTAGTCAACAGGGCCAAATATCAACAGTACAACGATTGAAATTTCTTTTGAGAGCCAAATTTTTTAAACTTAAACTTCTTCTAATGCCACATCTTCAAAATAGACTCGCCCAGGCCGTGGTATTTTGTGGAAGAGCCACAATCAAGGGGCCAAAGAGCCGCATGTGGCTCGTGAGCCTCGGTTTGCTGACCACTGCCCTAACCAATGAGAGTTCACAAACCTAAGTGTCTACCTAACAGATTTTCTAAAGGAAGGCACATTTTCTCCTTCCTTTGATTTTGTTTTCAAAACCCTGACTAGTCAGAAGGCTGAAGAGATTGTCTCAATGCTTTATTGGAAATCTTTGGGTCCTAGAAATGAATGTGCATGGCTCCCCCTAAGCACTGAAATAATGGCAATTCAAGCAAAAGTTATAGATATCTACACTAATAAAAGAGAAAGATGCAAATTTACCGTACCTCCGCTACACCCACCAGCCAATCACAGGGAGTATGCAAATTAACCCAACAAAGATGGCGGGTTAATTTGCATACACAGGCACCCAGCAGCCTGGGTCCTGGGAACATCCTCTGGACCCAGGCCTCTCCAAGCCTGTAGGCCCGCGCGTAGGCCCTGAGCTGCCAGGGCCCCAGAATGCCCCTAGCCACTCCTGGCCTATGGGCTTTGGTGGCAATCAGCCAGGGGCAGGGCAGCAGAGGCTTGAGCAGGGCCAGAGTGGAGCCTGGGGGGGCCCTGCCCAAGCCATGGCACAGGCTTGATCGGATCCAGGGGGGGCCTGCCCAAGCCACAGTGGAGGCTTGAGCAGGGCCTGAGCAGAGGGGACAGGTTGGGGAGGACCCTGTCCAAGCCACGGCAGAGGCTTGATTGGAGCTGGGGGCCATGCCTAAGCCGTGGCAGAGGCTTGATTGGAGCTGGGGGCCATGCCTAAGCCGTGGCAGAGGCTTGATGGGAGCCATGGCGGAGGCTTGAGCAGGGCCTGAGTGGAGCTGGGGGGCCCTGCCCAAGCCGAGGCTAGAGGCTTGATTGGAGCTGGGGGGCCCTGCCCAAGCCATGGCAGAGGCTTGATTGGAGCTGGGGGACCCTGCCCAAGCCACAGCGGAGGCTTGAGTGGAGGGGGTGGAGGGGTGCCAGGCTCGGCTTGCCAGCAGTCCTGCCTCTACACGTGAGCTGCAGAGGGAAACACCTTTTCTGACCGCTCATTGGCTAATGTTCTTGGTAACTTGGGTAATAAGAATCCAAAAAGGTGTTCTAGGGTTTTTCCACCACACTCCTGGAGGAAAAAAACGAAGGTCCGCTGCTGGAGGGCTAAGAAATGTCATATCCTGCCCTAGCGGGTTTGGCTCAATGGATAATGCCTCGGCCTGCCGACCGCAGGGTCTGGTTCGATTCTGATCAAGGGCATGTACCTAGGTTGCAGGCTCCTCCCCTTGCTGGGGGCCAGGTCAGGGCTCATGCAGGAGGCAACCAATCAAAGTGTCCCTCTCACATTGATGTTTCTCTCTGTCTTTCCCTCTCTTCCACACTCTCTAAAAATCAATGGAAACATATCCTCAGGTGAGGATAAAAAAAAAAAGGAAGAAATGTCATATCCTATGAAACACACATCTTGAAAATGCCTAAAGAAATCTGTCATTTTTTCATGGTGAAGGAACTGGAGTGCATGTTGATGAAAACACCTTGGTGGCTGCAGTGGCTGGCAGTGGCTGCAGCAGCAGGGTGATGGGGCTGGTGCCTTCCCCTGATCAGCTTGGTCACCTCCCGCAGAGGGAGGCCAGACTGCAGCTTAGGCTTGATCGGATTCAGGGGGGCCCTGCCCAAGCCACAGTGGGGAGCGGGCCTAAGCTGCAGTAAGACATCCCCTGAGGGCTCCTGGACTGTAAGAGGGGGCAGGCTGGGCTAAGGGAAACATGGGCCCCCCACCCCAACCCGATGCATGAATTTCATGCACCGGGCTCCTAGTATAAAATAAATATATATACTATATACTGTATATATAAAACATGTATATAAGTATCTTTAAACATATCCTATCTAATAAAAGAGTAATTTGCAAATTGACCATCACGCCAAGACACAAAATGGCCGTCCCCATGTGGTCAAAGATGGCTGCCCCCATGTGGACACAAGATGGCCGCCTCAAGATGGCCTGCAGGGGAGGGCAGTTGTGGGCAGTTAGGGGTGACCAGGCCAGCAGAGGAGGGCAGTTGGGGGTGACCAGGCCAGCAGAGGAGGGCAGTTGTGAGGGGACCAGGCCTGCAGAGGAGGGCAGTTGGGGGGAACCAGGCCAGCAAGGGAGGACAGTTGGGGGAGACCCAGGCCTGCAGGGGAGGATAATTGGGGGGGACCCAGGCCTACAGGGGAGGGCAGCTGGGGAGGACCAGGCCAGCAGGGGGAGGGTAGTTGGGGGCAACCAGACCTGCAGGGGAGGGCAGTTGTGGGTGATCAGGCAAGCAGGGGGGGCAGTTAGGGGTGACTGGGCTGGCAGAGGAGGGCAGTTGTGGGCAATCAGGCCAGCAGGGGAGGGCATTTGGGGGGGACCAGGCCTGCAGTGGAGGACAGTTGGGGGTGATCAAGCCTGCAGGGGAGGGCAGTTAGGGGTGACCAGGCCAGCAGAGGAGGGAAGTTGGGGGCAAACAGGCTGGCAGAGGAACAGTTAGGCATCAATCAGGCTGGCAGGGGAGTGGTTAGGGGGTGATCAGGCTGGCAGGCAGAAGCGGTTAGGGGCAATCAGGAAGGCAGGCAGGCGAGCAGTTGGGAGCCAGCAGTCTTGGATTGTGAGAGGGACTGCCCTCTCGGGTCTAAACGGGCAGTCAGACATCCCTCAAGGGGTCCCAGATTGGAGAGGGTGCAGGCTGGGCTGAGGGACCCCCCCTCCCCCCGTGCACGAATTTCATGCACTGGGCCTCTAATATATATATATATATATATATATATATATATATATATATATATATATATATATAAAAGATATCTTTTGTGCATGGGGGGGGGGGGTGTCCCTCAGCCCAGCCTGCACCCTCTCCAATCTGGGACCCCTGGTGGGATCGGGCCTAAACGGGCAGTCGGACATCCCTCTCACAATCCAGGACTGCTGGCTCCCAACTGCTCGCCTGCCTGCCTTCCTGATTGCCCCTAAACGCTTCTGCCTGCCAGCCTGATCACCCCCTAACCACTCCCCTGCCAGCCTGATTGACGCCTAACTGCTCCACGGCTGGCCCGATTGCTCCTAACTACCCTCCCCTGTCGGCCTGGTCACCCTTAACTGCCCTCCCCTGCAGGCCTGGGTCCCCCCTGCAACTGTCCTCCCCTGCAGACCTGGTCCCCACCCCCAACTGCCCTCCCCTGAAGGCCTGGTTCCCCCCAAATGCCCTCCCCTGCTGGCCTGGTCTCCCCCAACTGCCCTCCTCTGCTGGCCAGGTCACCCCCAACTACCCTCCCCTGCAGGCCTGGGTCCCCCCCAACTGTCCTCCACTGCAGGCCTGGTCCCCTGCAACTGCCCTCCCCTGCTGGCCATCTTGTGGTGGCCATTTTGTGTCCACATGGGGGCAGATCTTTGACCACATGGGGGCAGCCATCTTTTGTGTTGGAGTGATGGTCAATCTGCATATTACTCCTTTATTAGATAGGATAGAGGCCTGGTGCACGGGTGGGGGCCAGCTGGTTTGCCCTGAAGGGTGTCCCGGATCAGGGTGGGGGTTCCCTTGGGGCGTGGAGTGGGGTGGCCTGGGCAAGGGGCCTGTGGTGGTTTGCAGGCCGGCCACGCCCGCCCCCCCCCCCCCCCCCCCCCCCGCCCCTGGCGACCCAAGCAGAGACCCTGGGATCTGGGATTTATTTATCTTCTACAATTAAAACTTTATAGCCTGGAGTGGAGCCAAGCCTTCTGCTTGCTCTGTGGTGGCAGCCATTTCTCTTGGGATTTATATCTTCTATAATTGAAACTTTGTAGCCTTAAGCAGAGGCCAAGACAGGCCAGGGCTGCAGAAGCTTGGCTTCCTCCATCTCCATGGGCAACCCTAGCCTACTGCTCTCTCCAGCTCTGTGACTGCCACCAATTCTGTTTGGATTTATGTATCTTCTATAATTGAAACTTTGTAGCACTGAGTGGAGGCCTGGGCTGGCAAAGGCAGGCGGAAAGCTTGGCTTCATTCATTGCCAGGGAAACCCAAGCCTCCCTCCTGCTCTCTATGGCTGCAGCCATCTTGGTTGGGTTTATTTGCATATTACCTCCTGATTGGCTGGTGGGTGTGGCTGGTGGGTGTAGCGGAGTGATGGTTAATTTGCATATCACTCTTTTATTAGATAGGATAACTTTTTAAGACATTTCAAACCTTTACAGAATCCATGTTATATGAAAGCATGTTTTCTGCAGGCATAATTCTTAACATTTATGACACTAGACATTTTTTACATCAGTCCCATTTTGAGGAGGAACTAAGCACGGTGACAGGATTTGAGGGGGACAGAACCCATGACACTCTTCAAAGTTGTATCTGTGCAGCTGAGCAAGCCAGTGCTGTTTGGAACCCTAATGGACATTTATCGGCTTCGATTCTGTAAGAATAAAGGCGAACTTCCTTTCCCAAGTTATTTTTTAAATTCATTTTATTGAAATGAGATTGTGATCTTTCCTTCTGCTCTTAGGATCCGTTTGTATTTTTCCTAGTGACTCAAGTCCCCTTCAGATCTCCCGACCAGATTGTGGGTTGTTTTCTTTAATCGTTTGATTCTTTAATAAGTTACTCTTCTCAGGAGGTGAGCCTGATGTTTTTGCTCAGGCCTGACACAAGCCAGGTATGACCCACGTGTGGCCAGCCTCAGTATCCTCAATAATGGAGAGGAATTGTCTCACCATAAAACAGCTCAGAGTAGGGTGGACTCAGGAGGGTTGCTTGCCAGGAGAAGGACAGTGCAAGGTAGTCTCATCTGGAGACACCACAGCCCAGATCCCCAAAAATCAGTTCCAGAGGGAGACTGTGCCACCTTTCTCAAATGGGAAACTCAGCCCATAAGAGGACAGGTAAGAGAGTGGGCATCATGGGTGCTTGGGGCTGGATCCCAGTCCCCTCCCTCTTCCAAACAGGAAAATGAGGAGGATCTCAAATGGACTTTCTCCTGAAGGCAGGGACACACAGCCTGACCACCTCTGTGATCAATGCCCACCTCCAAAGCCAAGAAGTCTGTCGTTAACTCCCAGCGGCCCTGTATGGCAAACCAAGGAAAGTCTTTTGTGCCTCCTGAGCTATCCTTGGAGGGTCTGTGGAAAGAAATGAAGAAGTCAATTTTCCTACTGTCAGACTGGAGGGGGCTGTTGATGAATGGGGAGTCTCTCCAAACCACACCTTGCCTCCCTGGCATAAAAAAGAATAAGACTTTTCTTTTCACATCACAATGAAGGCAAGGCACAAACGTGAGGGTATCCCTCATCCTGACCTATTTTAGCCTCCAGCTGTTTTACCTACTCAGGACCCTATTTTCTCAAGATCCCAATGAGATGTGATACACTGCTCAATATTAATTTCCTCCGAAGAGGCCACTACACCGTGTGGAAAGCCCCTTGGGTGGAATAACTATTGAATTTCTAAATGGCCTCTGGCCAGTCTCAAATGTGATGGTGTTTCTTGTCCAGTAAAATGAAAGAGACTTGCCTTGGGTATTGAACAACCCTGATGCTGCTTTTCTGAGGAAAAAATATCTCCCTGAAGGTTTTTAGAAAAGTTTGTTAAAACTGCTCCCCCGCCGCCCCACTCAAGTCTTACTAGTGTTGCTTAATGCTCAACAGAGTCTCCAGAGCTGAATGGATAATTCCCTTCCTTCCTTCTATTTATTCTCTCCTTCCTCCCTCCCTCCCTCCCCCTATCCCTTCTTCCTTTCTTTCCCTCCCTTCCTTTGTTACTTTGTCCCAAAGGGGATTTGTGACAGCTAGGCAACTCATCAAGATTTCTGCCCAATGTCCCAAAAGAACAATTCTTCTTTTTTAAATAAAATTGAATTATACTTTCATTCCCTTCCCTTGTCTTTCTGCTTTCCTGTGTTTTCTGTTTATCTCAGCAGATGCTAAGCCAGGTTTTCATTTGAAGTTGCTGCTTAAATAGTGGACAGTTAGCACCAGAAGCCAAAAGGAACGCACGGGGTAAGAGCTGGAAGGTCCCTTGAGAACATTTGCCTCCGTCTACCACAGCTCAAGAATGTTTACAGGAGAGGGAGGGCTAGGAACTCACACTTATTGAGTGCTTATTATGTGCTAGGCTGCGCTGTGCTGTGCTATCATTGAGCTGTGCTGGCTATTAGCTCCTCTAATTATCACAGAGATTAGGAAACTTGCCCAGGGTTAACGCAGGCCTTCTTCGGTGCTCTTAGACCCAACTTTGTATCACCTTGCATCCATCAGCCCTATAAGAACTGAGGTTAGAGTTTAGGGATAGGGTTTGGTAGACATCCTTGGTATCCCTCATCACATCTCTGGACACATCTCTGATTCCACTGCATTGACGGTGGCTGGTTTCCCAGATCTCCAGCCAACACCAGGCGTGAGCTCACTATGTTCCTTGAGGCTGTTTCCACAGCTACAGAAGCCTGCTCAGCCCAGGGGCAGCAGTGTCTGTATGTAGGGAGGACTAAAGCCCCAGGGATAACTGATGGGAATGAGATCCAGTGAGTAAATGCTCTACCCTCTTGTCCTTGAGGTGGACAATCATGGGAGGATTCTTGATGTGTCTTACAGATCCAAGCCTGAAGTGGCCAGTCATCAGTTCATCCTCATATTGGCTTTTCCTTGTTATTGTTCCAGTCGGCCTGCTCTCTGACTCCTGCTTCCTGGATAAGGACAGTGGAAGGTAGTCTCATCTGGAGACATCACAGCCCAGATCCCCAAAAATCAGTTCCAGAGGGACTGATTAGTCCCAAATAAACTAACTGCACTCACATTCTTGTCTCAGGCTCTGATTTGGGAGGAATCCAAAGCAAGATAATTGGGTTCTTGGTGGACTGGAAATAAAGAACATCTTGTGTGTTGAATAGTAGGGAAGAAGGTTATTGTAGTGAGGCCTGTAAGCAAATATGCTCAGACTAAACCAGAGAGAGACCTTGAAACAGAGAAAAACAATTCCAAGCCACAAACTCTATTAAGGAATTTTCCCTTAAGTAGAACTCTCTTTGAGGAAATATATGCAAAGTGTTCAGTAAACATGCCTGGAAGGAAATGCATCAGAACAGTAACTGTTTTGTTCTTTTCTGAGTAAATCTTCAATGGAAGTTCCCTTGCATTTTTCTATCCATCAGTCTCGACTGCCCTCTGGGGAATCACAATTCATATCTCTGGTGATAATACCTATTTTTCCTGCTCCTTAAACTCGGTAGAAGGTGCAAAGCCATCTTTCTGTGCCTGGAAGGCAGCACAGCATGTTAGTTAGGAGTAAGTCATGGGCAACAGAGCAGGTCAAGTTCAGCTGGGTGAGCTGGTCTATCAGTCAGGTTTTGCTACAGAAACAACTCCCCAAATTCAGTTGCTTAGAGCTGAGGTTTAAAACTTCGAAGCTTAAAGCTTAAAACTTCAGCCCTGACTGGTTGGCTCAGTGGATAGAGCGTCAGCCTGTGGACTCAAGAGTCCCAGGTTCGATTCCGGTCAAGGGCATGTACCTTGGTTGCAGGCACATCCCCAGTGGGGGGTGTGCAGGAGGCAGCTGATCGATGTTTCTCTCTCATCGATGTTTCTAACTCTCTCTCCCTCTCCATTCCTCTCTGTAAAAAATCAATAAAATATATTAAAAACAAAAACAAAAACAAACCTTCAAATCTCAAAGCTTAAAACTTAAAACAAAAGATTAATGTCTCTTTCATCTTAAGTTGATGCGGTGGGAAGGGGCTCTGCTCCTGTAGCTCCCCCTGCAGGACGGAGGCTGTGGAGCAGCCATTCCTGGGCGCTCCAAAGATGGCAGAGTGAAAAAGAGACAAAACTCACATTGGCTCTCTAACCTTCCTTTTGATTTTGGATATTTTGTTGAATTCTTTTTTTAATAAACATTTTATTTTTTAAGTTTATTGGAGTGACATTACTCAACATGAACATATAGGTTTCATGTGTGGATTGCTAATTTACAAAATCTGTTACATAGGACCATGTGCCCCCCACCCAAAGTCAAATCTTCTCCTGTCACCTCACATTAGGACCCTTCTTTCCCCACCCCCCTCCCTCTAGCAACCACCAAACTGCTGTTTGTGTTCCTAAGTTTCAGTTTTATATCCCACATATGAGTTAAATCATATAATTCTTAGCTTTTACTGTTTGACTTATTTCACCTCACATAATGTTCTCAAGGTTCATCCATGTTGTTGTAAATGACGCTATTTCATCCTTTCTTTCGGCTGTGTAGTACTCCATTGTGTTTATGTACCACATCTTCTTTATCCACCCTCTATTGCAGGGCACTTTGGCTGTTTCCAACTCTTGGCCACCACGAATAATGCTGCAATGAACACAGGGGTGCATATATCTTTGCGTATAAATGATTTCAAGTTTTCTGGGTATATACCCAAGAGTGGGATTGTTGGGTCCTATGGTAACTCTATTTTTAATTTTTTGAGGAATCGCCGGACTGCTTTCCATAGTGGCTGTACCAGTCTACATTCTCACCGGCAGTGAATGAGTGTTCCCTTTTAACCTTCCTTTTGAAAGCGACACATGTCACTTGCTCAAATGTCTTTGGCTAAAGAGACTCATGGAGTTATGCCTAAATTCTACTGAAAGGGAAAGTACAATCCAACTTCCAGGTGAGCAGAGAGAAAGAGAAAGAAAGCAGGGTAGTTGTGAAAAATGTTCATCACATTTGGACAGTCATTGAACGTATGCTTCTGTGTCCTCTTCGTGGGCCAGGGGATATTTGCTTTACAACTTTGTTCTGAGGGTCAAATGAGAATTTGCTCATAAAGCACCTGGCACATAGCCATGGCTCAAAATGCTGCTAATCTGACCATGGTCCTTTGTATACTTGAAACATAATATCGGTTTACCCCCAACATTTCCCATGTCTCTGAGATAAATAATAGCAAGTTCTTTAACGCTTTTCCATAACTTGTTATTTTCTTGTTTTTAAAAATGTTTTATGTGCCCTTTCTCTGAAGTTCTCCAAGTTCTGCCCATTCTAAGTTATGGATTCTAGCACAGTGCTCCCCACATAGAGAGGACCTGAGTCCTACTAAGGAAAGAGAACGTACTTTGTTTTGAAGGGGAACTAGACAATGATGAAATGATCATCACTGTGTTTACTATTTATAGCAAGTACTATTTTTGTACACAGATAAGCACAATGTAAGTTCAATAGAACAGCCTGGGCCTCATAAGAGAGAACATATTATTGTGCTAAAAAAAACAAGGGCTAGTTATAAAGTTACTATAATAGTGTGGGCTCCTTTGGCCAAGAATGTTATTAGGGTTTCAATGAAACCATTATCTTGTGAACAGAACACATGAAGAACCTGCAGGGGCTTCTTCTGGTTTAGTGAGTAGACTCTGGCTTTCCCCAGGGAAGAAGGGGATTGGTAGGGTCTCAGCATGGGCTTGAGGCATAGGCTGTAGTCTCCCATCCCTCACCATCCTAGTTTGGTCTGGAAAGCCAGGATTTTGAGTATCTAGTCAAGGGACTATCTCACTGTCCTTGGGTTGGGTTGTCCTGCCTCCCCCGCCTCCCCCCCCCCCCCCCGATCTTGTTCTCACATGACAGTCATTGATTGACTCTTAGTTTTATAAGGTGCTCTTCATTTCAGCAGAATTTGGGCCAGGGACGCTTCCTGTTCAGCCAAGCAGCTCATGTGGACCTTGGGTTGTTTACGTGTTCAGGACCTGCTATTGCGAAACTCTGAAGTTTATTTTATGTAGCTGGGTTGCTTGCACCAGAATGAATTAATTTGCTCAAGTTATTTTAAAAATGTGGGTTTTTTTTTTTTTTTAAAGCTTCTTAGAGACGCTCTAGTCTTCTTGTTCGTGTGGGTCTAGGCCAGCAAAAAATGCCATGTGTATTAATGGAAGCCAGAGAATATCCAGCCAAACTGGACCACAGGTTTTCAATTTGGACAGAAAAGCCTCTACTCCTAGGTCAAAACACTGTGCTGCTGGTCCCAGGGCTGGAATCCTCAATGCTTCTAGAGCCCAGAAGGCCATACACATGAGTCTCAAACTCCTCCTACAGGTGTGTGGGCGGGGCCACCACAAAGGGACATTCATCCAAGAGAAACACCCACTGCAGCCCAATGGGGAATGGCCAGTCCAGCAGCAGGGAGACACTGGAGGTCGGGCTGGAGACACAAACACACTTCCTTATCTGGATCAAATGGGGTGATTCATCAAACTACCTCGCACTTAGCTTCACAGGTTGTTGTTTAATAACTCTTTAGGACATAGATTCTTACCTTTTGGGCGAATCGGAAACTCCTTTGAGAATCTGAACATGGCTATAGACCCACCACCCAGAAAAATATACATACAAGTCAGTGGTATGATTGGGATAACATCATGTATTGCCAAAGGGGTCCATAATCCCCTTGCTTCAGAATTTGGGGAAATTTTAAACCGGACGGACACTATTCATCCTTTCAGAACTTCCTGAGTTCCTGTTTTATGGCAGGCACTGTGGTGGGAGCTGGGGATACGATGATGTGTCACACAAGAACCAGCCTTTTGAAGCTCAGAGTGCCATGAGACACAAGCAACCCATAATGATGATGCATAGAGTTAAGTGGTATGCTAGGACTATGATCACAGAAACCTACGAGGGCCCTGAATAGAGGGGAATTAATTGAACATATATTTAATAAACATGACGAGCCAGGCAATTATGTATAAGCTAGTTCACAGATATGGTCCTTGCCTTATGGAGCTTGAAGTCTGGAATGCTTTAGTCTGAAGTTGAGGGAGGGGCCTGGAAACACACACTAACCGAGGTGAATCCTGACTGACAAGCTGATCCAGGTGAAGTGCATACGTCAGGCAGAGAGTAGCATGCACACTGGCTGATGACGGGAGCACAGTCAGTTGTGGAAGTGCGGGTAGTTCACGGGGCTCCCAGGACGGAGTGAATGTGAGGAAAAGAGTGGAGAGGTTTGCTGGGTCAGATCCCTACGCCCTGTGCTTCACCATGGATTGCAGGCTTTATATTGTGTGAAAGGTTGCCACTGAGGTTTCTTAGACTGAGTGAGGACATCAAAGAGGATATTATTTTAGGAAGATCACTCTGCCTCCTGTGGAGTAAATAGATTGGGTGGTTAGTGGGTGAAATTATGGAGACCAGGAGAAAGTTGTTGAGTTAATCCAGATGAGAAACAATGAAGTTTTAATAGTGGCAGTGGGGACAGAGTGGAAGGTTTGAAAAACAGACTGAGGCCTCTGATAGTACCTTATTAGCACTCCCTTTCCCTTCCCCAGACTCTAGATTCCAATAATTACAGGCTGCTGTTGTTCCTTGTGATTAAGCCCCTATCAGTGGTGGGCAAACTCATTAGTCAACAGAGCCGCAGTTTGCCGACCACTGTCCTAAGGCAATACTCTCTACTTAGCGTGGTTCAAGCTAACAAAATAATCCTGCTATTGATATGGCATCACTTAAAATCTTGACTGTAGAATTGTTGTGGCTTAGTATTTAGATATTGGAAACTCTACATTCAGTTGCTTAACGATGATGATGACAATGACAAAATGATAACAGCCACATCTGAATTTTATTGTTCACTTACTCTGTGCCAGTTCTCTTGAAGCATTCTGCATGTATTAACCTACTTATAGTCACATAACCCGATGATGTAGGTTCTATTCTTATTCCTATTTAATAGATGAGGACATTAAGGCAGCACAGAGAGGTTGAACATCTTGTCCAAGGTCACAGCTGAGAAGTAAAAAACAGGGCTTTGGGCTTGGAAGTCTAACTCCAGGACCCAAACTCCTGTTAACTACCGTCTGCCTTCAAGGATAGAACTATGTTGCTTCTCCATAAAATTCAGCATAAGCATTAAAAGGGACGTTTTCAATTTGTTCTGAACATTCTGAACGATCCCCAAAAAAGGTTTCCATGCCTCTCAGGTCTCCAGAAAATGTATGAGGAGAGGTATGTGGAGCAAAATGCTGGGTGTGAATGTTTTTGCAGAATCAGGCTCCAAAGACCAGAAAAGCAGAAAAAACAAACAATGGTGATTTTAAACAATGAATGTTGTTTTCCTTTAGCATAAGGGTATTTTGAAACTTGACAAATCCATTCAGCTTTCAAAGCATTCCACATTCCCCACCCACAAGCAAATGCCAGAAGATGCCAGTTTGAGCCAACTCTGAGCTTGGGAATGATTTTTTCTAAATACGGAATCACGTTTCTTAAATGTCCGTACTCACAGATGGATACCTGCCACTGTTCGAATTGGTCTGATGAAAGCTTCTTAGCAATTTATCAAGCTATTAATTTAAAAAGAATATTTCAGCAAGAGATGAGATAGTGAGGCACAGATGCAGAAACAGAAAATGATAGGGCATTATTACTTGGAAAAGATTGAAAACCACTGCCTTAAAGTCTTTGAAATTTTAGAGCTAGATTGTGCATAGGCTCAATTTTATTTTATTTTATTTTTATTTTATTTTTTTTAAAAATTTATTTTATTGATATTTTACAGAGAGGAAGGGAGAGGGATAGAGAATTAGAAACATCGATGAGAGAGAAACATCGATCAGCTGCCTCCTGCACACCCCCCACTGGGGATGTGCCCGCAACCCAGGTACATGCCCTTGACCGGAATCGAACCTGGGACCCTTCAGTCCCCAGGCTGATGCTCTAGCCACTGAGCCAAACCAGTCAGGGCCATAGGCTCAATTTTAATGAAGGACTTTCTAAAGGGGAGGGGGAGTTCCTGATTAAGCAATTTCCTTAACTTTCAGGAACTGACTCTTTGGGAGAGGGCAGAGAAAATAATGTTTAATATACTCATTATATTCATTCAACTTTTGCCGTGTGCCTGGCACCACACTAGGCAGAGACACAAAAGTGAAAAGGACGTGGATGTACTCAAGCCTTGAGGTGGACAGAGAAGCACAGGTATAGTGAACAGATGCAACAAAAGAGAAAGCACTAGGAAGTGAGAGTAAAACAGTGAGGTCACAGGGATGACCAGAAACTATTGCAGATTTCAGATTTATTTTCATAAATGATACAGAGTCATTTAACAGAAGTGACCATCAGATTTAATTTCACAAGGATCATGCTGCTCCAATCCATGTGAAAAATGGGTTGTAGGGGGCAGACATCAAAGGCAGGATGAGTTCCTTCCACTCCTCATAAAAATCATCCCACAATACCAATTCCTTCCTTTCTGATCTGCAATCCATTCCTCTTATCCCCCAACACACAATTTAGAAATTATCTAATCTTTTAAAAGTGCTAGTTTCCAACTATTTGAGGTTTCCCTGGATATCTATTATTCATTTCTAATTTAATTCCATGTGATCAGAGATTACACTTTGTATAAGTTGAATCCTTTTAAGTTTATTGAGACTTGATTTATGGCTCAGAATATGTTCCTTGTGTAAATGTGTAATCTATTAATGTTAGGCACTGCTGTGTGCTACAATGTCACATCAAGTTGGTTTTTAGTCTTGTTCAAGTCTTCTATATCCCTATTTTGTGTTTTTGTGTTCTATCAAACATTGACAGAGGGGTATCAAATCCCTACATATTAACTGTAGAGTGTCTGTTTCTCCTTACAGTTCTATAAGTTTTTGCTTCGTGTATTTTTGAAGTAGTAATTAGGTAAACAAGCACTTAGGACTGAACGTCAGCAAGATGTTTGGCATTATAAAATTATCTTTTGTTGCTGGTAATATTGTTTGTTCTGAAATCTACTTTGCCTGATATTAATAATAGCCACTCCAGCTTTCTTTTGATTTGTGTTAATGTGGTATATCTTTTTTCATCCTATCACTTTTAATCTTTGTCCTTCATGCGTTTCTTATTTACAGCATATAGTTGGGCATTGTATTTTATCCAATCTGACAATTTCTGCCTTTTCTTTGGGATATTTAGGATACTTATATTTAAATTCCTTTAAAAAGATAATTGACTACTTACACAAAAATAAAAAAGTGTGGAGCTTATAATAAATGCAGAAGGAAAATGTGAGGTCACAATAGCACACAGATGAGGAGGGAGAAATGTAAGTATACTATTATAAGGTTCTTACACTATATTAAAGGCCCAATGCACAAAATTTGTGCAAGAGTAGGCCTTCCTTCCTCCGGCTGCCGGCACCGGCTTCCCTCTGCCACCTGGGACCTGAGCTTCCCTTCCGTGTTGGCAGGCACCCGGGACCCGGGCTTCCCTCGCAGCCTCTTCTTCATCCGGTAGGTCATCTGGAAGGATGTACTGTCTAATTAGCATATTATGCTTTTATTATTATAGATACTTATTGTATATGACAAGGGGTATATCATTTGCTATAACCCTGTAATCCTGTTACATCAATATTATTAGAACCCTATAACACCTGCTACATCAATATCATAACAGGAATTTTAAAATGTATTTACCCAATAATTATCATACATTTGAAATATTAATGTACACATTTAAAACATCAAAATGCAATCCTGGTAGTTAAGCAGGAAGACTTTTTTTTATAAAGCTTTTTTATAAAGATTTATATAAGATTCTAGTGTAGGGGTGGGAAAAATAATTTTCCTTCTACCTTCTAAATTCTTCTGGTTAGACTAATAGCCAAGTTAACATGAGACAGATTAATAGGAAAAAGTGATCAAATTTATTATGTATGTACATATATAGGCATTCCCTAAGAATATGAGATCCCAAGACCTATCAGGCAGTAAAGGCTTACAAGTCACCTTGAACTAAGGAGAGAGGGGTGGGTTGTGGCTTGGGACTTCAGAGGGCAGGAAAGCAATTTACCAAAATAGGGAAAAGCAAATGTTTGGTAAATAACTGTTTGCTGGGCCAGCTTTAACTGTGTGACACAGACTTGAATCAAAAGGGCCTTGCTCGGTTCCTCCTGGCTTATCAGACTTAGTTCATATGAAACTACAGTTAATTGTGATGGTCTCTCCCTTCCTGCTGCAGGTCCTCCAGCTAAATGTTTTTAGGCAGTTGGGGGAAAGTCAAAGGTTCTTTTGAGCCCTTTATTTCTTAAAAATAACCAGATTAAAATAACCAATATCCCAAAAGGCCTATTTTAGGATGGCAAACTCTGCTCCCCTTCACCAGCATCAATAGAACTTTACATGTATTTTCTTTCAAAATCCTATATAATAGAATATGCAAATTGACTGTCACTCCAAGACACAAGATGGCCACCCCCATGTAATCTAAGATGGCTGCCCCCATGTGGACACAAGATGGCCACCAAAAGATGGCCTGCAGGGGAGGGCAGTTGTGGGCAGTTAGGGGTGACCAGGCCAGCAAGGGAGGGCAGTTGGGGGGGACCCAGGCCTGCAGTGGAGGGCAGTTGGGGGGACTAGGCCTGCAGGGGAGAGCAGTTGGGGGGACCAGGCCTACAGGGGAGGGCAGTTGGGGGGGAACCAGGACTGCAGGGGAGGGCAGTTATGGGCGATCAGGCCAGCAGGGAGGACAGTTAGGGGTGACTGGACCAGCAGAGGAGGGCAGTTGGAGGAGACCAGGCCAGCAGGAGAGGGCAGTTGGGGGGGACCAGGCCTGCAGGGGAGGGCAGTTTGGGGGGACCAGGCCTGAATGGGAGGGGAGTTGGGGGGTCCAGGCCTGCAGGGGAGAGCAGTTAGGGGTGACCATGCCTGCAGGGGAGGGCAGTTAGGGGCAATTGGGCTGGCCGGGGAGCAGTTAGGCATTGATCAGGCTGGCAGGGGAGTGGTTAGGGGGTGATCAGGCTGGCAGGCAGAAGCGGTTAGGGGCAATCAGGCAGAGGCAGGCGAGCAGTTGGGAGCCAGCAGTCCTGGATTGTGAGAGGGATGTCCGTTTAATGGGCGGTCAGACATCCCTCAAGGGGTCCCAGATTGGAGAGGGTGCAGGCTGGGCTGAGGGACACCCTGCTCCGTGCACAAATTTTGTGCACCGGGCCTCTAGTAAAAAATAAAAGAAAGAAGTTTAGATTCAATAAGACTGTCAGCTGAACAGGAAAGCAGTCTTTCAGTATCATAGCATTGCTTTTCTAAACAAACAACTGTAAGAGACAAAATTTCAAAGATATTTTATTCAAAATTCTCCTTCTAAGAGAAAATATGTGTAGCAATGTTTACACATGCTTTAATAACTTATTGCACTGTACAACTTGCATTCTAAATAACAATACAATAAACCAGCAAAAAACAGAAAACCAGTCAGCACTTCAATAATTTATCATGTAAAACACAGTGAGTACATGGTACAACAAGGTGGTATGTGTACATTTTTTTTCATGACAGCATCAGTCATCTAGTTCTGTTTGTATAAAATACTTCTTATTAGTGATGTGAAAGGCCATTAGGACTTTTCAAAACAGAACATGTTTTTGGTTAAATTTGGGCAAGGGCAGAGGGGCTCTATCTCTTTTATCCCTTTCTTATAAATATTTTTCCCTTTTGTGTTACTTTCACAGTTTTAAATAATTTTTTATGCTTGCATATACTACTACTATGTCAACACTGTTCTAGCACAGAATTACGTTAATCTGTTATTTTGTAGCCAGCAAAATGGTCCAAACACATTAAGAAAACACAAGAAATAGACCACTCAGTTCTGCCAAAGTAGCACCTAGTTAAATAGCATGTCAGTCAAGTGTCTCCTGCTACTCCTGAGATGATGTGGGCAAAGACACATGGCAACAACTTAAAAAATATGTGCAGAAATATAAGAAGACAAGGTACTATCCTCTATTCCTGAAAAAAGCTATTGGTATATTCTCTATTGCATTTCATAGTTTCGGAATTAAAATGATTGCCATCAGGGTGAGACTTTACAAGAAGAAAACAAGATGACAATGACGGTCCAGTGAAATCCAAACTTCTTCCAATTATAGTCTCCAAGGGAAAAAAGGGCACAGGAGTACACATTTCCACTTGGCTCAAAAATAATGAACATTAATTTAAAAAGTTGGCAACAACTACTACAACATAAAATCCAATTTCCTATATTTTCTTTGACAGAGCTTGGCAACCAAACCAAACCACCCTGATTGTGTTCATCACAACTGGACTCTACACACACTGCCTGACATTTCTACACAGACTGACTCTGAATGACTACATCTACAAAGTCAGATCTAATAATTAACTTTAATTAAACATTTGCTTGAACAATATTTTCTTTCTCAAGCTTACCCTAGGTTCAAGTTAACTTCCTGTCTATGGAACTGAAATGATTCAGAAGCTCTAGTTTTCAGCTGATTGCAACAGTATTAGTAATCCCATATACCAAGAAACACCAAAAAGTGCAAAGTCAACTAGTACTCCATCTTTGGAAGCTAACTCAGATTTCACTTCGATACATGTAAACCATGAATCCTAAGTTTCAAAAAACAGTAGTTGTGGTCAAGTTTATATTCTATTATTATATCTTTCTTAAAGGTAGCAATAATATTTATTATAATTGTAAACATAAGTCTGTATCCCAAGAGAGCACAACTAGGAAAAGATCCATCCACTGCTAACGATGCACCTGACACCCTTTGCAGACTTCTTGTGACAACTGTAGTGTAACTAAGTTTAACTGCCATGGCCAAGTAGGACTTTGAAGTATGACCCCAGGGACTGATGTGTCCCATACCAACTGGGCTACTTTAGCAGCAATTATGATTGTGATGAAATGTATTTAGTAAGTTACACATTTAAAAAGTCATTAGAACGTCTCGTTCTTGTACACTAGTATAGAAAGATCTTCCAAAGATAAAGGAGTGCAGGCCTGGTTTAATTTTCTCAGCTAGAGCCATTATTATGTTAAGATCGCCCTCTGCTGTTAAATCAAGGTCTATCTTCAGGTTCCGAAGAGATTTAAAGGGCTTTTTCCCCTTCTGCCTACAAATAAAAAAAAATATATATATATATGTAATATAGAAAATGTTCAAAAGGAAAAAATTTTAAAAATGCACAAATGTTTTTCTGCTATATAGTTTTACTTACGTATCATCTTCTATATATTTTATTAGCGTCAAAGCTTTTCTGTGAAGGAAGAGCAGAAACTGTGCAAGGAAAGTGCTCCTGAGAGATAAACCAGGCTTCAAATGAAAGACCTGCAGGAAAATGAATGCCTTAATAAATATTTTGCTCTCATTCTACTTACACAGCATGTTTCTATCATAATGTTAACAGAGTCTGGCAGATAATGTACATTAGAGCAGTTCCCGAAATCATTTCCACAGATGTTCTTCTAGCAAGCAGAAGTATGGCACAAGTACTGAGTCTGGAAGCAGTCTGACAGTTCTATGTTATATTTAAGAGTTAGTATTTTTCATTCTACCTCAGAATACATTCATATTTATTTTTATTATTAAAAGTAATAATTGGCCCTGGCCATTGTGGGTCAGTTGGTTGGAACACCATGTTGTATACCAAAAGGTTGCAGATTTTATTCCCAGTCAGGGTGCATGCTAGAGGCAACAAATCAATGTTTCTCTCTCACATTGATGTTTCTCTGTCTCTCTCTCCCTTTTTCTCTCTAAAATAATTTTTAAAAATCATACTTATAGGTTACTTCTAATTATGTTACTTGACTTTTTCTGCCCACATCAAGTTGAAGCTCCCAGAAGTTGAGCCCCACTTAAATTATGATTTTAAGATATTCATATCCCTCTTGCTGGGAGGAGAGGGAAAGGACATGGGGAGGGTGCAGCTATAGCAGAAGGATCTCATTTCAGCTTGAGAAATATGGAATCACATGACTACGTATTATCTTTGAACTTTGGAATACGTTACAGACTACAGACCTGATCAAAAATTTCTAGTAAACCTAAGGACCTCATTATTTCAAAGCTGCATCTATGTCAAAGTTTCCTGACCTGATCCTCAGAATGATACTATGACAAAGCTCTAGTATATTAAGAAATAAGTTCCATATAATCTATAATTTTCTTCAAATGTATAATTAAGCAGATTTTTTTTTTTCAAAAGAAGGAGACAATAAAAATGCTATCATTGAAAGAGAGGTACAGGGTTTAAAGACATTTTTGACTCAATTAAGGCAAATAAAAAACATATATGCACCCTCTTCCTTCACCCGCACAAAAGAAAATACTTTGAGTTATAGTTTAGTGCTCAAAAAATATTTATTATTTAAATGGGGGAATGATGCATCTTTAATTATTAATGACTACTACTCATTAACAACTCAAAAGAAAAATCATGTAGACACTTTCAAAAAGACCAGAGACACTATAGAAAGATAATGGCTCAATTCTAAGATTTATATACAGAGTACAGGCATTGTAGGATGCATTAAATAAAAAACAAAATCATGTCATATCATTCACTCCAACGATCTCAGGTTTAACATTTACCTGATCCAGGAAGGCTTTTACTAGCGTGTCTCTATGTAGGACATCTTGAAAAATATTCCTATGAAGAAAACAGTCCAAGTGTTGAATTGACTGCACAATGCTACTTTCCATAATCCTACACCAGCCAATAAATTAAATTCTTAGAAATGGGATATTATATATAAACATTTTTAATAAAAATTACATATATTTAAAAACATACACTATATATTTATTTTAACTCAAGGAGACATATGTATATTACTGGAGTTTGTCAGGCCACTATGTAATTATTTTTCTTTTAAAGATAAGCAATCCCAAGAATGATATGTATCAACCTATTTTAATACACTCACCTTTTAAAAAATGTTGAAAGCCTTAGGCAATTAGTAAATACAGTTACTAATTCCTGCCATCTCAAAAATAAAACAGCAATAAAAGTAGATACACAACACTACCAGCAACACCCAAAACAAAATAAAAGGATAATGTTATGTACTAATAACTTCTAGTATACATTTTAGGATGAAGAAAGACAAAAAAATGGATGCTAACTATCATTGGAGTGGGATTAAGAAACACAGCTAGATGACTATCTGCAACATCACAACCACTGGGTTTGCATCACAAGCCCATCATCTGGCAAGTTACATGAACCAGCTAATGTTCTAGGAAAGCATTATCTGCCTTGTCTACGATCAGACAAAAAGTTAAGATGTAATGCACACCTGAGAGAGTGTGCATCTAACACACCACCCAGGACAGAGCAGGTGCTTAAAAAGAGACTGCTCTCTTCCCAGGTCTGAACCCCCTTCAATCTTTCCCCTTCTTCCTTCCCTCTCCTTGCCTTCTACTTCCCTAGAGTGTTTACTGAGATGTTAGGTTCTACTCAAGTCAAAAGGGTAATGTAACATTTAATAAGGTAAGCAATTTTTAACTGAAAATAGTAATGATCATCATATAATGAGAGGAGTGGCAGGAAAGAGGTGTGTGTGCAAAAATAAATAGGAAAGTACCTAAAATTTCCTAGTTTTAAGAGAAGGGTATACCAAACAACAGAAGGAAACCCAAAAGGGGGGTGAGGGGGGGTCGGGAAGCAGAATTTCATAATTACAAGGTATCCAGTTAGTGGCCAATGTGGACCCTGACAGCACTCCTTCTCTGGCTTTGGAGAGGGAATAAGGCTATTTAAAGTCCACTGTTCTTAATATGCCTGTTTCACTGAATGAGTATCTTGTTCATAATGAATTAGATAAAGCCAAGTGTTAAAAAATAGCCCTAGCTGGTTTGGCTCAGTGGATAGAGCATTGGCCTGTGGACTGAAAAGTTCCAGGTTCGATTCCAATCAAGGGCACATGCTTGGATTCTGGGCTCGATCCCTAGTAGGGGGCTTGCAGGAGGCAGCTGATCAATGAATTCTCTCTCATCACTGATATTTCTATCTCCCTCTCCCTCTCCCTTCCTCTCTGAAACAAATAAAAAAATATAAAAATATATATATTTCCAGTGACTGTGACTGATATTTCATTTTATTTTGGCAGTGACTGAAATTATATCTAAACATAAAAATTAAAAAATATCTTAAAAATTAGTGATATTGTTTTAAATAAATTAAAAGTAAAATATGTCTAAAATGTGGAAAATTTAACAATTCATAATCTAGTGGCTGAAAATATATTTGGACAGATTTATGTTTAAAAAATTTACATAGAGCCGGAAAAAATTTTTTTGATTCGTAACATTATTTTGTTTTGATCAGCAAAACAATAGCGGGCCAATCATAGTTTGTCTAATTTGTAAAGCAACTATAACTGACTAAAATGAATAAGAAATGTTAAAGTATACACATATTCTCTCGAAAAAAATACTAGATGGTTGTAAACCCATTCTAAAGTTCACCAAATTCCCCCAAAGAGCTATGAAGTAACCAAGCAAAAAAGAAAAAAAATACTAAATACTTTAGGAAAGAAGAAAATGCTTGAAGGAACAAAAGAATTCTGAGAACTTTTACATGTGTACCGAATTACCAATACTGTACGTGAAAGCTTAGTGACCTGGAATTCCAATTTTGAATAATTCATGTTCTAACCCAGTGGTCGGCAAACTGAGGCTCGCGAGCCACATGCGGCTCTTTGGCCCCTTGAGTGTGGCTCTTCCACAAAATACCACAGCCTGGGCGAGTCTATTTTGAAGAAGTGGCGTTAGAAGAAGTTTAAGTTTAAAAAATTTGGCTCTCAAAAGGTCTGCACACACACCTCTTTCCTGCCACTCCTCTCATTATATGATGATCATTACTATGAATGGCTAACACTGAACAGTTGATATTTGGCTCTGTTGACTAATGAGTTTGCCGACCACTGTTCTAACCAATTTCCCTAAAGCTTTCTAAGGAACCAACAGAACACTGGAGAGCTGGGAAAGACGGGTCCTAATGAAGTCATCTTTCTACACCTGGTACACACAAGGCTGAGACCCCATGTTCCTCTTCTGGTGGACATGTGTCCCCTTTCTGGTGGACATGGTGTCCCTTTCTGGTGGACATGGTGTCCCCTTTCTGGTGGACATGTGTCCCCTTTCTGGTGGACATGGTGTCCCCTTTCTGGTGGACATGGTGTCCCCTTTCTGGTGGACATGTGTCTCCTTTCTGGTGGACATGGTGTCCCCTTTCTGGTGGACATGTGTCCCCTTTCTGGTGGACATGGTGTCCCCTTTCTGGTGGACATGTGTCCCCTTTCTGGTGGACATGGTGTCCCTTTCTGGTGGACATGGTGTCCCCTTTCTGGTGGACATGTGTCCCCTTTCTGGTGGACATGGTGTCCCCTTTCTGGTGGACATGGTGTCCCCTTTCTGGTGGACATGTGTCTCCTTTCTGGTGGACATGGTGTCCCCTTTCTGGTGGACATGTGTCCCCTTTCTGGTGGACAGGTGTCCCATTTCTGGTGGACATGTATTCCCTTTCTGGTGGACATGGTGCTCCTTTTCTGTTTTTGGTCAGCACATTCTGTGTGACTACTGGTGCGCCACATGTCTATTGCCTGAGCTCAAAATTTTTTCTTAGAAAAACAGGACAGGCTGATCACTCCAATTTTACTGCTCCCCGATATACTCAAACCTGTATGATTCTAGTTAACATTTATTAAGCACATTCTATGTGCCAGGCACTTTAATTAAAGAGAATCATAATGTATCCCAGTATGCTACAAATCTTTTCCTGATTTCAGAAGTAAATAGGAAAGTACCTAAAATTTGAGTGTTTTCTTAGGGTTTTATAATTCAGATTTATCATCACCATTTTTTCCTAATTGGGTCAACACTGAATATTTTATTATCATTACTTTTTATCTTTTTAAAATACTAATCAGACTTTATGGCAAGGAATGAATACCATAATATAAAATTCAAAGTAAAAGAATGCTCTATTCATGTTTTTGACAGTTTTGTTGTATTTTATATTCATGTATCAAGAAAGAAAAGACTTAGAATTACTTCTTTGGTTTAGTTAATAAGCTTTTTAGTGACTCCTATACATCTGACTATAAGCAATGTTAGAGCTGAGGCTGTCTGGCCACTATTAACCTTAGTATCTAGTACTGTGCCTGGGGCTCAATAGATATTTGTTAAATATTTAAATATTTATTTTTAAAAACTAATCTAATCTATCTTATGAGAAACACGATTATAGTAAGAAAAATAGACATTTAAGAAAAAAATGCTTATTAACCAAATTCTTCAAGTATAACTCACAGTAACATTTCTTTCCTTTTAACCAGACTCATCTGTTTTGCTCTTACTCACAAAAGATACAATTTCATAACATTGCTTAACGACAATATCAAAAGACAGCATGACTTACAAATCGGGAGTGAAGCTTTCGTCGGTGTAGATGACGGTATCCTGAGCCATGTCCTCCTCTGAAGTGGCTCTCCAGAATGCCGTCAGCTCTGAGCGCATGTACCTGCGCTGATTGTAGATGTGCTCGTGACAGGGCGGCATCTGCTTGACAGTGTTGACATCCACGTCTATGTGAGTGCTGGGGTAGGGAGCATACATTACTTGCCGGAAGGGTAGCACAAAGCTTCCAGTGGAATCCTGTCCCAATGAAAGGAAAAGTCACTGTCTTATTTGCCAAACGATATAAAGATTTATTTTTTAAATAAATAAAAAAAAAAAACACCCTGGTTTTGATTTAGCAAGTCCATCTCTAGAAATTTATACTCTGGTATTACTCATGATGTGCACAAAGTTTTAGTGATAGAAACAACCTAAGAATCCAAAAAGAGAAGTGATTAAATTTAGCTGCAGAAGTTTATGTGTTTTGAAAAAAAAACGAACAGATTAGAACATTCAAAGTATAATCCAATTTTTTGGGGGGTGCGGGGTGATATGAAAAAAATACACAGAGGAAAACAAGACCAGAAGATACATGTCAAATATTAACAATGGTTATTCTCTGGATTGTGAGATTACAAGTGACCATTTCTTCTTGACTATTCACATGCTCTTTTAAATTCTAATAATATATGTATTTTTATAATAAGTAAAGAATGCATTTCTTTCTAGGTATAGTTGGTTGGGCTGCTATGGAATAAGGACATAGTGTGTATAAGGCACCGTGCTATGTACTTGAAGAGAACAGAAGATAAAGGCTGTTTCCATTTTTTTTTACTCCTATCATGCTGTGATAATCATCTTTATATGTAAATCTTCTGCACATATAATTGCTTCTTTAGGAAGAATTTCCAGAGGTAGAAACAGTAGGTTAAGTCTTTAATCGTCAGTAAAGCTCTTGATATATAATATCAAACCATTTCCTAAAAGGCTACAAAATTTATAATTGCATAGAAAATTCTTAACAAATATATTTTCATTATGCTATAGTTTGAAGCTTTCCTATAGGGATCTAATATAAAACCCTTTTAGGGATAAAATTATATAATTAAATGAGAGGTGGCTGAGGAAAAAAAAGTACTAAATACCTATGTCTTTGATAGGGAAGAAGTTCTAATTTTCAGATTTGTACAATTCAAATCAGAAATGAGTTTCCCTTAAATAGTTTCTGTGTTTAAGTACTATTATTTTGAGCTCATAGCATGCCCATTATTGAAAATGCAAAAGCTGAACGCTATTATTGAAAATGCAAAAGCTGAATATAATTTTTATTTGCAACAATTTTTTTACTATTTTTCATTTGTTTTGTTATATCTACACTTTCAAGAAAGCATCCACTATGAGAGAATCACATAAGCATTAGGAATCTGTATCTTGTGTGTTTGATTATGATAAAAACATCAACAATAGGTTTGATAAAGTGATTAACTGTCCTCCCTGTAATTACTCAAAATAATGGCTAATTAATATTTATCTGTCTTTTCCCTTCAAAAGCAGATTTAAACAAATAAAAGAAAAATGAAAATAATTTTTAATACACACACAGGAATTGATAAAATCTTATATTCTTTTTCAAGTTAGAAAGCAGCTTTAAATTTTTTTTCAATAAATGAATATGGGATATTAACAAAATGGTAACACAAAAATTCAAATTTGTTCAGTAAAAAAAAATAAATAAATGTTCCCATTTTAGACAATTAACCTGATTCAGGCACATATTAAAAAAATTAAAAATCCTAAAGCCAAACAGGCATCTATAGGAAACCAGAGAGAAACATAAAGGTATTCTATGATATTTCACTGATACCAACCATAAATCAATAAGACATAGACTCTACGCTCAGTCTGTGCAAAGGAAGTCGGCCCCTTGGCATAAAAACATGAGATACATTAAATACTAATGTTTAAAAGACACTTATGATGAGTCTCAAAAACTGGTTTCACTTGTGACAAGCATAGACTCTACCTTTAGCAGGCCTTGGACAAAGAGTCCTGACTCATATTTAAATGATGATTCTGCTTCACATAATCTAGAGCATTTTCTCTCTGCTGGAGTCAGAAAAAGGCATAATGTTTTTACTATCTGTAAAAGAAAAGAATTTAGCATTAAAATACAATGTAAAAAAACAGCATTTGTTTGCTTATGAAAGAAATTGGAATTGAAATTTCAATTGTTTTTGCCAATAAAATAGATCCTGAGAAATAAATATTCCTTAGTCACACAGAATAGTCCATGGACAATAACAATTGTTGCTAAAAATAGGGATTCTGTGGTCAAATATGTTTGGGAAATGCTGGTAAATTTATAGTACATCTCAAAACCTTTAACATTTGAATACGTATTGTGACTCTCCAGGTGGCTGATATAATATGCAGACTTTCTCCATGAAACCCTCCTTTTTGCTTAGGGTGTCACAGTTATTTGGTCAGGTTATATTGCCTTATACTATTAGATCATTTTGTCTGTAACCTAACCTTTAAATTACAATCTATGATATGTTAGCAGTATTAAAAAGTGAGATTATTCGCTGGATTATAAAATACATTACCTTATTTACTTTCTCTGCACTGCTACCTACTACAACAGAACAGCCACAGGTTTGCAGGTGTGAGCTAATGGCACTGTAAATTGAAGAAAAGAGATTTAAAAAAATTGGTTGTAAAACAATTTCACAAAGTAAAGAAAATAAGAAAAGCTATTCAAATAATTTAGAATAGCTTTCCATGCGAAGCACCAAAGCTATAAATATAATGCCATCTTCATTTCTATATGCCTTTCACAGAGATTCTCTCATTTGAACCTTAAAACAACCCATTTAGTAAAATATCACCATTTTACAGTGAAAGGAACTGAGGTATAGAGAGAAGTTAAGTGACTTAAAGTCAAAGGGGATTAAAATTAATGCTAGGAATGGCTAACACTAAACAGAATCAGGACTAATGCGCTTCTGATTCAAGCCATTTAAGGCCTCTAGGTTAGACTCACCCTCGCCTCTACAATTCCGTCATAAATCTAAAGGAAAAGACTGTTGGGCATAAAAACACTCCTCATTTTTCATTCCTCATTTTTAAAAATAAAATTTCATGCCCTGGTGAGTATGGCCCAGTTGGTTGAGCGTGGTCCTGTGCACCAAGAGGTTACCAATTCCATTCCTGGTCAGGACACATGCCCAGCTTGCAGGCTCAATCCCCGGGTTGGGGGGCATGCAAGAGGCAGCCGATTGATGTTTCTCTCCCTCTTCCTTCCTTTCTCTCTGTCTCAAATCAATAAAAACATATTAAAAAAATAAATAAAACTTCATGATAATCTGCAATTGTAAAGAAACACTAAAGCACAAGATGAGACTATACATGAAGAGAAAGCACTTAGATTAGGGACTAACATGTAGGCGCTCAATAAATACTGGCTATTATTATTATCATTTTCCTTAGAAGAAATATAAATAGCAAATGTCAGCTATTATTATGTGCCACGCACTATTTTAAATGCTTAATCTAATTGATCTCACTCAACACTTAGAACAATCCCATGAAGCAAGTATTGTTATTATTATTCCCATTTTGTAGATGAGGGCATGGAGGCACAGAGTTCAGGTAGCTTGCCCAGGGTTGTACAGCAGTAACTTGGAAAATCTGATTTTAGAGCCCACACTTTCTTTTCTAGGCCCAAATAACTCAAGCACATCCACAATGCAATATATATCGAAAAATTTATTAGTTTCAGCTTTAATGAGAAGTAAAATAAGAAACCAGAACCAAACAAGGGACTAAGATTTCTTGTCTGGACATTATCGAAACTCAGCTTCTTTAGATATTAAAAAAAGAGTAACATCAACTATATCACAGATATGTAATAAATGAAAAGATAAAACAAAGCTAAGTAATAGTTCACATATGCAATGTTGTCCCTAGAATGTCATGGGGTAGCCATTCTGTTGTTTCCTTCCTTCCATATCCTGTCATAAGTAAGCATAAGGTCTGTATCTGCTTCATCCAGCTTTTATGGAAATAAACAAAAGTCTTACTTGAGCAGAAAGCCTTCATGACAACTATCACCAATGTCATCATCGTTGAGAACTGTTTCAGCAATCTACAAGTCACACAAAAAAATTCTGGTATAACAATGTTGAAAACCACTTTTAATATACAAGTTTTCTGAAGTCTAGGTTCAATATAACACATTGCCCTCATTTCTAAACATCAAGAATCCCCATAAAACAATCTCTGTGCACTACATAAACTTTCAGAAGAACAAATGTGAAGGCTGGTTAGGCAGGTTAAGCAACAATTGTTACAAGAACAACCCCCTCTTCTGAGCTGTGAGGATCAGGAGACAAATCCTAATGACAAAAATGTCAGGAAGCTACAAAAATTGTTTCCTAAAGAATTCTCTATACCTGCATAGTATGAGACTCTAAATGTCCTTAACAAATGACTAAGGAAACTACAGTAGTGAATATGGGTAAACTTCCATTTACACAGTTTTGTTACCAAAAGTACTGCATTAAATATTGATTGCTTCTATAAGGTCTGAAATTCTCCCACTTCTAGGAAATACAAAAGAGGTCAAATAAATAAATTTAATGTTATCATAATTAAAATAATAAAATGAGAATACTACTAATATACATAACAGTAATGTAACTGAAAAAAACGGATAAAGGATACCATTGTTAATATTTAATAAAATAAGAACTTACATCTATTTCTTCAGGAACACTGTGTGATTTCATAGATGAAAGCAGTTCCATTACAGGAATTACTTCTCCAGTAAGCATTGGAATAATACTCTGACCCTGCACAAAAAAGTAAATGAGGTTAAGAAAAATCACACAATATAAGATAAGCTGGACAATAAAAAATTAAATACTGAAAACAAAGATAGAAATACTTGCTAACTTGTTCAAACACAGCTCCAAACAAGTCTACAACTCCAAAACATTTCTAAAGGATTTACATGCTATTTAAAACTCATTTCCATTATTCTGGAAATGATTTTCTTACAATAGAATCATTGGTTTATCATTTACTGTTAAATGCAATAATTAAATCATCACCCCAAATTCAGAAAGGATCTCCTTTTGAAATGTGACATATATCTTAATTAAATGTTGTCAGTATGTTTTATATTTTAAAATAAAAAAGGGAAGCATAAGACTTTAGAATCCTGAGCAATGAACTTGGTAGTAAAGCCTGAACCTCTATGTTCATAATCCTATTTAATAAAAGCCTAATATGCAAATCGACCAAACGGTGGAATGACAGGTTGGTGGGGGGGGGGGGGGGCAGGGCCAGTGAGCTGGCGGCGCCAGGCCAGCCAAGGCGGGTGCCAGCAGGCAGAAGGAGGGGACGGTGATCAGGGGGCGGTGTTGACCAGTGGTGGCAGCAGGGCAATGGGGGGGCAGGGCCGGAGCTGCCCCCTGGTGGTCAGTGTGTTCCCACAGGGGGAGTGCCGCTCAGCCATAAGCTGGGCTGAAGGCTGGCAAGCGCAGCGGCGGAGGCGGAAGCCTCTCCCACCTCTGTGGCAGCACTAAGGTGTCAGTCGGACATCCCCCAAGGGCTTCCAAACTGCGAGAGGGTGCAGGCTGAGCTGAGGGACACCACCCCGAGTACACGAATTTTCATGCACCGGGCCTCTAGTAAGCTATAATCTACCCAGATGCAAATAAAAAACATCACATATATATTTTAATAATCAATAAAACACAAGTTTCCTTTAGAGTTTTTTTCAAGATAATACTTCCATTTCTTTTATATGTCAAAAATGTAATTTTGAAATCTGTAGTTTCTAGAGTGAAAATATAGAATACCACAAATGTAAAGCTTCTGAAAATCAAGTAATCCCTCATTTATGCACTATCACTACCACTCTCCCAAAATTTCTGACCATCCTCAATATATAAACTTTTGAGATGTAGATGATTCTTCACATACATCTTCAAATTCGAACCTCTGTCATCCCTATACTCATTTTTGAGTGACCTAACTCAGTTTTCAGAGCCCCCTGATCATGTAAGTTGCTTGAGAATTTAAATGCAATTGTTGTTAGACTTAGTGTGGTGATCACATCGTAAGGCATATGTCAACATTTAAAATTTAAAAAATTTAAAAAGCCACAAAAACAATTATATAAATAAATGTAATGCTGTCTCTAGAAATTTTATCCTAAGCCAGAAGCTCCCTTGCATCATAGAAGGTTTTACTATTAAAAAAATTCAAGCTATAATAACCTCTACAACATAACCGCTCTGCTCTTTAAAGTAATTTGTAAATGCTTGTTTACAATTACAATCAATAACACTACAAATCAACAAGAATAATGACTGAAGGTGCTGTTACTTTTGTGTCCTTGAACAGTGACTTTATCAGAGGATAACTCTGAGCATCCAGAACTAGCACTGACTGAAGTTGTTTCACACTTACATGTCATCCCCAAATAGTCTTTACTGTTTAAAATAAAGTCATTGAAAGCACATTATGTGAGATCTGCAAAGCCTCAATTATCAGGCAACTCCTTTTCATAAAGGATAATTGGGGGAAAATACCTTCCCTTAGGTTTAGGCATATATAGTAGTTCATACACAACATCTGACATTCATCACCATAAGCAAATGAATATCGGTATTGAAGCTTAACAAAAAAATCTTACTGGGTTGAACACAGACAGGCTCTAAAAGAAAATCCCATCAGTTTCCTTTCCTCCTCCAACTTCTCTACCTTAAACTTCTGAGCAAGAGAATGTTTTCCCCTCTAAGAACCTTGTTTGTCCCAGTATACTTTCCTCATGACAACAGAAGGGGTAGGACAATGTCTTTAAGAGCCATTAAAAGCAAGACAGCATTCATTAACAGTGGTAACTTTTTAAGTACAGGCATCTGGTTTGAAAAAAAAGTCCCAGTAAAAGCAGAATTTTACTGGATCCTAAATTTCCTTATCTTGAGGTAATTCTAAATACTCCATAACTAGAGGTTGGCAAAAGTCACCGCTGCTTATTGACCAGCAAGCACAGGCTGGACTTCTCTGGATAAAGAGAAACAATTTCTTCTAAGTCTCAAAACCTTTCCCCAGAATTATCTCCACTGGTCTGGAAAGTTATTTACGAAAGTATTTCCTTACTTAATGCCCTTGCATTTTCACAAATTTTTAGAAGGTTTTGTTTAGCCTGGCTGGTGTGGCTCAATGGTTGAGCATTGACCTATGAACCAGGAGGTTACTGTTTGATTCCCTGTCAGGGCACATACCTGGGATGGGGGCATACAGGAGGCAGCCAATCAATGATTCTCTCTCATCATTGATGTTTCTATCTCTCCCTCCCTCCCCCTTCCTTTCTGAAATCAATAAAAATATATTTTAAAAAAAGGAAATTTTTGTTTAAAGTAGTATTCTATCTCAGGCATGCTGAAGAGAACCAGAGAAAAGAAAATCCAGCCATGATGTTTGTACTGGAGTTTCAAAGGAACAAAGAGGGTGGCTGGGGCAACAGCAGTAAAAGCAAAGAACTCTTTCTCCACTGGAGAGTCCCCTTCAGAAGCACTGCTCGGCCTTATGCTGAAATCGCTTGTACTTCATTTCCACAGGGAGCCCTCTCTTTGCAATCATGCTTTTCAAACTCTGGTGCCTGCTCCCTAAGGGTATTCAAAGTCATGGGATAAACACGCACATTTTCCTGGAGACTTGGTATTACAAGAAGCCTGGTCGTATAAAGGTGAGGAATATCACCAGCAATAACATTAAAACAGACAGACATTTCATAGAATAAAATGTAATGCATGAATTCTAAAGATACCATTTCAAAGGTATATTATGCTTAGAGCTGTGCCTAAATCTACAGATACCTTAGGAGTATCTACTTTCCTCCTGCTACACCTACTTCTGCAGAAATGTCTGAGAAACATGACTTTAAATAAAGTCTCAAACATAATTTTTAATTTTGACTATGAGCAAATTATTCAAAATTTACTCTGTGGATACGGACAACAGGTAACAAATTATTAATCTGTAGATGCGATTACAATTGGACTTACATTTAATTATTCAGGTCTAAGGTATTCAGGTTTTTATCAGGTTTATTCCACACATCTCCATAAAGGCTCTGTTCACTTTTGGGCTCACTCTGTCAAACTAATCTGGCCTCAAGGCCTTAACACAAGTAGCCCTCAGCCTTACACAGATACACCATGTGCCTGGCAGTGTTTGACAGCATGCATTCTCCACCTTACCTGATCTTCCATTCTCTCTGTGCCTTCTAGCACTATCTTCTGGACATTCTCTTGCCTTTCCTGAGCAAGGGAAAATTCATTAAGATAATTAAAAACAAAAACAAAAAACATTTGATGCTTATTTTTTATAATACAGTTAAGTAGCAGACATGTTCTTGTGTAATTTAGTTCATGGGAAAAATACTTTCACTTTAGGACAGAAAAAGGGGAGGGAGGAAATTAACCAAACATATCCATAAAACCACCCTTTTTTGGCAGTTAAAAACAGATAACTTAACAGAAAACAGTCAATGTAACATCTGCATATTTTCACAAAGATAATGATTTGCACTTTTAAATGAACTAAGTTCAAGCTGAACCTGGAGAATATAGAGCTTCCCGATTTTAAATGATTTTCATATACATGTTAAAAATAATGAGGCAAGCCTGCAAACATGGTAAAAAACTATTCCTTTAAAATATACTATTTTTCCTTACTATCTAGTAAAAGCCTCATAAAATTAATAATTATTTAATGGATTTCCATGTTAGTATCAAACTGCAAAATAGAAAGGAGAAATAAATTTGTCTTCAGATCTGACAAAAGTACATGGAAATATAAGTATCACTATACATCAAACTATAGGATTTAGGAAATAACAATAATTTCCTCTAGCCCAATCTGCAAGAGGAATTAAATGAATAGGACTATCATTTATGATATGAAAATGAAATGACAGGAATCTCCTAGAAACCATTTTGTCCAACCTCCTCATTTTACAAATATAGAAACTTGGCAAAGAAGTTAAAGGGATCAAAGGCTCCATGGCCAACTGCTTATGAAACAATTGTTTTGAAATGCTTGTACCCACACACAGTAAGCAGTAAGTAGTAAGTAAAACACACAGGCATGCAATCTCCCTCCGCCCCGCCCCCTCCCCCGTCCCCACCAAAAAAAAGCTTTTGAGGGTCAATGGATCTAAAACTTAAGTTCTCTACTTTCTCTAAGCTTTAGCTTTTTATTTGTAACATGGAGCTATCATCTCCTACCTTCCATGGTCATTATGAGTAGGACAGACATCAGACTAGATCTATCTGTATCTAGTACGGTAGCTACAAATAATAGCTACTGTTTGAAATTAACTGCATATAATTTCTAAAAATTAGATATACATGTGTCAGAAGATAAACTTTCAATGGTCAAGTTAACATGACTAATAAGCTCAGAACACTCACCTTATGCATCCATATCCTTCCTTTCCGGATAATGTGTGTTAATCTATCGACACACACTCTGTGAAGCGGGAGGTAGAAGCTAAGTTCTGTCTGTGGAAGTATAATTGATAGTCCATATGTGCTCCTATCCCCATTCCAGTTTCCATCGAAGATTAATGAAACAATGATTACTCCCTTTTCAGACAAGACAAAAAACTTTACATCTATAGCCCCACTCTCTGCATTTCGAAGGATTTCTCCATTTAGGGTGTGGTTGGCAAGAAAAGTTATTTCTCCATCGCTGAGAAGTACCTGTTCTGTCTTTGGAGCCCAAATGTGTCTCACTCTAGGACCAAGAATATTGTCCCAGTAAGCAAAGGTAGCAGCTAATAAAGGTGATTCACCACTTAAAGCAATCTCTGTCTTGGCAACAGCTGGAGATGGGGGAGGACAGAGAGTCGACATCACTACATCCCAACTGTCACATTATCCGAATGCTCCAAGGATATCTAAACAAGGGCACAAAAAACAGTGATTAGGTTCAGCAATTTTAAAGTCATCCATCAACAATCCAAATAATTTCGGCATATGCAGTTTTCTCCTCTTCAGTCAAAAAAGTTTTGGAAGCATGTCTCCAACCAGGATAGAGGCATTCAACTAGCATGACAGGTGCACATTGAGTGTTTGCTGATGTAATTTTACGACACATAGTAACTTGTCACTTATATTCAGAAATATGCTTAGAAATGCAAAGTGACAAGGAACTAAAAATGGCCTCTGAACATTCAGATGAAATATTACGAACTAAAGCACATAGAATAGACCCTCCCTGTTCCCAAATATCCAGTGTATGTGCAATCCTACATAATAAAAGGGTAATATGCAAATCGACCAAACAGTGGAACAACCAGTTGCTAGGACGAGCACTGACCACCAGGGGGCAGACGCTCAATGCAGGAGCTGCCCCCTGGTGGTCAGTGTGCTCCCACAGGGGGAGAGCCGCTCAGCCAGAAGCCCAGAAGCCGGGCTCATGGCTGGCAAGAGAGTGGCAGTGGTGGGAGCTTCTCCTGCGTCCACAGCAGCGCTAAGGATGTCCGACTGCCTGGTTAGGCCCACTCCCCGCCATCAGTTGGACATCCCCCGAGGGCTCCCGGGCTGCGAGAGGGCACAGGCCAGGCTGAGGAAACCTCCCCACTGAGAGGATGAATCTTGTGCACCAGGCCTCTAATTCCAATATAATGGGATATTTGGTTCCTAAACCATACCAACTAAAGAGGACTAAATGAGGAAAGGGAGAGTTCAGTTAGAAACACTAACACTTATTGTAGGCTAAACTGTCTCTCCCCAAAAAATCTGTTCAAGTCCTAACCCCAGTATCTGCAAATGTGACCTTATTTGGAAATAGACGTAAGTAATCAAGTTAAAATGGGGTCATACTGGATTAGGGAGAGTCCTAATCCAGTGTCTAGTGTCTTTAAAAGGAGAGAAAGATTTGGAGAAACAGACATAGAGGGAAAAGGGCCTTGTAAAGATGGAGGAAGAAATTAGAGTGATGCAGCTACAAGCCAAGGGATGTCAGCGATTGCTGGTAGCCAGAGAAGCTAAAAAGCAGTAAGGAAGGATTCTTCCCCCAAGCCTTCCAAGGAGCTTGTCTCCGCTGACACCTTATTTTGGACTTTTAGTTTCTAGAACTGTGAGAGAATAAATTTTTTTGTTTGTTTTACATCACATAGTTTGTGGTACTTCGTTAGGGCAATCCTAGAAAACTAATAAAACACCTGACAGTAGAAATACCTTAAAAGCTGCTAAAAGGGCAAAGGAAAAAGAAAAAAAGACCAAAAAGTTGCAAAAACTCAGCAGTGTGGACCAGCAACAGAAAGTAAGCAAATGGGTCCTGTTATTCTCTATGAACTCTTTGGGTATCAGGGTACTAAAGCCCATGACGGGTTTTAAAATGACACTGAAACAAAAAGATAAAACATTTAATATGCTATTCAAGAAAGCAGTATAGTATATTATCACTACAAAGAAGTTATATGCAAATTGCTGAATTAAAAAGCTTCAGTTATTTACAACATGTAGAGAACAACATGACTGGATGAGCCCTGTTCAAGCCTTTCAATCTACTGAGAAAACAGACATGGAGAGAAGAATGAAGTGGCCAAGTTCACAGAGCCAGGCTAGAATCCAGCTCTCCTGTATATCTCAACCTACTCAAATATATCAATCACTCTGAGGGTGCACGCTCTATGTGATGTTAGTGTAAAAGGAATCATCTATATCTATATATCTATATCTATGTCTATGTCTATGTCTATGTCTATGTCTATGTCTATGTCTATGTCTATGTCTATGTCTATATCTATATCTATATCTATATCTATATAAAAGCCTAATATGCAAAGTGTCCCCTCAGGAGTTAGACTGACCAGGAGTTCAATCGCTTGCTATGACGTGCGCTGACCACCAGGGGGTGGTGCGGAACAAAAGAAGGCCCCGGCCAGTAGCGGGCAGCCGCTAGGGACCCTACTTGTGCACAAATCTCATGCACTGGGCCTCTAGTTTTGCTTAATATTAAAATTTGTTATTTGTATTCAAAGACAGAAAATTTTAAAAATTGCAATTTCATGTAAGCAAGTCTAAATTGTAGATTCCATTAATCAAAAGTGTAAAGCACAGCAGTTGTTAGCTGAAATGTGATATCCCTATCTTTGCTTACATGATTGCTTTGGGAGAACACATTTGATCTATAACTAAATTCATGTCAAAGTAAACCATTTTACTTAAAGGATTTATCTATACCTTGTCAAGAGAGTTCAGAAACTGATGAAAAGCAATGACTTCTATTTTTAGAGCACTAAATGCACACTTTTATCATGATGTCAAAAATAGGTACACACAGCTTGGCAAACACTTTAAGTATGTGCAGCAATGATTTAACACAAAGGCAGTTCTTACGTGTGCATTTTTTACTTCAGAAATTCATTTATGGAATGCTTATTTTTTAATGTGTTATATCACAATGTAAGTGGATCTAAGCTGTATAGCATGTTTAAAAGAGTTACTGTTTTGGATACAACTTAAGCAGTCAGTTTACAATGACAGAATACAGGAATGTAATTTGAATTGAAACTGTAATGATGATATTGTCATTAACAATAGCAAACTGGAGGCCAAGGAAATGAATTAAGTAAATGCACAGCCATAAAATAGTATTGTAATATATTTTTCTTTTGCTCTTTTTTTTTCTGGATAAAAATGATGGATAATCATAAAGGCAAGATTGTAACTCAAGCATTTCGTCATTACATTGAAAATAAAAGCATTTCCTAAAATGGAATTGAGCCCTAAGGCAAAATCTGGTTGGATTAGGGCAAAACTTTTTAACTGATAGTGAAAATTAAACTATGAGAGATCACTAATTACATTCAGTCTCACTGCTAGTATCATTCGAAAGAAAATAAAGGACAAGAATCATATTTAGTTTTAAATCCTACCAAAAGAAATAACTTGAGAAATGAAATGTCACAGAGAAGTCTCATTAAAAGCTGTAAAAATGATTTTACTAACACTTAAAGTCATCATTTTGGTGAGGAAAATCCATATATACAAATGTGGCAGAAAAAAATACCGGTTCAAAACCAGTAGTCTTTTTTAAATCTACGTATCTATTTACATATAGTGTTAGCTTCCCCAGAGGCTTCTCAAACATTATTAGCCTAAAAAGAGTCTTTTGAGGGAAGCCAGGATCCAAAAATGGGTGGCACTGTGGCTTGCCACTCCTGTAAACAACAGGGTTGAGGAGATGTACCCAACGTATTTTCTGAAAATAACATATGCAGATTATATGAACTATTATTTGCTAAAACTGTTAGCAGAGTGGTAGGTCTGAAGCTTTGCTTTTTCTTAAACCTTTACTATCAATCATCTCTTTTCTGACTGGTATTTAGAAAGTGGGGTGCTCCACTGCAGTTGTAAATGAAAATTCAACCACCATTAAGACCCACACTGCCTGTAGCCATGCTTTCTGTTTCTCTTCTCCCAGCCTTGAGAGAAACAGGGTCTCTTAAGTCCGCCCCCCTTAGGAAACAGAAGCTGCCAGACGAACTTTACTGACAGTGAACTGCTGGTAACACCAGACAGTTTGCAACACTTTCTAAATTTTCATTAGGCAAGACTCAGAGATGATCAAGATATCACTATCAGGCCATCTCTCACAGCTTCAAATTTCTCAGATAACCAGAACTTTTTAAATTGAGCCCAAGGGCAGGCTTGAAAGGCGGGGAAGTTTTTATAGGTTTTCTGCCTCTTTCTCTGAAAGGAAAAGTTTAGACTGCTAAGGGAGCCAAATAAAGAGATTTTTTAAATCAACTTTATATGGAAAAAGAATATTTAGCCCCTATGCAATTGTTTCCTGGAGCAGGTGAGTGCTAGCTTACTGCACGGTCTGTAATGTGATCTATAATTTTTCTCATTTCTCCTATGCATAGAGAGAACAGTCATCATAACGCAAATCCAACTGATTTCCTTTCCTAAAGAGTGGCAGGGTTTGGCTGAGGTGCTGGCAACAGTATCTTCGTCACATACACCATCATATTTCAGGTATTCTGACTCCATATTATTAGTCGCCCATATGTTATATACTTGCTTCTGTAATGTTCCCATTATGTTAAGTTTTCCAAAGTCTGAGAAAGATCCTATCTAACAGTATTTCCCAGTGCCTTTTGTAATGCCAGAAATAGTGTCCCCTTCCTTTGCATCACAGGTGAAGAATGGTAACAATTTTAATTGGAATTTATCCACTGGCCACAACCAGGCTGTGCTATAAACTAACGACTGTTGTGAATCTCTCTTGGGCAAGTGCCTGACCTCCCTCTGTGCCTCCTGAACACAGACGTCCGGAAGAGTTCACGGGGCCACTCAGACCTGTAATCAGTGCACTTCTTTCTGAAACTGATACCATCAGTCAAGTGATGCCCAAGTCGCAATGCTTCCTTTATCGGCGTAACCGCGGACTGTGAAGCAAGCAGGTCACGTCCCAGAGAATGGAGCATAACGCAGCCTGGAACTGCTGCCCAAATGGTCGGGTCCGTGGACGTGCAGTGTGTCCACACCGCCCTCCCGCCCTTCCCACCCGCGTTACCTCCTCGCTGCCCCCAGCTAGGTACGGAGCAGCCGCGCCGCCCGCCCTCGGCCTTCCCCCGGGCAGGCCTCTCGGGCCCCAGGCTAGTCCGTGGAGCCCGCCATGTAGAGGGTCCCACGGGTCTGACGCCGGGTCTCGAGGAGGAGCCGGCTCGGGGACTGCGAGAGGGAAAGCGGTGGGGAGGCTCGATCCCCATCCCCTGCTCTCGGCGCCGCCGCTGCCTGGAAGGCGCCACCGCTGCCTGGAAATCCGGGGCCCGGATGCAGACAACCCCACTAGTCTCCGGGCAGGGAAACCTGACGCCCGGATTAGGTCACGGAAGAGAGGGGAAAAGAGAGGAAAAGCGAACCCGGGGCACAGCCTCCGCCTCGCGAGGTCCCGTCCTCCGACCCCAGACAGCCGGCGTTTCGCAGGCTTCTCACTCACCCACTCGCCAACGCCTGCGCCTCCGCCACCGCGGCGGGCGCAGGGACCGCAACCACAGCCCCGCCCCGCCCCGGCCCCGCCCCCTACACAGCCCCGCCCCCCGAGCCCGGCCGCGTGCGCGGCTCTCCCAGAAGTCGCTGGATTACGTCCCGCCTTGAGTTCTTCTGGTTAAATTTTTATTGAATCTTTCCTCGTTCACCCTCAGCAAATGCTGGGAAAGCGAGGGGAGGAGGGAAAGGGCGGGAAAAGCAAAACACACCCTTCTGAAGCACACCTGCTCTCTGTAGGCCCCGCCCCCGACGGGAGGTCCGCGCAGCAGGGACACCTGACGCCCCAGGCGCCATCTTTTCTGCGGGCGGACAAGTTTCCATGTGAAGCTCCTCCGTTTCCTCGTGGGACACCGTAGGCGCCCTATGGGCGCTTTCCCCTGGCGGTGACGGGAACTAATGAGCCTGAGGACGGGGCGATGGACCTGCTCGGCTTCTTAGCTGGGTGACGCGCCTGTAGAAATGGGGCCTCAGGTATTAGCCGGGGAAGGCCACTGGTGTGTGTGCTGGGCGGGTGTGGGCGCTCAACAAATATTTGGTAAATGGATGTCTTTATTTTTAGCCTTGTGACACAATAAGTACTGTAATTTCACCCCAAGTCCAGTTAGGTAATTTCCTTTTCCCACAAGACGTAGTCGCCACAGTTTTGTCTGCTTTACATGTAAACGTTTTCTCAAGCATGCTTTTCACACGTTTAAAAGTCATTTTTGCCAGGTGCACAAAATGAGTTTTTTTAAAACCTTTGAAAATGTGCTTTACCATTCTGTTTGATGTGTTGCAATATTTTTGTAAGCCTCGAGTTAAATCAGCCTTTGGTCTGCAACTGTGTTTGCAGGTTTTTCTCCACAGATGAGTGGCACATCACAGTTTCCATCTTTAAAAATCATTCAGCACATCCTTATCATTCACTGAGGAATAAAAATACAAACGACTCCTTCAAACCTAGAAACACACCCCTTACTCACTGCCCAGTGCTTATATCATAACACCAAGTAGCTGCCATTTATCTGGTTCCTACTGTATTTGGTGCTGTGCTCCCCATCCACATGAAGAATTATGCTTAATCCTCCGGACATATCTAGGATAGAGTGTCATCCCTGATTTACAGAGGGCAGAACTGGGGTTCAGAGAGATTAAATTATTTACCCAAAGCCACCGAGCTGGCTGATTCGGGCCAGTTTTGTGCAATTCCAGAGCCACGGCGCCCTGCCCACACCAGGTTGGAACTGAGTTGATGAGGGCTTTCTCAGATGCACCTAGTGGGGGCTATGCTGACCCCCACTTCAGAATAAGATCGGGGCTCTGATGAAGTCCCAGCCGATGAATAGTTTTTTCTATTTCACAGTTTTGCCTAAAGGCAAAACAATTTCCTTGTATCTTCCACAGGTTTCTGGTTTTGTGCAATATCAACCCAGAGCAACTATGCTTCCTAAGAGAAGTGACCAAACACCAAGGCCTAACTTTTCTGCATGACCATGAGAAATAAGATCTATAAAGAAAGTGGCTTTGTTTGCCTAATGCTTTGTGAATGTGAATATTTACCCCTACATCTAACAATTATTTAGGTACTAGTAGCCCTGCGCAGGAATCCTGGTGCCAGTAGCTCTCTGCCCGCTGCCCCGCCATCCTGTAGCTCCCCCTGCCTCCCCTTCCCCCTCCCCCCTCATAGCTTGCTGCCCTGCCCCCTCCTGTAGCTTTTCCCGCCGCTTATAGTTCGCTGCCCCACACTCCTGCAGATCCATGATCTGGTCATTATGCAGTTGGTCCTTACGCCTCAAAGTGTAATGGATAATTAGCATATTCCTCTCTTATTATATAGGATTGTGTACCAGTACCTTGCATGTCTTTCAATGGACCCAGTCAAAAAAATCATGAGGGAAAAAGTGATTATGACTTAGTATTGTTTGTCCATAGTACGTGTAAGCTCAAATGTGTAAAAGGAGGATAAATCCTAGCACGCATGCCTTCTCCAGGAAACCAAAGAGAAAGTGATATTAAGTATGTAGTAACATGACCCATATTGGCAGTACCAAAAGATGACTTGAGAGGGCTTTACCTCTTCTCCCCTCCAAAGTGTTAATCACCCCAAATAAACCACTCAAAATAACTGTACCATCTAAGTTAAAATAGGTTTTGCTATTGAAATATAGCTTTAGGCAAGAGCCCTACTCCTCCATTTCTAAGCATGCTTTGTGAATGTGAATATTTCCCCTACATCTAAATGAACAATTATTTAGGTACTAGTAGCCTTGCATAGGAATCCTTGCGCCAGTAGCTAGCTCTCTGCCCTTGAGCTTACACGTACTATGGACAAACAATACTAAGTCATAATCATTTTTTCCCTCATGATTTTTTTGACCGGGTCCATTGAAAGACATGCAAGGTACTGGTACAAAATCCTATATAATAAGAGAGGAATATGCTAATTATCCATTACGCCTTGGGGCGTAACGACCAACCACATAATGACCAGATCATGGATCTGCAGGAGGGTGGGGCAGCGAACTACAAGGGGCAAGCAGAACATACCCCTAAGCCAGTGATTCTCAACCTTTCTAATGCCGCGACCCTTTAACACAGTTCCTCATGTTGTGGTGACCCCCAACCATAAAATTATTTTCGTTGCTACTTCATAACTGTAATTTTGCTACTGTTATGAGTCGTAATGTAAATATCTGTGTTTTCCGATGGTCTTAGGCAACCCTGCTAGTGGTTCTCAACCTGTGGGTTGCGACCATCGGAAAACACAGATATTTACATTATGACTCATAACAGTAGCAAAATTACAGTTATGAAGTAGCAACGAAAATAATTTTATGGTTGGGGGTCACCACAACATGAGGAACTGTGTTAAAGGGTCGCGGCATTAGAAAGGTTGAGAACCACTGCCCTAAGCCCTATTTAGAAATTTTGGGGCTCTCCACCTTTCTACATATAATTAGTGAATAATCATACAAAAAGGCTCTAGAACTAGGGGAGCAGATGGTTAAGAGCTTGGGCTCTGGAATCAGAGCTAGTGTAAGCATTGTCTTCTCAGACTTTGGGCATTACTTCTCCATGTCTCAGTTTCCTCAGCTGCAAAATGCAAGCAGAGTAATTTCTCACAGGGTTGCTGTGGGGCTCACCTGAGATCAAGCAAGCTACACTTTACAACAGCACACTCAAGGAATCATGGCTCTAATATCAACTTTAGTAACTACACATGAATAACAGAAGCAGTACCAATGACTTACAAACCTTTTAAACTATGTACCTACTTATAATTCCAATAAATATAATATCGGAACTCAGGGAACCTTCTTGCTACATTACAAGTGTCAGTTATTGTTGGGAAGCCATCTCTCTTTATTAATGTATTTCAGAAATTATTATGTGCTGCTTCAGAGCTGGAGCTGAGGACTTGTTGATTACCTCCCATTTACCAAGATTACAACAAATTATATTCAACTGCACTGGTATGTGAGTGATCTAATGTTGGACATGAATGAGGACTATTGCTGTATAAACCAGTGAATTTAATTTTTTTTAAGTAATGAGGTTTTTATGTGGTTGCCTTAATCATTGCAGACTTATCAATATACCTGCAATATGGTGCATTACCTTTTGGAATATGGATGAGCAGCACCCAACTAAGGTACTCTCCCGTTGAAATCTTGGTTTCTGGATATAAAAGTCAGTTCTGTGAGCTAGTGTGATATAAATGGTTTAGAAAGCTAACAGTCTATATTTCTAAAGATGTACAAGGTAGGCAATATCCCTGAAAGAGAACATCATTAGGATACAATATATTTTCTTTTCTGATCCTCCTGGGGCTCATGATTGTCTAAAGTTTAGACTCTAAACAGTAAGCCAATAAATTTCTCAAAGAAAGGAATCAACACCCCCACCAGGAATTAAACCTTTATTCCTCCCATGTTGGTGCTCTGCAACTCAAAAGCAACACTTGTGAGTGATCTAAGGCCCAAAATAAAGAGTCACGGGGGGAAGAAATTTCTAGCTTTTTGCAGCATCATTAAACACAACAAAAAAGAGAACAAGAAATAGGAAGACAAGCCTATCATTTTCTTAAATCGTAGACAGGGTCATTAGTTAATTTCTTACAGAGAAAGACAGATTTTGAAGTTGTATTTTGACAAGTTGGTCATAATTTGATGGAATTTACGTGCAGTCAATAGTGCACATTGATGGTTTTGGTGCTTGAGTTGTGGTGGACAAATGCAATGAGCCAGTGGACAAATGCAGGCAGTGTTCTCAATGACGATGACTCCCTCTGTAGCCATAGACTACCCAGACCCACCTCAGAATACTTCCCTGAGCACATCTGCCTATGGTTTGATACTGCTATACTTGCAACTCTCAGTACTTTTTTTTTTTTTTTTTGCTTTATTCTACTTACTAGTATGCTGCTTTGTAGGTAGTTCTTTAGTTATTTCATGTGTGACTTCTGCCTCTCAACTTTGGCAAAGGCTATTTGAGATACAGAACAGTGTACTTACAATTTCATCTTCTGACTCCTTTGTGATTAGCACATATCAGATGATTAGCAATGCCAGGTGGCTGATTGAAATTTACTCCCAGCGACTAAGAATTATCCTTAGGCTAGGCTCCTGTGATGCAAGAGCTTCTTTTGAAAATAGTTTTTGTCTTTACCTAAGAGTTTGGGTCCTCTGTTTAAGGATCAGGGTCACTCTGATTCAAAGTACCTGAGGCGCTGTGGAGGAGCTCATCTTCCTTTGTCATCGGTGTCATCTTTCCGATCTCCCTTCTCCACACGATTTCTTTAACCCAACAAAGAAATATAAAACCACACTAATGTCTCTGGGCCATTCTCAGGTCACTTTGTTTTAAAATGTTTTGACATCTGGGGGAGGTTTTTGATATCAACCCTTTTTCTTCTTCAAAATTAACTTGACAAACTTGGCCCATTCTCCTTCATGTAAACATTAAGGATTGACTGGGCTGTAAAATTCCACAAATAACCTTTGTGTCATTTTCATTGGAGTTGCATTTAATTTATAGATCAATTTTTTGTTTTTCCATTTTTGAACATGGTATATCTTTCTACTTACAAATTCTCTTATATTTATTAATTAGGTTTTATGATTTTCTCAGAAGAGACAATTCACATCTTTTGTGATATTTTCCCAAGTTATATTTTAATTGTGTTGCTATTGAAAATTGGGTCATCTAAAAATGACATTTTAAATTATTTGTCACTAGTTTAGTCATACTAGTTTTGTATTTTCATCTTGTATTTGGCAACCTTGACAACTGTTCTTATTATTTGTAAGTAATTAAAAATAACAATAAAAAACTGCAACAAAACAAAGAAATAATCCACAAACAAACAAACAAACAAACAAACAAAAACCTAATCATTTCACTCTAATATTCTTCAGCTTTCAGTAGCCTCCCATTTCTTGTGTTGTCTAGGGTCCTCAGCATGACTCTAAAGGCTCCCCACAATCTGATTGTGGCTGACGTTTCAAGGCTTCATTCTTACTGCCCTTTCCCCGTCTTCCTTGCAGATCCATGAGTGTTTACTGCTCTGTAACCACTCACTCAGTCCTCTCAGCCTAGAATACTTTCACTCTTCCTTTGTAATTTTCAGCTATGTGTTGCCTCATTCAGGAAGTCTTCCTAGATTTCCCTAGGTGGAAGCAATGTGTTATTTTCTTATGCACCCTTAATCTCCATTATTAATGTAAAACCCAAACTCTTTGTATTTATATTTTACATTTTGGGGGCAAACAATGGTCATATAATATTGAAGTTAGAAGCTATTAGAGGTGATTGCAACAACACATTGTAGGATTTAAAAGCATCAGCTTCTGGGCTTGAATCAACCTAGGCTTGAATCCCACTCAACCACTTTGTAATCTTGGGGAAGTAACTTAATATCTCTGAGCCTCAATTTTCTAGTCTTGAAAATGGGGTTGCTTTGAAGATTAAAGGAGACAAACAATGTGAAATGTTTACTCTGATAACTGCCACATGGTAATTGCTCATTAAGGTTGGCTACTATGATGGTAGATGCTCAATTTATGTTTGTTGAATAAGTCTATTCCTCATTTACAAATGAAGATACTAAGAGGGCAAGGAGACTGTTAGAGAGTGGGAATTTTTGAGCATGCTTACTACTACCATTCCAGAGAGGCCGTGGACTATGCCCTAGATAGAGTTGTCAGTGCTGACACCAGGCTAGGCCTTGAGATACGGTCTCATGGCCCCTTCCCAGCACGTAGGCCTTCTTTCATAGAACACTGTCAGCTTTCTGAAGAACAGGATGACCCTGTGAATAACATGGTCGTCAATAGCATGATCCTGACGTTGCTTAGGAAAAACTGTTTTGTCTTGGGTTACTTGTTCTGCAAAAACAGGATGTGGTTAATGTGCTTAAAAGTGGTCCTGCACAAAGGGTAGGGGCTGCTCTCTGGACTCCCTGCGTGGAGAAAGGTAGAGCAGTCGCCAGCCTGGCCGGCCGGCTAATAAAGGCTCCCTAAATTTTAATTTGGTCTGGGCTCCAGTGGTCATTCACTCGTGCTCGCTCCACAACAAGACTTGCTCAAGGTTGCACCTTTAGTTTGGGCCAGTTCTGTAACCAACACCTTTTTGCACTAGTGAACAGGTAAGAGCTCTTTCTGCTTTATCAACATAAGGCTAGTGTGTCTTATCTGCTCACTAGACTGCTTCCTGAGGATAAGGACCTTGTCTGAGTCACCCTTGTCTGCCTATTGCCTCTAAGCATAGTGCCTTGCTTATGTTAGATCTCAATAAATGTTGAATGCAATTTAACCCAAGTTCCCATCAAAAACAAAAATAACAAAATTTATTTATTTAATCAGGGCATAGATTTGTCTGTAGGATTTTATTAAGCTACAAATATGGCACATGATCTCAAGTGGCATAGTAAGGAAGAGTTTAATTTGAATGTCATTGTATTTTTAGGTGACACAAACAAAAGGCCACTTAAGCATCAAAATTTCTAGATAGATAAAACTAAGCATTTCATATACTGCCAAGATAAAAGGATAAGAAATGCAGACACATTATTTTTAACCTGTTGTTGTACCCATGGCATTAATCATGGGTTTAAAATTTGATTATGAAAGATAAGATAGTATCACCTTTATAGAAGTAACTAGAGGCCCGGTGCATGAAATTCGTGCACGGGGGTGTGTGTCCCTCAGCCCAGACTGCACCCTCTCCAATCTGGGACCCCTCAAGGGATCCCTCTCACAATCCAGGATTGCTGGCTCCCAACTGCTCACCTGCCTACCTTCCTGATTGCCCCTAACTGCTTCTGCCTGCCAGCCTGATTACCTATTAAACACTCCCCTGCCAGCCTGATTGATGCCTAACTGCTCCCCTGCCAGCCTGATTGCCCCCAACTGTCCTCCCCTGCAGGCCTGGGTCCCCCCCAACTGCCCTTCCCTGCTGGCCTGGTCACCCCTAACTGCCCTCCCCTGCAGGCTTCATTGCCCCCAACTGCCCTCCTTTGCAGGCCTGGTCCCTTCCAACTGCCCTCCCCTGCTGGCCATCTTGTGTCCACATGGGGGCAGCCATCTTTGACCACATGGGGGCAGCCATCTTGTGTGTTGGAGTGATGGTCAATCTGCATATTACTCTTTTATTAGATAGGATGGAATTTGACAAGTTTTTATCATGAAAGTTAATTAGAACTCTGTGAGAGCAAGCAACTGAGTCACAGACAGTAAATCTGTTTTCAGAAATGTAAAAAGGAATGAATTGTCATATCATTGTTTTTCATCTTAAAATACATAGAGAGCTATTCATCTTTTGCTTGGGAAATTACAGAATGTCTTATGCCATAATTAAGATTTTATAATTTTTCATGTAAATTATAAATAGAAACATGCATAAATAATTTAGCATAGAACAATAAACTAGATCAGCAATTTTCAACTGTTTTCATCTCATGGCACACATAAACTACTAAAATTCTGCAGCACACACAAACTATATTTTTTGCCTATCTGACTAAAAAAATTGGTATAATTTTGGTTCATTCACACCAGATGGCTGGTTGTGTTGGCTGTTGTCATTTTTTTATTTGACAGTGGTAAGGGAAAAGAGGTCAGTGCCCCTAACTAAATAGTCAGGTATTGCATGTTTTAAAAATTCTTGCAGCTCACCAGTTGAAAATCACTGAACTAAGTGAATAGATGAAAGGTAAGTTATTACTATAAAATCATAGTATGAGTTCTTTCAGAATTTATCTTTCTACTCAAAAATGGCTTGTTATTTGCTTGCCCATGTTCCATGTGCAGGGATATAAAAGAGAAATAGTGCTCAAACATTGCTGATCACATCTCAAGACTATCACTTGCTTTTACCAAATAGTACTTTGAGAAAAGAATGAGGATACTGCATGGGAAATGACATAAGGATCTAACTCTACAGCCCTTTTTCTACTAATGAACTGCACATTATACCTCAGAAGATATGCACATTTCTTTTCTGAACACCGGGGAAAAAGAAAAGAAAACATTTGGTCCCTTTGATGCATAGCAAATACCTAATACCTTTCTAGTTTGGTACACCACGATCCAATTATCTCCCGAATTTCTTAACAGTTGTTACAAACTGCTTGTGTATTCAAGGAGAAATAAAAGAAAAAAAATCTGAAATGAAGAATAAAAGGAACAAGTGAAGTTGTAGTTCGGATGCTTTTAAATGCCTAAGTAATGTCATTGTGAAGTAAAAAGTGCAGTTCAGAGTCTCACTTGTCTAGGGCAGCTTGTATACTGTCCAGCTCAGTCGGCCAAGTGCTCGTTGAAATTAATTATCATACAGCAGCTTTCGTTTTCTAAGTAGAACTCTCAGAAAATGTGCTCGCAGTGGAGAAATGCAAATTGGGTTAAGAGGTAATTTTATATTCTAGAGACAGATTTTTTTTTTATTTCACATTATTTCATGTTGGGAAAGGTTCATTATTATTTATAAAGCAGAACAAGCCCCAAAGCCAATCCATTCCCAACCTCATTGTCACTTTCTGCGTTCCAAAAACCACTAAACTCCCAAATGAGTAGGCTAATTCTTTCCTTACATAGCCATAAAATTTGCTTGGGGTATTACTAACTTAGGTGGCAGCACTTTATTCAAAACAGTTTTCTTTTTCTCCAGAGAAAGTGTTCAAACACCTCATTTCTGTGCAGCTATAACTTTAGTGGAAGAGAATTGGCTTATCTCTTTATCACTACAGCACTAAATGTTATTTCTTTGAACACCTTGGTTCTACAATAAAGGGGGCTATTGAAATACTCTAGTGCATCCTTAGCAGACAATTATTATTCTGCTAATCATTTTACATGTTTAAGATGCTGTTGAAAATGTTATTTTTCATGTGAATCTGGTCAATTAGATGCTTAAATGGTACATGTACTATTTGTTGTAATATCATATTTTGCAATTAATCTAAATATTGGTACCTAACTATTTTATTTTTATTTTTATTTTATTTTATTTTTTTAAAAATATATTTTATTGATCTTTTACAGAGAGGAAGGGAGGTGGATAGAGAGTTAGAAACATCGATGAGAGAGAAACATTGATCAGCTGCCTCCTGCACACCTCCTACTGGGGATGTGCCCGCAACCAAGGTACATGCCCTTGACCGGAATCGAACCTGGGACCTTTCAGTCCGCAGGCCGACGCTCTATCCACTGAGCCAAACCAGTTAGGGCATGTACCTAACTATTTTAAATGTAAAAGTTACAAAGGTGTGTTTAAAACCAAAGTAACAACAACAAGAAGAAAACGCTAATTCACTCCCCTTCTCCTCCCCATCCCCACATCCTAACTCCAAGCTACTGTAACGCAGAATGATTCTTCTGGAGTGACTACTTTCACTCTGGTGGGCTGACTTTGTCTTGTCTGTGGGCTCCAAGGCTAGCAGTAGAACCACTGGGTTGAAGGTATGAGATTTTCCAGGTCAGCATTAAGAACTTCCTGGCAGGTATAGCTGCTTCAAGATGACAGTAGCAATAGTTTCTGGAGGTAAAGGGTCAAGGAAGGGCTGGCTGTGCAAGAGGCCATTCAGGTGTTAGAGAAGCGGTTCCAATCCTGAGAGTTGTGACAAATGATTCTACAGGGGTGTGCTCCCTCTTCATCACTGGGCCTTAAGAGCACTTACAAAATGAAGCCTCTTTGTAGGTGTAGACCAGGAATGGAAACTTACACTTCTGATTCTGGCCAAGCCAGGCAGAGAAGTTGTTTGCAAAAGTTGTCAAAGAGAAAAGTTCCTGAGATGATTACAATTTTAAATTAGGAATAAAATAAATGAGACTGCTTAAAGTTATGAGTTTCAATCCAACTGTTACTTCCATGTACTATTTTTGTTTTAATGAAGTACTAAGATGACCAGGAAAAACTGATTTTGCAAGGTTTTTCACTTTTTGATAATTGAATAGAAATGAATAGAAATAATATAGAAATGATGGGGCATTTCCTTCTTACATTTCACCTCAACCCTCTAGAAAATCAATAAAATCAGAGAAGTTCTAAAAAAAATATTTTTCTACAGAAAAAGTTCTGTAGAAGAATCTTTTGTGAAAAAAATTTATATTATACCTAAGACCCATTTTACATTTTACTTCCTCTGAGGCTTTTCTGGATTAGTTCAATGGAACTTTTTCCTCTTCTGAGCTAGAGCACTTTTTCTACAGTACTTATTTAGTACTGTTCTGCACTATTGAAATTTATCTTTTTATTCATATGTTCTGTCTTTCCTAAGATCATATACCTGCTATGCCCTGAGGGAGGGAGGTACAAGTTAAAGGGGGAAACTTTACTTTAATACAACTTATAAACCATGAGTTCCCTTCCTCTCCGACCCCCACCTGCCAATGAAAAATACCATGTCTAGCATATAGATGCTGAAAATATTCATTGTAGCTGATTTAAAAGTGTTGGTACTATAGTACTGAACACAGGGTTTTCTACATAGCAGGCAATTAATACATACGTCTTAAGTTTAATTTTATGAATAGGTTACACATTCACATGTTTAAAAAATCAAAATGATATTAAAATGAATATACTGGGAAGTCTAGCTCTCCCAGTTCTCATCTACTCTATATCTCTTACGCTTTGCAGGAAACTACTTTCTTCTATTCAATTTTTGTGTTTCTCTAGTACCTCTTTATAGAAATGCTAGCAAATATAAATATGTACTTATATCACCTTCCTGTCTTAGATAAAAAGTCTTATACTCTGCAGCCAGTTTTATATATTTTTTACTCAATTATCTGTATGTTCCTTCTATGTCAATACAAAGAGGGCTTCTTCATCTTTTTAAGGGGCTGCGGAGTATTCCATTTTGTGGTTAACCATAGTTACAGAACCAGACCTTTTTAGATGGACATGTGAGTTGCTTCCAGGTTGTTGCTGTTGCAAACAATTCTGTAATGACGAGCCTGATACATACATCTACATATATAAAAGCCTAAGCGACCATTAAGACCTGACCATCAGATGACCAGACGACCGACTGGTAGCTATGACGTGCACTGACCACCACAGGGCAGATGCTCAATGCAGGAGCTGCCCCCTGGTGGTCAGTGCACTCTGATAGCCAACCTCCCGTGGTCCCTCCCCGCCCCCCTTGCCGGCCTGCCCCGATCAGCCCCGATTGCCGGCCAGGCCAAGGGACCCTACCCGTACATGAATTTGTGCACTCGGCTTCTAGTTATATTATAGGTGTGCAGGTATATCCTTAAGATAAATCCCCAGAAGTAGGATTGCCAGGATAAATGCGTTTATAATTTTTAAAGATATTTCCAAATTTCCACCATAGATGTTGTATCATTTTCACTCCCCTGGGAGTGCACAAAGAGTTCAGATTTCTCTACAAATTTGCCAACCAAATGTTTAATTAAACTTTTGGATGTTTGCAAATTTGATTGGTGAGAAATTCTAACTTAGTTTGGTATTCTTTTTGCATTGCTTTTATCATGACTACAATTGTAATCTTTTCATATGTTTAAGGATCAATTGCATTTTCTTCCCTCCCCCCCCAATCTTATATTTTGCTCATTTTTCTATTGGATTGTTGGTCTTTTTTTTCCCAATTTCCAGAAGCATACTAATATTATGGGGATTAGCCCTTTATAGAATAATTTCCCAGTATTTTGTCTCTTGATTTTGCCCTTTTTTTTTTTTTGTACGTAGTTGAATTGGTTGATCTTTTCTTGGCATCTGAATTATGAGCCATAGTTGGAAAGGTCTTTCCTACTCCAAGGTTATAAAAAGTTTTCCATATTTTTTTTATAGTTCTCTTATAATTCAGATGGATCTTTGATCCATTTGGAGTTTATCCTGGTGAATAGTGTGAAGTGAGGAATCCAATTTCATCTTTTTTTCCAGAAATTCACCTAGTAGAAATCCATAACTATGTATTGATTGTGAATAGCTGTGACCATATTAATTTCCAAGCCAGTAGATTGATTTGGTTAATTCAGAGAAACAACTGATCAAATAGGCAAAAGGAGAAACAAACGAACAAACACAAAACAAACAAAAACTAAATCAACAGACTCTTTGTGTTTATCCTTAACCTCTATTTAATCTTCATGAAATGCTTTAAAAAGATTTCTCTGTTAAACCTCAATCATAATTATGATATGCCTGACACTGTGCTAGGTGCTTCACATAAGTTACTTCTAATCCACCCAGTTCCATGTCAGGTAGGTGTTTTTGTTTGTTTGGTTGGTTGGTGGTGGTTAACTGTCACAAAGTCTGGCTGGATTTCTCTCAGTGAAATCAGGTTACTAACTATTCATCATCCACCGTCCTCACACAGCTACTGCTGCTAAGTATAAACCAATTAAGCTCTGCTATTTCTCTCCTTGTTTTAATACTTGAAAAAATCCCTTGCTCTACACACTATATCCAAAAGAGGCTGGTGGAAGGACCAAGAGGGGGCAGGGTATGACCTCTTTTCACGCACACCACTGTCATCTCAGTGAGAAGGCAAAGCAGTGCCCAGAAAGCCAGCGTGTGTGGGAAACAGGCCCTCCCAAAAAACAAACCAAACAACAATAAAAACAAAACACCTAAAAGTCCAGGAAACACCTTTAATCAAGATTTCCGATAGTTAGATAATGATTTCTTGAGCTAGCACCAGTGTGTGAGAACTTGCTGCGAAGCAATTTTTATTTTAAAAATATTTTAGCACAGAACTTTGCAAGCACTTCTTTTGCACACAAAAGGCAGGGAAAACCAAAACAAAACAAGAGGAACCAATTGTTAGCGCTGGTGTGGGTGGTCTGTGGACAGGGCACACTCAGAAATAACTATAAGGCTCCATCATTTTTTGTTGCTGTCATATTACTTTTTAAACTTGGTCATGCTGTTAGGTTCTTTAGTTGCAATGACTCTTTTTCTTTGCACGATAAACATGTCTGTTAATCATCTTTAGGACTGAAAAAAAATGATAGTACCAGTAAAATGTAAAAATTTAATTTTTCTTTTTAAGAAACCATCAGCAGTAAGGGCGGATAAAGAGCTGTGCATGGTTACTTTTTATATATGCCTAAAAAGCATGCTCATTTTAGTGACTGAGATTTGAGGTACATTAAGCATGTAGTGTGAACAAATCAGCATGCGCTTGAACATGGCAACATCACCACCTAATTTCTGAAACACCAGTCTGAGGGCATGGGACACCCAATAGAGACCACCTCTTGACTCACTTCTCAGCAGCCTGGTTTGCTAATCTAGATATTTATGTACCAAAGGCTATTTGAGTTGAGGTGGGTGGGGAAGACAGACATCACAGGCTTTGAGTTTGTATTAAATTCTCTCTTCATTTAAGGCTCTGCTACCAAAGTGTAATTAGGGAAAGCATATATTTAATATACATCAGGATTCACACATGCCAAGTATCAGAATCACCTTGGTTACACCTGGGACCTTCCAAATCAATAGCTAACCGGGGGCTTTCCCGGTCATACAGACAGTCACATTCTCCAAATGTTTCATAAAGTCATGTATTTCTTGCTTAAGATAATTTAAAATGAAGTTTTCAAGGCATCCCCATATGTCAGGTAGGTTTTATGAGCCTCATTTTAACTATGAGAAGCCGAGCCTCAATGAAGTGAGGTGATTTGCTTTGGACTCATTATTAGAAAGTCAAAGGTATTCAAAATCAAAGGTCTTTATGTTTTCAGAAAATAGTGAGCTACATTTTCTGAGATACATGCAAGGGAAGTAAGGACACCTGATAGAAAAATGATAGTTAGATACAAGCAAAACTATAATTGCTTCTGCTTACCAATGCTATTGCATTCTTAGAGTTACCTTGTAAAACTAAAAAATACCCTTATACAAAGGGCACTACAGTCTCCTCCAAAAATTCATTTATTACCTTCATTAAAATTGAAGATCTAATCTACTTATTTCACAACAGTGAAACAATTTTTCTGTCATCAGGAGTGGGTGATCCAAGTCACACACTGACTAACTTGAGGGTGAATATAAAAAGTAAAATAATGTTAATACTGACCAGATAACTTGCTCTATTATGCTTAAAGTGGAAAGGAGTACAAAAGAAATTACATGTAAAATTCTCATTACATATAATTTAGTTTTCAGAATTTAAGTCCAAAGAATGGTACTTATTAGAATTTTCTTAGAGTTTCTTGACGTATAAAGTACTCAAATTCTCAGCTTTGCATCTTTGTTTCAGTGTTTTGATTCTTTCTTTGATGCTTGAATTGTTCATCTATTTTCTTAATGTATAAAGCTATTTATGTACTGTTTTAGCATAAACCTTAAATAAAAGTGCATATTTTCAAAATTATCTGTTAATCCTCAAAGTCTCTGGAACCCTCCCTCCCCATTGGGCTATGGTAGACCAGGAATGAAGGCCCCTGTGGCAGTGAAACATAGCCAGGAGGTGACCCACACTGGGGAGGAGGGCGGAGGTCTTAGCCAGGCCTAACAGGAGGGGCATCCAGTGAGCAACCTGACCAAGAAGCCAAAGGAACAAAAGCAGGACCTTGAGTGAAACACAGACATGGCTCCTCAAGAAGCAGGTAGGTTATTTCAGATGTTTTAGGAACTTAAATCTGAGAACAGCATCTTTTTGTGAATTTAGTCCAGGGGTCCTCAAACTACGGCCTGCGGGCCACATGCGGAGGACACTTATCCGGCCCGCCGGGTGTTTTTGCCGCCACTGCCTGTCCTGCTTAGCAGCCGACTCGTCCCGCGCCCGCAGTGCGCATGTGTGGAATGTGCACTGCACTCTCCGACTCCCCTCCTTCTCTCTGTCTCTCGACGACTCCTCTCAGTCTTGGCTGTGATCAGACGAGTCATGAGCTTGCCTGTGCAGAGCCTGCTGCTGCCTGAGGACCGAGGTAAGAACAAGTTAGGATTTATTTATTTTTTTTGAAGTTAGGAGGTCTATTTTTTTATTTTTTTTATTTTGCAGTTAGTAGGGCCTTTTTTTGCAGTTAAGGGGGGCCTTTTTTTTTCTGAAGTTAGGAGGTCTTTTTTTTTTGCAGATAGGGGGCGCCTTTTTTGAAGTTATGAGAGCCTTTTTTTTTAAGTTAGGAGAGCCTTTTTTTAAAGTTGGTTGGTTGGGGGTGGTTTCTAGGGGGCTGCATCACAGTGATAACGCAAATAGCGCTCAGTGCTAATGCAAATTGTCAGTGCTCAGAGGTAATGCAAATGATCAGCGCTCAGAGGTAATGCAAATAGTGCTCAGTGGTAATGATAATTGTAAGTGCTCAGTGTCAATGCAAATGGTCAGCGCTCAGTATTAATGCAAATTGTCAGCGGTCAGTGTTATCGCAAATGGTCAGTGGTCAGTGTTAATGCAAATGGTCAGTGCTCAGTGTTATCGCATTGGGGCCCCAAACTGGTAATCTGCCTAGGGCCCCATGGGAACTTAATCCGGCTCTGCAGACAGCCGAGGAGTAGGAAACCCAATTTAATTGACAGTAAGTGCATTTATATTTTGATTGCTATTCAGTGGTGTATGATGTTGTATGTTGTGTGCTGTGTAAGCCCCGGTTCACACTGTTGTGATCTCTGAGCAGTGAGAGTTCAGCCATATGCTTGTGTGGCTGAACTCGCATTAGATTCGGAAGAAAGAAGGCATACGTGCCTTCTTTTTTCCTGCAGTGGAATCTGATTGCATGGGTCTTCTCACCCATGCAATCAGATTCCTGTGCGAGTTCACAGATCTCAGTGTGGTTCACACAGGGTAGTGTGAACTGGAAAGGTGGTGGAGGAACCAGCTTTGTAATCGTGCTGGTTCCTGCACTGCACCAGTGTGAGCCTGAGGTAAAAGCGGAGTTCCACCAATATGGGCACTGGTGAGGCTGAAATGATGTGGACTGGCAAGGCTGCATTGATGGACACTGATCAGACTGCATTGATGGGCACTGATCAGACTGCATTGATGGGCAGTGCAGTCTATATGTCTCTGTGTGGGCAAAGTTATTGCTGGTATATTGTTTTTGTAGCCCTGTATATATATATATTGGTATTTTACTAATAGCAATTTGGAATCCCTAGGAAAAAATGATATCAAGAAAGAGAAAAATTGACTCGGAGTATAGGATATTCAAAGAACAGTGGACTTATGATTACTTTTTCATGCAGTACAAGGAAATAGCTGTGTGTTTGATATGCAGAATATAGTGTCTGTGTTCAAAGAATATAATTTGCGTCGACACTATCAAACTCAACATAAAGATAAATATGATTGTTTGGTCGGAGAAGTGAGAACAGATAAAATATTAAAACTGGAAAGTACATTGACAACTCAGCAAAATACTTTTGTGAAGCAGAAGCAGCTAAATATTCATCACTGCGAGCAAGTTTTCAAGTTGCCAAGCTAATAGCATGCACTGGCAGACCATTCGTGGAGGGAGAATTTGTTAAAGAATGCCTTCTTTCTGTTGCCAAAGAGATGTGTCCAGAGAAGGCCGATTTATTTAGTACAGTGAGTCTTTCAGGACCTACAATTACATGAAGGATTGAAGAAATGGGAGACAATTTGCATCAGCATTTGCAAAACTCTGCAAAAAATCTTTCCTATTTTTCCTTGGCACTCGACGAAAGTAATTATGTTCGTGATTCTGCACAACTTCTAATTTTTATTCATGGGACGAATGACTATTTCAAAGTCACAGAAGAGCTTGCTGCACTGCAAAGCATCAAAGGAACAACTACAGGAGAGGATATCTATAAAAAGTTTGCCAAACTGAATGGTTTGGAGCTGGACTGGGCTAAACTAGCCAGTGTGACAACTGATGGTGCTCCTAGCATGGTGCGGTCTAAGAAAGGAGTAATTGCTCGCATTAACCAAGAGATGGACAAACATAACCATTCTCATCCAATAGCCATACACTGCCTCATCCACCAACAAGCGCTGTGTAGTAAATCACTGAAGTGGGACTCTGTTATGAAAATTGTGGTATCTTGTGTTAACTTCATTAGAGCTAATGCACTAAACCACAGACAATTTCAGGAATTTCTGTCTGAGCTAAATGTTGCCTATGAAGATGTTCTGTACCACACAGAAGTCCGTTGGCTGAGTCAAGGGAGAGTTTTGAAACATTTCTATGACTTACTTCCACAGATTACAGCTTTTCTGCTTTCAAAAAACAAAGAAGTACCAGAGCTCAATGATGCAGAATGGAAATGGCACCTTGCCTTTCTGACAGATGTAACAGAGCTACTCAACAGTTTCAATGTGCAACTTCAAGGAAAGGGGAAGCTCATCTGTGATATGCAATCACATGTGAAAGCATTTGAAGTAAGATTAGGCCTCCTCATCAAACAAGTGAAGGAGGAAAATTTCTGCCATCTCCCCACAACTCAAAATCTGTTAGTGGAAAAACCATTGGTTGCATTCCCAAACAAAACGTGTGGATTCACTGGAAAAGTTGCAAAAGGAATTCCAATTTAGATTTAAAGAGCTTCATTTCCATGAACAGGACATACAGCTTTTCCGTAACCCATTTTCTATTGACATTGAAAATGTGGATACAATTTACCAAATGGAACTGGCTGAACTGCAGAATTGTGACTCTCTGAAAGACGCATTCAAGTCAAGCAGCCTTCCTAATTTCTATGCATCTCTCCCCTCTGAGACATATCCTAATCTCAGGAACCATGCACTCAAAATGGCAACCATCTTTGGCAGCACTTATGTCTGTGAACAGACTTCTTCCAGAATGAAACATCTGAAATCTCCAACCAGATCTAGACTAACTGATGCACACTTGCATCACTTGTTACGACTAGCAGTGACAAATATGGAGCCGGGCATTGACCATCTCATTAGCCAAAAGCAGGCCCATAGTTTCCATTGAAATACTGGTAACTTTGTTGACTTAACTTTACTTGTTCTTCATTTTAAATATTGTATTTGTTCCCGTTTTGTTTTTTTACTTCAAAATAAGATATGTGCAGTGTGCATAGGAATTTGTTCATAGTTGTTTTTTTTGTGTGTTTTTTTTTTGTTGTTTTTTTTTTTTTGATTTGGAGAGTTTATTTATTTTTTATTTTTATTTATTTTTGTTGTTGTTGTTATTCTTTTATTTTTTATTTTTTTTAAATAAATCTTTATTCAGATTATTACAATTATTTCTCCTTTTCCCCCCCATAGCTCCCCTCCACCCATTTCCCACCCCACCTTCTGCCCTTACCTCCCCCCCACTGTCCTCATCCATAGGTGTATGATTTTTGTCCATTCTCTTCATGAACCCCCCATACCCCTTTCCCCCTGAGAATTATCAGTCCACTCCCTTTCTATGCCCCTGATTCTATTATATTCACCAGATTATTCTGTTCCTCAGGTTTTTAATTCACTTGATTTTTAGGTTCACTTGTTGATAGATATGTATTTGTTGTTCATAATTTTTCTCTTTACTTTTTTCTTCTTCCTCTTCTTTAAGAATACCTTTCAGCATTTCATATAATACTGGTTTGGTGGTGATGAACTCCTTCAGCTTTTTCTTATCTGTGAAGCTCTTTCTTATCTGTGAAGCTCTTTATCTGCCCTTCAATTCTGAATGATAGCTTTGCTGGGTAGAGTAATCTTGGTTGTAGGTTCTTGCTATTCATCACATTGAAAATTTCTTGCCACTCCCGTCTGGCCTGAATAGTTTCTGTTGAGAAGTCAGCTGACAGTCGTATGGGTGCTCCCTTGTAGGTAATTAACTGTTTTTCTCTTGCTGCTTTTAATATTCTCTCTTTGTCTTTTGCTCTTGGCATTTTAATTATGATGTGTCTTGGTGTGGTCCTCTTTGGATTCCTTTTGTTTGGTGTTCTGTGGGCTTCCTGGACTTGTAAGTCTATTTCTTTCACCAGGTGGGGGAAGTTTTCTGTCATTATTTCTTCAAATAGGTTTTCAGTATCTTGCTCTCTCTCTTCTTCTGGCACCCCCATAATTCTGATGTTGGTACGCTTGAAGTTGTCCCAGAGTCTTCTTACATTATCTTCAACTTTTTGGATTTTTTTTTTTTTGCTTTTTGCTTTTTCGGTTGAGTGTTTTTTGCTTCTTTGTATTTCAATTCTTTGACTTGATTCTTGTGTTCCTCTATTCTGTTTCTGGGTCTCTGTATAATATTTTTTATTTCAGTCAGTGTATGTTTAATTTCTAGTTGGTCCTTTTTCATATCTTCGAGGGTCTCGTTATATTTATCGGCCTTTTCTAGGATATTCTTAAAAAGTCTTATAACCGTGGTTTTGAATTCTATATCCAGTCGTTTGTTTTCCTCCATTTCTTTCGTTTGTGATCTGATTATTTGACGCCGCATTTTCACTGATTCCCTGAGTTGGTAAGGTAGATATTTGTGCTAGGTTTCCAATATGGCCCAGTGGGTCTGCTTCCCCAGTTAACCTGAGGTGGACACTCTTGGTGCACCCCTTTGTGGACTGTGTGTACAGCCTTGTTGTAATTAAGTCTTTATTGTTGTTGGTATCACTGGGAAGAATTGACCTCCGGGCCAGTTGGCTGTAAGGATCAGCTGTGTCTATGCTGGGAGAAGTTCAGTGCTGGAGACAGCCTTATAGGATTAGACTTGCCAAATTGCAATAGCCTCTGTGCTCAGCTTGGATGGGGTGGAGTCTCAGTCTTGGCTTCCTGTCAGCCTTGCCCTTGCGCGCATGTGCGCTTTCAGTCCTCCGCCTTCCCCAGCTCGAGTCTCCGCCTGAGAGTCCAGACTCCCCCCACAAGAGCGTGGGTCCCCAGGGGCTCGCCTGGAACTGGGGTTCACTGCAGTCAGAACTGGGGCTCAGTGCCATCAGGAGCCTCTGACTCCCTTCCACTAGGGAAAGCCTGTGGCAACCTCCGCAGCCTTTGTGCGCACTGGCACGCGCGCGCGTGCGCACTTTCAGTCCTCCGCCTTCCCCGGCTCCCGAGTCTCCGCCCGAGAGTCCAGACTCCCCCCACAAGAGCATGGGTCCCCAGGGGCTCGCCTGGAACTGGGGTTCACTGCAGTCAGAACTGGGGCTCAGTGCAGTCAGAATCCTCTGACTCCCTTCCACTAGGGAAAGCCTGTGGCAACCTCCGCAGCCTTTGTGCGCACTGGCCCGCGTGCGCCTTCAGACTTCTGCCTTTCCCAGCTCGAGTCTCCGCCCGAGAGTCCAGACTCCCCCCGTAAGAGCGTGGGTCCCCAGGGGTTCGCCCGGAACTGGGGTTCAGTGCAGTCAGAACTGGGGTTCAGTGCGGTCGGAGGCTTCCTTCCCCCTTCCGCCAGAGAAAGTCAGCCAGGCTCTCAGCCGCCCTTCCTCTCTGCGCGCACAAAGCCCCTTTGCCGTACCTCCAATTCTCTGTGAGGTTTTCTCTTTCCTTCTAGTTGTAGAATTTTCACTCAGCCAGCTTTCCTGTGGATCTGGATGGTGTCCGTTCTGTCTTTTAGTTGTAGTTTTGAAATTGTTGTTCGAGGCAGCAGTTTAGGTGTTTACCTATGCCGCCATCTTGTTTCTCCCCATAGTTGTTTTTTTTAAACTATAGTCCGGCCCTCCAGCGGTCTGAGGGACAGTGAACTGGCCCCCTGTTTAAAAAGTTTGAGGACCCCTGATTTAGTCTATAGATATGGACAGTCCCTTCTGCTTGAAGTTACTGTGGGATTGTTTGTGTGTCTTTAAAATTTACATTAATAGCATCCATTTGCAAGTTGCTTATTCCTATCCCAACACTATGTTTTTGAGATATATCAGGGTAATACTTCATATTGTTTGGGGGTAAATAAAAGGAGAATAAAAGTAGAAAAAGTATGCATGACCCAGATACACACCAACTTTGGGAGCGGGAGGGGAATAGGATGCAGTGGGTGAGGGTGGGGTTTTAAAAGTGGGTAGGTGGTTGTATTATTCTCTCTATTTTCTGCATATTTGAAATATTTTATATCTCTTAATTTTTATTTGAAATTGTGGTAAAATACACATAACAAACTTTACCATCTTAACCATTTTTGAGGGTACAGTTCAGTATTTTGTATAATCATTTTTGTATCCTGCAAGATTGAACCTCTAAAGACTTAAACAACTGCCCATTTCCCCCTCTTCCCAGCCCCTGGCATCCTCCATTCTACTTTCTGTTTCTTTTAATTTGATTATTCTAGATTCCTCATATAAATGAAATCATATAGTATTTGCAAATTTATGACTGGCTTATTTTACTTAGCATAATGTCCTCAAGGTTCATACATGTTGTAGCATGTGTCAGAATTTCTTCTTTTTTAAAATATATTTTTATCAATTTCAGAGAGGAAGGGAGAGGAAGAGAGATAGAAACATCAATGATGAGAGAGAATCATTGGTCAGCTGCCTCCTGAACACCCCCTTACCGGGGATTGAGCCCACATCCTGGGCATGTGCCCTGACCAGGAATAGAATCGTGACTCTTGGTTCATAGGTAGACACTCAACCATTGAGCCACACCAGCTGGGAAGAATTTGTGTTTTTTTAAGGCTGAATACTATTCCATTGTATGAGTAAGCCACATTTTAGTTATCCATTTATCCATCAGTGGACACAGGGTTGCTTCCACCTATTGGCTATTGTGAATAACACTGCAGTGAACATAGGTGTACAAATATCCTTAGAGACCTTGCTTTCACTTCTCTTGCATATATGCCCAGGAAAGGAATTGCTGGATCATATGGTAATTCTGTTTTCAGTTGTTTTTGATGAATTGCCACACTGTTTTCTACTGGGGCTATATCATTTTACATTCCCACTAATAGTGCACAAGGTTTCCAATTTCTCTACCTTTTTTTGTCAAAACGTGTTATTTTCTGTCAGTATGTGTGTGTGTGTGTGTTTGTTTTTCTGTGTGTGTGTTGTGTTTTTTACACAGTAGCCACCCTGCTGGGTGTGAGGTGATATTTCATTGTGGTTTTGGTTTGTATTTCCAAAATATCCTATGCTGTGGAGTAGAGTAAGGGAGATGAGCAGACCTCAGACAGTGTTGAAGAAGGGGTGGAAGAGACATGGGCCCAGTCATGCAGGTACAAAGGAAAGAGATAGGTTGAACCATTCCATGTACCCAGCAGATGCAGAAGTTTCTATGAGTGATCAGGACTAGAGGGAACTGAGTGAGCAAAGAAAGGAGGCAGAGACTGGAGGTGTAGCCGAGATAAATAGGAAAGAATGGTGCAGATGCAGGAAAGGCAAAGGAGGCACCATAATTCCTAGTAATTAGTTACATTTTCAGTGGAATTGAGTTCAAAGACATTACTTTGAATGTTACCATGTCTTGATAGCAATTCGGCTCCTTTCAGAAGTCAGAAACCAGTTACCTACTCTAGAGCAGTGGCTCTCAACCTTTCTAATGCCGCGACCCTTTAATACAGTTCCTCATGTTGTGGTGACCCCTAAACATATAATTATTTTCGTTGCCACTTCATAACTGTAATTTTGCTACTGTTAATGAATCGTAATGTAAATATCTGTGTTTTCCGATGGTCTTAGGCTCTATAGCAGCGGTTCTCAACCTGTGGGTTATGACCCACAGGTTGAGAACTGCTAGCAGGGTCGCCTAAGACCATCAGAAAACACAGATATTTACATTACGATTCATTAACAGTAGCAAAATTACAGTTATGAAGTGGCAACGAAAATAATTTTATGGTTGGGGGGTCACCACAACACGAGGAACTGTATTAAAGGGTTGTGGCATTAGAAAGGTTGAGAGCCACTTCTCTAGAGGGTTTGGAACCATCAGATTTGTGTGATGATTCATTTAATGAAGTAGTTTAGCGAATAGAATGTTCAAGTGAGTCCTCACCCTCTCTGTCAGAGGGGTATGTGCAGGGAGGAGCTGGGACAATTAAATGTCCCTGGTATACTCTCTCGTCTTCTTGTGTTCCTCTGGGGAGATACATTGACACCCAGGGACAAAATAAAATGCCTAGAATTTACCAAAAGATGAGTATATTTTAATCAGGAGGCACTGTGGGGTTTTTTTGAGCAAGCAGTGTCTTTCAAGGTGTACTAAGGAGTTGTATTACTTTTTGAGGGCTACTGTAATAAATTACTACAAATTGAGTGGCTGAAAATGAAAGAAATCAGTTCTCTCACAGTTCTGGAGGCCAGAAGCTCCAAAGCAAGGTGTGAGCAGGCCTGCAGTCCTGAAAGCATGTCAAACTCGCGGCCGGTGGGCTGCATGTTTCACATGCTTGCAAGGCTCAAGAGAAGAACCCTGTCTTTCCTCTTCCAACTTCTGGTGGCTGTAAGCATTTCTTGGCTTCCTTAGATTGTGACCATATCTCTCCAGTCTCTGCCACCAAACTCTCACATTGCCTTTTCCACTTTTATCTCTTACTAGAGGCCTGGTGCTCAAAATACATGCACTGGGGCGGGGGGTGTTCCTCAGCCCGGCCTGTGCACTCTCACAGTCTGGGACCCCTTGGGGGATGTCCGCCTGCCAGCTTAGGTCCAATGCTACCACCGCTGCTCTCGCCAGCTGTGACCTCGGCTTCTGGCTGAGCAGAGCTCCCCCTGTGGGAGCACACTGACCACCAGGGGGCAGTTACTGCATTGAGTGTGTGGTCAGTGTGTCATAGTGACCAGTCGTTCCACCATTTGGTCAATTTGCATATTAGGGTTTTATTATGTAGGATAAGGACATTTATCATTGAATTTAGGGCCCTCCTGCATAATCCAGAATAATCTCATATCAAGATCCTTAATTTAATCACATCTGCAAAGACCCTTTCTAAAAAAGTAATGTTCATAGTTTCCAGGGATTTGGACATGAATGTATCTGGGGTGTGGTGTGAGGGTGAGCTTTATTCAGCAGGTGTACAGAGCTTCTTTGGGAGTACCAGGTCTTATCCACTGACATGAATCTACTCTGGGAGTGGGAAGAGATATGGAGGCTTACATGTCTGTGTTCCCATCTTTAACAGACACCACCCAACTTCAGTGGTGAAGCAAGCAAATTTGTCACCTGAGACAATTGTATGTCCCCACACATGTTGGTGGGTGCCAGAATCTCAAACAAATGTTTTTAGTCTCCCATTTTGACTGGTTCCCAGAGACATAATTCCTCTGCTGCTCCTTGTCTTTCTTATTGCCCCTGCTCAAAGCCCCATCCACTGCATCTTCTCTGCTTTGTGTCGGGGCAGAAAGAGGGTGGTACTTATTGAGCCTCTGCTGGACCTCAGTAACCTGGGTAACCTGAGATGGAGGAATCCAGCATCCATACCCCTAAACTATCCTGTTGAATCTGCTTACTAAAGAAAGTCATTTCTAGTTGTGGGTGTCTTCCAGGACTGGTTGTGTGTATTAGAACAGAAAGTCTACAATTCTATAGAAACTACAGTATTTCACATCAATAGAAACATCATTATATAACACAAGATCAATAATTCTGATTTTCATGCTTCGTGCTATTCTTTGAGAATGACCAAAGATTGTCATTTATATAGAGATGTTCTATTCTGATAATGCTAGAAAATAGGTAATGGCTTGGGAGAACATTAAGATTAATGTTCTTAGGGTCAACATTTACCCCCTAGTCCAGCAGTTGGCAAACTGTGGCTCATGAGCCACAGCCGCGGTTTGCCGCTCTGTTGACTAATGAGTTTGCCAACCACTGCCCTAGTCAATGTAATATTAAAGCCAGTAGGACAGTTTACCTGAAGGCAGAATAAATTATCCCATTTTAGTCAACAAATAATCCTATATAATAAAAGCCTAATATGCTAAGTGTCTGGTCAACTGGTTGACCTTTCAACCAATCAGTGTAATATGCTAATGATATGCTCAGGCCGCTCAACCACTCGCTATGACATGCACTGACCACCAGGGGGCAGACAGTCGACCGGTTGACCAGTCACTATGACGTGCACTGACCACCAGGGGGCAGATGCTCTGAGCCGTAGGTTAGCTTACTGCTGGGGTCTGGCCAATCAGGACTGAGAGAGATGGGCTAGACACACCCTGGAGCCCTCCTGTGGTCCCTCCCTGGCTGGCCAACCTCCTGTGTCTCTCCCCAGCCCTAATTGTGCACCGGTGGGGTCCTTCAGCCTGGCCTGTGCCCTCTCGCAATCCGGGACCCCTCGGGGGATGTCAGAGAGCCAGTTTCGGCCTGATCCCGCAGGCCTCTAGTATTTTATATCTGTTTCATTTGTTTTGTAAAATTCTTTTTAAATTGAAGAATAGAGCACAAATACAGAAGAATGCACAGTTCATAGGTATACAGCACAGTGAATTTCCAAAAGTAAATACACCTGTGAGATCACCATCCAGGTTAAGGAAAAGAACACTTCCAGCCTCTTCCTCCCCAGGAATGACCTTGGAGTCCCTTCTCTATCACTCCCCCATTTCTTCTCACCAAAAGTAGCCAACTTGACTGCTACCAGGATTAGTTTTGCCTGCTTTGGAATTTTATGTTGCATATATTCTGTAATCTTTTTCTAAGCAAAGCATCTGGCAACCATTCCTTTCATGACATCCCATCTCAGAAGTAGAATAATTGTTTCTTTGTAGGTAACTCTCTGTCGGAAAGAGAAATAGCTAACCCCATAAATCATTATCATAAAAACTTATTTGTAATTTATATGGGAAGTCAGCATGAAGAGTAAAATCATTTCCTTGTGATCTAACACATGCATACAAATGGAATTATTAAAAATAAAGATAAATGAACATTGGAATATTCAATTTGTGAACTATCTGGTTCTCCTTGATCTAGTCTTTCTCTCTTGATAGTAAGGTGACTCTAACCTTTGGGACATAGTAGCATTCTTTTGATTATTTCTATGTTTCTTTCTACCAGCGTGGTTTCTTGTTCAAATGCATTTTTTCTAACAAACGGTATTAGGTTTTTTTTAATAGTTAAAAAAGAAATGAGTTCAAAGCCAATAATATGTTGAGAGGCTTATATTTGGTGACATACTTCTAAAATTATGATTGACCCTAATTCTCATGAACACATGTGAGCATTATATTTTCTCAATTCTAAGGGGAAATCAGGTGTGAAATGCAATGAAGAAGGAAAAAGAAAGACCACATTTCATGTACATTCAGGTGTAAAGTACAGTCCAGTTTCAGAAATACTAAAATGTGTGTGTGTGGGGATGTGCATGTTAGAATTCAGGAATCATATTAGTGCCATTGAGGATGATATCAGCAGATGACATTGGCTAGAGCTAGTTTAATGTTGATAGAGTGTCCTCTAAAAATAAAAAAAAAATCAGGAAGTCACTCTGGAAATGTACATGGATCATAATGTAAATGAATCGTAACGTAAATATCTGTGTTTTCTGATGGTCTTAGGTGACCCTGCTAGCGGTTCTCAACCTGTGGGTCATGACCCACAGGTTGAGAACTGCTGCTGTAGAGCCTAAGACCATCGGAAAACACAGATATTTACATTACGATTCATTAACAGTAGCAAAATTACAGTTATGAAGTAGCAACGAAAATAATTATATGTTTGGGGGTCACCACAACATGAGGAACTGTATTAAAGGGTCACGGCCTTAGAAAGGTTGTGAACCACTGCTAGGGGGTAATGGGGACATTTGTGCATCACGTGGTTTCAGGAGTTCAATCAAAACTCCACTTGCCCTCAAACATTTGTCCCATTATACCCCCTTCCTCTCTACCACCTTAACAGCCCCACCATTGCTTCAGGCTTTGGGAACTGTTCATGTAAAATGCGTGGGGAAGGACACTGGCTCCTGGGTTTCTCCTTTACCTAATTTGCATAGTCTAATTGTGTACCTTAGCTGATTGTGACTGTGAGAAGCACAGGTCCTGATCTTGAGGGAACGCAGTGCAGGACAGATTCTTCTTCATTTCCCAACTTCAATCTCAGTGTACAGAGCATAGAAAATACCCTCCGTGGCCTGTGAGGTCTTGATTAACAAGGAGGGAATTTCTCAAGAGCTTAGAAGAGGAAGCACATGACTGGTTTAGGAAGCCATTTCTTCACATTGTATGTCTGAGTTTGAGTACTACCTCTTTTGTGTGAGCTTTAAGGAGTGGCCAGGAAAAAATCACTTATTTCAAGCTGTTTCACTTTGACTTACTAATAAATGGATGTGTTTTACTCATTTGCCATCTCTTCCAGCTATTACTTTCTTAAAATCAATGTTAGTTTTTGAAATGTAGTTTATTTTTAAGGAAGATTTTATATCACTTCTATAAAAAGGAAACCACTATCACTTTCCATAAATAAAGGAAATATATTAAATAAGTGCATACTTCTTTTTTGTTTGTTTGTTAATCCTCACCTAAGGAGATTTTCTCCATTGACTTTTTAGACAGAGTGGAAGGGAGTGAGGGAGAGAGGGAGGAGGTGAGAAAGAGAAGGAAAGAGAGAGGGAAACATTTATGTGAGAGAGACACATTGATTGGTTGCCTCCTGCATGGGTCCCAACCAGGTCCAGTGATGGAATCTTCAACCCAGATACATGACCTTGACCCCTTGACCAGGAATCGAACCCAGGACCCTTCAGTGCACGGGCCAAAACTTTAACCACTGAGAGACACTGGCCAGGGCACTCCTTTCCTTTTTTTTTTTTTTTAATTTTTACTTATTTTTAAGTAGTTTTTAGAGAGGGAGGAAAGGAGAAAGAGAAAGGGAGAGAAACATTGACCACAGGAGATACATCAGTCTGTTGCCTCCCTCAAGCTCACCTATCAGATCAGGGATTGAACCTGCAACCCTCTTCCAGGGCTATTTTATTTGTTCCATCATCATTTATCTCCCATATCCCCTCTTCGACTTCCACCCCCTTCCATAATCATCACAATGTTGTCCATGTTAATAAGTTCTTTCTCCTTTTTTTTTTTTTTTTTTTTTTTGCTCAATCCCTCCATGACCCTTGCATCCCCCACCACTTGCCAGGAGCTGTTTGCCTACTCTCTATGAGTCTGTTTCTATTTTTCTTGTTCATTTAGTTTGTTCATTAGATTCGACATATAAGTGAAATCATATGGTACTTATCTTTCTCTGACTATCTTATTTCCTTAACATAATGTTCTCAAGGTAAATTCATGCTATTGCAAAGGGTGAAATTTCCTTGTTTTTTTTTATGGCTGAGTAGTATTCCATTGTGTAAATGTACCATAGCTATTTTATTCACTCATCAACTGATGAGCACTTGGGCTGTTTCCAGATCTTGGCTATTGTAAATAATGCTGCAATGAACATAGGGATACATGTATTCTTTCAAATTAGTGTTTCGGGTTTCTTCTGATGTATTCCCAGTAGTGAAATTGCTGGGTCATAAGACAATTCCATTTTTAATGTTTTGAGTTACCTCCATACTGCTTCCCACAGTGGCTGCACCAGTCTGCATCCCCACCAACAGTGCACAAGGATTCCCTTTTTCCACATCTTCACCAACACTTGTTGTTTGTTGATTTATTGATGATAGCCATTCTGACAGGTATGAGGTGATATCTCATTGTGGTTTTAATTTGCATTTCTTTGATGATTAGTGACATTGAATATCTCTTCATACGTCTATTGGCCATCTGTATGTCCTCTTTGGGGAAGTGTCTATTTAAGTCCTTTGCCCATTTTTAAGTTGGATTTTTTTTTGTTTTTTTTGGTGTTGAGTTTTATAAGTTCCTTATAAATTTTGGATATTAAGCCCTTATCCGATGTGTTGGTGACTATGTTCTCCCAATTATGTGGGGTGTCTTTTCATTTTGTTGCTGTTTCCTTTGCTGTGCAACAACTTTTTAGTTTGATGTAGTCCCATGTTTATTTTTTCTTTTGTTTCCCTTGCCCAAGGAGATATATCAGAAAAAATATTACTACGGTAAATGTCCGACATTTTACTGCCTATGTTTTCTTCTAGGATTTTTATGGTTTCGAGTCTAACATTTAAGTCTTTAATCCATGTTGAGCTTATTCTTGTGTATGGTGTAAGAAGGTGGCCTAGTTTCAGTTTTTTGCATGTATATGTCTAATTTCCCCAACACCACTTATTGACTAGACCATTGTGTATTTTTGCCTCCTTTGTCAAATATTGATTGACTGTAAAGGTGTGGGTTTATTTCTGGGCTCTCTATTCTTTTCCATTGATCTATGTATCTGTTTTTATGCCAGTGCTGGGCTGTTTTGATTACTATGGCCTGTAGTACAGTTTGATATCAGTTAACATGATTCCTCCAACTTTGTTGTTCTTTCCTAAGACTGCTATGGTTCTTTATAACTTTTTGGAATATTTTTTTTAGTTCTGTGCAATATGCCACTGGTATCTTGATAGGAATGGCATTGAATCTGTAAAATGCTTTGGATAGTATGGACATTTTAATGATGTCAATTCTTCCTTTTTTAAAAATTTAAAATATTTATTGTTTAAAGTATTACATGAGTCTCCTTTTCCCCCCATTGACCTCTTTCTGGCTGCTCCCACCCCCCAGCACATGCCCTCAACCCCCTACTGTGTGTCCATTGATTATGCTTATATGCATACATATAAGTTCTTTGGTTGATCTCTTACCTCACCTCCCACCTTCCCTCATAGGTTGGACAGTCTGTTTGATGCTTCTATGTCTCTGGTTCTATTTTTGTTCATCAGTTTATGTTGTTCATTATATTCCACAAATGAGTGAGATCATGTGATATTTATCTTTCTCTGACTGGCTTATTTCGCTTAGCATAATGCTCTCCAGTTCCATCCATGCCGTTGCAAATGGTAAGAATTCCTTCTTTTTTACAGCAGTGTACTATTCCATTGTGTAGATGTACCACAGTTTTCTAATTCACTCGTCTGCTGATGGGCACTTAAGCTGTTTCCAAATCTTAGCTATTATAAATTGTGCTGCTATGAACATAGGGTACATATATCCTTTCTCATTGGTGTTTCTGTCATGGTATATGCTTCCACATATTTGTATCTTCTTTAATTTCCTTCTTCAGTGATTTGGGGAAAATAAATCCTCTGAGTCCAAGTTTTGGGAACAATAACAACAAAAAGGGGAATTATGATAATGCCCAGTACAAAGGGTTATTATGGGGCTTAGGAATGACATTTATAATGCTTGGCACATTTTAAGTATAGGAATTTGATAACTATTTTATAATCATGTTCTAAGTGCATTAACTTATTGTTCATTTTCCTCTCCTTTGAAGCTTTGCCATTATTTATCTAAGTGGAATTAGATGAATCAAACTGAAAAGGAAAATGGGTGGTGTCTTTTACTTTTAAGCCTAAAGTCAAGCAAGTGTGACATGTAGTTCACTTCAAGTGCAAGTGTCCATTTATCAGTTGTGGTGTTTGGATCTCTTTATTGGGAATGCTTTATTGGGATCTGTTTAATAACGACGCTGTGGTTGAGTAAGCTGTCTGTCTGCCCCAAGTGTGGAGGGAAGAAGGCTGGTACTGCATATTTGACAATACCTAGCTCCTGCCTCTCCTTCAAGCCCTCTTAGCTTGCCAGAATCTACATCTTGCAAGATAGCTCCAGTTCAGCATGGACTTCTTCCTCAAAAGAGCCCTTTAAAGTCTCTTCTGGTAAATCATATGCATTAAGTCTATTTTCCAACCGAAAACAGTCTCTTAAAAGGAAACCCTCTCAGACTCTTCTGATTCTGTCACGTCTTTCTCACTCTTCTTTGCAACCCTCCAAAGAACCCCCTTCCAGTCCAACTAATTATTCTTGTTTAGAGAGAGAGGAGAGCTGCCTGTGTAATTAGGGCTGCTGGCCTCTCACTTTCCTTGCTGTGTGATATGTCGTAAAAGGTTTAGCAGATACACACTCAAGGAGGCTGGGGTGAAGGAAAAATGTGTGAGGTCTGTGCTTTAGTTAATGCTGAAGTCTCCATAGCAGCTTGCTGAATGCTCATTTACTAGGCTCTGCAAATAGTTTTGGCAATGAGAAATGATACCAATAGTGACATAGTGGAAAATCATGGGACACAAAAGTCTATTTATGACACTTCCCCCTTTTGTAGCTCACACTCTGGAATGAACCAGTAAACAAATCATTAAAACAAGAGCAAAATTATTCTGCTTATATAAGGCTCTGTCCTAACAGGGAAAGAATACTGTAGAAAGCAACTTGACAGAGAATACTTGGGAGAACTTAACTTTTAAATGACAGTGTGATGCCAACAGAGTCTAAAAGCTGACATCGACATTTCTAATATTTGTCCATTATCGTTGAATACAATAGGTTAATTGTTGCTTCAGGGAGCTTGGAATTACTCACTTCCAAGAAGTGAGGAAGATGCTCATTATTTATCTTATTACTTCTTTTTAGAATTTGCATTGCTCTTATCATCTGAAAACTGCTCCTTGGTAATTTTTATTACTAACAAACCCATAACCTGATTGGCTTCTACTGAAAGAGAGGATATTGTGAAGTCACTCACGATATAGATATGGTGCTGATGGGATCAGATAAAATGAAACGTAGCCCCGAGAAAGGTGCTTTGTGGAGCATTACAATGTGACAAAGATGAGTTTAGAAATAATCACTTATTTAATGGCCGCATTTCACAATCTTGCTCACCCAGATACTATGCCAATCACATTCTGGACCAACATAAAGGGTGGGATAGAGGAAGACAAACTAGCAAACATTATGAATTAGAAGGAATTGATGTTTATCAATGTGCCCTTCGTCATTTCAAAGGGCTTTGAAGAAAAGGCATCTTTTCCAAAGACAACGAAAGGGGACTGTTAGCTCAGATAGCATCATCTGAAAGCTTTTCCAAGCCTCCTCCATGCTTTAGTTTCTATTCTCTTATTCTTCTCACCATTAGAAATTACAGCACATCTATTAAATAGCATTTGAAAATGACAAAAGAAAAAAAAAAAAAAGTCGACTGAAGGCCAAGGTTAATTGGATTTGTAAGAATGTGCCTTTATTTCTTACTGAATTGGGTGGCTGAGCTGTATAGTTTTGTATTGTCATCTGCAAATCTGAATTTAATGATTAGTATAAGAACTTTCTGGTATGATGAGAGGTTTAAGTACCTCATTACTAAAATATTCTTCATAAACTTCAGCTTTCATACATAATTACCCTGACTCAAACCCTTTCAAGGGCTGCCTTCTAAGGAACCCACAGACCTCTGCCTGGCTTCAAAGACTCAATCTCTCTGTATCCCTTCTCCTTCCTCCATGTCAGGCTGTTCTTTGTAATCTCCCCCAAACTGCATCTTCTGCTCCCTCTGTCCCCTTTTTTGCCTTCTCTCCCCACTTTCATTCCATCACTACATTTCCCAGATTTTACTTTCCTTTTATTCTCTCTTTCTCTCCAAGTTCAGTAAGACCTATTCAAGATCTAATTCTTCCATTCTCTACCTAGCTCCCATTCCTCTGAAATAGTTTTCAAAGCCATGTTATCTAATAGAAATAAAATGCAAACCATGTGCATATTTTTATATTTTCTAAACACAGGTAAAATACATTCTAATGTATTTTATTTATTCTAATATTGCCAAAATATTTTTCTTTCTACATATGACCAATTTAAAATCATTAATGAAATATTTTTATTAAAAATAGTCTTAGAAACCTGGTTTACATTTTATGCTTGCAGCACATCCCAATTTGGACTAGCCATATTTCAAGTGCTCGATGTGGCTAGTGAATACTGTGTATGTGACTAGTGAATACTGTGTTGAACAGTATGGGTGTAGAGTCTGTATCACATTCTCTATCTCTCAAATATGTATTTTCTTATTTCATATCTTTTCACCTGGACCAAATTGCAAACAACTTCTTGGGGTTTGAGGCCACAGTTTATTCTTCCTCTGTCTTCATACTTTATTTCTGAGTAAACTGTTAGTAATTGCCTATTGATGGATTAGTAATACTTTCCTTATCAGTGACCCCTGTTTAAGTTTGCATGCTATTACTTAAATTATGCATATTTACTTCCTCTATAGCATCCTCATGCTTGAAATTTCTCTCCTCTTCCCCATACTTACATTATGAACCAACTGTCATATTACGTGTGTTTTGTTAGATTTGAACCTTTGGGGTATGTTGAATGGGATTATAAGAAATAGATGTGCATTATTTGCAGTTCTGTTGCACTAGAGAGCAGCATTTGCACAGAATACTCATCATTCAGACAACTCAGGCAAAGTGGTATTTATAGCTGAAATCAATGGAATAATTGTCTTCATTGCTCTTTTTTACTTTTCTACCAGAGACTGGCCAAAGACTCACAGTCTCCTGGCCACAAGACCTGGCCACGAAGGAGAGGCTCTCCAATTTGATTACATAATGGCAAAGACAGAGTTTTACAAGCCGAAACCAAAGCACTTTAGAAGTTGCAGGGAGGAAGGATGTGGGACAGGGATGAAAATCCTTGTGAGTCCAAGATCAGATGGAGGATCTGAGGTACAGGACGATATGAGGAGAGTTCCAAAGTCTGTCAGAGGTGCTAAAACGAGGGGAAGCAGGAGAAGAATACAAACCTTACCTATTCCGCAGTTCTGTGAACGATGTACTGATATATGCTGTTTCTAGCCCTCTCAACAATTTAATTCAAGGCAAAGTCAGAATTATAATTCTAGCACTGTGCCAATAAACAATAAGTCAAAGTCCATGATGTTTCTCATCACATAAAATTGTCACATTAAAGTTATCTTCATTCAGTCTAATGTTTAACGTATCTTACAATCTTTATTAAGAATCTCTCAATTGGCCCCAAATGGATCCATTTATTTAATTTCAAAGTCTTGTTTTTGTTTCTTATTGGTAATGTTAATCTTAGTTTTCTTTCTCCCCATATTATAGCAAGTATATCTGCTATTGAGCAAAGCTGCTTAATTTGGCTTAATTTTACATTTAAAAATGTCTACATTTTAAACCTTTGGTACCTTCACATTGTGGACGAAAGGAGCTACATGCTAACCTGACAAGCTCAGGGGAGGCCTGCGTGGCAGTCTTGCAAACTCAGAGACCTAAAATAACCACAAAAGATGGTTTGAAAATTAAATATTTAACTACAAACAGGTTATAGTGGGTAGTCATGTCCTAGGCCGATATTTTGCCTGACAAAGATCAACTTAGATCTTCTTTACTGAGCCCATTTGCCTTTTTGCCTCTAAGATAACATATCTGTGAGATGTCTGGGTAACTTGTAACTTCCTTTTTACCCCGAGCTCAGGGCACAACAAATGGCAACGGGACATTCCCTCATTGTTATTGTTATCAAGTTAATTGTCAACTGTTAATTACGTTAGAGTATCCTGTATCCATCTCTGTAAAAGAAGCACATGTCCATCATTTCACTTTTAACGCTATCCCAGAGGATTCCCGCTTTGCTTTATCCCACCTGCCTAATCTATCACCAATGAATTTCATGTAACTCACCTACGTCTCTTTTTTTTATTGCAATGTATAAATACAGATGTAACCCTCCATTTCTCTGGAGCATTATCTCAATTCGTTGAGGTTCTGCTTCCTGGCATATGTCGACAGTTTAGCTCAAATAAACTCACAAAAATTCTTTACAGGTTTCAATGGTATTTTTTCGTTAACAACATGTTAACAACATTGGACAACAGAATCTTTTTTATTAAGTTTATTGGGATGACATTGGTTGATAACATTACGTAAGTTTCAAGTATACAATTCTATGCCATCTATACTAGTATATTGCACTATGTGCTCACCACTCAAAGTCTAGTTTCCCTTTGTCACCATATAATTAACCCCTCTACCCTCTTCATCCTCCCCCAACCCCCCTTTCTCTTGGGTAACCAACCTTCTGTTGTCTGTCTGTGAGTTTGTTTGTCTGTCTGTGAGTTTGTTTGTTTTGTTTGTTAGTTTGTTGTTTTCTGTTTTATATCCCACATATGAATAAATCATAATCTGACTTACTTTGCTGGTTGGAATGCAAATCAGGACAATAGATCTTAATACCACAGCCAGTTCAATGAAAGCAAAGATACAAGTCAGGATCCACATTGCTTCAGATGAGAGGCTTGGGAGTTTCCTGTGACTAAAGTGTGAAAATGTTGTCAAACTTTGGCTGCTGACGTTTTTCTCTGGACCTATGAATGCTGCTCATGCCCTAGCACAGGCCTGGACCTGTGCATGCTGATGGCTGAGGGGCCTGGGAATCCCACCCACCCCCCCTCCTCAGCCTGCAGTTGACACTAGTTAGTTGATCACATTCTCTATCTCTCATATATGTATAAATAGAGGCATCTCTCCTTTAGCCTGCATATTTTGTGTAATGGAAATGGAAATGCCCACAGGGGGAAGATTTTGCTCCTTAGTAATTTATGCCAGTGTTTGGCAAAGTGTAGTCAGCAGATTGGGCCAGGCTGTGATCCTTATTTTTTCCTACATTATGTTTGTTTTTATTTTGTTTCTTGAAATGTAATTTTAAGTCTTTTAAAGCCAATAATAAAAAATTAGGACTTGTATTTTTATATCTTTGATTTTTAAATTTTATTTTCTAGTAACTTGTTTTAATTGCATTTTGCAAAAGTCCTGGTCTTCATTGAGTCCTTTGTCATAGATAGTTTGATAAACACTCATTTCATTCTTTAGTGTGTAGAGTAGGGAAGATATTTCTTGCCTCTGAGAGTAGATTTTCATAGGGGATAGGAAAAAGGGAACACAGAGCCCTGGATGCCAGAGGGAATAAAGCAGGGCAATAATTGTTTCAATGAAAAACAAGGCTCCCCACATTAGTTTGCCTGAGGATAGCCCCAGCATCTATTAACAAATTTATCATTCTACAGGCTTTTATTGAATGTAAAATGTATTTTGTGCTCAAGGCATTGTCCTTGGTGCTGAAAACAATATGAGTAAACCTTATTTTCCAGGAAGATTGGTAAATACATCGTATTATCTCTGCCAAAGGGTTGTAAAATGTAGTCTCTGTTAATCTTTTAAGCAGTTTTATTTTCTCCAAGGTAGTAGGAAATAAAACTACTGAAGAGACACAGCTTAAGCAAGTATAAGCTTACTTCAGTAGGTTCTGTGAGAGATGTATGAAAGGTGTTCTGCACTTAATTTGTCATTTCAAAGAGTAAATAGAGGCCATTTGATTTTGTGTTATGAATTTTATGATCAGTACTTCAAATAATAAGTATATATTGGCCACCTCCTATGGGACTCCAAAAGCTGCTGTGGCCATTTGACGGTCCAGATATTTTGAAATAAAGTTCTCTTTTGATCTACCTCATATTGTCTTTAATAGAGAAAGATTCTTTAATATACAAAAAGATAGGCAGTATTATTAAAGAAGTCAGGGAGTCTAACTCTCTGAAATCTGACTAAACCATGTAAATTAATCCTTAAACCTGAAGTCATTAATATCTTTGAGAGATAAGTCATCACACTAAAATATTAAGAGTGTATTACTGTATACTAGAGGCCCGGTGCATGAAATTTGTGCACAGGTAGGGTCCCTAGGCCTGGCCAGCAATCAGGGCCAATCGGGACTTTCTGGCTGCTGGCTGGGGCCTTCCTTCTTCCATGACACGCCCTGGTGGTCAGCGCACATCATAGTGAGTGGCCAAACTCCCAGTCAGTTGAACTCCCGAGGGGACAATTTGCACATTAGCCTTTTATTATATAGGACTAGAGACCCAGTGCATAAAAATTCAGGCACTGGAGGGGGGTCTCTCAACCTGGCCTGCCCCCTCTCACAGTCTGGGAGCCCTCAGGGGCAGGAGGTGACCCAGCGATCAGGGGAAGGCGACACCCCATCACACCTCTGCTGGTGCCACTGCTGGTAGCACAAGCCTCGGCCAGTCCTGGTTACCTGAGCCTAGGGTGGCCGTGGGCAGCTGGGCAGCTGCCATCTGAGGCTTGCCTGTGCCTCGGACTGGCCCTGGGTGCCTGCACCATGGGCTGGCCCTGGGCGGCTGGGCAGCCGCCATCCAAGGCTTGCCTGCACCTTGAGCTGGCCCTGGGTGGGGGACTGGGTGCCACTGTCTTGTGGCTGTGGGCACCGCCATCTTTGAGGGTGTGACAGTCAATTAGCATATTCCCTCCTTATTGGCTGTGGGCACCGCCACCTTTGCGATTGGTGTGAGGGTCAATTAGCATATTCCCTCTTTATTAGATAGGATGAGGAGATGCTAGTATGAAAGGTAGAAGAGCTTAGGATCCCAGGATAGCATGGAGCATGGAGTAGAAGACAAAGGTCTAGCTGGCTTGAACACTTTTTGAAGGTTTTATTGACTTTATGATGCCTGGTGACAATGCAGGAGCAAACTAGATTTTAACTTAAACTTAAACCAAAGTAATTTTTGTAAAGCTTTTCCAGATGATTTCACATATTATCTTCCCCCCTGTCCTTAAAGTTATGTCCTTTCTCATTAATATTACTTTCCATCTCCTGTAACAAGGTCTTCAAGAAAGTTTGGCTAGGGGAGGGTTAGATCTCTGTCTCTATGTTATATTTCATGATAGATAGAGCTACAGGTGTTTTTATTAGGTCTTGAATATCTTCAACTATTCTAGTTTTCCAGGTACCTCAGATTTTAACATTAACATTGAACCTGGGGCCCCAAGAATAAAAAAATAGGAAGAAGGGAGCAGCCAGGACCAGAGTATTTTGCCTTCTAGTATGATGTCCTTGAATTGGGTATAAATATTAGTTTTCTGTAAGGCTTCTTTAATATTGATTTTTCTTAGACTTGTATTAATTTTCACTAATACTTCCTCATTTTTTATTCTTAATTATTCCAGTGGGTTGTTACCTGAATTCTATCTGCATCCTACTGAAAGGTTCTTTCTTGAGCCCATTTGCTTCTAGTCATTAAGAAGTCCAGTAGGTTACCCCTCCTAAGGCAATCACCTCTTTTACAAATCTTGACTCCTATTTCCTTATGTGAGCAGACACCAGGTAATTGGGTATTTCCTATGCTCTGTCAGTGAACTTCTTCCCTGTTAATTCTCTGTCCAGAGCCATATGATCCCAATATTTCAATGGTACTCCAGCAGTTAATTTATTAATCAAGCTTGGTCTCTGATCACTGTAGACATGAAGATACTTGAAGGAGGATTAACCTTCCAGACATAATAATAATAGGCCTCATGTGAATTCACTTTTCTAGTGTGGTGGTTGATATCTAAGTCTGAAGACCTGCAACACACAATCTAGTCTTGTCCAATATTAAGGAATTTAAAACTCAGTAAAATTAGATTTAAATAATCACTTAGCTAGTTACCAATAGATCTATAAAAGTTAGGTGAAGCTATAACCACTAAATGTAAATACAAACTTTTTATTGGGTTAAAAAGATTAGCCACTTAAAAAATTTTTCCCTCTTAATGGGATTATGTGTTGAGTTATTACCCTCCTGAGTACTTCCCTTTTAAAGTAATTACACTCCTGGGATGTATCCCGAGTACATAACTCAACAAAAAAAAAGTTATATGTACAAAAACTTTCATTGAGCCATTATTCAAAATAGCAACAATTTTTAAATGACCCAGTGTCCAATAAGAGATGAATGATTAGTTAATTGATGATGTACCCAAATGATAGTTGATAATGTAATTGTTAAAAATGATCATTGGTGACTTTATAACAACTTGAAATAAAGTCTGTGACATATGTGAAATTAAAATACCAGGATGCAAAGATGTGGCTTTTTCCACCAATAAAATAAAGATTCACGAGCAAAGGAGGACCCAAGGGAAGTAATCAGAGGACAATGAGGTAAAGAATAAAATCTGTTATTTCCGTGAAGCTTGATATATGGACACATGAAAGGCAGTAGAGGCTGGAAAAGTTATAGTGTGATCCATTCAACAGCTTTAATGCTCTAGCATTGTTGTAGATCCCAGGAGGAAATTAAAAAAATATATGGTTTGAAAGTTGTTCCTCCAGGGTGCTTGTCTATGCAGTTCATGATTTAATTGGAAGCTCTTGGTAAAATTGGGAGCTTTTCAGTTATTAATATATCCAGATGTTATTGGAATTCCTCAACAAGGTGTAATTTATCTTTTAAAATAAAATCCCTTTCTAGAATGTACATACTGTACATGCATTTACCACATATTTGAATTTTAACACTTTTTAGGACTGCTTTTTGCCCTTGAATTGAGTTTTGGTTAAAATAGTTTGAATCTATCTTTTCCAATGGCAAAGCAGAGGATAAGAATATACCAAGGACTCATTATTTTGTCGCTAAATAAGTTGCAAAAATAGTATTTATTAAGCTCCTGGGAACATGTGTTAGGAACAAAATGAGTTACCCAAAAGATCTTGTGTTTTGCAGGAAGCATAAGTTGACTTTGGACTGGTAAGGCTGTAGTACAGAATCAAAAGGCTAACGGGGTCTTGAGAAATCATATTTTCTATTACTTGCTTTCATGCAGAATGTTAGCTAGCCCATCCTAGAAAAATAAGACCCTCAATTTTAATGACATCCAGGGAGGCATATTGTAATCATATTGAGGAATGGCTTTGTGAATGGACAATAAATATGTCTGCATCACAGTGTTACTGCATTAAAAAAGACACATTGCTTAGCTATTGAAAAACCTCAAGGATCAAAAATGCTTGTGTTATGCAGTAGCTTTGGGGTGGCAGTTTGTTTTTTTAGGATTTTTGTGGTCTATGTGCAGGGAAGCAAAACAGACTCATACTACAAGTTGTGCACACTGATAAACATGCTTATTATTAATAATAAAAATAAAAGTACAACCACTTCTATACATGACTCCATAATTAACTATAGTTTTATTATCAAATAATGTGTTAAATATCTTTAGAATAGCTGTAACATCTTAGAAAACCTAGTAATCTCATTTATTTGTTTATTACTATTTACTGAGGCTCTATTACATTTAGGCATTTCAAAGCTTACACGTGCACACAAAAAAGGGTCCTGTCATAAAAAAACAAACAAAAAACCCTTGGCAGTGAGGAGGATACACACATAACACAGGTCAAGCAAATGTATAATGGAGGACTGAAAGGAGAAGGACCCCTTACACCTGAAGCTACTAGGACCTTGAATTTGGCCTTGGAGGTCAGATGTTCTCCTGATGAGTACATCCATTCTCTCAACATTTTTTGAGAGAATATTCATGTAAGGACCATGTGCCAGGCACTGTGTTGGTAATAAGTTTACAATGGTGAAGGCAGATTTGATCCAGTTCTCATCAAACTTTCAGTCTACTGGGGGGATATGCATGAAATAAATAATCACCAGGTAAAGGCAAAATAAAATTATCTCACGAATGCTCAGCCGATTCTGAGAGTGAGAATTTCACTTATTGTTGCTATTGGATCAAGGGCTGAATCATCTGTTCTCTCTGAAGGGTGGCAAGGATGTAGGTCTTTGTGAAATAAATTTTAATTGGAAAATGATACGTTAAGAAAACCTCATAAGCACTAGCTTTCTGCCAAAAGCTATTGCTTAGGCTGTTCTACTGCAGAAAGAAGAGGAAGCAGGGAAACGCTTCAAGTTCACTTTTGCAATTACTGTGCTTTGATCATTTTACTATTAGAATCTTCCTTTGTTTGACATTGTGGCTGATTATAAGTAAGCCTGGAAAGCATTCAGTAATTCTTATGGCTCTAGTATATTATGCCATGCATTATTGACCTCTTCCCATGGACAATAAGGTGTGAAAGTCTATGTCATGACCTACAGTGTCTCATTTAGTCCCATATCTATAGCATCTCGTTCTTACTAGAAACCCTTCATAGTCCTGGATGCTGATTTATGGATTCACTGTAATGAAATTGTATTTAAAAATAATGATCAGAGGCAGGAGCGTTACACTTGAATGCCTAACCTCTCAGAATGCCCAAGGCTCTTCCCTTTCAAGATGCTTCAGTGTGTGTATATAGTAAGACCACTACATGCTCTTGGCATTTATGTATTAGTTTTAGATCCAAGTAATTTGCAGCACAAGTTTATCTCATCAAGTAATTTGAGAATATCTTCTCTGTAAACTTAAATAGTTTACTCTGTATTATCTATATCTGTGGGTGGTGGTGGTGTAGTGTGAATAAGTTAAGTCCAAAGATAATACACAGAAATTTAACTCTGACTCAGTGATTCGTAAACTCTGCATTAGCCCTGGAGACCATTCTTCAAGCCCAATGTGGTGCATTAGCCTGATGAAAGTGGAGCTGCTTTGATTAAAACAAGGGTTGCCAGGTGAACACTTCTCTAGGCCACGAGGAACTTCCAAGGAGCCTCATGGCTTCTCAGAACAAAGTCCTGAAGCCTCTACCTCATGACAGTGAGCATGTGATCAATGGGTTCCTCTGGGCCACTCGTTGGCAAACTCATTAGTCAACAGAGCCAAATATCAACAGTACAACGATTGAAATTTCTTTTGAGAGACAAATTTTTTAAACTTAAACTTCTTCTAACACCACTTCTTCAAAATAGACTCGCCCAGGCCGTGGTATTTTGTGGAAGAGCCACACTCAAGGGGCCAAAGAGCCGCATGTGGCTCGCGAGCTGCAGTTTGCTGACCACGGCTCTGGGCCATGGGCTTCCTCTTGATGGGCTGTGAAGTGATCATTTTCATAAGAAAATAATGCAAATTTCTGTAGATTTTGATCTTCCCTCAATGTCACTAAAAGGCACTTAGTCGTGATCTATTTGTGTTATTAAAGCACTGGGTTCTTTCTATATTGAAAATTGGGAGCCCACGTTGTAGGTGGATCTTAGGTCTATTAGTTTACCTAAATGAGCCATAAGGAAAAAAGTTTGAAAACGGTTCCACTCAATTTCTTCCCCGTTCAGTCTCGGCAACAAGTAGACAAATGAGCATGTTTGCATTCCAGTACAATTTATTTCCTCAGCCACCTTCTGATGGAGGTTTGGAAAGCCAAAATGTGGATAGCTGGTGGGAAAAGTAGAAATAGCAGCAAAGGGCCCCATTAATGAAAGTAGCAATCTGTGGAAAGACTTCAAGATGCTGAGAACACAGTTATTGTGTGGCAGTTGACTGCTCTTTATGTACAAATTCAAAAGCAGCAGATGTCACTGTCCCTGCGTATCTCCCAGTCTATGGAGTCCTACTTTTTTTGAGGTCTCAGCCTCCTGGACCCCTGTACACTGGATCAGCCCTACCCTCATTTTAGGAGCCAGCCGGAATACAGCCCAGGAGGACAGTGGTTGTCTCATACTCTGACATCTATATTACATTACTTTTCAAATTCTTATCCCATTTTGCCACTCTTCTGAAAAGTGGGGCTTCTCTGTGCCTAGTGACTCCTGCTGCTCAAATGTGGGTCAGGGACCAGCAATGTCCCCGTCATCTGGGATCTTGTTGGGAAATGTTGAATCTTAAGCTCTACCTCAGACCCACTGAATTAGAATCTGCATTTTGACAAGTTTCCCAGGTGATTGGTAGGCACATTAATGTTTGGGATGCACTGGTATAGAACACAGTTCTAGAACACTGGTGGAGTACTCTTTCCACCATCATGACTACCTGTAGCCTTGAACCCATCCCTCTCTGATGGTGGCTGCCAGTCCACCTGCTTGTCTGGTCTTGTCAGTATTTCCTGCTCCTAAATTAGCACTCACCATCTTGGGCTTAACTCTTTTGATACTTTGAATCTCATCTGAGAGGCCCAAAGTTGGTGTTTCCCTGGCTTGTCTTCAGATGTCTGCACTGATGATCTTCGGGAACTATTTACATAGATTCTAACTGGAGTCTCTTCCAACGCCTGTAGCTCTGCATCCACCCAGTCCATTGCTCCTGAATATGTTAACCAACCCCTGCTCTGACTTAAGAAACATCTTTAAACCAGATATTAGCTCAAAGAATTTTTTTAAAATGATTTTGTGGAATTCTTTAATGATTGATTATCATCTAAAAAGGACTAAACAAAGTTTTAGTTTGTATTTTTAATGTGTTTCTCAGGGACCTATTAGGAATGCAAATAAAATATACCATATTTTTCCATGTATAAGTTGCTATTTTTCTCTAAAATCATTAGACTGAAAATCAAGGGGTGTATTGTACACAGAAGTCAGCCGAGGAGGGAGCTGTGCAGGTGTGTAGCTGCCCATACCTTGTCAAACAGGCTTCTTCCAATCATGAGCCTTATTGTTATTGACATCAGCTGATGCCATAATTTAAGGTGGAAGGTGGAAGTGGAGGTGGAGGTGGAGGTGGAGAGTGTGCAGATGCAACAGGGACCAGAGCGTTCTGAGCCCATAAAGATGTCGAAAAATAAAAAGATAAATACTGGTAAGTGATTGTCTTACTCTGCAAAATTCAAACTAAATGTAATCAGCTATGCAAAAGAGCATGGAAATAGAGCTGCAGAGAGACAATTTGGACCTCATCTCAGTGAGTATATGATTAGACAGTGGAGAAAATAAGAAGAACAACTCCTTAAGATGCCAAAAAAGAAGAAGGCCTTAAGAGGAAAACCAGCAAAATGGGCAAACTTGGAGCAGAAGCTTAAGACTTGGATTATGGAACAGTGCTAGAGTGGCTTATTCAATGTCAGGCAAGAATGTCTGCAAGCGAAATGAACATTGCTGATTTCACAGGAAAGGCAAAATGGTGCTTCAATTTCATGAGGAGAGAAGGGTTGGCCATGAGAACACAAACAAAGTTAGCTCAGAAAATGCCACCAGTTTATGAGGATGATCTCACATACATAGACAGTGACTCAGAAGACAGCAGTGATACAATAGAAGTTGATATGTCTGCAACTAATAGTGATGAAGAAGAGAGCAGTGATGCAACAGAGGCTGAATAAAGTGATATGCTGCATAATATCATAGTACTGGTATGTAAACATTACCTGTGGCAACTACTAAATAAAAACGTGTTCTGTTTTATGTTTAAAATATTGATTTCTTAATTTGGGCTTGGAAAAGTGGGGGGCGTCTTATACATGAAAAAATACAGTATATGTATATAGAACTTGGCTTTAAGGATATTAAAATAACTTCAGTGTGATTAAGATGTACATAATTAAAGAGTAAAACAACATAAAGATAAAATATCTGTCGGATGAAAGATATCATAAACAAGGATAAAAAGCATTGGTCCAGAAGAGAAAATATTTGCCACATATATATAGAAGACATAATACCCTGAATAAACAAAGAGCTCATATATATATATATATATATATATATATATATATATATATATATATGATAGCCTAAGAGCAGAAACTAGAGGATATGAACAAACAATTCACAGAAGAAAAGCCAGTGATTCATAAAACAAAGAATAAACGTTCAGCCTCACTAGTAATTGGGAAAATGCAAATTAAAACAACAATGTGATGTCTCTCATCCTTCAGATTGGCATTAATTAAAAGTATTGACTATAACAAGTGAGTATAAGGAAACAGTAAAATAGATACTCTTATACTATTTATGTGAATGGAAACTGTTGTAGCCTTTTGGTATGCTATAAAATTACTAGAGGCCTGTTGCAGGAAGATTCCTGCAAGAATAGGGCTTCCTGCAGCCTCACTCCCTCCCGTCTCTGCTGCCTCGCTCCCTTCTCCGCAGCTTCGCTCCCTTCTGCAGCACTTGGCTTCCCGCTATGCTGTCTTCAGTCTTTGCTCCACGCCTGCATATGCAAATTAACCGCCATCTTTGTTGATTGGCTGGTGGGCGTAGCGAAGGGATGGTCAATTTGCATGTTTCTCTTTTATTAGTGTAGATAACTTATCAAAAGAAAAATTTGACCTCTTTGCAATTGCACTTCTGGGAACCCATACTAAAGAAATATTCATAAAGATTCACAAAGGTGTATGTATGTTAATTGAAGTATAGTTTTTAATTATGAAAAATTAGAAAAAACCTAATTGGGTAATGAGTAAATAAATTATATTCTGAATACTCTGAAACTTCTATAAAGAATGAGCTATATGTATATATAAAGAGGAAGTGTACGAGGTTATAAACAAGTTCTTCCCTAGACTTCACTATATATATTTCTCTAAGACGGTGGTTCTCGACCTTTCTAAGGCCACAACCCTTTAATACAGTTCCTCATGTTGTGGTGACCCCAACCATAAAATTATTTTCATTGCTACTTCATAACTGTAATTTTGCTACTGTTAATGAATCATAATGTAAATATCTGTGTTTTCCGATCATCTTAGGTTCTACAGCAGCGGTTCTCAACCTGTGGGTTGTGACCCACAGGTTGAGAACTGCTAGCAGGGTCGCCTAAGACCATCAGAAAACACAGATATTTACATTACGATTCATAACAGTAGCAAAATTACAGTTATGAATTAGCAACGAAAATAATTTTATGGTTGGGGGTCACCACAACATGAGGAACTGTATTAAAAGGTCATGGCATTAGAAAGGTTGAGAACCACTGCTCTAAGACATGTAATTTTGTTGAAAAAGCAAGTCATAAAACAAAATCTATAGTACAGTATAATTTATGTTAAAAAACCACACATCTGCCTATCTATACATACATGTATGCATATAGCTAAAAACTACAAGAGCTACAAGAACATTTATCAAACTAAAATAGTGAATTATTCTCATGAGGAGATAGGAATTAGGGTAGGGATGAAGAGGGGACTTTCATGACTTACTCTATTATTATTGTACTAGAGGCCCGGTGCACGAAATTTGTGCACGGGGGAAGGGGGTATCCCCCAGCCCAGCCTGTACCCTCTCCAATCTGGGACCCCTCGTGGGACCCCGGTGGGATCGGGCCTAAACGGTCAGTCGGACATCCCTCTCACAATCCAGGACTGCTGGCTCCCAACTGCTCGCCTGCCTGCCTTCCTGATTGCCCCTAACCACTTCTGCCTGCCAGCCTGATCACCCCCTAACCACTCCCCTGCCAGCCTGATTGATGCCTAACTGCTCCCCTGCCAGCCTGTTTGCCCCTAACTGCCCTCCCCTGCAGGCCTGGTCACCCCTAACTGCCCTCCCCTGCTGGCCATCTTGTGGTGGCCATCTTGTGTCCACATGGGGGCAGGATCTTTGACCACATGGGGGCAGCCATCTTGTGTGTTGGAGTGATGGTCAATCTGCATATTACTCTTTTATTAGATAGGATAGAGGCCTGGTGCATGGGTGGGGGCCAGCTGTTTTGCCCTGAAGGGTGTCCCGGATCAGGGTGGGGGTTCCCTTGGGGCATGGGGGTGCCTGGGCGAGGGGCCTCTGGTGGTTTGCAGGCCGGCCACGCCCCCTGGCGACCCAAGCAGCGGCCCTGGGATCTGGGTTTATTTATCTTCTACAATTGAAACTTTGTAGCCTGGAGCAGAGCCAAGCCTTCTGCTTGCTCTGTGGCGGCAGCCATTTTTTTTATGGATTTATGTATCTTCTATAATTGAAACTTTGTAGCCTTAAGTGGAGGCCTGGGCTGGCCAGGGTGTGTGGAAAGCTTGGCTTCCTCCATCACCGGCGGCAACCCTAGCCTCCTGCTCTTTCTAGCTCCGTAGCTGCTGCCATTTCTGTTTGGGTTTATGTATCTTCTATCATTGAAACTTTGTAGCCTTGAGTGGAGGCCTAGGCCGGCAAGGGCAGGTGGAAAGCTTGGCTTCCTCCATTGCCGGGGAAACCCAAGCCTCCCTCCTGCTCTCTGTGGCTGTAGCCATTTTGGTTGGGTTTATTTGCATATTTGCTCATGATTGGCTGGTGGGCATGGTTTGTGGGCATGGCTTGTGGGTGTAGCCGAGTGATGGTTAATTTGCATATTACTCTTTTATTATATAGGATTGTTTTTACAGTGAGAATATACACATATAATAATTGGGCCATAAGAAAAGCAATAGAGAGAGAGAGAGAGAGAGAGAGAGAGAGAGAGAGAGAGAGAGAGAGAGAAATACCCACACTAGACAGCCACAAGTAAAGGTGATGGTTATGATAGCATCAAGATAATAATAGCTAGAGGATACAGACGGGTTCCTCTCTGACCCACATTTTCCTCATCTGAAAGTTCCTTAGGTGGAGGTATGGGGGAGTGGGTAAAATACTTTTTGTCCCTAAGATTTTTCCAACTAAAATTTCCATGTCAGTGTAGTGCTTCCAAAGTGTTTTCCAATTTGGCTGTGCCATTTTGCATTTCCACCAGAACTGCAGGAGAATTCCAGTCGCTAATCATCCTCGTCAGCAGATTGTGTGGTCAGATGTTTTATTTTTCTTCTTAATTTTAGCCTTTCTAATATATGCATGTGGCATTTCCTTGTGGTTTTAATATGCATTTCCCTGATGACTAATGATGGTGAACATATTTTTATGTGCTTATTTGGCATCTGAAATGGATTAGAGACCTAAAGTCAAAACCTAAAACTATAAAATTTATAGAAGAAAGTATAGGAACTAATCTATGTAATTAGTTTGATTAGACTTGAGCTAAGCAAAGATTTCTTAGGACAAATGCACACTCACACACATAACCATGAAATAAAATTATTGATAAATAGAATTCCATAGAATTACAAACTGCTCTTTGAAAGATACTATCAAGGAAATGAAAAGATAAACACAGACTGAGAAAATATTTGTAAAATGCATATTTGATAAAGGCTTTTTATCCAGAAAATATAAAGAGCTTTTACAACATAATAAAAGGAAAACAACCCAGTAGAAAATGATCGAGAGATTTTTTTTAAGGTTTTATAAATTTAAAAACAGGCAGTCCAGCTGCTGCTTTTAATGATGAATTAAATAAAAGATGAACTATTTTCTCTGGGCATTGATTGTGTCAATAGCTGGTGATTAGAGCCCCATCCAGATATAGTTATTATTGCTATAATAAGTGTCCTTTTATGATTCTCATCTGGAATTTGTAATAAAAAATGATTTGCCTGAGGATGCCTCATTTTCCCCTGTAAGTAAATAACCAAATTCATAAACACTTATATTTAGACATATTCTACACAAGTGTGAGCTAGCTTTGTCATTCATTCCCTGATAAGGAATTAGCAAACATTTTATGGACAGGAATGATTAAGTAAAAGTCTGGGCTCTTCACTGTGCTTAGCTTTTTGCTTCCCCATTTTAATAAGGTAGGAAATTAGCAGTATAAACCCATCATTTCTCCCTTCGTTTTTGAACAGGTGATGGTAAAGGCTAAAACCAAATGACATTACCATTCGCTGGTCAAGCACCTATATGGAATGAAGGAGAACCTTGCAGGAAAACTTCTGGCTGGCACTATTTCTTAACTAACACAGAATTCACAGAGTAGCATCCATTGGGTGTGGCTTCTCTGGTCTCTTAATTTGCTCCTGACTCTAGGGATTCACATAACCTGTGGCTATCCTTCCAAGAGCATAGTTATCCTTGAGACCCTCACTCTTACCTCCTCTTTCCCCCGGCCCCCATCTCCTTTTTCAACTAGCTCCCTCCTCTACATTTTGTTTTCATTTGAGTCCAGTTCTGATGCTGGAGAGGGTGGGACACAGGAACTGTGGAGGAGAGAAGGGGAAGGGGCTATTTCTACAACTGAGCCTCAAGGTGAAGCCGACTTACCCCTGCTCTTTCAGATCTCCAGCAAGAGTGCAGATGAAGACTCTCATGTAGTCCAGCCGTGGGCAAACTACGGCCCGCGGGCCGGATCCAGCTGTTCTATCCGGTTCTCTTGCTCTCCCCTCCGCTCCTTTACTTTGAATTTATATTAGTTCACACAAACACTCCATCCATGCTTTTGTTCCGGCCCTCCGGTCCAGTTTAAGAATCCATTGTGGCCCTCGAGTCAAAAAGTTTGCCCACCCCTGATGTAGTCTCATTGTTTGGATTGATAATTAGTCTACATTTAGTTAAGAATGTGAAGTTGTTGGAATTTTGTCTGACTTTTTCATGTTTTATGGGTTTGATGAGAATAATTCTCTTCCTTATTTTTACTGTTTTGATCAGTAATTAAATCTCCATCGTATAAAGAATTTGTAATGCCCCGTTCACAGATTTTAAGTGTTTCATGCTCAACAGATGTCTGTTCACTCGCATTGTCTTCAGTTTTTAAACATTTAAGCAGGCCGTTGTTTCTTCAGAGATTTTCAGTTTCTTTTTTTCTCTCTCTACCTTTCATTTTTTCTTTTTGAGCTTCACATTCACATATTGTATTGCTATTATAATCTTGACATAATCATTCTCAATGATTGTGAGGTAGAATAATTACTCCCCAAAAAATCTCCACGTCTAAACCTTGGGCCCTTTTACATGGCAAAAGGGACTTTACATATATGATTGAGGTTAAGGTTCTTCAGATGGGGAAAGTAGCCCATATTATCCAGTTGGGTGCCCGTCTAATCATTTGACTTCTTCAAAGCGGAGTTCCTTTCTCAGCCATAGTCAGAGAGAGAATGAGGCCATGAAATAAGGGCCAGAAAGATGGGATGTGAGAAACAACCTGGTATCGCTGGCTTTGAAGATGGCGGGAAGGACACCATGAGTCAAGGGATGGAAGCAGCCTCTAGAAGCTGGGAAAGGCAAGGGTGGGTTCTCCCCTAGAGCCTCCAGAAAGGAGCGCAGTCCTCGAATGTGGCCAGGCTGGACTTCTGGCCTCGGAAAGATCACGAATTTCTATTGTTTTAAGCCACTCAACTGTGGTAATTTGTCACAGTAGCAACAGAAAAGCAAAACTGAAAGATCAAACAATTACATTTAAACTGTATAAAATTTAGGCACATTTTCATATAAACTTTAAATGAAATTTTAAAATAAAATTATTTTTTAGGGTTTTTTAACAGATTTGTGAAATGTTTAATATCAAATTTATCTAACATAATTAAAAGAAAACACAAGTTATAATAAATAAATGTGTACATTGTTTAATTACCTAAATTTTTGAATTTTTTTACCTTATTTTTTATAAATTTATAAAACCTTAAGTATTTTCATGATAAGTTTTTGCACTTCTCATGATCAACTTTCATTTAATTGCCAAAACATCAATCACATTATATCTAAACCTATATTAACATAAATTTAAGGCTAATATGAAACATTCAGTATTGCAAATGTTCTTAAAAATGATGTTTAATAGTCAAAAACTGATCTAATTCACAAGCACATCTGGAACTGAGATTCAAAACATGAAGAGAAGCAAGAAATAGATGTCTGGGAAACTGTATTTCATTATGCAAGAATCTATTGCATTCACATTCTCTGAGAGGAAGGATTTGACAAGTTAATTTGCCTATTCTCTTACCTAAGTGCTTCTGCCACTCAAACACTCCCCACCTAAATCAGTGTTTGTCTCTGATTTCAACATTGGTACAAGCCACAAACTTTCACAGAGCTCAGGTGCATGTACCTTTTGTTTTGAAGTCAGATTTGTAGAGAATCCCTTCTTGGGGCCTGAGTGGTATGAGTCGTGAAAGCAGATGTTTACGGATTTGTGTGTGCTGTACTGGTACTGAGCATTGCATCCCAAGTGACAGAGGCCTCTGTGTGTTCTTTGATAAGTGTATTTGTGTAAGTCTGTGATATGCCAGGCCCTCTAAGGAACAGGGCACAGAGGAGTGGCCCCTCTTGCCTGGGCTTCAGGACACTATTAACATATCTAACACATCATCAGATCTTTCAGACCATGAAGAGTAATACCCAGCTATTGTGCTAAAAGAGTGCTTTCTTCAGGGTGCCCATTTGGTTATCTGAGTGCCAGAAGTGCCAGGCTTTAATAAGAGTGAGAGGAAGCATTTACGAAAACCAATTTTCTCATATCAGTGAGTATGACTCACTTTACTAATAGTCTCCAGTACTGCATTACTTGGACTTTGCCCTGTTGACTCCAAATCCTTAAGACTGAATTTTCTTTTCCCTCGACTTTTATAGTACACTCCTTTTCCTTCAGTTTCCCTCTCCTGCCTACTCTCTCCTGTGGCTGCATACCGGGCATTCACAGTGCTCTACTGCATCTCTGTTGCCTGGTTCCCCCAAGACTTCTCTCTGTGCCCTGGGCTGCCTCAGCCCTCGTCAACTGCCCCACGCCCACTGGTTTATTTCCTTCCTCTGTTGTACTTGCTTTCATCAAGTTGAGAAGCAAGGGAGTCCCAAGGAGATCTTTGAGATCTAAGTTCTCATTCTAGCATTTTCTCACAGTGGTGGGATTGAAGTGGAGATTAGAGTTTTCTATAGCAGAAGAGAAAAGAATGTACCCTCCATATATGAGTCCACATGAGAGTTTTCATGTAAATGATCAAGCAAGTGTAGTTTCTCTTTTTTTTTAAATCTTCACCCAAGGATATATTTTCCATTGATTTTTAGGGAGAATGGAAGAGAGGGAAAGACAGAGAGAAACATCAATGTGAGAGAAACACATCGATTGGTTGCTTCCTGTACATGCCCTTAATCAGAATTGAACCCGGGACCCTTTGGTCCACAGTCTGATACTCTATCCACTGAGCCAGACTGGCTAGGGCACCAGTGTAGTCTCTAACCCTGCTCCTTGAAGACCAGTGAGCAGATTACCAATCACTCATAATAAAGTCATATTTTATTATCTAGCATTTATTTCAGCCAGACTTGGTGATATTATAAAAATAAAATATGAGAATTGTTCAAATATCATAGCATGTGGCTGCAGCTCAACCATTAGTAAGTAGTAGCACTTATTTGAAAGGGCCTCCTGGTGCCACCTGTGTCTGCACTAAATTTGCATACTCTGCCCACATATCCCCCTTTCATAGTAAGAGGGATGTTTTGTGACTTGAAGACTGTTTCTAAGAAGATCAGTCTCAGTAAGCAAAGGAAACCGGTTCTCTGGACTGTCTCTAGTCGACTCCCCTAGAAGGGACTGCAGAAGCAAAGGCTCGCTGGCCCTAGGACTACGGAGCTGGGCAGCAGGAGGGCCTTTAACTCTGTACTGCGTGCTCTCTGTGGAATTTAGGAAAGACAGGCACGGCACTGCCTTCAAATACTTGAAGAGCACCACAGGGTGTTCCTAATAACTACGCATGACCCCAAGCCATAACTGGCAGTCGCATGAGATCAGCATAATAGAAGGCTTCTAAAAAGTGAAAAAGGAACCAGTGGGTGCAAACTTCCTCTTTAAAAAAAAAAAAAGTTAAAAAAAAATCAGAGTTCTGCAATTTCTCAATTTTTTTTCTGTTCCTTTTCCTGTCTTGCAACCTTATTAATATAACCATAGCCTAATATTCTAAGATTGTTTTTTAAAAATGCAGTTAAACTGGGGTAAGTGGGTGCTGTGTGCCACACCTAGTGTCTTTGGCTCTTCAACGGCTGAGGCCATTTGACCCATATCTGTGGGCTAGCCCTGGGCCCTGCTCCCAGTTTCCAAGAGTACTGACCCTTTTGAAGACAGGATTCTTCTTCTTCTTCTTCTTCTTCTTCTTCTTCTTCTTCTTCTTCTTCTCCTTCTCCTTCTCCTTCTCCTTCTCCTTCTCCTTCTCCTTCTCCTTCTCCTTCTCCTTCTCCTTCTCCTTCTCCTTCTCCTTCTCCTTCTCCTTCTCCTTCTCCTTCTCCTTCTCCTTCTCCTTCTCCTTCTCCTTCTCCTTCTCCTTCTCCTTCTCCTTCTCCTTCTCCTTCTCCTTCTCCTTCTCCTTCTCCTTCTCCTTCTCCTTCTCCTTCTCCTTCTCCTTCTCCTTCTCCTTCTCCTTCTCCTTCTCCTTCTCCTTCTCCTTCTCCTTCTCCTTCTCCTTCTCCTTCTCCTTCTCCTTCTCCTTCTCCTTCTCCTTCTCCTTCTCCTTCTCCTTCTCCTTCTCCTTCTCCTTCTCCTTCTCCTTCTCCTTCTCCTTCTCCTTCTCCTTCTCCTTCTCCTTCTCCTTCTCCTTCTCCTTCTCCTTCTCCTTCTCCTTCTCCTTCTCCTTCTCCTTCTCCTTCTCCTTCTCCTTCTCCTTCTCCTTCTCCTTCTCCTTCTCCTTCTCCTTCTCCTTCTCCTTCTCCTTCTCCTTCTCCTTCTCCTTCTCCTTCTCCTTCTCCTTCTCCTTCTCCTTCTCCTTCTCCTTCTCCTTCTCCTTCTCCTTCTCCTTCTCCTTCTCCTTCTCCTTCTCCTTCTCCTTCTCCTTCTCCTTCTCCTTCTCCTTCTCCTTCTCCTTCTCCTTCTCCTTCTCCTTCTCCTTCTCCTTCTCCTTCTCCTTCTCCTTCTCCTTCTCCTTCTCCTTCTCCTTCTCCTTCTCCTTCTCCTTCTCCTTCTCCTTCTCCTTCTCCTTCTCCTTCTCCTTCTCCTTCTCCTTCTCCTTCTCCTTCTCCTTCTCCTTCTCCTTCTCCTTCTCCTTCTCCTTCTCCTTCTCCTTCTCCTTCTCCTTCTCCTTCTCCTTCTCCTTCTCCTTCTCCTTCTCCTTCTCCTTCTCCTTCTCCTTCTCCTTCTCCTTCTCCTTCTCCTTCTCCTTCTCCTTCTCCTTCTCCTTCTCCTTCTCCTTCTCCTTCTCCTTCTCCTTCTCCTTCTCCTTCTCCTTCTCCTTCTCCTTCTCCTTCTCCTTCTCCTTCTCCTTCTCCTTCTCCTTCTCCTTCTCCTTCTCCTTCTCCTTCTCCTTCTCCTTCTCCTTCTCCTTCTCCTTCTCCTTCTCCTTCTCCTTCTCCTTCTCCTTCTCCTTCTCCTTCTCCTTCTCCTTCTCCTTCTCCTTCTCCTTCTCCTTCTCCTTCTCCTTCTCCTTCTCCTTCTCCTTCTCCTTCTCCTTCTCCTTCTCCTTCTCCTTCTCCTTCTCCTTCTCCTTCTCCTTCTCCTTCTCCTTCTCCTTCTCCTTCTCCTTCTCCTTCTCCTCCTCCTCCTCCTCCTCCTCCTCCTCCTCCTCCTCCTCCTCCTCCTCCTCCTCCTCCTCCTCCTCCTTTTTTCTTCTTCTTTCTTTTTCTGTCTATCGAAATAGTTCTTAGCCCTATCTGCATGTGAAGTATAGATAAGGAGCTTTTACAAAATCAGTGCCTGAGTTTCACTCCAGACTGATTAAATCAGATGCTTTGGGGGTGGGGCAAGGGGATCAGTGTTTTCAAAAGATCCCCAGGTTCTTTCAGTATTCCACCAGGGTTAAATAACCCTCTAATATTCCAGACCAGTGACAATCAGCTGGGAAATTTTGCCCTCTAGGGGACATTTGGCAATTTCTGGAGACATTTTGTTGTCACAATTGGGAGACTGCTACTGGTATGTAGTAAGTAAAAGCCAGGACTGCTATTAAACATCCTTAATGAATAGGACAGTCCTCCACAACAAGGAGTTATTGGCCCCAAATCCAAAACGCCAAGGAGTAAAAACTCTGATCTAGATGAACACCAAGGCTGTGTGTCAGGTTACTCTTGAGCTGATGCTATTGCAATTCTAGAAGCACATTCTAGGTGTGATGTCTGGATTCTAGCCTGTTTCACGAGCCTCAGTTCCTACAACTCCCTAAACCTTAATGTTTATTAGAAAAATAAAAGATCTCTAGAGGCTGACTGCTTAGACAGCTCAAGAATTGTTGCTCAAAATGGCCCTTTACTGTGCTCTGCCTATCTGTTGGGACACGAATGTTGACCATCTCTCAGACTTTGTATTGCTGTGTTAACTCTTTACAGAGTTATTACTAATGGAGTTGTAACTCTAGTGTTTTATTTTTTTGTCTTTTTGTGGTTGTATTAATAATTAATGGCAAGAAGTTCCCACCCCTCACTGTCTTTATTTACAAATAAGGGTGTTACCTAGGAGTTAGGAAAGAATTGACCAGCATTTGGAATAAAAATTCTTCTGCAACACAATAGTCAGTAATGAAAATGCATGCTAATAGGAAATTTACAAATGAGTAAGACTAGCCTCTCACTGCTGCAGGAGACCCTTTCTGAATACTAGACTGTTTTTAGACTCAGAATATGTCAGAATGAGAGAAGATTCAGTGAAGAGAAAGAATGAGTGAATAGCAGCTCCTTGCAGGCTTAGCGATAGATGGGCAAGCATGAATACAGAGACACACAAACTTGGATGAAGACTGTAGGGAGAGTCATCCAAGCAAAGACTGTAGGGAGAGTCATCCAAGCAAAGGACTTACCATTGCTCTGATCCCCTACCGAGGGCACAAGAAAAGTCACAGTCTACCCTTTCTCAGTCCTGGGTTCCTGATGTGGAGTCGAATTGCCAGATTTAGCAAATATAAATTCAGGGCTCTGGTTAGATTTGAATTTCAGATAAATGACAAATATATTTATGTCCCAAATATTGCATGGGACATACTTATACTGAATAAAATTTTGTTGTTTATATGAAATTCAAATTTAATCGAGTATCCTATCTTTCTTTTTTTTAATCCTCACCCAAGGACATACTTAGAAAAAGGAAGGGGGTTGAGGGAGGGAGGGAGGGAGGGAGGGAGGGAGGGAGGGAGAAACATTGATTGGCTCCCTGACTGGGTATCAAACTGGCAAACTTTTGGTGCACAGGTCAGCGCTCCAACCAACTGAGCCACTCTGGCCAGGCTGGGCATCCTATCTGTTGTATGGCAACTCTAATCTGGAGTTTTTTCTAAGCAGAGACAATGAGAAGTAGACTAGCTATGATAATATAGAACTGCAACTACATGATTTATTACCTGCCTGACTTAAACAGAGTGGATGAAAGAAGCAATGGGTGAGCAGTACCCATAAGGCTCTCTCAAATGCTTGTGCTCAAAACAATACTTTTATGACCTTAATATCCTTTCTCTTGATGACATCATTCTTCACAGCTCAAACTTCTCCAAATTTCTATCCAGACAGCCCCCCCCTTGTGAATATACATAGATAACCAGACAGAGAATGCCCCTCCTCTAATTACTATTTTCTTCACTTGCATGATTATTTTTTTCCATTATGTAATTCCCATAAGGTGGGGAACTATTGCCAGGATAACCAGAATGGAATATGTGCAGTAGAGTTGACAGAGATTTTTTTCCCACTTATTTATTTTTTATTAAATTTCTTGAGGTAACATTGGTTAATAACACTAGATAAATTTCAGGTATGCAACTTTATAAAATGGCGTCTATGTGCTCTGTGTGTTCACCACTCGAAGCTAGTCTCCTTTCCCCACTATATATTTGATCCCCTCTACCCGCTTCATCTTTCCCCATCCACTTCCCCTCTGGTAACCACCATTCTGTTTGACAAAGATTTTTAACTCTCCTTACTCAGATTCCTTATGTGTTTTCAGCTACTCTGACTCTGGCAGGCAAAAGAATGCAAATAATTTACAGTCCTATTTTCTCTCATTTTTTTTCTTTCCATTATGTTTGACTCATCCTCAAGTTCTGTATCTTCTTAATTTACTAATGATATTTTTTTTCCTCTCCCTATTCCATAGATTTTCTTCTTGTTGAGGACTTTCTGCACAGCAGTAATTGTTGATGGATACATAAAACAGGAGACAAAGACCTGCTGCTAAATGCATCCGTGCCAAAGGGGTGGTATTCTCTAGGATAAAAGGGTGAAGTTATTTAAGGGTTACGATTCTGCCAGTTTTGTGTGACCCTGGAGCTCCTGCATAGGTAGTAATTTATTTTTCGGAGATAACATTTCAGCCATAAGTAGTGTGGGGCTTATGGACTAAAGCATGTAAACAGTGAATAAATCTGGCTAACTGCTCAGCATCTGAATAATGACATTGCTGTGTTTATTCATTTGTCAGGTAGCATTCTAGTCCTAGAGATTCAAAGATTAACAGACCTTGCCCTTATGGAGGAGAAAGATAATAAACAAGTCAACAAGCAAGTACATCATTTAATCTCAGATAGTGATGAAGTACTATAAAGAAAAATAAGTGGAATGAGAGATGAGTGCACATTATGATGGGAAGGAGGATGCATATTTAGTGTAATGGTCAGGTAAGAGGAGGTGGCATTGGGTAAAACTCAGATTGATGGGAAGGAATAAGTCATGTTGCTGTCTGGGGGAATCCTAAACAGAGGGAACAGAAAATGCCAAAGTTCGCTCTCAGGAAGCAGCAAGAAGGCACTAAGGACTGAACAGGAATGATTGTAAGAGTGGTAGGAGCTAAGTCTGAAAGGTAAGCTGGGCCAGATCATGAAGGAGCTGTAGGCCACAGAAAGGAGTGCCCAGGGCGGCTATTGGAAGTTTGGAGCAGGGACATGACAGGTTGTGAATTAGAATTAAAAAAAAAATTTACTCTGGCTTCTGTGTAGAGAACTGACCTGGGGGTGGGTTGGACGGAGAGTGGCTGAGCAAGGAGAACAGGGAGACCTGTTAGGTGGCTATGGGAATAGGGCAGGAAAAAGAGATGTTGGCTTCAACTGAGATGATAATAGTGGATGTGGTGACCAATGCTTAGCATGTGCTGATGTGTGAATAATGCCAGGAAATAGAGAGAGTGAGGATGATGTGTAGGTTTTTGACCTGAGCAAATGGGGAAATAGGGATGTCATTTGTTGAGATGGAGAAGACGAGGTAGCAATACCTTTTCTTGTTTCTTTTAAAAATAGTTCTTGTTAACAATTGCAAATTTACAAAAAAGAACTGTGAATATAAAACAAATAACTATTCTTTTCTGAATCATTTATAAGTTGCCATTCTGATGCCAGATCAACTTTAGTATTCAAATTATTTATTTAATATTTAAGTATTCAAGATATTTATTTACTATTCAAAGTATTTATGTTCCAAGTATTTACTTACTATTTATTTAGTATTTCCTCCTAAGAAGAATAGTCTTCTATATAGTGTTTTTTTTAAAATAAATCTTTATTGTTCAGATTATTACAGGTGTTCCTCTTTTTTTCCCCCTAGCTCCCCTCCACCTGATTCCCCACCCCACCCCATGCCCTTACCCCCGCCACTGTCTTCATCCATAGGTGTAAGCTTTTTGTCCAGTCTCTTCCTGCACCCCTCACACCCCCTCCCCGCTGAGAATTGTCAGTCCACTCCCTTTCTATGTCCTTGATTCTATTATATTCACCAGTCCATTCTGTTCTTCAGATTTTTTATTCACTTGATTTTTAGATTCACTTGTTGGTAGGTATGTATTTGATGTCATTTTGTTGTTCATAATTTTTATCTTTACCTTTTTCTTCTTCTTCCTCTTCTTAAAGAACACCCTTCAGCATTTCATGTAATCCTGGTTTGGTGGTGATGAACTCCTTTAGCTTTTTCTTGTCTGTGAAGCTCTTTATCTGACCTTCAACTCTGAATGATAGCTTTGCTGGGTAGAGTAATCTTGGTTTAGGTTCTTGCTGTTCATCACTTTGAATATTTCTTGCCACTCCCTTCTGGCCTGCATAGTTTCTGCCGAGAAATCTGCTGACAGTCGTATGGGTGCTCCCTTGTAGGTAACTAACCGTTTTTCTCTTGCTGCTTTCAAGATTCTCTCTTTGTCTTTTGCCCTTGGCATTTTAATTATGATGTGTCTTGGTGTGGTCCTTTTTGGATTCCTCTTGTATGGGGTTCTGTGTGCTTTCCGAACTTGTAAGTCTATTTCTTTCACCAGGTAGGGAAAGTTTTCTGTCATTATTTCTTCTAATAGGTTTTCAATATTTTGCTCTCTCTCTTCTTCTGGCACCCCAAAAATTCGGATGTTGGTACGCTTAAAGTTGTCCCAGAGGCTCCTTACACTATCTTCATATTTTTGGATTTTTTCTTTTTGTTTTTCTGGTTGGGTGTTTTTTGTTTCCTCATATTTCAGATCTTTGGTTTGATTCTTGGGGTACGTTGATCTACAGTTGAGTTTCTGTATATTCTTTATTTTAGACAGTGTATGCTTAATTTCTGACTGGTCCTTTTCCATTTTTTTGGCATTCTCATTAAGGTCCTTGAAGGTCTCACTAAGCTCCTCGGAGGTCTCATCAAGTTTCTCGGCGGTTTTTAGAAGATTCTTGAGTAACCTTATAAATGTGGTTCTGAACTCTATGTCGTCCATTAGTTTGCTTTCCTCCATTTCTCTCATTCGTGACATGTTTCTTTGTCTCCGCATTTTGCTGCTTCCTTGTGTTGATGGAGTGGCTTTGTGTGGTAGGTGACCTGTAGGGGCCAGTAGCTCAGCCTCCCCAATCACCTGAGGTGGACGCCTTTGGTACACCCCTTTGTGGGCTGAGTGCAAAGTCTTGGTATAGTTAAGCCTTGATTGCTGTTGGTACACTGGGAGGAATTGACCTCCAGGCCAATTAGCTGTGAGGACCCGCTGTGTTTATAATGGAAGAACTGCTGCGCTGGAGACACGCTTATGGTGCAGGACTTGTTTCAGTGGGGCTTTGGTGCTCACTGAGTCTGCCTCTTGAATGTGTCACTTATGGATGTGAGGAGTTGAAATCTGGTGTCTCACACTGACCACTAGGTACACTGGCTTCTGGATCTCCAATGGGGTGCAGGTCAGATACTGTCTGAGGCCACCCAGCAGGAGCTACAGCGAGAACTACAGTTTTCTCCTCTTTGCTTGGGGTTTGGAGGTTTTGGAGCTGTCTGACCCAGGCTGCAAGTTTGCTAGGTTAAGCTGCGATAGGGCGGGCCATTCATATGCTAAAGCCGCTGCTTGGAGCTTGGGTGGGTTCGCAGATTGTGCAGGGCGGGGTCTCAGGGCGTGACCAGGCTAGGGTGTGGCAAACAGCGATGACTGCCAGTAAGCTGGCTCTGCTGCTCTGCGGCTCTGCATCTCCCACCGTGTCCCCACGTCCAGCGCCCCAGCACAATAAACAATTGTTCTTGCGCGCAGCCCTGCAAGCAAGCCTCCCTCACTTTCCGACCCCACAGCAGACAGTCCAGCTTCTCCCCGTAGGAGTTTGGGTCCCCCGCATCTCCCCAGAAACGAGTTCGGAGTAATCGGGAGCTTATCTCCCTTCGGGTTGAAAACAGCAGCGATCCCAGTCACCCGTCGCCAGCCCGATTCGCGTGTCTCTGTACCTCAGCTTTTTAGCGCTTGTGCACCCCTCAATGCTGTTTGCTCTTTCCTTCTAGTTGTAGAACTTCCACTCAGCCAGCTTTCCCGTGGTTCTGGGTGATAGACGTTTTGTCTTTTAGTTGTAGTTTTGAAATTGTTGTGCCAGGCAGCAGTTTAGGTGTTTACCTATGCCGCCATCTTGGATCTCTCTATATAGTGTTAAAACATTCATCAAAATTGGAAAAATAACGTTGATATATTTCTATCATTTAATTCTCAGACTATGTTCAAGTTTTTCAATTGTCTTAACAATGTCCAAAATGATACAGTACAGAATCAAGCTTTGCATTTGGTTGTCATATTTCTCTTGTCTCCTTTTGTCTGGAAGAGTTTCCCGGTCTTTCATTGACTTTAATGACAGTATTTCTTTTCTATGCTATGTAAAATATTACCACACTTTTAGCAGCTTGAAACCACACACACTGATTATCACAGTTCCTGGAGGCCAGGAGTCCCAACATAGCTTAGCTGGATTCTCTGCTTCAGGGTCTCACCAGGCTGCCACCTCCATGCCAGCCACTGCTGTGGTCTCAGAGGCTTCATCGGGCAAAGATCTGTTTCTTAGCTCCCCCTGGTTGTTGGTACAATTCAGTTCCTCGCTGCTGCAGGGCCTCACCTCCTGCAGTTCCTGGCTCTGTGGGTTTGTCTAATATGACCTCTCACTCATGGCAGCTTACTTCTTCAAGGACAGTGAGGCTAAGTCTATCCCTCTGCTAGGTCTTCTCCAGTGGGTAGTTACTCTTTTCCCCTTTTGTAGTTAATAGGAATTTTGTGGAGAGGTACTCTAAAACTATATAAATATCTCATTCCTCATCACACTTTTAATCAATTTATATATTTATTCAGTGTGGACTTAAGGTTTCCTATTTCATTCAATGGGTTATAATCCATTACTAAAATTATTTATTTCAGTGCTCAAATTATCCTAGATTTATCCATTGGAAACCCCTTCAAAATGGCTTCTGTGTTCTTTTGATATATCTCTATTATTCTTTGAGCACTTCCTTACTTTCTGGAGCAATAAGATCCTCTAAGCTCATGTACTTTCCTTGCTCCATACCTGACATCATCTATTACTTCAAGAAGCCCTGGACCAGTGGAGCAAGGTATTTAGAAGTCAAGGTCTGAAGACTAGTTGTTATCCCTGGTATGGGGTATTGGTGCTCTGAGGTTCTCTCAGAGAACAGAGCTAGAAAATATTTGTCTAGCTATCTTCATATTTAAATCTATATTTTCATAACCATCTATATTAAAAATCATGAGGTCACACATATACCCCTCTCCAATTTGTATTCAGTAACACAAAGTTTATTCTAGTTCTCCCCCACCCCTGCATATTTGTAACTCCCTCCTCAACAGTGAGAAACCTGGCTCCCATTAGCCTTCTGTATTATTTGATCCATTGCCCTGTATGTGACCAATCTCCCATTGCTGCTGCAGTCCCCACGAGGATACCCTCCTCACCCTACACAGGCTCTAACATCCCTACCTGCCATTACCCCTTGACACACCCTCCTTCTCCCAGCCATGGGCATCCTTGTCAATGTCCACGTACTTCCACAATCTAGTTCAAGCCACACCACTTAGCCAATCTTCCTTGCATTTCCTGGGCTCTGACACCTGAAATCAGCTGTTTTGTAATCAAGCCTTTATTCTTACTAATTGTTGCAATTCTCTAACATTCACAACTGACAGGTTTTTTTTTTCTTTGTGAAAACAGCACCAATTTTATTATCACATCCCTGGAATATTAAAGATCTAATATATTTCTTGATTAATGGTGTTAATAAAGTAAGTGCAACAGGAGAAATCATGAGAGACAACTGTCCCATGACTCTAATAAGTTGTTCACTTCATTGCTCAGATTTGCTTTTTGATATCAGGCGAGTCACTCTTGAAAATACCTGGAGAAGAGAACAAAAGAACAAGAGGAACGATGCAAGAAACAATGCACTGACATGGAGTTTGGATTGAAATTCTGTGTTTGTGAAATGGTATTGTGCTTTTTACTAGAAAACAATGAAGGTCTTTAAGAAAATTAGTAATTGGGGATCTTCAAGTGTCCAGAAGTGTGAGAACTGAGATACTCTATGGCAGTGGTTGGCAAACTGTGTCTCGCGAGCCACATGCGGCTCTTTGGCCCCTTGAGTGTGGCTCTTCCACAAAATACCACGTGCGGGCGCGCACATACAGTGTATTGAAACTTCGTGGCCCATGCGCAGAAGTCGGTTTTCAGCTCTCAAAAGAAATTTCAATCGTTGTACTGTTGATATTTGGCTCTGTTGACTAATGAGTTTGCCGACACTGCTCTATGGTGGTGAATCCTGCAGAACTCCCTGTGGGTGGTAAAGCCAGTTTCTTCAAGAGACACTGTAGCTGAATAAGATAATTATTAACCAGATAGCCCAAGGGAAATATGTTTGAGATTCAAGGAGCATCTTTTGCTGAAAAGTATAAAAGAAAGTGAAAAACATTAAGAAACAAGGCAAACTTTAGTCAGCCATTTTATGAATCTGCTAATCTTGTAGCCAGGTTTCAAATACAGAAATATAAGTAGAGCAAGCTCTGCATTTGATCGGATTATAAAGCCGGGTGGATTAAGACTTCGTATTGGAAAGGTATTTTCAGATGTTGCAAGATCACTTTTCTGTTTTTCCTCAATATTATTAATTTGCACAAAATATACTTTTGAAATTAGAATTTTTCTCTCCTTTTATAAAAAAAAAGACAAAAACAATTGCAGAACCAGAAAGACACTTGGGTATTAGTTCCAGGATGCATCTGGTACTATGCCCATGCTATACCTCCTGCAACATCAGGACAAGATTAGAAGATCAGCCACAGCTGAGGAAATGAAACTAGTTAGACCAGCAGTTCTCAGTGTGTGTGTCAGCATCACATAGGAACTTAGAAATGCAAATTCTCTAGCCTCACCTCAGGCCTCCAGAGTCATGAACTCCAGGGATCAGGGCTAGTAATCATGTGCCAAGTCTTATCAGGTTTGAGAACCACTGAGTTAGATTAAGGTACTATTGGCAAATGTTGGATTCAGTGAATTCTCTATTTTATTCCCCCCGCATTTGCTCTTCAGAACATGAATGGTTTCTATAGCTCTTCATATCATGGGGGCTACTAAGTTCTGAAAAAGTAACTTTTACTTGTATATTACATTAAAAAAAAAATACCTTCACACTTTCTTCTCTTCTCAGACATAGCTATATGCTGCTTAAGACAAGGGTGTGTAGTAACTGCTCCGTAAATACTGGTTCCCCTTTTCTTGTCCCTCAAATATTGGTCTGCTATTCATTAACCGAGAGAGATGGAGATAAGATACTGGTATCTCTAAAGCTAAATCTAAAGCTGAATTTGGTGAGTAAACTGATACTTATTTTTAAATACATACTATACTCTTAAATTTAAGATATCAAATGTGGTAATTCTAAGTTGCTAGTGTAGTTGCCCTCATACCTGCCACCATTCAGACATCACCCCAGGTGGCCGTGGGTGGAGGGCTTAGGAGGGTCATGTGATGAATGGCACCTTTCCAGAACCAGGTTTCTTGAACTGGTTTTGAAACACCATGAAAGAGGAGGCAATGTCAGGAGCTTACTTTATGAAATTCTCAGTGCAATAAGCCTACAGAGCTCAGTGATAAGTGAGCCCAGACAGGAAGCAAGCCTCCTCCCCTGATTCTGGCTGCCTAATATTGGAAATTCTGGGAGTGTCCAGAAACAGCAGCCTCTGTGTGGACAGTGCTGTTCTCAGGATGGCGGATGAGGGTGGTGAGGTCTTCCTAGCAGACTCTGGGAAAGTTGTATGGGCAATGGGACGGGTCAGGAAAAGAAGAATCTGGGCTCTGTGTGGGGACTGTTCTTATTTGGGGTACATTTGAAGGACTCCTTTGGAGAGTCTCAGAAATAAAAATGGGACAGCTTGAGGGAAAGGCCACATTCTTCTAATTATACGAGCTAGGTCTGTTCAGGTAGAATATATTTGAGCCTCACATTTTATTCACACAGCCATGTGTTTTTATTTAATTTAGGGACAGCTATTGTACTGGAGGAGCATCAGTCATTGACTTGGATGTAGTTGCACATTTGCTTAGGACAATTAAAAACTGTCAGGTACTGTATAAAATGTGGGCAGTATCATTTCACAGCAAGAGCCTTTATTGCATCAATGATTGACATTTCAATCTTTGCCCAACAGCTGAATTCATCCAATCAGAAGCCAGTGTCCTGGCTACAGGTGACACACAGGAGTTCTTTCACCAGCCACCAAAATTCAATAATTATGCTGTGTTCCTGAAGCAATTTATTTACATCACAGATCAATTTACACAATGACAAATAATATTCTCATAAGATACAGAAAAATAATCCTTGTGCCACAAGGATGTAAGATCATGGAAGGGCAGTCCCATGAACATTTTTGTACAACAAATCTTTGTATGGGCATATGTGTGTGTGTGTGTGTTTGTTTGTTTTTTTGTAAATACATGGAAGTGTAGTTGTTGGGTAAAAGTTTTTCTTTAAAATTTCTTCGTTTTATTTTGCATTTGGTCTATTTTAGCCTCAAATACATACCTCCTCATTTGTAATATACTCATTTAATCAAAGTGTTTCTGGTAGAAAGAAGCCATTGTCTAACTTTTTTTTTTTTTTTATCTTAGTTGATGTTTAACTTGTTAGACCTTGGCAGTAGTCCAGATCTACTGCAAATTCTTTTTTAGTGTTGCCTGTATTTCTGGAAACTTGAAAACTTGTCTTAGTTTATAAAGGAAATACTCTCTGGTAAAGTTTAGAAAGATAAGAACTGCAGACAGAGGGAGAGTTCAGAATCATCAGCATAGGAATTGGGTGGGAAGACAGGGTGAGGTAAAAGGAGTAAGATGGACATAGAGGGAGGAGGCTTAAATCTCTAGAATAAACACCTAAAGGTAAATGTTGAGCATAGAACAAACTTCACCATCATCCATCAAGCCTTTCTATCTTTTAAAATACCAACATGTCACTTTACCCTGGGCTCTTCAGAAACTCTCAGAGGTGAAAGATTTTTAGGTGCATAGTACTTTCTTATGAAAAGAAAGCTGATGTAGGATGTTTGTTTTCTAATAGCATATTATTTGGGGCATTAGGTTAGAGAATCCTTCCATATTAGGATGCCCAGTAATTGTTCCCTTTTTTATAAAACACATGTACATTTTTTCTTTCCTTCTCTTAGATCCAAATACAAACTAGTTGATCTACTGATATATCTTGAAGTACATATTTCCATGATATATCCTTTAACAGGGTATTGTAGTAAGAGTTTGCTTAAAAGGAACAGATAAGTACTCAAATCGCTTCAAGTGAAAAATGGATACATGGAGAAGATATAAGGTATGTCACTAAATGGAGGGTAGGAAATATGGTCAAGCTTCATGGGAACTGGGCCAGGGATGGAAAGCCAGCCAGAACTCAGGAGTTCTCTGTTTCTGACTCTGCCATTCTCTGAATTCTACTGCCTTTATTTTTCCTTCACTGTGTCTCTATAGTGCAATATGTTCTTTCAACTCTGTCATTCCCTACAAGTCTCCTTCACTCTCTTACCTGCTGAACGCTTTAACCTGCCTCTGCTTCTTATTAATGTGACTTTCCTTGACACCAACTCTGGTCTCAGCTCTATATGATCTTTCAGCTTTTCCTGGCAATAGTCTATGTGGGTAGGAGTTAAAATTCTCAAGAGAGGATTTCCAATTGATAAAAGGCCAATAGATTGACCCAGGGCATTGGGAAAGCTCTCCATCTTTTGCCTAGTACTTGTGGGCAGGATGGGGGCAGAGTCATAGAATTCTAATCTGGCCATCTAGCCCTTCCCCTTTAAATAGGGACCATGAGTGGGAGAACTTTAGAGAGAGTTGGCATGGCAGGCAAATTGAATGATATGTTCACTACGAATGGATTTCTGCTCATTGGAAGTGGAAGAAAACCCATCCTATTAAGCAGCAAGTATTTAATGCTTCTCTAATGGTCAATAGATGGACAGACAGGCAGGCTAGTAGACCAGGGCTCTCAAACTGGGCAGTTAGTCAGACTTCAAACTTTTCAGTCATTTTGAAAGAACATTATTTTCTTAAGTCTATGTAATATTTGCCAATGTCCTGCTAATTGGTTTGATTTAAAACAACTACTATTAAAGTGTGTTAGGTGAAACATAAAGAATAAGCAAAAAGGTGGGTCAACTTAAGGGATAGTATCTCATGATCTGCAATAGTATTGAAGATAATATCTAAATTTGGCTATGTCTGCTGAGCTGCCATCACCCTGTCTGATATTTTAGGAGCCCAGCCATGAATCTGAACCCTGTATTTTGACTAGTCTACTGTGTCATAATACTCAGGTTTAATGGAAGCCAGCTATCAGCTCTGAGTTCCTCTGTCTTTAACTCATCAGGGTGTAAATGGACTTCAAGGTAATTTCTAATCTATATGTAAATTAGCTACTTCTATAACAACTGTAGTATGAATTTGAGTATGTGCAGAAAAGAATGGTTGCAAACAATATTTTGAAAATAATGTCAAGAAAGAGGCTGTATAAGTGATACATGACATTCAATGAATTTGCATATAGGTTATATTAAGACACTTTCACAAGATTATTGTCATAGAAAATTTTCTGGGCTGATAATGCATGAAATAATATATAGAATGTAAATAAGATTTTATTTTAGGTTGTTACACTATGTTAAAGGTCACACAGTTTTCTATTAGCTTCCATTTTGGCAGATTTTATAGAAAAGTTGATTGTAGTTTTTACCGAAATCATGTTTTACTCAGATAGTAAAGTGACTTAAATTCAAAGTGATTTAAACTAGGCTTATTAAGTATGTATGTTGTCTTATATTTATATCTGTAGTGTAACATGCTAAAAATCACAAAACCCTATTTTTTTATTTTAACCAGAGTGAAAGCTGCATTAATATTTGATCTCTGAAATCTTCTAATCATTTATTTCTTTTTTAAGGAACAATGTGGCACAGGGAAATGTTCTGAAAGTTATTAATAAAAATTGTAGGCATTCAAAATTCATTCTAAAATTCAGTGATTATTAGTCTCCAAAAGCAATTGTCAATCAGAAGGAACAGAATAAAAAGCATGGAGAGATACAGAATGGGTTATTTTGGCTTTCTTTTTCTATTATCTAGTAGTTTAGTTAAGAGGAAGGTAGAAAATTATGTTGGGGATGATGTCTATACCAAAATTAACTAGTAACTTCAAAATAAAACTTCAGTCATACTATCTGAGCTCTTTCAGTTACAACTGGCATTAATTTAGTATGTTTTAAATTTATATTCAGAGAGAAATAAACACATTTGCTAATGATTTAAATCAATATCATTAGGATTGATTTGGATCTAAAATGTAAGTCATTGTCATTAAGATCAATATTATATATCCTTAGGAATAAAGAACTTCTATACTTATCAAGTTACTATTTGATTGTCTGGAGATGTTAAAAATCCTGGTTCTTTAAATATCAACTCAAAACATGTTTTTACATTCTGACTTATTTGTAAAAACTCCTGAAGTTTATTCTGTTAGATGGTTTTCACTTTAAAGTGACACTCTTGCTGGGAAATGATTTTACTGCATCATAAATGAATGAGCAGAGACCAGTAAGCTGTGTCTGCTGATGGACTATGATTTGCAGACTGTGATGTCAAAGTAGATTGAGATTCGTGACACCAGTTGGTGATTGCACTGCTCAACATTCTGCGGTAGCAATGAACCATGCTGTGCACAATCACATTCCATGTTTTGCACATGTAAGTTCAGTTTACATAGTCATACATGGAAATCTTTCATGGGCACAGGAAATATTGGCTGGGATTATAGTATTGGTGCTGCATATTTCAATACAACACTGATGTCATTTAAATATATTTCTCCATTGTCCAGAAGAAACAATTCTATCCCATTCTATCAAAGAACTGATAGGAAATGTTCACAACTGCCTATTTGAAAGGTAATACTTGGCACTAAGTAATAAAATAATAGCTGTTATTAGTACTAAATTTACCATCAATATTTTCTGATGACATTGCCTTAAAAATAAGACAGATGAGTTTCCTGTTAACTTGTATACTACTTTTAAGTACTCTGTCTTTCAGAGCTTAAAGCGGTTTGGTACAAACTAAATTGATTCGATTACCATCTAAAGAACGAGACACTTCTGCATAGAGTTCTCAGACGCACAAGGTTTGAAGATAGCCTGATGTTTGGCAGCCCATTCTTTTACAGAGTAGTAGTGAGTCAGGTCCTTCAGGGAACATTGGTGCTGTTGGGAGGCAGAATTTTGGCTCCCACAGAACTTTGTCCTCTGATGGCATGCTGTGGTTGTGTTAATGTTACATGGCAAAAGGGACTTTACAGATGTAATAAAGGTTAAGACAGGGAGGTTGTCCTTGATTACCCAGGTGGTCTTTAATCTAATCACCCTGCAAAGTAGAAAAGTTTCTGGAGAACTTGCTGGAGCCAGAGAGAGATGGCAGGAGAAGAAGACCGACAAATTTAAAGCATTACAGGGACTCTACTGCCATTTCTGGAGGGGGCTGCATGGAAAGCATGAGAAAGAATGTGGGCAGCTGTTAGGAGCTCACCTCCCAGGCTTATAGCAGCAAAGAAATGGAGACCTCATCCTATAACCACTACCAAACTGAATGAGCATGGGAGTAGATTCTTCCCCAGCAGCCCTACCAATACTTTGATTTTGGTATTGTGAGACCCCAAAAGCCAACCTAGACTTTTGACCTTTAGAAAGTGTGAGACAATGTATTTGTGTAGTTTTAAGCCACTAATTTTGTGGTGATTTCTTATAGCACCAATAAGACATTAATACAAGGTCCATTCCTAAGAGGTCCCCATATATAGCTCTGGTATTTCTACTGGTTATATTTCACCTACTTACCTCGTCTTATATTCATCACCATCATTTAAATTTAATTCTCCTAACTCCTGGCCCATCCTGTGACTTGCTCTACCATCCTGTAACTTATTATAACATCCATTAGCATCCTATAACTTTGATGATACACACAAGATTCCTATAACATCCTATGATAGCCTATAATTTCTATGATAGACACAAAATGAGTCTATAGAGAGGTGGGATGCATGGCTGGGGAAATCACTCATCTGAGCCAAGTAAACTCTATCTCTGGCAAATGATTGAATTATATAAGAATCTATTTTAAAATATGCTGCCTTCTTCCCACCTTCATGCTTTTGGCTGACAGCCTCTTTCCCTCTATGCAATTGATTTTTAGTAGTCTGCGATTTAGATTTAGAAAACTAAGATTCATCAGATGAGACTATAATGTTAGGTTACTTCAAGGTTGTCATTAACAAACTCCAACACCTCCAACACTACTTACTCAATAGAGAATTGCCTCTCCTTGGTCCACTTTAGCTCAGTGAGAAAATTAAGTCATTTGTTTACTCAGAAATTGGCTTCTGCCGTTAGATGGGCAGAATATGAGTTTACAGTGGGGTTAACGACGGCTATGAGAGCTCTTTCCATTAATTGCTGGCTATTGCAAGAAGTGTGTTATGTCCATTATTTCTGTTTCCTGTGCCAACTTGTAAAAACACCCAGAGGTTTAATAAGTGAATGTGTCTTTGCATTCTGAAATAAGCAAGCAGGATAGCCAGTTAAAGATACATGCATATAAATTAAAATTATTTTCCACATTTGTGCTTGTGGAGGGAAAAAGGATCTAGAAGGCATTGTAAAATTTCCCCCGAAATGGTCAGTGTTGTGAGGTTACTAAATTAAGAATGGCTACTCATTTCCTCAGCTTCAAAGTCATAGAACTGGGTCAGAATACCAATTCCATTACTTACTTGTTACATGATGTTCAGTGAGGTTACCTAGCCTCTCTTACCTTCAGTGTTCTTATCATTACCATAGTGATATGATAATGAAATATACAGTATTTTGACTATTTAAAGTACTTGGAGTAGTTCTCCCAAATGACCATCATTGGTGGTGCTTTTACCAAGGCAATTTGAGGTCTTAACTCATTTTCTTTGATAGTTCTCTACACATAGCCTATTCTTTGTAAAACATTAAGCTAACAGGAATCTAAGACCATTTCTCCCCCTAAGTATGATCAGAATTTTTTATTCCTCTCAAACAGGAGATGAATGATAAAATGAAATGAGCAAGAGAGAGGGGACATGGGAAAGGAAACTGAAATGAGAGCAGGATATATATGCAAGTTATCTTATAAAAGCTCTTGGGATAATCTATATATATAAAAGCCTAAGCAATCTATACGGCCAAATGACCAGAACGAGCAGTTGACCAGTCGCTGTGATGCGCATTGACCACCAGGGGACAGATGCTCAACACAGGAGCTGCCCCCTGGTGTCAATGTGCTCCCACAGCCAACCTCCTTGGCCAGCCAACCTCCTGGAGTCCCTCCCCTGACCGCTGGCCCCGATTGTCCCCATTGCCAGCCAGGCCAAGGGACCCTGCCTGTGCATAAATTTGTGCACCGGGACTCTAGTTAATGTATAAATGTTGCTGACATTTATCCCTTAAAGCCAGATTACAGGTACCAACTATAATATGTTAACATCATATCTCTCAAGTCAAATCTCAGATTTGAATCTGAAGTTATTTTTAATTTTTATTTTTTTGTTAATCCTCACCCAAGGATATTTTTCCTTTTTTGGGGGGGGGGGGGAATGAAAGAGAGAGGGTAAGACAGAGAGAAAAATTGATGTGAAAGAAACACATCAATTGGTTGCCTCCTGCACAAGCCCTGACCAGGGCCTAGGCCAGGGAGGAGCCTGCAACCAAGATATGTGCCCTTGACTGGAATTGAACCCAGGATCCTTTGGTGTCCAGGCCGATGCTCTATCCACTGAGCCAAACCGACTAAGGCTGAAGTTAGTTTTTGAGCATCTGAGGATAGAAATTGAACTTCTGTGTGCTGTGTTTATGGTGGTAGTGTAGGGCATGTCAAGACAGATCTGAACATGAAGGGGATTATTATTTCACATTTTCTGAGAATCCCAGAGAGAGAACTATCTTCTTGAATAGAGTAATAATATTTTCCCTTTGATAGACACTTAAATTGCAAAAATATTCTGTTCATTAAAACCTACCTTATTTTTTTGCTTAGATATCTGTTCTGCCTGTGGCAATGTGGAAATTCGTTCTTTACCTCAGTAGAGGTCATTATGCTGATCATTTTAGGTTAAAAAAGAGTTTCATTGTCTTCTAAACAATAGTTTGTCAGAAAAAAAAAGTATTTCTCTTTAAAAACTTCTTAAAATATGAATAATCTCAGGTGAGTTTTTCTTAGCTGCCAGAGAAGATGTGTCAAACTGTTTGCAACAGATAAAAGACATACTTTTATATAAGGTGGGAAAACTTTTTATCTCAAAAATATTGAACTGGGAGCCAAAAGTTATAAAAATACAGAATTCACCCAATCCCCTGTCTCCCACACCCCAAGCACTGTGGTAATTTCTGTACCTTCTTCCTCCTTACCATCTGTGCAGCCTTTCTCAGCTCTCCAACCCACACCCATATTCTTACCTCACACCCCCCTTTCCTCTTACCTGGACCTTGCAAGCTTCCAACTGTTCTCTCTGTGGCCATCATTGTCCCTTGCTTCCCCCCAATTCACCTGTGCAGTTCAGATGTACAGATGTGTTTCTATCTGAAAGAAATCCATTTAGGTTGCACCCATACTTGAAAACTTACTGGCTTCCGTTGCTCAGAGAATGAAGTAAAACTTGGCATGCCAGGGGCTCATGATCTGGCCTTTGGCCACTTCTATTTTTCAACCTTACCCTCTAACTTAGTGGTTCCCAACTGTTTTTTGGCCATGTCCCACCCAAGCATCTCTAAAATCCTGATGCCCCCCATGACATACTATAATTTTTATTATTCAAAAGGTGAACTCCTATTCACGTGGAGGAAGCCTACAAGGCCATTAACTTGGTCTAAACAAGCTTCCAAAGAACATGGCATCCATGAAAGGGAAAAATAAAAGAATGAAAGGACAGTTGAAGTACTGATGAAGAAATCACTAAGAAATTGTTAGATAATAATAATATGAAGTGATATGAAAAAATAGCAAATAAAGTTTCAAAACATATAATAGAGAACTGAAATGCATAAATATGTCAATATATACTTATATAATGTATATGAGGTCCCTAGAACCATAAAAAATGCAAAAAATTCACTGTTAATAACGCATTCTCAAATTGTCCCCCTTAAAAAATCACATTGCCCCCATGTGGGGCATGTGCCTCACATTGAGAACCACTGCTCTAACTCCTCACCCTCACCCCATGACAAAAACAGCTTGCTGATTTCCAGTATCTACCAGGCTGTTTAATTCTCATCCTCCCCCACCCCTATTTTTCTTACAAGCATTTATCTTCTAGACTGAGCTCAATGCTAACTCTCTGACTCTCCCTACCGCACCCACATAGACATGACTTCTTCACCTTCAAGTCTCCTCTATACTAGTATTCTGTAAAGACTTGGGGACACAGTGCTTGTTATATATTATTGCATTTGTTCACATGGCCATTTCTCACTCCAGACTTAATCTAATTGAGATTAAGACTATTTTATTTAGTTAGTAGTCATGTGCTTGGCACCTAACATGTGTGTAGCACGTATTTCTGGACAGGGGAGAGGCAAGGTCTGGGATGGAGCTGTATGCTTACAGGTATGAGAACTCTTGACAAGATGAGTTTAATTTTACTCCCTGTGAAATGACCATTACATTGTCAGCTCTTTCCATTGCATTTAGAATGAAACCTTCATATATGCCAGTTAGCACCAGCCCCAGACACCATCTGCTCTCTGCTTTCCTTTGTGACCTCATTTCAAGCCCCCATTCTCCTCCTTAATTTCCAGAGGAATTTGCCTTCTGATAGTTTCCAGAATGTGCCAAGCTGTTTCCACACCCCTCCCAGCCCCCACGCGCACACCACCTTTGAATTTGCTGGTTCCTCTGAATGAGAGGTGCTATCCTAGACTTGGTGGCGGCTTCTCATCAAACGCCCCCTCCTCAGAGCAGGTCTAAACCCCTCTTTAAAGCAGGTCTCTCCATGTTACTCTTGGTTATTATTTTTTCTTTATAGTATTCTTCTCTTTATAACTCCATACTTTGTACTTATTTTATTTTTATCTATGTTTATTTTTTATTTTTTTGGCTTGTATTCGCCAATTGTAATGTCAGCTCTCTAGGTGGGTGGGCAAGGATCACATTGGTCTTGTTCACTGTTTCATTCCTGGGGCCTGACACCTAGCCTCCTCTTTGTATGTACTTATTAACTGATGTATGAACTAATCTCTAAGGTGTTATGAAGATTAGGTACAGCATGTGAGTGAAGTTTATAAACCAAAAGCACTATACAACTGTGAAGATAGTTATTATCCTAATGGAACAGGCCTAGAGGAACCTGGGAAAATATGTGCCAACTTCTGTTCTTTTAGGAAATGATTATACAGTTTGATACAAGTAATTACTCATTTTCCGAGTGTGGAATCTCAGTCAGGGTAACCAGCCCAGCAAGAGAAGGCTCCTCCACTGCTCAACACATTTTCTGCCTTAGGCTGGCTGGAACACTGGTGATAAGGAAGGCGATGCTAGTTCTTTCACTGAAGGGGGCACGTTGTTGAGCTCTGGGATCCAGGGGCCAGCCAGAGGAAATGTCTCCCCATATAGGTTCTTCCCTCTACTTGCTCTGTTTTCATATTGAAGAGAGTCTGCAATCTGAGCAATTAATTAAAATAGGATACATTTGGGTTAGGCAGGTAAAACACACCATGCAGGACGATCAAAGGGTTTTCTACATAGTTTTCCCCGTGACATACCTTTTCTGAGCCTCATTTCTCCTCTCTGCATCCCCAGTTTTCTTGTCTGTAGAATGGGGACAACAATATTTACTTAATAGGGTTTTGTGAGAGATGAGTCAATAGATGTAAAGAGTTTGGGACAGAAGGAGGATCCAAGATGGCGGCGTAGGTAAACACCTAAACTGCTGCCTTGCACAACAATTTCAAAACTACAACTAAAAGACAAAACGTCTATCACCCAGAACCACGTGAAAGCTGGCTGAGTGGAAGTTCTACAACTAGAAGGAAAGAGAAAAGAGCATTGAGACGTGCACAAGTGCTGAAAAGCTGAGGTACGGAGGTGCGTGAATCAGGCCGGCGGCGGGCGACTGGGAGCGCTGCTTTTTTCAACCTGAAGGGAGACAAGCTCCCGATTACTCCGAACTCCAGTTTCTGGGGAGATGCAGGGGACCCAAACTCCTACGGGAGAAGCTGGACTGTCTTCCATCAGGTAGGAAAGTGAGAGTGGCTTGCTTGCAGGGCTGCATGCAGGAATAATTGTTTACTGTGCTGGGGCGTGGGACGCGGGGACGCGGTCGGAGACACAGAGCCGGCTTACTGGCAGCCATCACTGTTTGCCATGCCCTAGCCTAGTGATGCCCTGAGACCCCGCCCCGCACAACCTACAAACTCACCCAAGCTCCAAGCAGTGGCTTTAGCATATGAATGGCCTGCCCTATCACAGCTTAACCTAGCAAACTTGCAGTCCGGGTCAGACAGCTCCAAAACCTCCAAACCACAAGCAAAGAGGAGAAAACTGTAGTTCTCGCTGTAGCTCCTGCTGGGTGGCCTCAGACAGTATCTGACCTGCACCCCATTGGAGATCCAGAAGCCAGTGTACCTAGTGGTCAGTGTGAGACACCAGATTTCAACTCCTCACATCCATAAGTGACACATTCAAGAGGCAGACTCAGTGAGCACCAAAGCCCCACTGAAACAAGTCCTGCACCATAAGCGTGTCTCCAGTGCAGCAGTTCTTCCATTATAGACACAGTGGGTCCTCACAGCCAATTGGCCTGGAAGTCAGTTCCTCCCAGTGTACCAATAGCAATCAAGGCTTAACTACACCAAGACTTTGCACTCAGCCCACAAAGGGGTGCACCAAGAGCGTCCACCTCAGATGATTGGGGAGGCTGAGCTACTGGCCCCTATAGGTCACCTACCACACAAAGCCACTCCATCAACACAGGGAAGCAGCAAAATGCGGAGACAAAGAAACATGTCACGAATGAAAGAAATGGAGGAAAGCAAACTACTAGACAACATAGAGTTCAGAACCACATTTATAAGGTTACTCAAGAATCTTCTAAGAACCCCTGAGGAACTTAGTGAGACCTTTAAGGATCTTAATGAGAATGCCAAAAAAAATGGAAAAGGACCAGTCAGAAATTAAGCATACACTGTCTAAAATAAAGAATATACAGAAACTCAACTGTAGATCAACGTACCCCAAGAATCAAACCAAAGATCTGAAATATGAGGAAACAAAAAACACCCAACCAGAAAAACAAAAAGAAAAAAGAATCCAAAAATATGAAGATAGTGTAAGGAGCCTCTGGGACAACTTTAAGCGTACCAACATCTGAATTTTTGGGGTGCCAGAAGAAGAGAGAGAGCAAAATATTGAAAACCTATTAGAAGAAATAATGACAGAAAACTTTCCCTACCTGGTGAAAGAAATAGACTTACAAGTTCAGGAAGCACACAGAACCCCATACAAGAGGAATCCAAAGAGGACCACACCAAGACACATCATAATTAAAATGCCAAGGGCAAAAGACAAAGAGAGACTCTTGAAAGCAGCAAGAGAAAAACGGTTAGTTACCTACAAGGGAGTACCCATACGACTGTCAGCTGATTTCTCAGCAGAAACTATGCAGGCCAGAAGGGAGTGGCAAGAAATATTCAAAGTGATGAACAGCAAGAACCTACAACCAAGACTACTCTACCCAGCAAAGCTATCATTCAGAGTTGAAGGTCAGATAAAGAGCTTCACAGACAGAAAAAGCTAAAGGAGTTCATCACCACCAAACCAGGATTACATGAAATGCTGAAGGGTATTCTTTAAGAAGAGGAAGAAGAAGGAAAAGGTAAAGATAAAAATTATGAACAACAAAATGACATCAAATACATACCTACCAACAAGTGAATCTAAAAATCAAGTGAATAAAAAATCTGAAGAACAGAATGGACTGGTGAATATAATAGAATCAGGGACATAGAAAGAGAGTGGACTGACAATTCTCGGGGGGGGGAGGGGTGTGAGGGGTGCGGGAAGAGATTGGACAAAAATCTTACACCTATGGATGAAGACAGTGGCGGGGGGTAAGGGCATGGGGTGGGGTGGGGAATCAGGTGGAGGGGAGCTATGGGGGAATGAAAAAGAGGAACACCTGTAATAATCTGAACAATAAAGATTTATTTAAAAAAAAAGAGTTTGGGACAGTGCCTGGCGTCTAGTAAGTTTTCAATAAGTGCCAATTTTATCATTACTAGCCCTCATTTCTTATAATAAATTTGGTTCAATGGTCCCAGTTTTGCCATCTAGGGAGAATCAGAAGATTAAGGTAGGTTCTCAGGATGTCACCTAAATGCCAAACACACTAGCATATGTGCTATGATCAGACTTTTTAGGGTGCTCCTATCTATCATATCAAAACCATCTTTCCCTAGTCCTTCTCTCCCATGGCTTTTGAATCAGAAACAGGAAGATGCATATCTCTGTATTATTTTCCCTAAGACCCAGAGGCCTCTAATGATAATTAGCTCACTGTTTTATATGACATGGAAGGAAAGCTTAATAAATCATAATATTCTTCTGACTAGATTGTGTTGATCAGTGTACAATTACGTGGTTTTTTTTACATAAAATTTTTTATTGATTTCAGAGAGGGAGAGAGAGGCTGAAACATCAATGATGAGAGAGAATCATTAATTGGCTGCCTCCTGCATGCCCCCTACTGGAGATTGAGCCCTCAACCCAGGCATGTGCCCTGACTGGGAATCGAACAGTGATCTCCTGGTTCATAGGTCGGTGCTCAACCATTGAGTCACACTGGCCAGGCTACAACTGTTTTTAATTTTCAACTTCAGACTTCAGAAAAGTTGCAAAGATAGTACAGATATTTCTTGTATACTCTTCTCCCAGGTTCCCCCTAGACTCTCGATTCCAATAATTACAGGCTGTTGTTGTTCCTTGTGATTAAGCCCCTAGGGAAACATCTTACATAATCACAGTAAAATGATCAAAACTGAAAAAATAAACATAGGCACAACATTGTTAACTAAAGTACAGATTTTATTTTTATTTTACTAGTTTTTCACTAATATTCGTTTTCTTTTTTTAATTTAATTTTTTTTAATTGTTAGAAGTATTACAAATAGTAGTACATATGTCTCCTTTTTTTTCCCCATTGACCTCCCTCCAACCTCCCCTACCCCCCAGTACATGCCTTTACCTGCCCCCCCCCCCCCCCCCCGTGTCTTGTATCCATTGGTTATGCTTATATGCATGCGTACAAGTCCTTCGGTTGATCTCTTACAGCCCCTCCCCCGCCAACCTCCCCTCCCTTCCCGCTGTAGTTTGACAGTCTGTTTAATGCTTCTTTGCCTTTGTGTCTATTTTTTCCCCCATTTCTTTCCTTTAAAAAATCTTGCCTCTGCAAATATTCGTTTTCTGTTCTAGGATCCCATCCAAGGTCCCACATTGCATTTAGTTGTCACATCTCTGTAGGTCTCCTCCAATCTGCAACAGTTTTTCTATTTTCCCTTTTTTTTTATGACCTTGATACTTTTGAGAAGTCCTGGTCAATTGTTCTTTTGAAGGCTTTCCCTCAGTGTGGTTTTGTCTGATGTTTCCCATGACTGGATTGCGGTTATGCATCACTGAGGAGATGAATACAGAGTGATGAGCCCTTTTCAGCGCAAAACAACAGAAGGTGCATGATGTCAAACTATGTTATTGCCGGTGGTGCGAACCTTGATTACTTGATTAAGGTGGTGGCTGCCAGGTGTCTGTACCGCTATTATTTTCCCCTTTGTAATCAATCAGTATCTTGGGGAGAGATACTGTGAGATTATGCAAATGACTTGTTTCTCCTCAAACTGACATCTAGTAGTTGTAGTGTTCATTTGTGGATCTTGCTTGCAACAATTTGTGTGTTTTAGGATTGATTCTCTATTTCCTCATTTCCCCCTTCCATTTATTAATTATAATTCATCTGAATAAAGAGCTCTCATCCACCACTTACTTATTTACTCATTCCTTTATATCAGTATAGGCTCACATAAATTAACTTACGTTATTCTATGGGTTGTAATGCATTGCTCTCCCGGTTTATTTTGTTACTTTTGGCCATTGAGAGTTTTTTTCAGTTTGGCTCCTATGCCCTTTCCACATCCCTCCTCTCCTTTTTGGAGCACTTCTTTACTTTTTAAAATTATAAGATGCTCCAGATTCATCTTGTATTTTCCCTGCCTCAGACTTAGAATTAACCACTTCTTCAAAGAAGCCCTCTGTTCTTTTTATTGGAGAATGTCTTTTAGGAACTAAGATCTGGGCAATAGGTATGCTTACTGCCACTAGGGTGCACTGATTTTCCTTCTCTTCTATTTGTAGCTTCTTTCCTGAGCATGAGAAACTTGGTCCTTATTATCTACAATATATTTACTTGTCCAATCCTCATAAAAGATAAAGTGGTTTCAGAATTGCTAACCTGTATTTCTGTGAGAAACAAATTTATTGACTAGAGTATAGTAATAAGTCGTGATTTTTAAAGTTCATAACACATTTTGTGCTAAATCACACTCACTATCTGAATGTTAATTATTATCATTACTAGAGGCCCGGTGCACAAAATTTGTACACAGGTAGGTTCCTAGGCCTGACCAGCGATCAGGGCTGATCTGTGGAGTGACCTGTGGGGCGATTGGGGGTCCCCCACTGGCACCCACCTTGTCCAGCCTGGTGCCAGTCCCCACTGCTGCTGCCGGTCACCTCCTTCTGCTGGGTGACCGGCAGGGTGATAGGGGGGCCCCCACTGGCAACTGCCTTAGCTGGCCTGGGGCCAGCTCCTGCATTGAGTGTCTGCCCCCTAATGGTCAGTGCATATCATAGCGACCAGTCATTCCATCGTTCAGTTGATTTGCATAATAGGCTTTTATTATATAGGATGATTTTGGGCTCTTTTCTCAAGGGAGAAAAACTTTGCAAAAAGTATCCCCATACAGAAACTAGAGGGTGCTTCATCTTCTTCATTCCATTTCCTAAAAACTTCAAATATATCATTCATATGTGTATATATATATATATATATATACATATATATATACATGCACACACGTACGTACATATACATTAGAGGCCCAATGCATGAAATTTGTGCAAGAGTAGACCTTCCTTCCCCTGGCTGCCAGCACCAGCTTCCCTCTGGCACTCAGGACCTGGGCTTCCCTCGCAGCCCTGGCTTTGAAGGTCATCCAAAAGATATCCAGTCTAATTAGCATATTACACTTTTATTGATTTCAGATAGGAGGGAGAGGGAGAGAGATAGAAATATCAATGATGAGAGAGAATCATTGGTCGGCTGCCTCCTGCACACCCCACACTGGGGATCGAGCCCCCAACCCAGCCATCGAACCGGTGACCTCCTAGTTCACAGGTCCACGCTCAACCACTGAACCACACTGGCCAAGCAGAAATATCTTTTTATCTAGTAAGTGATGCTTGGAAGTTCAGATCAGGAACATTGTATTTAATGCATACTTTATTGTGTGTGTTCATACTTTACTGTTTTGGAAAGTATATAGCTTTAATTAAGAAGTAGGAGTTGTCGCATAATTTCTTTAGTTTTTTGAAAGTCAAGAATAACAATATTCTTTCCAGAATGTGAAGATATAAATCTGTTGTAGGGAGGCATGACAGTTGTACTCAAGATTCAGGCCCCGCCCCCTAAAGAAAAGATCCAGGTGCCCAGATGAACTGACTAGCCCAGCTCTTACAGAATGATGTGTAAGAGGGCAGTTCCCACTTGTGGGCTGTATACATACATGTGCATGGACACATACATGTGGACACATGTAGTTCAGGCCAGGGATTATTGTTTGAAATAAGTTTCCTCATCCATTTAATGGAAGAAATGTGTTCTTGAAATTTGCTCTCTGTTTTCAACATCTAAGCACTTCGAGGAGGAAACCTTATGAATGTGTGTGTGCAGTAAGCTAAAGTATTTTGGATTTCTCATTGGCAGTTGTGTTCAAAAACAGCTTACAAGTTACTCAAGATAATAAGTTACTTTACAGCCACACCTTATTTTGATATTGAATGGTATTATCCAATTTGATCCCTCACACATTATTTATTGTTCTTAGCTCATAATAACTTTTGGCTATTTCAGATATGCTTCTAATGGATGAAAAGTGTCCATCCCTTAAAGAATGAACCTTTGAGGATGTATTCCAGGGTGATGGTAATGTCCTCTGCCCCAGACTGCTCCTCTCCTCTAACACAAGATTAGAAGCCATTGCAGCATGGCTAAAATGACTAATCATCAAAGGTTTATCTCTTACCCAGGATACACTTCACTTTTAGTTTGTTTTGTTTGGAGTCACACCTGGAATATAGAAAAAATCTCAAGGAGAAGGGTGCGAAGTGCTTCAGATTTTTGAGATTTTTGTGAGTTGATCAAGGATCCCGTATTCTTGCTTCAGTTTCACATTTAGGGAAATGAGAGTCCCAAAATAATAAAGCAGATGGCTCTAAGGGCAAGCCAGGGGTCTACCATTCTACTTTACCATTGAGTCTGCCACTGCTCCTCTACTTCCTCCCTTGACTAATCCCTCCAAGACTTGGTGACAGGTAATGGTAGAGGCTGTGATTTGGTGGGATGCATATGAGATTGGAATCAGAAGACCTGGTTTAGAACCTGGGTGTTGACCAAATGAGGCAGTGCCTTTGAAAGCACTTGCACAGTATCTGGCAACCAATGGGCAATTAAATGCTGATTTTGAATCTGAAATTGAGAAGTTGAAGCTTTAAAAAGTCACTGCTTACTATATTTTATATATACAGTTTAATAATGGGATAAAAACTTGTGCTATAAGAGGTCAGGCTTTGACTATCCCAATATAGTGAATCTCATAATTCTTTTGTTTTTGAATCTCATAATTCTTAATGAAAAAGTATAAAAAAGGTGAAAGAATCTAGTCTATAATTATTCTGCCAGATCATGAGGTGTTAGCAGGCAATTTTAGAATGTTCTATAACTGTACTTTAAAACACAGATTGCATTAAGTCAGGGTAGTAATTTTTCCAGTCTTGTATGGCAGGATTAATTTTCTCAATATAGAAATGTTCCATTCACCATGAAAAATTTTAAATAGTTTAGATCTTCCTCATGTCCTGGGTTTCTTTATTTCTTTTTCTTTTTTAAAAATTTAAATTCTTTATTGTTTAAAGTGTTACATATGTCTCCTTTTTCCCCATTGACCTCTCCCAGGCACATGCCCTCACCCTCCAACTGTGTCCATTGGTTATGCTTATATGCATGCATACAAGTCCTTTGGTTGATCTCTTATCCCCCTCCCCTGCCTTCCCTCCTGAGTTTCTTTATTCCATCTACTAGTGCTCATCCATAGGATACATGCAGTCAACGTATGCCTGCATGTTATTACATGCACACACATTCCTTAGTACATGTAAATTAAAGCTAAGTAGGCACAACTGGTCACTTTTTGCCTTATAATTTGGATTTTAGAAAAAGTCTCTCTTTTCCTTTTGAGAAAACTATGGAAGAAATGTATTAGCATCTTCTAATTTATTGGCCTCATACATTCTCTTTCTTCCCCCGCATGCAAACCTTATAATCTTGCCAAGGTTTTCTAATATCGGCATGTCAAATGTAGATTACACCCCCCATGGGCTGGATTCACACTGGCCTCTTGGCTTTTTACTGAACTTTACATAGCCTTGTCACAAGCTTGATGTTAAAGCAAATAATGCCAGCATCCTTGGTAAGGCCTCTGCACTGAAAATTGAGGAAATTTGACCGCAATAAACATGCTGAGAATAAAATCAGGCACTGCTGTAATTATGAGGTTAGAGAGGCAGGTAAGCGCAATTATTTCTGTACTGAACAAAGACAGGTGGGAAGTAGCAGGCTCTGCAGTGCCCGGTGTGTGAGGGCTGGGGATGCTCAATCTATAAACCCACACGTATCCAACACCCACATACTGCCTCCTCTATATTTTTCCCCCTATGCTATTCTTTCTCTTTGTTTTTTAAAAGCAGTCCTAAATTGCTTAGCATTTCCCCCCCTCACACTTCTTTCTGTGCTTACAGGCAAGTACAATAAATTAAGCATATCTAAGGATTTAATGCTCAAAATCACCTTGGATAATTGGCTTAAGCCTTAAGGGGTTGAAGCATGCTTTTCCCTTCGTCTCCTAGTCTTAATGTTGTTTCTCCTCTGAGGATACATCGGTCAATAATTGATGGAGCTTTCTTGGGTAAATGAGCTGTTGCTTGGGATATTATACATCATATTTGGAATCAAGTTTATTTTCAAGCTGCTTTTAAAGTCTTGATGCTGTGCTAACTGAATAGAAAATGCTAAATGTTAGAGGGAGTAGTACAAACCTCCAAGTGCTAAAATCATGAGCTGGACTTAGAAAACAAATGGGACTTATACTCTGTGAAAACAAGAACATGTCTGTTTATCAGAAAAGTTTGTAGGTTTGGCCTTCCCGAAGGAAACCACCTGTGGACCTCCTGTGTGCTGAGTACTGGGAGCCATGATTCAATTAGGGTACCTGCATTTTTCCTCACAACAGACTTACCTGGCAGGTGTTGTGATGACTTTTTACAGATGAACAAACTCAGGCTCAGAGAGGCTGGTTACCTCCTCAGTGTACACAGCGGTAGACTTGAAATGGAATCGGTTAGACTTGAAATCCTTGCTCTTCTCACTCCAACAAAAGTTGGACACGCTCTGTGACATGGTTTCTGGTCTGTTTCATGGTATCCAGGTGTTCCTCATGTGTTTGGTATTGAGAATGAGGCTCCTATTACCAATACTTTTCCAAGTCATTTAGCTGGAAAGAGGTACAACTCCACTTTTCTCTGGTTTTCATAGAGAACTTTGGCATGAAATTTTGATTAAGAGGTTCTGCTGCTAAAAGAAGTTTGAAAACCAGAGCTGAATGAGAACGATAAAAAGTTACCTTATAGCCGAGCTATGGGTATCTCTCGGGACAACTGGCACAAGCACCGCAAGACCGGGGGCAAGAGAAAGCCCTACCACAAGAAGCGAAAATATGAGCTGGGACGCCCTGCTGCCAACGCCAAGATTGGACCCCGCCGCATACACACAGTTCGAGTGCGCGGAGGCAACAAGAAGTACGGAGCCTTGAGGCTGGATGTGGGCAACTTCGCCTGGGGTTTAGAGTGTTGTACGTGCAAAACAAGGATTATTGATGTTGTCTACAATGCATCCAACAACGAACTGGTCTGCACCAAGACCCTAGTAAAGAACTGCATCGTGCTCGTTGACAGCACACCACACCGACAGTGGTTTGAGTCCCACTATGCACTGCCCCTGGGCCGCAAGAAGGGGGCCATGCTGACTCCTGAAGAGGAAGAGATTTTGAACAAAAAACGATCAAAGAAAATTCAGAAGAAATATGATGAAAGGAAAAAGAATGCCAAAATCAGCAGTCTTCTCGAGGAGCCGTTCCAGCAGGGCAAGCTTCTTGCATGCATAGCTTCAAGACCAGGCCAGTGTGGCGAGCAGATGGCTATGTGCTCCAGAGCAAGGAGCTGGAGTTCTATTTGAGGAAAATCAAGGCCCGGAAAGGCAAATAAATCCTCTTCCCTCCTGTCTTAGCTCATGTAATAAAGGTGTTTATTAAAAAAAAAGTTACCTTATAAAATAAATACATTAGTATAAGTGAGAACATGTCTGATATGTACAAAATTGGGAAATACTTGCTCCTTTTTCTGCTTCAAAAGACATGCCCCAAGAATATTCTACTCTAAGCATGCTACAGGGTGAAAGCTAAGCTCAGCCTCAGAGTCCAGGTTTTCATATTTGCTCAGACATCAATCTACTGTGTGTTGTTGCTTTCCCTTCCTCCATTCCCACATCTCTGGGCTGGAGGCAATTAATAATACTTACTCTACGAACCTCAGAACATTGTGTAACAAGGAAAAGAAACCAAGGTAAAGTGAGCATGGCTAAAATATAAGGCATTGTTACACTGCATTTTCTATTTTTTAGTAATTAATTGGAATGTCTTAATTAAGATTTTAAAGGCAAAATGTTAAGAGTTGAGTATATGTTAGCATGGGACAGATGGAAATGTAAAAGGCATCAAACCATTTTTAAAAGCTTATTCAGAACAATTATTTTAGAGATAATGGTCTATGAAGTTCATAATATCAGCCCTTGAGTTTTAGTTATTCACAATCTTGGCAGCTGCTAATTTTCAAACTTTCCAGTGAAAAGATACAATATGAATCACTTTGCCTTTTATTCCTCTTTCCTGATAATCAGTCCGGGCAAGTGTAGCTAGATTTGGAGGGAAGATGTGGCTCATGCTGATTAAGATCAGGAGTTGTTTTCTGAATCTCTCTGACTCCGTTCTTCCTTCCCAGCCTTCCTCCTACTTTTCTTTCCTCCTTTCCAGGAGACACATACTGTGAGCACACATGAATAGAGGATAGTATCAGCTCCAAAGGCTCTCAGTGCAGCATCTAAATAAATACACACTTCACGGCGATCAGTCTCCTTCCCCTTACCTGACACCATTACTAACATCATGAGAGCCCAGAGGACAAGATGTCTTATGTCTGGGGAGGTGTGACAAGGTTTCTTGGAGATTGTTTAGCTACTAACAGCATGGGTGATGCGTGATGATTCCACCTCCACATTTCTTTGACTTCTTTGTTTCTAATACAGACGGTCCCTGACTTACGATGGTTTGATTTATGACTTTTGGACTTTATGATGGTAAGAAAGCCATTCACATTCAGTAGAAATAGGCTAAGCTATGATGTGTGGTAGGTTAGGTGTAGTAAGTGCATTTTTGACATGATATTTTCAACTTGTGACAGGTTTATTGTTTATGACAGGTAACCCCACTGTAAGGCGAGAAGCCTCTGTATTTCAGTTTCAATCTGCTTGAAACCTGCTCATTCTCCTGGGCCCTGTCAGTACACAAAGGTGCTCCCCTGAGAACTTTCTGTATTTTCTGCTCTCTTGTTTTATCCTAGCTATCTGGTTTCTGACCTCACAAAGACCTCAAATATATAGATGCCCACCTACCTGATCCTTTCTTCCCTTTCTTCCTCTATGCCTTTTTTACTCTCCTTCCTCTTATTTTGTCCCTTTCTCATTCCCTTTTCCTCCCTACCTTTCCTTTGAGAAATTAGGGACAGGGAGGTGAGATTGGTTATATGAGACGTGAAGAGAATGTATGGAGAAAGTTGAGAAGAAAAAATTTAGAAATAGTAGTTTAATATTTTAATCTTTTTTTCTGATCTTCACTGAATCCTCTTCAGATTTTCTATAATGTTCTTGAATTTAATTTTCAATTATTTTGGTCAGAAAAGGAGCAAATAGTTTCCAAGTAGTGCCTGTGAGGGCTGCTCTTCTTACGAACAAGGTTGCAATTGATGGCACTCATCTGTGCTGTGCAATTAATGTCACTTGACACAACCAGACCTATTTCTGAAGGATTCTGTTTTTTGGAGGCATTCTGTCTCTGCCATTATAGGACAACAGCTCCAACAAGCACTTCTCCGGGCAGTAGAGGCCAGGTCTGCAGCACCCTGAAGTGTAAGGATTTGTTCGCTATGAATTAAAATGAGAATTACATTACAGGGAAAGATTGAAATGGAACTTGCAGGAGCCTGCTCTCTATCCAGCCTCATACCCAACCATGTGCATTTTCCCTGCAAGGCTGTTTTTCTTTTTTTGAATCCAGGTAGTGGGCCCAGGCTGGCGTAGCAGGTCCAGCTCAGGAGGAACATGTCCTGAGGTCTCAGGGAGGACTGCTGGGAGTCCACAGAGATATACAAAGAGCAGTCCTTGGAGCCAAACTGCCCTGGCTTAACCCCTGGTTCTATCACTTGGTACCTATGAGCTTAGACAAGGGACTAATCTCTCTACACCTAAACCTTTGTATTTAATCTGTAAATTGGGGCAAATAAAATTATCTTTGTCCTAGAATTGTGTGAGGATTAAATGAGATAATGATAGCTCTATCTTACCTGTGGTAATAACGCCTGACATTTATTGTAAGTTTTGAAATATCTATAGAAACCAGTAAAGTGAGTTAGGCCATGGAAGGAAGATAGTAAGTTTTTTCCGATTCTCTTGCAGTTGGGTGTTTGTCCAGGTGAATTTATATAATTCCTCTTAGTATTTGTTTTCGTAGAATATCACCAGGTAATCAGACTAGTTGACTTTGAGCCTATCACTGAGGTGACTATTTTACCTTCAGTAGATCACTTAATCCTCTTCAGAATTCTACAAGGCAGGTAAAAGGATCCCCATAGCAAAGATGAGACTAGTGAGGCTTACAGATGTCAGGTCATTTGTCTGAGGAGTCAAAGCCAGACCTGTCTGCCACTAATGCCTGTGTTTACCTTCCACCATGCCGGTTGTTATCACGAAGTAGCTCGTCGTTTTTGAAGTTGCCTGTCACTTCCACACTAGACTTTGAGGTGTTCCCTTTTCTATGCTTCAGGCTCTTTGCCCATGGGAAGTGTCTTTGCAGATCTAAACCTATCCTTTCTCTACCATCAGGCTCAGACCTATCTATCTGTCTGAGCCTTAGAAACATCGGCTGGGAGCTAAGATGCATGCTCCACCTAGTTCCACACTGACCTCCCTTTTAATGAATTATTATCTGTGCAGTTTAAAGCAGTACAACACTGCATAGTACTTAGTCATTTTTTATATTGAAATCATCATCATCATCATCATTATCATCACATCATTGAACACTTGCTTGGTGCTAAACTCTTTATAAGCATTATCTCACTTAATCTTATGAGACCCCTACTAGTTAGGTATATCAATTATGCTTCTCATTTTATAGGCAAGAAAATTGAGAGTTTATGTGACATAGCCAAAGCCACAAAGGTAATGGAGCCAGGATTCAGTCTCACCCTGGAGCCCAATCTCTTATTAACTGCATTTTGCAAGCTGCCTTAGTCCTGTGCTCTGAACTACAGTGTGAGCTGCCCCTGGAGTTACTCATGTGAGGCACTCAGTGAGGGGGTTTCACTGATTAGCTTGTTCAGTGGATGTTTTGTGTAACTAGACTGTGCTTGACATTGAGAATGGAACAGACAAAGGCCAATTCTAACCCTCACCTGACTGTCTTCACAGGAGCACATCAAACCATAGAGTCCATAGAAAGTGCTTTGATGTGCCTCTGGACTATAGAGTGAGGGACGAGGAGCTATTACCTCAACTATTACAACTACTTTTGAGATCAAGCTTTTCAGTTTTTTGCATGTCTGAAGAGAAATGCATGCAACTGTTTTCTTGAAAAGATGAAGTTTTCCATAAAAGAGCAGATCATTAACTATGAGAATAAGGAGACAAGGGAAATTACAATGTAATTTGGTTTTCAGGGATGTGAAATCAACATAATCAAAGCAATTGCTCAAGTGTTTGCTAAATGTCAGGCCCTGCTCTAAATACCTTTTACGTACACAGCACATTTAATCCTCACAACAACCCTATGAGGTAGGAATACTTATCTTCATTTTATCATATATTTATAAATAGATTCAGAGAAATTAAAGACTGAGTCCAACTTCACATGGGGCCCGGAGTCATCACTTGGTGAGCCTAACACCACTGGCCAAGGTCTAACCACTTAAATGTACCTACTGCCTCTGGTAGGTTGGAAAAGGTGGCAGACAACTTCTCCTTACAGGTCTTGGTGGGGAGGGGACAGGAAAGGGAACAGAAAGAGAAAGGATCTACTGAACATTTTTGAGCTCCAAGTACTGTGAAGGCACTTTATATAAATTTTGACCCCTAGAGTTATTCAGAACACTTCCCTTTCTTCCACCACAATACAACCTTTTAAGTATTAGAATTTGTTTAAATCTTCCATTCTCTGAGCTAACTATCTTTAATTTTACCATCTAGGCTAAATATGCTTAGTTCTTTCACATGTCTTCTTGTACCTAGATTGCACATCCCCTCACCTGCCTGGCTAGCATCCCTTGCTTCTGTTCCACTTGGCACCTGTCTCTTTTAAAATGAGATGCCTAGATCAGAACTCGGGTTCTAGGAATTATTCCAAGTGGCAAGCAGCCCCAGAGGAACAATTCCCTCTCCCGCCCTGTATATTAAACTTAAAAGTTTCTCAAAAGTTGCATAAGGTAGCCCTGGCCAGTTTGACTCAGTGGATAGAGCGTTGGCCTGCGCACCCAAAGGTCCTGGGTTTGATTCTGATCAAGGGCATGTACCTAGGTTGCAGGCTCCTCCCCCACCCGGGCCCTGGTCGGGGTGCATGCAGGAGGCAACCAATGGATGTGTTTCTCTCACATCGACATTTCTCTCTGTCTCTCCCCTTCCCTTTCTCTCTCTAAAAATCAATGGAAAAATATCATCAGGTGAGGATTAAAAAAAAAAGTTGCATAAAGTAGCAAATGACTTTGGTAATATACATACAATAGAATGTACATATAGTAACAATACATATAACAAAATATATTAATAAGTTTTAAATATACTAAAAATAAAAGTATAACAAAAATAACAAAAAGTCCCTGGTGCTTTAGCTTATGAATCTCATGCAGTTAACACTGGGAGAGGATAGGTACTGCTGTTATTATCTCCCCTTTACAGATGAGGAAACCCAGAGAGAACTTACGTTACTTTTGAAAAGGCACAATAAGAAATTGGAGGGGTGGAGACATGAGTGGGTCCTAGATTGACTGAGAGTTGCTAGAGCAAACACCATGTTCTAAACCACCAGCTAACACTGATGCCTCCAGCTTCCTCCTTGAGCTTCCTGAAACTAAGTGCACATTGTACTTGCTTCTAAGGTGAAGGTACTTAATTGCTACCATGCTCTCAAAGGGGAATCCTTGACCCCAAAGAGGTTAACAATCAGTGTGTTAAAGGTAGACTTGACATTGAGCTTGTAATTAAGTCAAACACCAGATTAATTGTTCTCTGTATACTGCTGTTCAGTATCTTCCCTTGCCGGTGTAGCTTGATTCCTGGACCTACCTTAAGCCCAGAACACTTCCTCCTGCTGAATTTCATCTTCGTAGCTCCATCTGTTTCAGGGCCATTTCTTTTTATTTTTTTTATGTATGTATTTTTATTTAATACATTTTAAAGAATCATGTGTGAATGCATTATTTTTCTTTTATGGGTGCTAATTAGAATGTGTCACCCCTAACAAAGAATTCTGGCTTTTCAGACACTCAGCCTCCTAGTGGCGCAACATTCACCTGCTGGTGGCTTTCAGATCCACCTGCCCTCCCCCTCTCTCTCTGCCGGCCATGTCTGGTGCCCACAGCAAACACAAGCTATAGGAACTCCTCTCGGGCTTCAGTCTAGCTTTTCCCTGGGGTTGGGGGCGGGGGGACTGGTGGGAGAAGTGAGGCTGTCCCATCTGTCCCCCCATATCCCACCAGACAGCCCTGCTGCTTAGCGGAGGTTACGCAGCCTTCTCCCTGTCCTCCAACCCCAGTGATCAGCACCCCTAATGCTGCTGATCTTGGGCAGGGGGGCAAGGGAGGAGGGATCCTTCCTGCCCTATTCAATTTCACTGCGTTTCCATCACCATTGCACCGGAACTTGGAATGTAATCCCTCAGTGAGCCACCTGGTGTGGGCCCTGTTTCCTTAACTTGACTCTGACCCATGCACATGGCCAGTTACAGTTTTACTTTTATTTACTTTTGTTTTATTTTATTTTATTGGGGTGACATTGGTCAACATGAAATATAGATTTAATGTGTGGATTTCTAAGTTACAAAATCTGTATATAACACTATGTACCCACCACCCAAAGTCAAATCTTCTGTCATATTAGGACCTCCTTCTTCCCCTAGTCCTATCCTTCTGGCAACCACCAAACTGCTGTTTGTGCTCATAAGTTTCAGTTTTATATCTCACATATGAGTAAAATCATATGGTTCTTAGCTCTTTCGGTCTGACTAATTTCACTTAGCATAATGTTCTCAAGGCCCATCCATGTTGTCGTAAATGACAGGAAGGTAAAGGCAAAAATAAATGAATGGGACTATATCAAAATGAAGAGCTTCTGCACAGCAAAAGAAACGGACAGCAAAACAAACAGTCAGCCAACCAGATGGGAGATGATATTTGCAAACAGTAGCTCTGACAAAGGTTTAATTTCCAAAATATATAAAGAACTCAAAACTCAACACCAAACAAATAAATAATCCAATCAAAAAGTAGGCAGAGGACCTGAAAATACACCTCTCCAAAGAAGACATATAAACAGCCAATAGATATTTGAAAAGATAGTCAACCTCACTGGCAATTAGGGAAATGCAAATTAGAATTATAATGAGATACCACCTCACACCAGTTAGAGTGGTCATTATCAACAAGACAAGCAATAGCAAGTGTTGGAGAGGTTGTGGAAGAAAGGGAGCCCTCATTCACTGCTGGTGGGAATGTAGACTGATACAACCACCGTGGAAAGCAGTCTGGTGATTCCTCAAAAAATTAAGAATAGAGCTACCATATGACCCAGCAACCCCACTCCTGGGTATAGACCTGAAAAACTCAAAATCATTTATACGCAAAGATATATGCACCCCTGTGTTCACTGCAGCATTATTCACGGTGGCCAAGACATGGAAACAACCAAAGTGCCCTGCGATAGAGGATGGATAAAGATGTGGTACATATACACAATGGAATACTACTCAGCCACAAGAAGGGCCATTTATTTTCATTACCACACCTCTGTTAACATATTTGCTATTCCCTTAAATAATACAATTCTTTCTTGATCTTTATCTAAATCATTGCTGGAAATGAGCGCTGACTTGGGACAGTATGGCTGTGAAAGTGGTTTGCATTAACTTTTTTCATCAGGGTACTAAGGTTTCTCTCTGGACAAAGGAGTATTAATGTCCAGAGAATCTGCTGTCCTCAACCAAGGCAGCCTGGCCACCTCTGATTCTAAATTTCTTCTTGCTCCTCTGAGGCTTTGTCTCAAGGCACGGCATGGTCCCTCTGGAATTGATTAGCCTATTCGTGTTCCACAGGCCCTTCCATGACAGGGCTAGTAAATCGGGAGTTGTTTTCTTCCTGTAGCTCTTTTGAGGCACGTCTTATTTCCTCACTAACCCCCCAGTGGTTTCTGAAACCCAACCCATATCTGGATCAAAGCACAGAAATGAGAACAACCCTAATTTCTTTTTTCCCAGTCTTCAGGCCATTTTAAAGGACAACACAAGTTTGATATGAAGTGTGGGACAGATATAGGTCTGTTTATTTTCCAACAGACTTCCAATATGGGCATAAATGGATGCCTTTCCAGAATACATAGTTTCAGTTTCAAAGAAAAATGATCAAGGCTTTAGAGTTTTCTGCAAGATTTAGACTGATTTGTTATCTACTGTGTGATTGGGAATGTAGAGGAAGGGATAGGGCCAGCTCGGAGCAGGTCTGCCTCAGACCAGACTGTAGTGTGTGGTCCTTGACTTTGTGCAGGAAAGATTTCTCAACACGAGTCCAGGTGGGTTTGCGAGTATGTTTATTAATGCTGGGGTCAGTGAAACAAAGGAAGAACTTAGGGTAGAAGAAGCAACAGGGAGAGCCTAGGCGAGGCTCTGCTTTGGCCTCTAGAAATGTAATACAAAAAAAGTGAGCCTGGGTGGCGCTGCTTTAGCTCACTGGGAAGTGAACCCGGGCAGGGCTGCTTTTAGCTGGGAAGTGAGAGAAAAGGGGGCCTTGGAGACAGGATCAGGGGGTGAGCCCGGGTTGAGCTGCTGCTGCCCATTGCTCTCCTGGCTGCAAGTTTTGTGGGGACCCTTAGAAATAAAAACTTCATGCCTGGGAAGGGACATGAGCGTGCTCTAGAGCAAGCTGCACTGAGTCTTTGTCCTGAGGGCTTTTTATCCTTTTATTATTATTATTTTTTATTTTTCTCATGCAGGGGAGAATCTTGGGGGAGGGTTTCAGTAGACTATTCATCAGCTTTCCAGGTGCATTTTTAATATGCTGATGCATTAAAATGAGTGTATAGGGGAGTTTTAGATTATTCTTTAGTCTGTTTTACTTTTATCTTTGGTCTTTCTGGCTTTAATAAGGTTTTTGTTACGTGTTCCCTAACTTCATCTGTCCTTGGCTTTAGATGGAACAGATGGCATTAACTGGGTCTTTGTTCTCCATTTTTCCCAGGCCAGGGTGATGTAAGCTATGTATTCTCTGGTTAGGGAGGAGAGGTATAAACCATTTCCTCTCAGGTGTCCTTGATTGGGGAAGATAAGGTCTTGGGAGTCACAAGCTACAAGCTGCCCAGACTGTTTGGCCTTGTTTAGTTTCCCTGTGTCAGTTTCCCCATTCCACTTGCCCAGGGATTTTCCTAGCTCCTTACTGTCCTGCCACAGTAATAATCTATGCCTTTGCACAGTTTTTAATGTTTTACGTCTCCTACCTACACTTTGTCACCTCTGATTTTCTTCCTTGCCAAAAAGTATTGTTTGATTTTATATTTATGAGTTATAGCTTTTATTTTATCCCATTTTTTCAAAGCGATCTTTTTCCATCAGAGGCTCCATCGGCTGATTGATCCTGATTCCTCCATTGCGTCCCCACTGCCAACCTTCTCCAATAGCATTTTGAACCATTTTATCCCAACTTTCATGTTTTTGCCATTCCTTAGAGAGAATATGTAAGTGTTGGCTCACGATAACTTTTAATAGCCTTCACTGTCAACCCCCACTTCACTAGCAAGGAAGAGCTAAGGTGGCTCCATAGCAACCACCAATTTGCTTATTCTTTTCTAAGTTAGATGACACTTGGCACTTTGGCCTCTATGCTGGAAAATTACAGGAAAAATGTTTTAAACATTACTGTTCCTAAGACTGTTTTTTTTTTTTTTTAAGTTTTCATTATATAGTGGAAAAAATGAACCAGACTTGGGTTTGAGTCTCAACTGGATCACTTACAAGTTTTGTCGCCTTAGGCACCTCATTTGACTCTTCAATCCTCAGCACTCCGCATTTAAAACCCAGTAGCAATGCCCAGCTTGCTGCTGCAGAGGGACTGTTTCTAGGGACGATTGAGAACTGCGTGAAGCACTCCACATAGAAGGTAGTGTGTGTTCAGGCAAAGTAAAGCTAAGAATTATATACTCTGGTCATTCTCAGTCATGCTTAGTACTTCAATTTCTATAATTAAGGGTTTTTCAATTCTTTCTGCTCATAATTCTCAGTGCCATATCTCATTTCTTTTTCTCATTCTCTCCCCCTGCGTTCTCAGAAACTAGTCCCTGCTTCAGGTTTTCATTCAGCATTTTGCTGGTGCCCCGGCCAGCCAGTTCTCCAGCCCTGCCCAGGCATTCTTGGTGGACAGCACCTCAGATGTGGTGAAGAGCAGGACTTGGCCTGACGTTTCAGCTCTCCTTGCTTCCGTCACTGGCCTTGAGTCCAGGCTTAGTATCGTGATGTGCTTTGGTCTGTGGGATCTCAACAGATGTGATGGAAGCAGAGTCTTGGAAGCTCTGTGTGTGACTGGGCTTGCTCTCCTGCCTTTTCATGCCATTTGAACACGCCCAGGTTAGGCTGCTGGTCTCAGGAGGAGGAAGAGGGGTCCCGCCACCCAGGTGAAGCCAGCCTATATCACCCAATAACCAGCTGACCCTAGATATGTCAGCATTCCCTGACAAGACAGTAGAGCCCCCTAACTGACACCCCAAGAATGTGAGCACAAACATTTATTGTTGTCTGCTTCTCAAGTTTTGTGGTTATTTGCTACACACTTTAATTGTGTCAATAAAAAAAAAAGACCAGATATGGCAGATGTCATAACCCTTTGAGTCTAGCTTTAAGAACAGTAGTCTCAGAGCTTATGACCCTGTAAAAGTTTCATAATGGGGAAAGCTGAAGTTTCATAATTAGTAGTGGTCTAGGGAGGTAATAACTAAAATGCTATTAAATATATTTTATTTTTTAAATATATTTTTATTGATTTCAGAGAGGAAACGAGAGAAAGAGAGAGAGAGAGAGAGAGAGAGAGAGAGAGAGAGAGAGAGAGAGAAAGATCAAGGATGAGAGAGAATCATTGATTGGCTGCCTACTGCACACCCCAGACTGGGGATTGAGCCTGAAACCTGGGCATGTGTCCTGACCAGGAATGGAACCGTGTGAACTTCTTCCTGATTCATAGGTCGATGCTCAACCACTGAGCCATGCTAACTGGGCCTATTAAATATATGTTAAATGAACATATTCTTCAACATGAATAGCTTCCTATGGAGGGTACCCCATCTCTTGAATCATCTTTATCAGTTAAGAAGAAATGACTGGGCATTGTGGTTTGCTGAGGCAGAATCTCATACAAGTGCTATGCTATTCAGAACGCATCACTTTAAAAGTTTTGTATGGAACTACTTAGTCTGACATTGACTATATTTTCACTTCCATTTCCCTCTTTCCAGTTTCAGCAAAATTCTTGAGTAACTCCAGCCTCTTTACAAATTATCACAGCACTTAAAGACACATTTTTTCCAGACCTGTTCTCTGATCTGTGCATTAATAAGTTAAATATGTATGATTTCTCTGTCCAGCCTTCATAGACCCACTCATGTGGTCTGTAGAAGGGGAGAGTAATGCATGGTTGCTAGTGGAAAGGTAATATATGAAGTACTAATTGATACTAACCTTCCTCTATTGCAGTGGTTCTCAACCTTTTTAATGCCGCAACCCTTTAATACAGTTCCTCATGTTGTGGTGACCCCCAACCATAAAATTATTTTCATTGCTACTTCATAACTGTAATTTTGCTACTGTTAATGAATCGTAATATAAATATCTGTGTTTTCCGATGGTCTTAGGCTCTACAGTAGCAGTTCTATTGGCTTTTAATCCCATGATCCTGCCCCATTTCACTATGTCAGAGACATGTTAGGCTGGCATTGCACATAGTGGGGCAGGAAGTTCATAGGACAGTGGAGGTTGTCAAGAGGACAGAGAAACATGTCAAATTCCTGACTTTTTAAAGTTAAAACTTTCAAGTCATCTTTTGATATTTTTCCTTTATCTCTCCTCTCTGTTCCCTCTCCCTCACTAGATAAAGATGCTCCCAACGGAAGAGAGGGAAGGAGGTTGGAAACTTAAAAAAAAGAAACAGTCACTGGCTTTAGGACAGAGTCCCCATTTTGGGCCAACTCCCAAGTAATGAGCCAGGCAATGGGCAGAGCCTCTAAGACAGACCCCTGGATTAGATGCACCAGTTGAGAGAGCCAGCGCTGTAGCAGACACTGCTACAGTGTACTAATATTTGGGCCCCATCTCCTGGGCACATGGGCATTGTTGTTTTCCCTCTCCCTCAAAGAGCGCCATGATTTTGAAACTTTGCCAATAAACTGTCAATGGGAGTGGCATGTGTCATTTCTGTGTTCAAGCATCTAATTGCTGGTGTTTCACTTTCCAACCTGCTTCTTATCTTGTATCTGGAAGAATGAGCCAACACATGAAAGACAGATGTGTGGAGAGTGTTCTGGACTTCTCATGGATTTTATTTGAGTAAGGAATGGAATTTTGTTGGTCTTTTGGATTTACTTCTACAGCATAATCTACCCTGTCCTAAGTAGGATAAGTGTTCTCTTTCCCATCTGGATGGCTAGAAGGGAGGGAAATTGTAAAGACTCTCATGCCAATCAGCAGTGGAGTAGAGAAGACCCCATGGGGTGTCAGAGCTAGAGAGGTCTTGCTGACAGATCTTAATTGCCTCATTGTCCCAGAGAGATGAGGGATAGTGACTGAACTTTCCTCATGTCTCGAATAAGGATGCATATTTTTGCAGAGAGAGGAATCTGGACATCCAAAGGGTCCTAAAGGTCATGACAGGGATGCAGCTGTAGGTGGTGGTGGCCTGGGTTATCCAGTCTGATACCCGAGGAGTGGGAGCTCATTTGGAGCACAACAGCACTAAAAACTAGATATTATGGTTGCAATATATCAGCGGTGTCAGCTCTGGACAACCACAGAAACGCTTCCTCACTGAGACTACCTTACTGGGTGTAAACACTCCACTTGGACCCAGCCCCAGAGAGAAGAGAGAAAGGGGAAAGTCCATAATTTGATTGAGTATAATACTGAAATAATTTAGAAAATACTGAAGTGGTTGACTTAAAATGTAGAAGTGATCAGACTCAATTTTCTACCAGGAAACATGAGGGATGGAATTTACTTCAGTTAGAAAGTGAAAGCTGTATTTGCAGGTCTGAGCTCATGGCTATGAAAATCATGCATACCTCATATTTTTGTGAGAGGACTGAACTGAGCAGAATTTGAAAAGAACAGAGATTTAATGAGTTTACAGAGAACTATAAAGCCATGCTATTTTGCAACTTGGTTATGGTTGTTGGAGGTGAGAAACTACTGTCTGCTTCACCCAATTAGAGGCCTCTGGGCCTCTTGGGAACCTGGACCTGGCAACTACCATTGGACACTGGGCTGTACCTACCCAGCTGCCCCTATGTGGTGACCCTCTGGGCTCAGGCAGGCCTCTGGCCAGGTGCTGGCTGCCTCAGGGATAAAACCATGGGATCAGGCCACTTTGCCAAATGATTAAGCTCTTCAGTCAACTGGACACTAATGTTGAAAGTGCCAAATTCTTTTGTTGGTTAGTGCTTTCTTATTGACATAGTGACCTTGTTTCCTCCGCCCCCAATTTAAAATCCACACATGAGATTAAGATACACACAGAGATACAGAACATCATTCATGTCATGCTACTCATTTGGTAAGTACTCATTAGAAATAGAAAATTAAGTTGCAAATGCTCTTAGATTAACTGGTTAAAATCACCCTACAAATGCCAAGAATGTGGCGAAAAGAAAAATAGCATGCCTAGGGTGGTGTAAAATCTCAAAAGGAGTCGAATCATGAACAAACTGTTTGTAAGCATATTAACATAGGGCCTTTATTAAATCTGCTTAACAACTTCATGGGGAAGATTTATGTACACAGATAGGTGAGAAAGCAGATGCAGAGAATAATTTCTTCAATGTTATGTAACCAGTGAAATAATAGAATTGGTTTTTTATTTTGTTTTTAATTGTCAAATCTGGGCTCTTTCTACTGATCACCTTTCTGCATAGACTTTATACCACCTTGCGTGGTGGTTTGGACTCCTTCCTGTTGTTGGTGCCCCTGATAGCTTTAGATAGACTTAGGTGAATGTTATCTAAGTTTTTACTTTTTCTTGGCTGCACTGTGGTGTGTGGGGGGAGCTTTAGATGCAAAATCCACATTTCTGTTTGCTTACTAGTAAGTCAGAGGTTCCCATGTACGTTACAATCACTGGTAAGCTTACAAACCCTCATGATACCTGGGCCCACTTCAGTCCAGTTACCTTGGAGTCCCTGGGGTTTGAGCCTGAGCATTTGAAAATGACCCCAGGTGATTCTAACCTGGTGCTGGCCTAAGAACCACTGGCTTAAGTTAACATTTCAACACGTTGAAAATTGGATTCTAACAAGAGAAAGCAATTAGCACAGGTGCTATGTCGTGCTAAGCAATCTGTGATATCCAAACAAGCAATCATCAGTGGGAGGTAAAGAAAAGAACTCTAATCAGTCCTTAAGAGGAACCTCTGGGGTCTGTACCTCAGGATGTTATTCTGGAATTTGAGAAATGAATGAGCTCTCAGTTTCAGTACTGGCATTGAAATACCTTATCGTTTCAGTTGTTTAACTGAACAGAGGGGAAGTGAAGGAGGGAACGCGTGGGGACTGCTGCTCTGGAAGTTCCTGTGCTTTCCCATTTGTGAAGCAGTATGATCAGGAGTGGGCTGTCTGCATATCAGCAGAGGTGCAGTCGGAGAGGAAGCCTCCCGTGCCAGGCACATGCTCAGTGCTGGAGACACAGTGAGGACCCGACGTATATCAGGGGTGACCTTAAAATAACGTGACTGACACCACACAATACATTTAAAATGAACTCCTTAAAGTCATGTGTTACAGGTAATGTAACACACCCTCGATGCTAAGTGATTGTTAGATACCTCAAACCATATCACAACTTGTGAAAAAAATCTGCTATCATCTCCCGTCTGCTCCCATATCTGTGCCTCCATTGAATACCAGCTCATTTCAGTTTTACCTTTTCAGTGTTACTACATTCATCCTCTTCTCTTTATCTTCAGTGTCTTCAGTTTAGGCATTTCTTTCCTGGACTTATATCTGCTTCTAGCCTTTTTTAATCTAGCCACTCCCAGGCCAGAGATGCCCCAAGATGGCTCCCCACTGTCTGCTGGAGAAGGTTCAGGAACTAAAACGTGGCATCGCCTTACCCTCCAGCTGTGCTTCTCAGACTAGCCTCATCAGGCAGCTCGTTAGAGATAGAGTCTCAGAGGCTCTGCTTCATGCCGGCTGAAGAGACCTGCGTTTAACAAGATCCCTAGGTCAATGGTCGGCAAACTCATTAGTCAACAGAGCGGCAAACCGCGGCTCGCGAGCCGCATGTGGCTCGCGAGCCGCAGTTTGCCGACCATTGCCCTAGGTCATTGGTGCATACAATCAAGTGTGGGAAGCACTTGTGTGTCACAGGTCTTTCATGAGCTGGCTTATGCCTCCTTTCCTTCCTTTCTTCTTTTGCCCATTGTGAGTTCCAGAAACATCACACACACCTCGGAGAGACTGTCCTTTTCATCACTGTCCTCTTGGCAAATACCAGCTTGGTCTTTAAAGCTCTCTCTGGAGCACTTTCCTTTGTGAAGTTTTCCCTGTCACTTCCCAGACAGTTAATCCTGCCCTCGTCTAATGACTTCCATTGTGCACGGAACTCTCGTGTTGAAATTGCTTCTTTACCTCTTGCTTTTGTCCACCCGCCTGTTAAGTGCCTGAAAGCAGGGCTCATGTGTCTCTCACCTCAGTTTCTCTGGTTTGCTGTATAGGGCCGGCCACTGGGCACTCAATTAGCATTTCAAATTGATTGCTCAGAAGTTGGTGTGGTAGTGGCTTTTGTGATTCTGCTTCAGCCTCTTGATGGTCATGTCTGGATGGTCATGTCTTAAGCTACCCCAGTCCTCGTGAGTTGAAGGTTAGTATTCATTTGCTTCAGTAAAAACCAGGGCTCATCCACGTTTTCCCCATGTAATAGTGGTCCTTTCATCCACAGTGCCTTTATTTTGGCCCAGCCTTCTGATTTGGGCTTCTCGGTCGGATCTCAGTTTTATAACTTGGAGTTGTAGGATGGCTCCAGTATCAACAGACACGTGGGGAATGACCAGCCAGGGGTCATGTCCTCACTGCCTTCGGGGGTGGCGGCTCACTGCCCCTTTCTTGCTACCCTTGGATCCCTTGGTCAGGCTGCTTATGGTTTCATCTGCCTACACACCCACCCTCCCACTTTTTCTAAGATTCTCTGCCTGTTGTGTGAATTTTCTCTCCTTTTGCTCCCTCCATATACTATCCAACTTATCCTAAAGATAGGGTTTAGCATGTAAAAATAGAGGATGCCCAGTTAACGTTAAACAAAGAATTTTTAAATATAAACGTTCCAGATTTTGCATGGGATATACTCATACTAAAGAATGATTCGTTATTTATCTGAAATTTAACTTTAACTGGGCATCTGATGTTTTATGTGGCAACTCCCCCACGGGTGCAGTGTTTGTAAAACTCACACCCTTTATCTTCCCTGAAGTGAGGAAGTAGAATAGTTACCAAATTGAAAGAGAAAGGGAGAAATCCAGGCGGACACAGTAATACGTTAAGATTTCATGATGATATTATCCAGTCAGAATAACTATGTTGAGTGCAAAGCATTCATTTCCAAGCAAAGGAAAATCTTTCGTGGTATATAGAAACGTTGGTAATCTTTCAAGAGTAAGTTGTATTTTTGGTGACGTTGTTGGCTTCAGTAGCGTTGGGAGGGAGTAGAGAAGCAGTTAAGAGGGAAAGTTATGGAGTCAACCTCTGTATCCCAATCCTGACTCCACCACCAGTTGTATAGCATCCACAGGTCACTTCTTTTTCTGGGCCTCTGTTTGCCTGATTTTTAAATAGGGGTAATAATTGTATCCACCAAACAGGTATTTTTACAAGGATTAAATGTTATACCATTTCTACTATTCCACTAATAAATGGCTATCTCTAGTCCGTGTGCAGAGCATGCCCACAGGAAGCCATCCGGGGCACACTTTTACATTTGAGAGGAATGGTATGGTTGGAGCAGGACTTCTTTCTTTTTCTTTTTTAGTTAAACCAGGGGTGGGGAACGTCATTTGGTCTGGCCCTGCCAAGGAAACCACAGGCAGGACTCAAAATTCAATAAATCTAGGAGCTTTTTTCATAGCACCATAAATTTATATTAAAAGAACTATATTAAGCAAGTGTTGTTATAAATATACAAATGGCCCTTGGCAGAATAAAGGACCCCCACCCCTGATGAAGTATGGTTAACATACAATAAGGGTCTTTGGACACATGCGTGGTATGAATGTTACCTTCAGAGATTTGGAGAAAAATCTGCATGTCTTCCCTAGCCCCGTGGATTGGCATGGGTGTGAGTGTCCTGTAAGACAGTCTGCACAGAATAAGTGCTGTACTCCCTAGATCCAAGTGAATAGACTCTTCACATGTATTCAGGGGCTTGATCAAAATGGAATGGTATTTTTAAGTGGGAATGTTTTTGCTTTTTAAGAAGTATACTGAGAACAGGGTGGAGGAAGTAGAAGAAATGACCCCAAGGCTCTATGGCTGTGTTAACCTTATGTTCTGAATAAATTTTTAAAAAGACAGATGTACTGACAAACGAGTATGAATTTTAAATGCATGCTAAAATGTATTCATTTGAACAATTTTAAAATTAAATTAGTAAGTGCCTTTTATTTAGAATTTTAGATACTTAATCACATAAGTAATCCTCCATACTTATAGAAGAAAAGGCCATGAAGATAAATATAGTAGGGGAAAAAATCCAATATGGACACAAGCACTATAAATATTTTCTTATGGATGTGTATGTGATGTTTTAAAAAACTAGTATATCTATGTAGTGTGTAAGTAACTAGTAACCATGTATATATTACATATACATGCATATGAAACCAGCAAGCTATCTTATATAATTTTTGCCTAATTTTATCACTTAACTTGGTCTTATAAATATAAGTTAATTCTATATATAAAGGGTATTAATGCAGAAGAATATAGTAGTTCACGAATTCTGAAATTCATGGCTAATATGCAGGTGAATTTGATCATCATATTTCAAATGATCTGCCTAATATTTTAACAAGTAGAAAAAAACAGTAAAATTTTCACAAAACAGTATATCAGATGGCTATGGTTTAGTGATACTAAAAAGTAAAAGCAGCTATCATTACTTAATATTTTTGTTAAATGTTAATACCCTGGATCATTCATTTATTCACTTATTTAGTTATTTGATCAGTCATTTAATTATCATTGGGGACATTAAAGGCACTATAGCTCAATAGCGTACAGAGATCAAAATCTAATGAGAATGGTAGATAATAAACACACACATTAATATATAATTGAAATTGTGATAAGAAAAATAATGTGTTTTGATTATAGGTAATCTACTCTAGAGATTAGTGATCAGGCTTAGACATAATACAGAAATAAGAAGTATCATACTTGCTGCTCAGTATTCTATTTCTTATCAAAAACTGTTGAGGAAGGTTTTATTATATCTATTTTACAGGTGTAAACTCACCAAGTTTTGACACCATAAAATGAACTTGTGATGTGGGAGAGCATTTTGAAGTGTGTGCTTTGGCTGTTTGTACTGCTTACCCATTAAGGTCATTTCTGTCAGTGGGGTTTGTGTAATGCCAGAGCAGTCTGGAGTGATCCTTGGAGGTTGAAGTCCCCAGTTGTCCACAGTTAGTAGTGGCAGGCTCCATTCAATTTTCCTTGCCATCTTTTATACATTTATTTAGGATTCTACACCTCTGAGAACTATTGACCTTAGGACGTATTGTAGAGTATTTGGAGCAATGAATACATTAATGTGCTTTAGGATCTTTCACAAACATGAATTTGGGCAGCTGAGCTTTTGGAAAGGTTGGAAGAATGAAGTTCAAGGTCACTGGTGCTGCCAAGCAAGTACCTGGGACATGGTGACTACTATGTAGGGCAGATCCATGTGCTTAGACAACCAATGGGACAGCAGACAGAATCAAGATCCCCCAGGGGGGTAAAAAAAAATCCCCAAACAGGAATCTAACAAAGATGTGCACCTGAATAGGTACTCACATCTTATAGGCTTAGAGATGGGTCTCAGAGCACCTAGGACCAGGACTGTAATCTTTTCTGAAAACTGCCCGTCTGCTTTAACACAGAAGTTTGAACAGGTGATGAAGGTCCAGTCTTTTGCTCTGTATTACAGCATGATCATAGTGTATTTATATTAGATAACTTCCAAAATGAGTATTTTTTATTTTCTACCATGATTATAAACAAAAAGAAAACCAATCAATACTGTCTCTAATTGAATCATGTATCTTCTTAAATCCCGAGGAAACAGAATAATTAATTGTAAAGGACTGTTGGCTGTAAACCATCTAAATGTGGCAGGATATTTTTCCATCTGGGGAGGTTTGGGATATGTGACTATGGATGACATGAGAAGAAGCTGCTGATACTCATTTTGACCAGAACACTTACCCTTGTGGAGAAGCCTCCTCCATAGTAGAGGGCCATCCTGCTGCCATACTGAGGGCTGTCACAACTAGTTAATAGCCACCAGCCCCACTGGACTGGCTTGCAGGCAACTGAGACACCTTCATCTTGATGCTGAAATGGTTAATTAAATCCTTAGGGCTGTGGTGGGAGGTGGGCAAGGGGGAAACGTGGGAGGGAGATGTCTTAGAAACCCTCTAAGCCTTCTTGCTAGTCAAGGGCAGGGAGGGGCCAATGGGATTTAGACTACAATTGGCCTTGAGAACTGAAAGACCTTTTATTGATACAGCCTGTAAGGCAATTTGAGGTTAGCTGGTAGAATTTACTGTGTCACAGTGATTTTGGACCTGGAGAAGTTAAAAAGGGAGCAAATTCCATCCCAGGTCACCTTTAAGTAGACATTATAAATCTTTAACTACAAGTTACTTTTTTTCTCAGTAGGAGGCTGGTGAAGATTGCTAAGGTGACTCCCATTTATAAGGAACTGGTGTAAAAGATCCTGGCAGCTATTGTTTCTGGTAATCAGTTTCTTCTCTACTGTCTTGAAATGACTTTCAAGGTGGTTCATAAACAGGCTTGCAGTTATTTTATGGCTTGCAGTTTAATAGTGCCTCCCCCATCTGAATTTTGTTCAAGATATTTTACCTCACCAACAGGGCTTAATTTATTGGCTCTATTAGAAACAGATACCAAGTTAGAGAAAGCATTGAAGTGGGGGTTTTCTTACTGCATAAAGTATACCTGCTGTATTTTTAAACTCAAATCTGTTACCTTGCATTTGTCAAGAGCCAATTCTATATTTTTTTAAAAAGGGATGGAATGTGTTTTATTCTAGTACCTAACCTAGTACCTGGTATGTAGCAGTCATCCAATGAACATTTGCTTATTGATAATTCATTTGAAAATTTATTGGTTGCTTCCTCTGACCAAACATGTCTTACACATAAGTCAGTGCCCATACTTCTGTGGATGAATGAATGACTACTCAAAGTCATTATTACCTATGGAGGAAATACCTATTCACAAATAGTGGTAGAATTAAGTGGAATAAACTGAATGTGTGATGGTTAAAAACAAAGCTTAGTTAAAATGCTGAGGAGGGAAGTGTTAATTGCATCTTAAAATAGTAATGATAAACCTCATAGAGAGAATTATCTCTGTGTCCCTACAAAGTATGTTACCAACTTTAGAGTGCTGTGCTCCATCATCAATGCCATCAGTCACCTCTCTGTGACACCAGGGCTAAAGGAAATGGTTAATGTTGGAACTGTCCATGTTTAGTTCCCCAATGTCATAAAAGGTTGAAAAGATTTTATTTTTTAAATCATAGAGCTCCTTAGTCTTGAGTCCCAGCTTTCACTGAGCTGACCCAGGTGCTCAGAGCAGTGGTAGCTTTCTCCACTGAACAGTGCAGAACAATTCAAATTGTTAGAAAAGGAAAGCGAGGGGGATGGAAAGAGAGGAGGAGGGAGTAAGAGAGGCAGAGGGAGAGAAATTCCTTCTTATGGTGTTCTCTAAATGGAAACCAATGATGGAGTGTTATGCAGAATTTGAAAAACTGATACAAATGAAGGTTATGTGAAAGCAGGGTCAACTACTTCTGTTTAAATATTAAATGAAATAAAGCCAGATTCTAAAAATATGCACGAGAAACAACTATGGTAAAAACACATACAAGAAACTGTGTAGTAATACGTGGGAGAAAAATACATAAAATCATTAATAATGATTGCTTTAGGATGGAAAGACAGTTATTAAAAAAACACATTTAAACAATGATATTTTAACTATGAAGATAAATTTTATTTATTTAAAATGGAGTTGACATTTAGGAAAGAAGACTTATAAGAAAATGGATTCCCTTCAAGATTGCTCCAAGAAGGCAGGGGATGTGTTTACTTAGCATTATACATCTTGTCATAGATTTTGGACAAATGCTTTAGTTCCTAATCATGCTGTCTTGCTGTTTCTGTTTGCCGTTTCCTGAGAATGTTCTGAAACAGCTCTAGTGTTGGCTGGTTCAAGGTCACACAGTTCAGCCCTGGATCCGTGTCTCACGCAGGCAAGTTAAGGAGAGCACAGAGCTGACAGCTCCTGGAAGCCCCCTGTCTCTGAGGGACAGGACGAGCTCAGTCAGTGCTGTGTTTGGCTGATGGGAACTGCAGAGAGGGGAGCTAGGAATGAACGTCTCCAGCTAAGGTATCCTCTGGCATCAGAGATGCTCAGGGAGACAAGCCTACCTAAGGTCAGCCTGTACCACTTTTTAGTTACTGTGTTAGGATGCTGTGTTAGGATGTTGTATCACCTCTTGCCAAGACATGGCTGACTCTGCATTAGGATAAAAGAAGCACAATGGCACCTGATTTGGTTTTCTAATCTGTCCTCCAGAAGAGCAGACCAGCAGTTAAAACTCCTTATTGGTAAGTTCAACTTGCAACACATCGTAGGTTATTTGAATAATATTGATGATGATGAGGGCCGGACTAAGTTCTTATGATAGAAATGGTATATTTTATAGTACTTTACCTTTGGGCTTTCAGATCTAAATTAGCCCTTTTGTGTTACTTATTTCTTGTCAAACAGATTCAAAGTTCCTTCTTTGAGCAAAACTTTGACCTTTACTTTGGGTAAAAAAATAAAATCCTGATTTTGCTCTTCCTGTCTTCATACTAGCAGCACATTGTGGTTTCCACTGAGACAGGAAGTGGCTTGGTGGCTTTACCATGGGTAGGGTGACCGTCATACCCCTTTTAGGATCCCTCCCTCCTAGAATAGTTCAGGCTTCATTTTTCCTCACCCTCCTCATTGTGTTCCAGACCCCTCTCTTCACATTGGATTTGTTTGTTGAGTGGTCTTCAGCTATGATGCTATGGCGTGTCTCTGTGGTTTGAGCTCCTGCCCTCCTTGCTGGAAAGGACTTTGGAGAGAAAGTAGGCACAGTTTCATTTCTGAGGCAACTGGCATCTTGAATTCTGCCTTAAGTCACCTTAAAGCTTTTTGTCCTCATAGCTTTCACAGATCATAGCATATGTCTTGCCTAGCCATCACATCTAATAAGAGCAGACAGTCTTGTCTCTCTGATGGCTTCTGTGTAATCATCCTACACCCATGTGTCATCCAACACAGAACCTTTTATCAGTTTAGGAAAGTGAAATCATGAGTTTAAAGATAGAGGACAGTCTCGGTGGAGTTATAGCCAAACCAGAATTACGCTTTCTTCAAAAAGGGACTGCACACGCCCAGCTGGCATGGTTCAGTGATTGAGTGTTGACCTATGAACCAGGAGGTCACGGTTTGATTCAGGGTCAGGGCATATGCCTGGGATGTGGGCTTGATCCCCAGTGGGTGGTGTGCAGGAGGCAGCTGATCAATGATTCTCTCTCATCATTGGTGTTTCTATTTCCCTTCCTCTCTGAAATCAATAAAAATATTAAAAAATAAAAATTAAAAAAGGATTGCACAGAAACTGCCTAGCTGGCTAGAGCAACATGGGGTGTGTTGTTGACTCCTCCAGAGGCAGTGTCTGACCACTGGGCCATGCGGCACCAGTGGGCCATCTGGCACTGACACGACATTTTGACCACACATTAGCACCTTTCCTGTTTTGCTGTTGTTGCCTTAGACTCCGGAGTGTCATATCAGCACACTTTGTTGTTACTGCATTGACCTCCTTTGGTCCAGAGGCCACAGTGCCATCCCGAATAGTGAAAAATTAAGGAATAATAAATAAAAAAATAAAACAGACTGGAAATCACCACAAAGCATACTTATCATTAGAATATTAATCCTCTTGAAAGAGGATTTTCAAGTGTTAAAAGCATACTATGTTAGGGATGTTGTATCACCTTTTGCCAACTAGCAGTTAAAACTTCTCAATAAGTTCACCTTCAAATAATAATACATAGTGGATTTTTTGAGTAGTGATGATGATGATGATGATGATGATGGAGGTACTTATAAGGTTATAATAAGCTAAGCATTTTACATCTAACTCTGCCTTCAATTCCCTAAAGAGGCCTGTAAGGAGGAAATTATTTTCCCTTCCTTACAGATGACAAAACTGGGGCTAGTAAGGCAGGAAACAGGTGGTCTAATTGTAGACCCTCATGTATCAGTTGATGTTGTACCAGAGAAGCATATTAAAAATAAGTGATGTGGAATAAAGAATTTATTACAGGAATTAGATCTTTCTCAATTGTGGGAGCTGGGAGACTCTAAGGAAGGCTGTTGCCCCTGCATCTCTCATGGTGGATTGAAGTTGCTATGGGTAAGTAAAGGGAATTTATTATAAGGATATGGAGGTATCTTATGGAATGTTGGGCCCCAAACTGTGCCAGGACTCAGCAGTTGGCAAGTCATCAGTAGCCAAGGTGATGGGTCTGTTCTCTGTTTGCCTGTGTATCTATTTCTGTATGTTTTTCTCTTCCTTTCTCCATCCCTCTTTTTCTATTTCTCTCTCTCCCCCTTCTCTTTCTCAGTAGGACTTTGTCTCTATTTCTCTCTGAGCATGTGGTGCACATCCTCTCCCCAGATTGACTTTTTTTCACTTCTTGTGCACACGGTGGAAGATTATCATTTTTATAGCTTCCAAATGCATAGATCTTCTATCAAGACCCACAGAGAGTGACTTGGGGCTGTGACTCTTAGTTCCAGAGTCTAGGGATACAGAATCTCATTGACCCAGCTTGGATCATATATCCAATCCACTGCAATCAGAGTACAATGAAGACAAGGATGTTCATGGGTGGACAGCCACCTCCAAAAGTATGTTCCAACCAGGATCATTCTAGCACTACAGGGTAGGGCAAAAGTAGGTTTACAGTTGTTCATATGGAAAACAATGCAATAATTAATAGATATCAATATAGGAATAAACTCTGTGTTTCACATACTCACAACTGTAAACCTACTTTTGCTCTATCCTGTATGTAAAGGATGAATTGTGGGAAGTTTCAATAATGAAGAGAGGGAGGACTATAAGACTCTACTACTTGGGCTCATTTCTGTGATTGGGGTCCTGCAGTAGTGGTGGAGGTGGTTGGGTTTTGCTTATTTCTGAAAGCTGACTTGACAGGCTTTGCTACTTGCTCCTGGAGGAGAGAATCTCTAGAACTGATCAGGCAAGGGAGTTGGTATTTTCCTTTTTAAACCAATTTATTTATTTCCAAGTAGATGTGAAAATTACTTTGGAAGGGTTACATTCTATCTGAACTTTCATGGTTTCCAGATAATTGTAGAATTGCTATAGAGATACAACCCAACTTATGCTTCGTGAATTCATGAAAAGAAAACTAAAGATCAGAGTGATCAAGGGATTATGAAATCTCTCTTTCAAATTCAGTTATATTTTTAACCATAATCCCTCACCCAAACTGTAGAGATTCTTTTGAAAGTATTTAGAAATGAAACTAACTAATCCGACCTCCACTTGACAGATGGGGTTAATCTTCAGTTTTTCAAGTGAATTGGGATTAAGCTAAATTATTCTCACTCGATCTTGAAATAACTACTTTCCCACCGGAAAAGAACAGACATTTACGCTGACAATATTTCCGTTCTGATTCTGCAGATGCTGCAGCTTGAGCATACTGTGGTGAGTGTGCTTACCACCTGTGATGAAATTCTTGCACACGGAAATGTGAGACCAAACATCTGCTCCAAGTTGGATATTTATTGGCTTCAGTAACCCTTTCACATAACCTTCTCTCAACTTTAGAATAGTTTTTGAGAGTTGTCTGTTAGTAAAAAAGTCATTGCTCTATGGGAGAGCAATTGTGATGATTTGTTTCTATTCTAGAATATTGTACTTTTCTTTGTCATCTTGGGGCTTTCTAAGCCACTAACTTCTCTTCTTAATATATTGTAATGCATTTTTTGTTATTTTGTTCTTTTCATTTTTATAATTGCATCATCTTATGTGAATTTAAAGTCATTTACGAACTGAGAAAGAGTAAAGATTCTCCTTAGGCTCCAGCACATTTAACTTTTAGTACTGAAATACCTTTATGCTGTTCTTATTTTATTGTACCTATTAATATTTATGTATAGTTAAATTCCCTTATAGTATTTTCCAGGAGACCAATCTTTAATATTGTAGGCAGAACAATGTGAAATGTATAATATAGTGGATGTTGGGGCAATTTACAATAGTAGCCTGCAGGTAAGGCACTTCTTAGCATAATACATCAGAAAAAAAAAATCTCTTGAAATAGCCACTATAGCCAAGTAACCATTTTGGGGGGAAAAAAGGTTATAAGCTTTAAAGGGAAGAGTGGAATATAATTAATAGATTTAAGGGCCAAAATGGAATACTTTTGACTTGATATTTATCGACTTCTTTTCTTTTCTTTTTTTAATCCTCACCTGAAGAAATTTTTCTATTGATTTTTTTTTTAAAGAGAATGAAAGGGAGGTGGAGAGACAGAGAGAGAAACACCAATGTGAGAGAGACACATTGACTGTTTGCCTCCTACAGGCACCCCAACCAGGGCTGGGGATCGAGCCTGCAACCAAGGTACATGTCCTTGACTGGAATTGAACCTGAGACCCTTAGTCCTCAGGCCGATGCTCTAACCACTGACCAAAACCTACTAGGACTGGACTTATTTTCATCAGATGTTAAAAGTTTTTATATATAATCAAAGGAGTATGAGTAGATACATTCCAATTAGTTGATTTTTTGCTCCTCCTTTATAAATGTTAAACATGAGTCATAGACATATTAAGCAGCTTGTCTTGTCCAAAGTAGTTTAGGAGTGAGCCACTAAAGGAACCAATGTAAATAGCAAACTGTTTAGGTCCTAATCTTTAGTTTTGCCATTATGTATTTGCACCACTTCAGGCAAATGACTTGTGTGAACTTGGCCCATCCTAGGTACTCAGTGGACACTTGTTGATGTATTGAAACACCAAGCCTCAGTTTTCCCATCTCTAAAATTGCCATAATAAGTTCTATTCAGGTAATGGGGAGAATTTATGATTTATGTGAAGATACTTGAAAAAGTCTAATGATATGTAACAAAAGACATCTTAGGGATTTAGAATTCTGGTTCTTGAGTTCACTTGCCATATTATTTCAAAACAGAATGTAAAACAAGAGACGATGTGTCCACTTGTGGTTAGTCAATATGTGGTTGTAAAAGAAGAATGCATAAACCATCGTAAACGCCATGGAAAGGGAGACAAGCCATGCAGAAAGCGCTGGCCTTGGGAAGAGCAGAGGGGACATGAGCATGGCTGACCAAAGGCGAGGGCACTGCGCTGTTGTGCAGGGCGAGGTGGGGGACCCGTCACTCCTTTGCCTGAGTGCTGTGGCACTCTGCTTCTATTTCTGCCTTTAACCTGCACTCTCTTCTAAGGCACGCCATCATATTATGCCAGTGAGCTGTGGGTTCACCTGTCGTTGGCCTGCTGCCTTCATGTTTCGCTGCCAGCATATGGTCTGTGGTGAGAGAACCTTCCATTATTTGCACAGCTGTTGAGTAATATTACGCTAAAACATTACATGCACAGTTATGTTCAATTATATAAAATCAAGCTATTTTTCCTAATGCTTATTCTCTAGGGTTTGCGCATCTTTCGTTACAAGGAAGTTTAGTACAGAGTAGCAGGTGGTACAACACAATGCATGTCAGTTAATAAATTTAAATGTCACAGCATGCTAAATGTTTTAGCATATATAATCTATATAAGTTAGAGGCTTCAAATCACTTTTTTAAAAATTTTGAACAGTAGGTGTTTTCTTTCTTTTTTAAAAAAATATCTTTTTATTGATTTCAGAGAGGAAGGAAGAGGGAGAGAGAGATAGAAACATCCATGATGAGAGAGAATCATGGATCGGCTGCCTCCTGCAAGCCTCCTCTGGGGATCGAGTCCACAGCCCAGGCATGTGCCCTTGACCGGAATCGAACCTGGGACCTTTCAGTTCACAGGCCAATGCTCTATCCACTGAGCCAAACCGGCTAGGGCTCAAATCACTTTTGAAGTAGAGGAACAGCTGCACTGAACTCCCTGCATCATATCCTTCTTTGGCGTGATGATGGCACGTTGGGCTGGAGAGCAAGTGGCATTGGCTGCACCTCCTCCTTTGTGCTTCAGCCTGTCCCTCTGCCCAAAGGACACCACCTGTCGGAGACCCCTCTGTGAGTCTGTCTGTCCTTTCTCTGCTACTGCTTTTCCAGTTCCCCCTTCTTGCCATGACAGTGCAGCTGCTGCCACAGCTCGCCTGGCCCAGTTCCCCTGGCCCAGCCGGGCTGGCAATGGCTGCTGCATTGTGCTGATCCAGCAAATCTTAGGGGTGCCCCAGTAGTACTCCAAGGCTAACCTGCACCCTGCCCATTTGGGAATGTTCTTCCCGTTCTCTTGGCTCAGGCTTTGCTCAGGGAGGTAGGTGTGTTTGTGGTTGACATCCAGACTATGGGACAGGTATAGATGGCCCCTCTGTCACCGAGAGCCCTGAGCGCCTTTCACCAGTCCTTCCCTCCCACCTCCTTCCCGAATGGAAGGGAGCATTTCTCACTTCCAGGCTGCCTTTCTGGGAACGTGGTATCGTTTTAAGGCTATCTGTTTGAAATTGTCTGGCCAAGGGGACCCAGACTTCATTTCTTTGAGACTAAGGGTTCACTTTTTACATGGATCTTAAACTTCCATAAGAACATCATGCTTTTGGAATCATCCTGCTTCCTGCCTTCAGACTTGACAAATCCCTATCCATCTCTGATTTCATGGGCTGCGGGTTTCCCAAGCTCCTGTTGCCTTTGAAGTGCGCCAGAGGGCCCAGAGATGCTCAGGCCAGACTGTGATCAATGTGGGCGGGCAGCCTGCCTTGGAAGTCTCTCGCTCTTCTCTTTCTATCGCTAAGGTCCTCCCCTGAGGAACTCCACTGTGGGAGCTCCGTATATGAGGAAGTGTTCCCACCACCTGTCCTTTAAACTACTCATCTGCTCTGGTTTATGGATCATAAAGTTCCATGCAGAGGCAGGAAAATGGATGATTAGGAGCTCAAACCTTGGGCCATGTTGGTTTTGTACCTTGGTCAAGTTTTCCTCCCTCTGAGCTTCAGTTCCTTCCTTTGTAAAATGGGGATAATAAGTTTTACCTCAAAGAAATATTGTGGAAATTAAGTGGGATAAGTCATTTAAAGCCCTTACCACAGTGCCTGACACAGGGGTAAACATAAAATAAATAGTAGCCTGTGCTGACACAGAGTAAATGCAAAATAATAGTAGCCATGCCTAGGCGGCATGGGGCTCAGTGGTCGAGGTTCCACCTATGAACCATGAGGTCGCGGTTCGATTCCCGGTCAGGGCACATGCCCAGGTTTCGAGCTTGCTCCCCATTGTGGGGTGTGTAGGAGGTAGCCAATCAGTGATTCTCTCTCATCATCAATTCTCTATTGTCATTGATGTTTCTATCTTGCCCTCCCTCTCCTTTCCTCTCTGAAGTCAATAAAAATATATTTTAAAAAATAATAGTAGCCACTATTACAATGGGGTGAAGTAATTGGGAGAATTTGTTTATTCACTAATCAATATATTAAGCTAATGGTAATAGCTAATACTTATTGAGCATGCATGTGTGGCTCCTACTAGTGTGACATGTACATTCTTCTGTGGCATCTGTGTCCCAGGATGTCCGTAGTGATGTCATGAGTTGTCTTGTACACGAATCCAGCTGTGTGGGGTGGGGAGGAGCACCGATCCCACATTCAGAGGTGGCTCTGCACTTACTCCTGAGTGATTTTAACAACTCACTCATCCTCTCGTGTTTTGGTCTCCTTATTTGCTGCTAATTAAAACAACACCTCCCTTCAGTGACATGCCTGATATGGAGTAATGCTGCTTTGTTTTTCCCTGTTTCTTCTTTCTTTACTATCTTACTTCCTTTTCTCTACCAAACTGACTTCAAAATTTTAGAAATTCCTGAAATAGTGCTGCAAGTTTCTAGACTTTAAGTGGAAATTCCATAGACTTTCAATTAAAGGGATCAGTGTTTATAATAGCCAGGGGACTGTACCTTACACTCAGAGAGGGCAGAGAGCTGACCTTGACCTCGTGTCCCCATCCAGTGAGTAGTGATTGAGGATGAAATGCTGGAGGAGGTAGTAAATGCCTGATGGGGTTGGGTCCTTAGTAAGCCTGCACTTGTGTCCTCTTACTCTGCCCCCACGTCCTAGCACCTGCATTTATCCATACTGTGTGCTTTATCCACACTGGTCAAGTATTACTGAATGGGTTGTAAAGAAAATTAAACAGATAACTTAATGATTTCTTTACTTTTCCTTTCTTTTTTAATCAGCCTGGGTAGCTACAGTCTCAAGCAATGATTTTCAATCTTTTTTTATCTCATGGCACACTTAAACTAATTACTAAAATTCTGTGGCACACCAAAAAACATATTTTATTTTTTGCTGATCTGACAAAAAGAAAATCATGCTGGACAGCTATTGTTGTGTTGGCTGTTGTCATTTTTTTATTTGATAATATAAGGGAAACGAGGTCAGCGCCCCTGACTAAATAGTCAGGCATTGCATGTTTTGAAAATTCTTGCAGTACACGGGTTGAACATCGCTGGTCTTGAGGACTGGAGTTTAGGTGCTGTGTTCATGAAATGGAATCATCCAGAAGTATACTTTTGACTCTTGCCTCATCTTGACTACTGCCTAAGCACTGACTTGAGGTTGGGTCTGCCATACTGCTACGCTTTTGATTTTGTGAGTGTCCATCAAGTGGGATATTATGGGAGAACTAGAGGCCCAGCGCATGAAATTCGTGTGTGTGTAAGGTCCCTAGGCCTAGCCTGAAATCAAGGCCATCTTCCCCGGCTGCCAGCAGCTGGCCCCGCCTCCCCACCACTATCAGGTGATTGGAGCCTGCGGGCCAGGGGGAGGAACCAAGAGGTCAGCCATTCCCACCTGCTCGCCGGCCCCACCCCTGCTTCAGGTTGCCCTCTTTGTGTGGGGCGACTGGCAGGGCGAGGACCTTGGCCTGGGACCGCCCGCATCCCCCGCCACTCACCCCTGGGTCCCCGTTTGCCATCGGGCGATGGGAGACTGCCGGCCGGGGAAAGAGACCGAGAGGTGGTCAGTGCACCTCACAATGACTGGTTGAGTGGTTGTTCTGGTCATTCTGTCGTTATGGTCGCTGGGCTTTTATTACATAGGATATTTGTGGAGAACCTCTGTTCAGGTGATCTTGATGTTTTTGGCCAGTTCTCAAGGCTGCCCAATTTCGGAAACATCTGGCACTTGACATGAATCACTAGACTCAGCTGCGTGTGAACCTATGTGTAATCTTCACATTTACCAATTTTGCTAAAGGAAGGCAACTCATTTCTTTTTCTTGGCCGGAGGCTTGGGAGGATATCACTCTTGTTGTTATTGTTTCTCTCAGACCTTCCTTGCTTTATGCTTTTAGCAAGAGTTTGAATAATACTTTCAATCTCCTCTTCCATTTCCTTTGTAAAAAGTTCATTTTTATTTTTTACCTACATGTTAACACTGTGAAACATGGTGATGGGAGAGGCATTTTGACTTGAAGGAGCTGGAGAAGCTAAAAAGAGAGAGGTCCCATTTTAGGACATCAGGGGCCTGGGGAATGTGGAGTTGACAAGGCAATTGGAAAGAGAAGGTGGGTCTGGACCAAGGAGGATCTGCTAATGCTTATGGGAGGTAAGCACTGGCCGATGGCAAGTCAGGACCAAACAGTCCAGACCCAGGAAGTCTGCCCTCGGTGCCAGCCAATCATCTTCCCTGTGGCTGGAGCACCCACCCGGAGCTCCCTTCCTGATGTTGGGTTGTGGAGGGAGAGTCTAGCCATCACCCCCAGTGCAGTGTTAGAAGGGCCTGGTCTGGAACCAGTAAGGGTGGAGGGAGTTGAGGGAAATTGCTGAAACTGCCTTGTTACAGAGTTTGAGTTTGGATCTTGGGTTACTGCTTTGGAGAAAGATTTTTGTAAGTCTCTTTCAAGAGTCCACACACAGACATGCCCCTAGCTCTGTGCTTATAATTGCAGTGATAGGGCACAAGTGTATCGCCTGATTGGGAAGGGATAGGACAACATATTTTAAAAGCCACAAAAGATTTATGCTTCAATGCAGGGATTTCCATACTTGGAATTGCTCTTAAAGAAATAATCCAACAAAGGGACAAAGCTTTATGCACCATGATATTTATGGCAGCATTGTCTGTTTTGGAGAAAATCTGAAAATTGCCAAGTCCAATATTAGAAAAGCGTGAAATAAGTTAAGCTCATCAAATCAATGGACTGTTCTTTAACCATTAGGAGTTACAATTGAAACCTTTGTAGCGATAGTGGAAAACTATTTGTAGCATAAAATGAAAGAAAACTTACAAATATTGCATCAAAGTTACATACAACTGTGTGTCATTTATTTTCATGTATAGTCAAGGATTAGAAAAGTGAAAACAGGCTTTGTGAGAGTGATGGGGATGCAGGTGATTTTCTTTATCTTTTTCATGCTCTTTGCTCTAATGGCTGTGCAATTAGAGCAGGTTTTTCTGACAATGCCTAGGAGGAAGTGAGGCTTGGATATGTGAATAAAGGCTTTGGTGGTTTCTATTTTCTGATCAGGGCAACCTCAATCTCTTCAGTAACTCTTTGCTCTGTTCTTTTGCAGTAGGTTGGGGTCAGTTACTGGCAGAATTCCAGAGAGTTAAAAACAAAATCTCTTGGAAAGCCAAGGCAATATTTGTGTTTAAATGTAGTTGGAACAGAAAGGTACTGAATGTGGCTCAAGGAGCAGCTTTCCAGTGGGAAAAATTGCTGCTGTTCTTGGGGATGCCAATGAGAACAGCAGCTCTGCTGAGTGTCCACTTCATCCGGGGCCAGTGTCCTGCCTGAGGTTGGAGGCTTTGACTTTGAGTGTCCTTGAGACGGAATGCCATCACTGGTTGACAGAAGTGGAGATTCTTCTAGAGATTTTGCAAACCTTGTTATCCCAGTTAGTGGAGGGTCATAGTCAGATATATCGCTGAGCTAAAAGAATACACCAGCTCAGGGACAAAGCTAGACCGTAAGGACCCTGTTTAAGAAAGACCAGTTCCCAGTCCAACCAGAAAGTGTTGTCAAAAGTGGAAGCAACTGGAAAGAGACAGGGCGAGAGAAGCTTTTCTGGAAGTCAGTACTGGCCATCTTTGCTCACAGGTTTAAGCGGAGTGGACTGAGTTCAGGAAGAGTGCTTTGGTAAGAACTCTGACCCCTCACCATGTGGTGAAGGGGAGCCTGGGGGTGCGCATGGGCATGGTGATGGGCTATTGTAATTACAAAATATGGGTAAACAGCACAGAGCCTACAGAGAACCCGACATCTGAGAGTTGCTCCTCCTGGACCCCCTGTATCATAGGCCTTCAACCTGCACACAGGCGGGACACATAAATACATATTCATTTAATCGGATCCCTTCCCTGAATGTGTTTCACTGAGTGTGCCTGGTAGCGAACAGAGAGGAGGGGCAATTAAAGATCATCTAGAGTCTCGATTCCAATAATTACAGGCTGTTGTTGTTCCTTGTGATTAAGCCCCTATCTCAGTGGTCGGCAAACTCATTAGTCAACAGAGCGGCAACCCGCGGCTCATGAGCTGCATGTGGCTCGCGAACTGCAGTTTTCCGACCACTGACTAGTGTAACATCTTCACTTTGGAAAAGAAATGAAGTTTAGTAATAAAGAAAATAAATATAAATAAACAGACCTTTCTCTTGCCACCTGGGCCAGGCCGTGGTGCCATTGATAGTCACGAGCAGGGGCTGGCCTCTCTGTTGTCTTTTGGTTGAAACCGTGGCTTAGGGAGACTGGCAGAGGTCTGATGCATTGGGACACAATGTGGCCAGGGTTTTGGCCAGGGTTTTGGACAGAAGGGGATTTTGGAGATCTGGGTTCTTTCAGGGGGAACCACAATAGAGGCCTGAGAGGCAGCGAGTGACCTGGGAGGAAGGGTGAGAGGAACTGAGAGTGTGCTGACTGCAGCGGGGAGCATACAATACTAATCTCAGGTTCAGGGAAATGGAATTAGAAATGACAAGCAAGCATCCCAGCTGCAGGGCACAGGACCATGGCCTGAAGATCTGGCTCATAATTCTGAAGACTCTCCCCGCTCGTCAGAGCTCCTAGCGCCTGGGGTTCCTTTGGGACTGGTCTTCAAAGTTGGAAATGTTTCAGAAATAGGACCTGGTCTCCTTTAAGGAAAACTCCGTTTTCTTTCCTCTTCCTCCTGTTTTATTTTTTGCCTTGCCCCCATTTGTTCCTCTGAGAGACAGTCACAGATGGGACCAAGCTGAAGTGTAGGCAGGAGGCCAGAGCCAATGCAGGGAGAGGAGTGGACCTTCTGTGGGAAGTGTGGGGCCAGGCCACCTGGGCCACGTGTGGCTGAGCTGTAGCCATTGACTCACCCTGTGGAAAGGTGAGTGCGGACTTGGGGAGAGCCCCAGGAAGCCTGCAGGGTGAGGGCAGCCAGAGCGAGATGTGTCAAGGGCAGGGCTGGGATGTGTCCTGGTGTCTCAGTGACACCACCACTTTTAGGAACCAATTTATAGCCTCAGTTCTGATACTTGAGTGTAAAGCAGAAGCTGTGGACAAGGGATAAGGGGCCGAAGGTGAGGAGTGGTACCAATGGGGTGTCTGTGATGTTACCTCCTCTTATGAGCGGGACATGTGGGGACTGTGAGATGTGGATGCAGAGCAGCAGGAGGCACCCTGTGGAAGCTGGTCTGTCCACTGTCTTCATGTCTGACCCAGGTGCACTTGAGCCAGCTGGGGTCCTGCATAGACAGAGGAAGTCCTGACTGTGAGAAGCAGACCCATTCCTGCAGGGACTGAGCTCTCCTGGGATACACATGTAACACACGAAGGGAATCACATTTATTTCCCCTTCCCAGCAGCAGGGGAACAGAGAGGACAGCTCTAAACCAGATGGCTAGGATTCCGCTGGAAAGAAGGCCCCACAGCAAACCATGAAAAGCAGTAGACCTTTTCTCCCAGGCCAAGCTGGCCCTGGAACATTTGTGCTTACAAAGATAATAGCTCCCAATAATTGTTCTCTTAACTTGTGCAATGCTTTTTCCATGCAGCTTCCCAATCATTTTCCCAATAGCCTGGTGAGGAAAGCACTGTGTTCTCAATTTTACACGATGGATCGGTTCTGTAGCTTGTTCACGGTCACGCAGCTTGTCACTGACAGCTGTTGGAACCGGAGTCCTTGCTGTCTGACCCAGGATGCAGCCCGCCTTTCTCAGCCATCAGAGTCGCTGGAGGACAGGAAGCCATGAGAGAAGCACAGTAGCCGCCCAGGGGAGCAGGAGCCCCTGTGCACTGGGGTGACTGAGCACCACACTTCCCGAACATCGTCTGTCCCTGTCACTGCGTTCCTCAGGGGACCCTACGACACCAGAGCATGTCCCCAGCATTGCAGCAGGTTAGGAAGGAGCCCAGAAATAGTTCTTAGTAAGGAATGAGAAAATCCACTGGCAGGTGTTGATGCGGCCTCTGGGGACAGTCAGGAAAGAAACGGAAACATTCAAAGGACTTTCTGTGGAAAACAGGCAGCTGTCTCCAGGCATTAGCAATAGATCGACATACAAGCAGGCTTGCGCTCACTGTGGGAAAATAAACTCTCAGAACTGGAGTTGTTCCTGGGGGAAATGGGCTGCCTCCATCCCAACACCTGCCAGGCATATGGGAACCATGGCTTCTGTTACAGGTAAGAAATTGGGCAGAGATGGCCTCCAAGGCCCCTCCTGATACTAAAATTTTAGCATCAAAACATCTGAGCGTAGATATCATATTTACGCCCCACCTACCTAAGGGCTTTGCCAGAATTGTTGAATAATTGAGTAGCTGGACCCTAGGGCTTCCAGTAACCAGGAGCTTGCACTTCTTCTTCTTCATTTTTTTTAAGTATGTTTTTATTAATTTTTAGAGAGAGGGGAAGGGAGAGGGATAGAGAGATAGATAAGGAGGCAGGAGCAGAGAGAGGAACATCATTGATCAGCTGACTCCTGAACATCCCGTATTAGGGATAGAGCCGCAACCTGGGCATGTGCCCTGACCAGGAGTCGAACCAGCGACCTCTTGGTTCATAGGTCCATGCTCAACCACTGAGCCACACCTGCTGGGCAGGAGCTCTCACTTCTAACAGACTAGGCTGAGACCCTGGCTCAGTCCAGCCATGTGGGCCTGCAGGGCAGAGGTCTCCTCGGGCCAAGCATTCACACAGACAGTGAGGAGATCAGAGCTGAAGGACTACCCTGCAGCCCTGGTGGATGCAGGGTATGTGGAGGTAGGCGTTCCTGCCCTGGGGCAGAACAGAGAAGCCCAGCCTCTGGGTGACACAGCTGCTGCCCACTGGCCCAGAAGGGGCAGGTGCCTGCCTGGAAGGGATGGAGGCTGGGGGTAGGCGGTGGGGGTGTCTGGAACTGGTTGTCCTTGGGGTGAGGTCTGAGATTCTGGAAAGCTCTTTACAGAAAACTTTCTCTACCTGCTTTTCAGGGACTCAGGTTCTTTCATGGGGAAGAGCCTTTGTTATACATGGAGAGCTCCAAGCATCAAATGCAAATGAACCTTGATCATCATGTGGCTCGAGAGGAGCCAAGCCCCTGAGCTAGCTTGTGAAGGGAAAGGTGGGGACTTCTGCACCCCTAAAGGGAGGGGCACTGGAGGCAGGGATAGGCTGCAGGATGAGGGGAGCAGTGGAGGCTTTGAGGACCGCTTTCACTCTCACAGCATTGCCTCAGCCAGAGGGAAAGGGTGGAAACTCTCCATTTTGAAAGAGGCCCCATATGACCGGCTAAAGAAGGTAGGTTTCTCAATTGCTGCATGCCTCAGGATTTGCTCTGGAATTTTGGCCCTGAAAGCTCTGCCTGGGAGACTTAGCCAACCTTCCAGGATCTCCTGAGGGATTCGAAAGCCCTGTATATAGGGAGTGTCTTTGATTGTCTGGGCGGACAGATCTCTCTGCTCCTGCCTCCTTATCGCAGCCACTTTGAACACCTGCCAGAGGGACCTTCTCCAAAGAGCACATGCCAGGCGCCAACAGTGGCTTTGTATTTACTGCAGCCCCGAAGTCTACAGGCTTGGCCCTGTCAGCAATTTTAATTTCCTTGGAAAATAGAAATGGAACAGATCCTTTTCCTAACAATTTCTTTTGCTCCTTAGGGATAGCAGAGTCACAGTTTTGATTTGCGTAGCTATGAAAACTCCCCCTATGATAAAAGGTATGATTACGCATTTAAACAAATGTTTTCCATGGCGGTTGGGATTTGGGGTTCCAAATCCATCCCCACAGGTGAAGCCTGTGACTTCCGGGTAAGGAAGGCCTAAGGCTCCCTTTGCTTGCAGAGCTAAGCCTCAGCTGCAAGGGTGGCCACAGCTCGCTCATCCTTCTAATGCCCACCTCTCTGAGTCGGGCTCTCCTTCACAGGGCACTGCTCCCTTCTGGTTGGCTTTTTTAAAAAATCAGGAATATCACCCCTTCCTCTTTTTTTTTTTTTTTTTTGCTATTCAAATTGTGCTCCTTCCTCTCTCCTAGCTGTGGTTTCTCCCTGTCTGGGAAGTCTGTCCCAATCTCTTCCCATTTGCTCCCTTTACATCTTAGAGCACTTGTGGTTTTTAGCACCCAAATTAGCTTGGAGTCCCCCCCCACACCCCCACCTTTCTGGTACACATTGAAAATCGGAGCAGTGTTCTTGCCTCGGTGGAGCAGTGTTCTTCCTACCTGGGGCTGTTTAGAAACCAGGCCTGGCGTTTTCCTCCAGTGGCAGGAATCCAGTTAGCCTGACTCCTCCCCACCCTGCAGCCCCTTATTCATGAAGATGTGGAAGGGGACTGATTTCTGTGATCAGTAAATTCGGGAAGAACAAACAGGGTGCAGGCAGCCCAGCTCTCCCCACTCAAGTCCTGGCTGCCAAGAATATTCTCTACTGTTCCTCCAGGGAAAAGTCTTCAATGCTTATGGGAGGGGTGTGCAAAGCTGCCTGATTCTGTGTCTCACTGTCTGCCATATGTGCTCTCTCATGAAGTTACAGCCTCCAGTTGAACTTTTATTGATAATAAAGGTATTATCTTGAGCCTCAATCTGCCATTCCTTTGTTTTATTTTTTCATTTAGTCCATGCTTGAATGACAAAAAGGGTTTTATTTATTAGAGGCCCTAAAACCAGGAAGCAATGGCTTTGGCATAGGTGAGTTGAGGCAGGTGGCACCGGCCACCCCAAGTGCATGCACCCAAAGTGCATGCTGCTGCTCCTTGTGCTGCTGTATCTCATTCATCCTGAACAGGCCGAACCTCAGGGCAGACCACTTCAGATGGACCCTCAGCCCCAAGGTGGGGTTGTGTGGTAAAGCAAATGCTTGGGCAGCATTCCTTTAGCTGCTCAAATGTCCAGGGCAAAGGGGGCATGGTGGTTTTGGCACTGTGAACATTTATCTCTTCCTTCTGATAAAAAATGGTCAAGAGGTTCAGCTGCTTGGGAAGGCTGCTCCCGAAACCAGAAACAGGACCAGGTCACCGGGGGCCCTGTCGTTTACCATGGCCAAAAGCCCCACGTCCAGCTCATCTGAGCACTGGACCCCTGTGTTCAATTCCGAGTTAAAAACAGAGAGGTCAGAACCAGGTTTCACATGATTAAGAATATAAATTTAGATTAAATATTTCCTCAGTCAGCACCTCACCTGCCTATTTTATTGTCCCCAGCTTATAGAGTTATGAAGTTCCAAGAGAATTGAGATACTGCTAATAGGTCAGTAAGAGATTGAATGAGTTTGGAATTAGAGTCCGATAACAGAATAACAACAACTGTGTGAAAGTCTTAAGTTGTTCTCAGGGGATTTAGGTATTAGGTGGATCAAAGAGCAACCGAGGCTAAAGGGAGAATAGTTAAGCTTCAAACCCTCCGTGTCTCGGCAGAGAATTAGACTGAATGACTGCCGGCATGCAGAGGCCTAAGGAAACCTGGTGTCCAGGTTTTGGGAGCCTTCCCAGCAAGACAGGTAGGTCTGTAAGTTAGAGTATCAAGCACAGTTCTTTGAAGAGTTTTCATGGACAGACTGTACTTAGGGATTGTCCCCAAGAAGTGAAATGATGCATTTGACTCCCAGAAAGCTTTGCATCTGCATTTCCCTGTATATATCCATGTGCACACCCCTCCCCTTCTCCCCAATCCACCACCCCCCCCGCCCCCCTTGCCTTCTGGTTCTGCATCTCCTGCCCTTAGCCCAGGCGCTCGTTTGCCTGGGACTTTTTCAGATTTAGCAGCGGGAGTCTAGCATTCTGGGAAACCTCTCAGCCCTGGGCAAACCCAGATGACTGGTTACTCTATGGTGTGTCATATGAAGGAGGTTCGTGAAATGTTTACTGCGTGGATGAGGGCGTATGAGCAAGTGTATGACATCAGCACAAGTATCAAGCAGAGGGAAAAAAAGCACAGCTTTAGCCGGAAATGAACTTGGGTGAGAATTCTCACTCCCACGTACTGTGTGACCTTTAATAAGTTTTAGTCCTCTCTGACAGGTGATACATATACAACATCTGAGATAATGCTTTAATATCAGTGCTCAATAAATGGTAGCTATTATATGATTTGAGGCATAAAAGTGATAATTTTGATAAAGCTGTAACCAGTTACTCCTGATTCTAAAAGAGCTAGACAGAGACCTACAGTCTATGAGACCAGAGACCCTTCTGAGCTCCTGTCTAGTGTAGTTTTATGACTGGAGTCTTTTTAGACTTTGCACATTTGAGGTATCTTTGTGTTGCTCTTAATGCCACTGTGAAGACATGTCAAAGAGGAGGAAAAGCAGTGGGGCTTCCCCTACTCTTCCAAAAGCTCTTCCTTCAGGAGTTCCTTTTAGGAGCTCAGGGTGGCCAGTGGGGAGCTACCACTTGGTGTGACGTGGATGGAAGGTGACTGGCCCATGCAGTGGAGGACATAGATTCATAGGCTTGAAGAATATTAGAGATTGGAGGGTCTCTGAGTTCATTTGGTTCAACTACTTCACTTTATGTGTGAGTAGTCTGGGTGAGGCCAAGCGGTGAGTGATTATCCCATAGCATACTTTGAGTGAGTGGGGAGCCAGGACCAGAACTGAGGTCTCCTGGTAGCTAGTGATCCTATTCTCCACCTCATGTACTGCTTTCTACTGCCCCATGGCCATACCTTCCTTCATCTTCATTCTTGTCCAGAGCAAAATTTTAGGCTGGAATTGTACTAGTTTTCTATTTTTGTGAAACAAGTTACCAGAAACATAGTGGCTTAAAACAACACATCTCACAGCTTTTGTGGCCCAAAAGTCTCAAAACCATTGAGCTACAGCCTCTGCTCAGGGTCTCCCGAAGCTGCAGTCAAGATGTTGGATCGGCTGTGTTCCTTTCTGGAGCTTGGGGTCCTCTTTCAAGTCCACATGCTTGGTGGCAGGTTAGTTCCTTGGGATTGTGGGCTTGAGGTCTGTTTTTTTGCTGGTTGTCAGCCAGGAGCTGCTCTCAGCTCCATGAGGACACTCACAGCTCCTTGCCGTGTGGTCCTCTCACAGGGTGGCAGCTGACTTCTTCATGCCCAGCAGAAGAATGTCTCCCTCCAGAAAGGGACCAGGCCCTCTTTAAAAGGCTTCAAACCTGATTAAGTCAGGCCCACCCAAGATAACTTTCCCTTTGATCAGTTCACAGTCAACTGGTTTGGGACCTTAATTATATCTACAAAATACCTTCACTGTTGTCAAATCATGTCACATAATCACAAGTGTGACATGCCATCACATTCATGGTCCATGACGATGTCCTGCCCACGTATCAGGGAGAGGGACTTACGCAAGGTGTGTACACCGGGGGCAGGGATCTTGGAGGCCATCGTAGAATTGTCACAGGGTATGGATCAAGGAAGACTTCTCCTAAGAGGGGATGCCTGAGCTGAGCACTGGAGGATGGCATGAGGATTTTGGTTTTCCCACTAACCTGGGGGTAACTTGAGGATATATTATCATGCTTCTCTTATTTAAATTCCTAATGCTTAATACAGTGCCTGGTATATATCATTAGGTATACATCCAAAAAAAAAAAAAATCAGCATGAGCTACTCTTAGAGACTGGATAAAGCATTTGAGTTCTAGGAGCTACCATGGGTCAGGTTCAGGAGAAAGCAGAACAAAGGTTGTGTAGCCTCTATGACAGTTTGGTCCACATGTTTGTCAATAAGTTGAGACTCAGATGTCCAGATCTGGTTACATCTGCCCGTAGTGTTACCAAAGCATCCTACGTACCATCTTCCAGCAAGCTTTGGATGGACGACCCCAGGGTTTCTGCTGCTGACCTGGCTGATTATTTGCCGTGTGTTCACTGGGTTTCCTTGGCTCCCAGAGGCCTCTGTGCCTACTGATTTCGGAGACCTCATGGATTATTATCCCAGGAATCAAGTGATAAGTTTTTATCATTTCCTTAAAGGAGAATCAGGATTATAATTCCTGTTCTTTAATCTTAAAATGAGCTTCAGTGAAGAGGAGGAAGGAATTTGCTTAAGCCAGACCCCATAGCTAAAGGTTAAAAATGCCTAGATTCTCTGAAAGGTTTAGTTAAAAGCATTTCTACTGTTCATCTCAGCTGAATGGAAGGGCACTTTGTTACAGAACACATGACAGCGCCAGAAAATAGCAACCTCTATGGCTTGCTGACACTGGGAACACAGATGTAGGAGGGGAAGCAGTTTTGTGAAAAGCTACCTTATTTGGAAAAAGTCTTGGTTGCAGTAAAATTGTGTTTTTTTTTTTAAGGCCCTTGAGCTTTGTAAGTTTGGAAATGAAAAAATGAAATTTCTATTCCTCAGCAGATCTACTTAGTGCATGTATGTGGGAGCCATGATAAGAGGGCTTCATTGACTGTGGTTTTTTTTTTTTTTAATATGGGATTGAAAATGTCTAATTTTGATGGAAATTTAATTTAACTATTTATCCACCTTCCATATTTTCTGTGTCCCTTTCTCTAAATTATTATTTTCTTCTCTTTTCCAGTAACTTATATATAAATAAAATTATAAATGTACTTTATTAAAAATAGCAATGAACACACACCTCCCCACCCCCCACTAGCACCATAATTTAGGAAAGTTCCCAAAAGTAATGTCTTTCTTTATTCCAAAGGTATGTATATGTATGTATACTAGTATATTTAATATATTTAGTTATTTCTAGAATTCCATTGTCAGGGCCTATCTCAGACCAACAAACTGAAGGATTACAAAATTTTCTAGACCTAAGATTATATCCTCTCAGACTAAGAAACATAGCCTGTTGAGTTACTCTGTCCCCATAACTTTGTACAGTAACTAATGTTTATTATGTCAGTTTGATATAAAGGACTAGGGCCTGACCGGTGTGGCTCAGTGGTTGAGTGTCGACCTATGAACCAGGAGGTCATGGTTCGATTCCCAGTCAGGGCACATGTCTGGGTTGTGGGCTTGATCCCCAGTAGGGGGCATGCAGGAGGTAGCGGATCAATGACTCTCTCTCATCATCGATATTTCTATCTCTCTCCCAAACCCTTTCTCTCTGAAATCAATAAAAATATATTCTTTAAAAAGAGGATAGGGAAAACTGGATTTCCCTTCAAATATCTCAGCCTCAGAATCTCTGGAAGGCAAGGATTTTTTAATATAGCATTTCTGAAACTTGTAAAAGGACCCAATGAATTGCTTGTTAAAAACATAGTCTGAGTAGATCTTTCTGGTCTGTAAGAATTCATGTTTTAAATGAGCATCCCAGGGATTCTGATTTAGGAGGTCCATATTTGGAGCAATATGACTGATAACATAGTTCAGGGGTGCAGGGCCATTTTTAAGGAAAAAAAATTAAGTTTACAAAGGGTATGTGTGTGTATATATATATATATGTATATATATATATATATGCATTAGGTTCATTGTAAGAACAATTATACACATGATTGTTGACTCCCTGGTGGAATCAATCACTGTTGCCCATGCTGTTGTTTTTAGATACGTGTTGTTCCACCCCCAGCCTCACACGACTCCAAAAGCAAGCATTCTGAATTTATATTCTCAGAGGTCTTCACGACACTCAGTGAGCTCTAAAGCTTCTCTTCAGTAATGTTCTTAATCTCCATCTCTCCTATGCCTTTCACTTACATTCCGTGTGTGTGTGTGTGTGTGTGTGTGTGTGTGTGTGTGTGTGTGTCAAAGAGAGATAACTCATAACTCTGGGGCTCTAGAAAAGTCCATTTGCTTAAAAAGCAAGGCCCTTTCTCCCAGCATTCTGAATTCTTTCTTTGGGTTAGGGGCAGAAGCAAGAGTACCAAGTGACACTTTTAGCTTCTGCTAAACGCATTTTTTTTTTTTTTTGTAGAAGATCCAAAACATGCCAGGGCCCTAACTTTAAAGATTTCTTCCTATTTCCTCCTGTAATCTTGACCAGGTTGTCTGCATCCCTTAATCAAGTGCTCCAGAATTCCATGAACTGAAGTTGGATGGCTTTCATGTAAAGCGAAATGAAAATCTCCTTAGCCCCTCCATGCTTTTTGCTAACAACTCTTTTTGAAAAGGAGGAAAGGAATGACTTCTTCAAGTAAGCTAGATGTGTTATGAGATGGGCTCACTTCACCCTCTCCCTTGGAGGTCTCATCTACTCTGTTGACTTCAGGTGACCCACATGGAAGCTTTCCAGCCCTATAGCTCTGGCCTTGACCTTTCTTCTCAACTTCAGCCCTACACTTCTGTCTGACTACTGGCCATTTCCACGGGCCTGGCCTTAGCTGGAAGTCACTCCGCCTTCTCTATTTGTTACTCATTCCCAACACTTAGGCTTGGAAATAGGAAGTCATATTTCACTCCTCATTCTTTCGTAATTTTATAAATGGTCACTCACAAAGTTCTGTTGTCCTTCATAACATCTTTGATATACATCTCTTTTTTTTTTCTGTTGCACATCCTAATGCATGCTCTTAATATGTCACATCTGAAATACTGCAAGATACCCTTAGACCCTGAATGTCAATCTCCACTCGTTAATGACTAGTCTGACACAGAAGTGCAAACCCACATATGATAGATGGAAAGAGACCTGGATGTTACTTACCTCTTGGGAAAAGAATCTGTCCTGAGATTTTTGATAGGTTTTAAAAATTCTAGATTCCAAGTTCTCCACACATAACTCACCTGTTTGTAACAGTAAGTATGTCCACATTTTGGAGAGCTTTCCCTGCAGCAACCTTGGCTGAAGGTTGTTTAGCTGTCTCCTTGTTCCACACTTGGCTGCTTTGTGCAAGCCCAGCCACTGTCTCTGCCAGCCCCATCTGGTCTGTCCCAGCCCAGAGCCTTCAGACCTCCATGCAGGAGATAGGAGCAAGGTGAGATGGTCTTGAGAACTCTTGGGAAAGCTTGGGAGTCAGGTAGTCAAGTAGGAATCAACCATTGAACATGGGGGATGGCTGTACATAGGACCATTGTATGATCTTAGCCATGTGTAACATGGGTGTTAGCTGGAGTTCCTGTAACTGTTGTGATCTGAATTAAATTGCCCCGAATCTCCCAACACCATAGACTGTGGAAATCCTAAGCCCTCCTCTGAATTTCTGCTGTACCTCAAGTGGTATCTGTTTTCCTGGCTCCAGTCTTTGGATTCTGGCTTCTTTTCATGCTGCCTGTGTCCTGTTTCACATGGGAACCTCATCCTCTTATCTAGTTTTATCTCCAAACTCATGCAAGTGCCAGTGAGTTTATAGACTTAGGGGGCAAGTATTGGTGTCTGGTGTCGTTTTCTGCCCTTCTACTGGGTCCCTCTCTTCTCCCTATCTGTGCTTTCCTGCTTTGCCTACCACCTGAGATGCCTTCAGAAACTCCAAATTCTTTCATTTGTTTTACCGATTTCCTTTCTTCTTTAAGTCTCAGTGCCAGCTAATCCTTAGTTTATAGATTGAGTGTAGAGAGGTGGAGAGTCCATTCCTATTCAAGCACTTAACATTCACCACCCCACCCCCTGGCCAAGTCTCTCCTTTCCTTGACATGAATTGTGATGTTAGCTGCTAAGATTAAAACATTTTCTCCATGTTAGGATGTACAATCATGATATATATCATATGAATATGCATATATGTATATGTTCAGAATACATACATGAGAAAAATCGCAAATAGAAAATATTCTCTCCCTCTCACACACACACACACACACACACACACACACACACACACACACAGAGGAAATATACCAAAATGTTAACAATTCTGGCAATTGTCACCTCTGAGTGGTGGGATTATGGGTGGTTTTTATGTTTGTTTTTATCCTTTACAACAAGGGTTGGGAACCTTTTTTTCTGTCAAGGGCCATTTGGATATTTATAACATTATTTGCAGGCCATAGGAAATTACCAACTTAAAACTTAGTCTGCTATATTTGGTCAAACTTTTAATTAACTCACTCTAATGCCTTGGCAGGCTAGACCAAATGACTTCGCAGACCTCATAGGGCCCACGGTCCAGACATTGCCTACCCTTGCTTTACAGCATGCAGTTTTACATCTGTTTAAGCATGTATTATATTGTAATACAGAAAGCTATACAATATATCTAAACTGTAACAGAGGGGGTGCACTGAGGGATCTAAAAGCCCACCTGCTGTCACAGAGAGTGCATTGCCCTAGGACGCAGAGGAGGGGACCCTAGTCATGGCCCAGTTCATTGTGACCTTCCTTTCTCCTCTCTGAGCTCTTGTGGACAAAGAACTAACTGACCATTGGATTTGACTGGTGGAGGTTTTGGGTGACTTTGAAAAAGCTGTTTGAATACAATGGTGGGGACAGTTCTGATTTCCAGTGGGAATATATACATACATATATATATATGTATATATACTTATAGGCACACCCTGTTTTATTATGCTTTGCTTTATTCCACTTCACAGATGTTGCTCTTCCTCCCTCCCTCCCTCCCTCCCTCCCTCCCTCCCTCCCTCCCTCTCTCTCTCTCTCTCTCTCTCTCTCTCTCTCTCTCTCTCTCTCTCTTTCTTTCTTTCTTTCTTTCTTTCTTTCTTTCTTTCTTTCTTTCTTTCTTTCTTTCTTTCTTTCTTTCCTTCCTTCCTTCTTTCCAAATCGAAAGTAAGCCCCCCACGAGCAAAAAGATGATGGTTCGATTTATTGAGATACTTTCTTGCGGTGGTCTGGAACTGAACTGTGATATCTCCAAGTTATGCCTGTATAGTCTGTTAGAGGGATGAGACCCTATAATACCTGGAGAATGTGGAATATCTATTTCTTTATTTTCTGGATATAAAAAATCATCTAATGTGGTCCTCTGAGTGAGAGGTGGGTAGGGCAAAATGGCCTCATTGTGGGTTTTGGAATGCTTTACAATTTTCCTCTGGGAAAGGCACATTATAACTTCCTTGCTGCAGTTGATATTTATTGATTTTTTTCTGTCATTGGTGAAGGTGATACTATTTATCACCTGGAGCAGGCCCATGAGTTGCTTCTGCTAACTAGACCAGGCTTTGAAACGTGCTTCCACATTCTTCATGTGGCTCATCTTATGACAAGGGGACCCATTTTCAAGACAGTCAACCAAGGGCGTGTTTGTGGTGTTGAGAATAGGATTTCAATTCAGATAGATATAGTTCTGATTCCCAGATTATCACTTACTGGCTTGCTGCCTTGGGAAATGCTTAATCTTCAGAGCCTCAGTTTCCTCATTTGTAAGTGGGGGTCCTGGTGCCTGCCTCATCAAGTAGCTGGTATGAGATGAGGCAGCATATGCACATTAAGGGCTTGCACCCATCAATGTCAGCTCTCCCTCCCTTTGGAACAGGCTTTTCTAAACTTGCCCTTGGTGTTAGATTCACGACCTTGGCCTCCTTGGCAGCACCAGCCAATGTGTCCAGTGGATCAGGTAAGCCATCCATAGTGTTACATACCACTTCTATTCTGAGGTATTTTTGTCACGGTGTTATATTATTTGGCAGCTCTCCTTTAATTTAAGGGAAGACAGACTTTTCTGCATCACGTGAAAATCGCTTCCTGGAACATTGTTTTCTCAGTCTGATACAGAGGTAGAAGCTGACCATATGGCATGGTGTCAGCTATGCAGACAGGCCCCTGATCAGCCAGCATCACACATCGGGTTGACAGGAGCACCCACGGGGGGCTGGACACAATGCCCTCAGGAATCAACAAGAAAGGTTTCATTTAATTCTAACTTTGGCTTTCGCACTTTCCTCTCCACCTCCAAGATAAACATAAAGCATCCCATTAGGCAGGGAGGCACCAAAGAAAGGATATTAAAGGTATCCCAGCTTTCTACCCGCATGTGGGTGACAGAGTCCCAAAGTGAGAGAGGTCTTCATTCTCTAAAGGAAGCAGAGACCCAAAGCCAATATTGCAGCAAAAATTACGCAGGGAAAACCAGAAGGTGGTGCTGCTGCTCCATGCGTCTCTTCAGAGGCCCACTAATGTGGGTAGAGAAAGTTGCTTTTCAAATGAAGTGTTTTAACGATGCCCCTGCAAGCGTCTGCTAAAAGGAGTAGCCCCTGAGACGGGTAAGATTCCTCAGGGAAGGAACAACCTAAGACAGGCACAGTCGCAGAGGGGCCATCAGGAGAGAACTTGGGGATCATCAGAGGTGGGGCACAGACCCCCACCCTCCCAACCTTGCAGGGGCCTGAACCCTCGCCCCGTCTGAGGGAGGTCTCCTGCTCCCATGGCTGCTTTGCTTCCCACGCCCAGCTCAGATCGGGACACAGGTGACAGACAGTGTGACTTGGCCCAGCGCAGATTGGGACCCAGGTAACAGACAGAGACTTGGCTGACAGCAGCTGCCCTATATCTAAATCCAGCCTAGCACCAGGAATGCTCAGGGCCTACTCAAGAATGCAAATAATCCTTTCCACTAATATTTACAGGGTAAACTAAGATTGTTGGTAGAGTATTAAATTTGACAGTAAAATAATAATCAAGTTTTCAGATTAATTTAAATAGGCTAATTCAAATAAGTGAATATTCAAGAAAATTTAATTGTACTGGACAAAAAGCTGTTCCTAAAGTGGTAACTAAAATTTCTATTGGTAGTTCATCTCATGGTAAAATTCCTGAACATGCAATGAAACTAAAGCAGTCATATTTTTGTGCAAAAAGTTAAAATTTAAAGTTATCAAGACTGCATTATAAAATTTACAAAAGCCTCCATTAATCAAAAAAGGGGGGATAGTAGGGTAATATCATGTAAGGAAAAATATCCTATAAGTAAATTACATCTAGAAAATTTTTACTTTACAAAATTAATTTCTATTTGTAATGCTAACAGCAAAACACACATGGTGTCTAAATAAGACAAAGGAAAATCGTTTGGGCAAAAATAAAAAGGATCCCAAATCAATTATATAGAAAAGATTCCTTTATTAACTTTTGGTCGAGAATATGTTTGTATATTTTCAGAAAACAACTCCAAGACCATGTGGATTCCTGCAACAGAGAGGAATTGACAGGTCTGCTCCAACCATGAAGACAAGAGGAGAAACAGTCCAGAGATGGAAGACGCTGACGACGCCTTGCCACGCTAGCAGTCAGAAGCTGTGCGACGCAGCACTTGCCTAGGACCAAACCAGAGAGGGTTGGACCTGCATTGCCACCATGTGCCCACCATCCAGATATCATTGCTGACATGTACACATAAGGAACTGTTTGACATTGAAACGGGGAATCAGAACTGTTGGACATTGAAATTGGGACTCAAACATTTTTTGTTATTATATGTCTATTTCTAGTCTGCAGAGGCAAGATTTTTTAAAGGAAAGAAAAGGGGGAAAAATAGATACAGAAGCAAAGAAGCATTGAACAGACTGTCAAACTACAGTGGGAAGGCAGAGGAGTTTTTGGGGGGAGGGGGGCTGTAAGAGATCAACCGAAGGACTTGTACGCATGCATATAAGCATAACCAATGGATAAAAGACACTGGGGGGGGGGGCAGGTAAAGGCATGTACTGTGGGGAAGGGGAGGGTGGGGGGAGGTCAATGGGGGAAAAAAAAAAGAGACATATGTACTACTGTTTTTAATACTTTAAACAATTAAAAAAAATGTAAAAAATAAAAAAAATAAAAAAATAAAAGGAGTAGCCCCTGATTATGTCAGTCATAAGTAAGCTCCTTTCGGAGGGGGCTTCGCTTATTTGACCTTAGAAACTAAAGGCTTAGCTCTGCCAAAAAGAATGGAAGTCAGAGGGAGGTTTGCAAACAGCAGAGCTTTCAATTCCCCCATGAAAAAATAAGGTTAATGGTCTGGAGACAGCAAGCAAAAAACAGCACAACTAAAGATATTAGCCATGGAGAGCTCCGAGGTTAATGTGGATGATAAGAGCCACAAAAACCGACTACATGCTAATTTGGTTTGTTAACTTATTACAGCTTTGAGAGAATATTTTTTTTTTTCCTCTGGACTGGATGAAGAATTCCCTCGAGGAATAGCAGTTTTTGTATCAGGAGATTAAGTAGCATAGAAAATTACAGCCCTGCATTTGTGCTATTTGAGTTAAGATGGTGTCAGCATTCCTTTTTTAAGCCATTATTTTCAACGGTGTGAGTTCTCCTGCGAATACAGATGAAGCCTGGGTATCACCTCAGTGTAGGACTTGTGCGGTGTGGGTAGGTCATGTAGACAACCAAAGTCACTGCAGGGGAGGTGGGCTATTGGAGTTGACTCACTCTCACTCAAACAAAAAAACACACACAATAGAAGTAAGTTAAAAATCCGCTGCAGAGATATGTAATGAGTTGGAAAAAACGTTGCAAGAAGACTAGTAGTGCAAAGACTTAGTGCTCCTGCATAACAACAGAACTGACAATGCACCTTTTTAGCATTTAATGATTACTTGGGCCCGTGGCCTGTGAAGTGAGGGAGATTTCCAGGAGACCAGAATGGCCCTGAAGGGTGTCTGGGCAATAAGTAAGCTCACAGGTTAGCGCCCAGCTATGAGCACTACTCTGGAAGGTCAGCTGGCTGGGTAGTATGATAACATAGCCAAGGTGTCTGACCATATCCTACCTAATAAAAGAGTAATATGCAAATTGACCATCACTCCAACACACAAGATGGCTGCCCCCATGTGGTCAAAGATGGCTGCCCCCCTGTGGACACAAGATGGCCAGCACAAGATGGCCAGCAGGGGAGGGCAGTTGGGAGGGACCAGGCCTGCAAGGGAGGGCAGTTGGGGGCAATCAAGCCTGCAGGAGAGGGCAGTTAGGGGTGACCAGGCCGGCAGAGGAGGGAAGTTGGGAGAGACCGGGCCTGCAGGGGTGGGCAGTTAGAGGTGACCAGGCCTGCAGGGTAGGGCAGTTAGGGGTGACCAGGCCTGCAGGGGAGGACAGTTAGGGGCAATCAGGCTGGCAGGGGAGTGGTTAGGGGGTGATCAGGCTGGCAGGCAGAAGCAGTTAGGGGCAATAAGGAAGGAAGGCAGGCGAGCAGTTGGGAGCCAGCAGTCCTGGATTGCGAGAGGGATGTCCAACTGCCCATTTAGGCCCGATCAAGTTTAAGATCTACCGGGATTGGGCCTAAACAGGCAGTTGAACATCCCTCGTGGGGTCCCAGATTGGAAAGGGTGAAGGCTGGGCTGAGGGACACTCCCCCACCCAGTGCACAAATTTCGTGCACCGGGCCTCTAGTGTATATATATATATATATATATACAAAAAGAATATGAGATGCCATATATATACATATATGGCATCTCATATTCTTTTTGTGTGCTCATGGCATTCATAAGGGAGGGAAGGTAATAAACACTCGCAGAGGTTTTATTACAGTCCAAACTCTTCTATATATTTAACTTACCTACTCCTACAACCAGCCCTTTGTAATAGGATAAGGGTGGGGAATGTCCGGCCCTGCCAAGGCATTAGGGGTGAGCTAATTAAATGTTTGACCAAAGATAGCAGGCTAATTTTTAAGTTGATAATTTTGTATGGCCCGCGAATGTTGGAATGGTGTTATAAACATCCAGATGGCCCTTGGCAGGAAAAGGTTCCCCACCCCTGTAATTATTGTTTCCGTGTGAGGGGTGAGAAAAGTGAGGCTTTAGGAGGTGAAGCAAGCTTCCCTGAGGGTCAGTTGGTGAGTGCCTGGAATTTAAGTTTAGGATGATCTGGTCTGAAGCTCAGGATCGTTCCACTGTAATGCCTCACATATCTGTACTTTAGAAGATATTTATTCCCTTTCCATTTCTATCTGGTTTTGACACGGCTGCTTACTCTCCGTTGCCTCACCTATAGAATAAGGATAATATTACCAGCTGCTCAGGGTTGCTGTGAAAGACAACTTAGCACAGTGCCTACCACACAGAAAGGACTTCACCTCTGGGCCCCACCGCTACTACTGGTACGTTTGGGACGGAATGGAAAGCAAGGCCGTAGTAAACAATGTGCTTTGATTGCAACTAGACCTCTCAGCATTTACAGGGATTGTGCCTCAGAAGCCTTAGTTTCCTCAATTTTCTCAGATTCATGAGGTGCAAGAGTAGAGTGCATACATTGATTTTCCAGCCAATAAGTAGACAAAGACCAAGAAAGGAAAGCAGGCATGGATAATTGCATGTCGATACTCTGAGAAACAAGGTGATTGCCGTAATTGAGTGGAACCAGAAGAAGTCACGTGTGTGATTATCTGCTGCCCTCAGGGTGTCTGTCACTACTGCTCTTCATGGTCTTTGAATGGACTAGGGGGGATTGTGTAAATATGATACCTTCATTTTAAATCAGGAGGGTCCATTTTATAGAGGGACCGATATACACACGCAATAAAGTGGTTTCAGAGAAACAAAAGCCACCAGTGGTTTTGACAATAAGTCTAACTATGTACCTGGGGCTCGGCCTTTCACATGCCCCAAACGCCTCTCCTGGGTTCATGGCGCCCATGAAGGAGTTCCTTTAGGCGCTGGACTGTGGAGGTCACAAAGACGCTTTGGGGACAAAGAATCTCCAACTGGGGGTGTTAGTTTGACAGTCTGGAAGGAGGATGCATTTGGTAGGGAAAAAGTGGAAGTAGAAGAGAGAAGGGGAAAGAGGGAAGGGAACGGGCAGGGTGAGAATACAGAAGAAGAGCCAGGAGAGGCACCTGTGCCCAGAATTGGAAGTAGAGAAGGAAGAATGGCCCGGAGGAGAACCTGCCCAGGTTGTATGTTTTTAGGCAGTCACGTATGAGAAATTCCTGCACATGGTTTCAAACTCACAAAGCCTATGAGCTTCATTTTCTTTCTTTTTTTTTGTTTTGTTAATCCTCGCTCGAGGATATTTTTTCCATTGATTTTTTTTTTTTTATAGAGAGTGGAAAGGGGGGCAGTGGTGGGGGAGAGAGAGAGAGAAAAAAAAACACTGATGTGAGAGACACATTGATTGGTTGCCCCCCAGGGCTGGGGATTGAGCCTGCAACTGAGGTACATGCTCTTGACTGGAATCAAACCCGTGACCCTTCAGTCCTTGGAGGGATGCTTTAACCACAGAGCCAAACCAGCTAGGGCAGCCCATGAGCTTCAAAGACAGAAATTTCCTAGGAAGGATCTACCTTTATGTGCCTGACGATGTGCTCTTGCACTCATTAGCTACACTAACCCAGTGCCATGCCTGTTGCCTTTTCCCATATTAGGCCTGAGGAAACCAGCTCTCAGCCTTAGGTCACATGGCAAAGGTTTTAAGCCTACCCCTCGCCTGGGTTCTCTCTCACCAGCTCAAGGCTAGGAGGCCTCTCTGAGTGCCCGTTGTGCCGCTCAATGCTGATTAGCACCACTTTGCTCTGAGGATGGTTATGAGAATAAAAATGCACAAGATAACGTTTCTCTAAGGCTCTTCAAGCAGGGGCTCGTCCGTATGAGTGCTCAAGAAATGGAAGGTTATCTTCGCTCCCTCATTAAGCAGTCAGAGCGCATGTAGACAAATGCCTCCTGGGCTTGATTCAAACCCTTGTTCTTTGGGAGGAAAAGTTTTTTACAGGAGAAAAACTTTAATTTTATGAACTAGCCTTTAGGAGACCCGGGGGTGGAGTGCTGAGAATCGAGTTTCTCCGTTTCATTACCAAGAAAAAGGACGGAAGCTGCTGGACAAGCCTGGCGATCAATGACAGGTGTGTGTCGGGAGCTGTGTTTACTGGGACACCAGGTGGAAGCACAGCCGTACTGAGAGAATGTGAATTGTGTTCCTTAATGACTCCAGCCCTCTGGACTCAGGCGGATGTGTGGGAGGGGGGCTCCTGTGAGCCTCATCATTGCACCTCCTGAGAGATTTCCGTTCATCTCCCGGAGCTCATCTCCATGCCACGCAGGTGAGTAAACCATGTGCCTTTGGAGTGGACAGTGCTTGAGATTTGGAAGAAGGAATCAGCTCCTGTTTAATGCAAAGGAAAACACCGAAGCTAAGTAGAGAACACCGCGTGGGTTAATAAGGCCAGTGTTGACAGAGCCTAAAATTGCTTCCACAATTAAGGAGCCCAAGGAAATCTATATGTGTGTGTCTCAATGAGGACACACACAATAGAGATGAACACTCTGTTTTTCTAAAAATACAAAAAGGAAGGCTTCCCTTCCCTCATTTTTACAAGGGAGGGAACAGACTGGCAGCCTCTCTGCCCAGCCTGTTGGGGAGCGACCAGGTAACATCCAGCCAGGCCTTGGCACATTCCTCGGCATGAAGGGAAGACAACCCTTATTTTTCTGGGGCTCGGCTCCTCGCAGTTAATCAAGTGCTGTTCTGTGGCTACTGCAGCTGTCTTTTACAGAATAGAACACTGAGCACAGAGAAATCCGAGTGCTGGCCGGTGAGAGGCAGCGTCTGCATCCTGCTCCCGGCTCTGCCTCCAGGGAGGGCGCAGGGACTCCAGGGGTTGGGAGCCAGCAGCTCCGCAGTGCCCGATGTTCTGTAGACTTTCAGGGTGGCCCCGACACCCTCTGGGCATAGCAATGGTGTCACGTCACAGACATGGCTGGGGCTGGCCTGGACTCCTTTCCCTCAGCCCTAATAAGATCTCTCAACACAGAGCTTATTTGAATGGGCTTACTTAGCTTTTAGAAATAGAATAAGCACCAAATCAGCAGCTTCATAAAGATGTAGGACCCCCCCTTCCCCCCCGCCCCGCCCCATGCTACTAAAATGCAGCCGGGAGGCTGGGCCTTTGGGGCACCCTCCCCAGAGTTCACTCGAGCACACGGTCCCCAGTGCTTTCAGATCTCATTCCTCCGCATCCTCCCCATTTGTGATGTCCTCGAGGGGCCTCCCATTCCTGGGTGCTTTCTGAAGCCAGCTGTCCATGGCTTCTCGGTAAAGGGGGAGGAAGGGACTGCAGTTCCTTTCTTCTGGGTGAGGCATCCTGGTCTTTGTCTTCTTTGTCTCAGTCTTCCCGTCAGGAGCTCTGAACTGGGTCCACCCCTGGGCCTCTAAGGGCCCATAGCCCCCAGGAGTTGCCTATAAATTCTGCACATGTTTCTGAGAATAGGGCCTATGGCCTTAGTCAGCTTCTCCAGGAGGTGTCATGTCTCCCCAGAAACACAGGTCTCAGGCTCTCAGCATCTCCCCTGGGGAGCAGTCTCGGGTGTGCTTTGGGTCTTATCTTTTCCTAATACTTGTGTCTCTGTTGTGTATTCCACACTGTTTTAGAGTTTAGGTCTCTAATGGATAAGGATGCCAGTTTGTTGCTGCCTACTTATTTTGGACTAAGCATGTGGGAAAGATTTTGTGAAGAGTAACTACGTCTTTTTATTTTCCTAAAGTTGAGATTGCATGTCTATTACCCGTGAGCCAACACCGATCTGTGAACAATGCTTCTTTAAATGATCGCTAACATTTTTAAATGGGGCCAACAGTCAGAAATCGGGGGGGGGGGGGACATTTACATTGAAATTAAGATTGTTGGGGGGAGAAAGAGGCAAGATGGCGACTGGCAGGAAGGTAGGGAGGGAGAGTGTGTGAGAGAGTGAGGGAGCGATAGAGGTGTGTGTGGACGTGTGTGTGTGTGTGTGTGTGTGTGTGTGTGTGAAATAGGGACAGTTAGACCCTGCAGTTCTTCCAGGGGGCTGCCAATCTGGGCAGTCTTAGACTGCAAAACCCTGTGGCCGCCGCAAACACTCCGGGGAGGACACCGGCGGCACAGAGACCACGCCATCTTGAAGAACAGAACTGCTTGAGACTAGGATCCTAGCCTCGCCACCACCCAGTCTGGTCTCGGAAGCAAACCAGGACCCTACAGCCGCTCTGGTAGAAGACCTGCCACCACAGCTGCAGACCCAGGGACACCAGGACTCCAGGCACCTGGCTGCAGATTTCTGTGAGTCACAAAGCCAATCCCCCTTCCCCGCCGCCCCAGCGGCAGCAACATAGAAACTACCAGACCCCAGCCACAAAATAAGGCTTTCTACACACACAAAGCAGTGGCGACTCTGCCTGACTTTGAACCTTGGTGTCAGACATGGAAAGTTTGCTTCCCGTGACTCATCTCTGCACCCAGGCAGGGAGACTGAGTGGAATTCGAGCCTAGCTGCTCATCCCTAGGGAGGTGGTCTTTTGCGACCAGATCCCGCGCCCATGCAGGGCAGGGAGACAGAGCTGAACTTGAGCCCGGACTTGTGAACTCGGGGAATTTGTTTCCCGCGACTCGTCTCCATGCCCAGGCAAGAAGGCAGTCCTGAATTTGAGCATAGGTCCACGACCTTGGGGAGATTGTCTTCTGTGACCAGATCCTACACCCACGCAGGGAGACATCACTGAATTTGAGCCTGGGGGTGCAAACCCAGGGAGTTTGTTTCTTATGACCAGACCCTGAATCTTAGCAGAGAGGCTGCGGTGAATTTGAACCTGGATGTGTGATCTCAGGGAGTTTGTTCCCCATGACCAGACCCTGTGCCCACACAGGAAGGCAGCGTTGAATTTGAGCCTGGGTACATGTACACAGGGAGTTTGTTTTCCACAGTGCACACCTGCATGACCAAACCCCACACTCACACTAAGGGGCAGATCCACCTGACTTTGATTCAGGGCAAGCACACACAGAAGGCTGTTTACCACAGGGCAGAAGTGGACCTCCTGCCAACACAGTGTTACTGAGCAACCCGGTCTCCCAAGCAGATCGGGGACCCTGGATCTCCACACAAGAGGCAGCATTGAGCACCAGTGACTAGACTCCGTTCCTCATTACGTGCTCCTGAGATCCCTGATTCCCAGTACATTCACACTAAGAGCCAGTGACTCCGATTCTTGGCGCATGTGCACACAGGGACCTGATTCTCAGTGTGAGGTAGCACCAAGAAACAGAGACTCTGATACTCGATTCTCGGCATGGACACAGGGAGCCTCTGACTCCTGACACGCAATAGGGGACTTTGATTTTTGGCACACGCCAGTGGGTTCTCTGTTTCAACGTGGCACAGGCAAGGTCCCTGATTCTAGGTGCACACACGAGGCCACACTAAGCACCTGTGACTCTGACCCAGGGCGAGCGTGGTTCCCACCAACCCACAGCAACTGCATGCCTTGGTATCAGAGCTCTTCAGTGACACTTGGGGGGTGCAAAACTCCCACTGCACACAGCCCAGGCTCCCGCAACTCAACATCTGAACCTTCTGGTGATAGTCAGAATGGGGAGACAACGAAGCAATCCCCAGAGGAAAGAAAAGGAGGAATCGCCAAGTAAGGAAATAAATGAAACAGAAGCATGCAACATGACAGAAAAAGAATTTAGAGTGATGGTCATACAGTTCATACACTCGATGGGCGAGAAAATCAACAACCTATGCAAAAATCAGGAAGAAATGAAAAATGATATAGCTACAATCAAAAACACCATGGAAGGCTTCAACAGTAGATGAGAAGAAGCAGAGGACCAAATCAGCAAGTTAGAAGATCAGGTACAGAAACAAGCCCAATCTGAACAGCAACTAGAGAAAAAAATTAAAAAGCAGGGGGAGAGCATAAGGGAGCTTTGGGACAACATGAAATGAAGTAACATACATATAACAGGGCTGCCAGAAGGACAAGAAGAGCAGCAAGGATTAGAAATTTTTTTTGAAGAAATAATGACAGAAAACTTCCCTAATATGGGGAAGAAAAAAGTTACTCAAGTACGAAGAGTCCCAAGCAAGATGAATCCCAAAAGACCCACACCAAGACACACCATAATTACAATGGCAAATGTTATCGACAAAGAGAGAATCTTAAAGGCTGCAAGAGAGAGACAGAGAGTTACCTACAAAGGAGCCCCCATCAGATTATCAAATGATTTCTCAACAGAAACACATCAAGCTAGAAGGGAATGGAAGGAGATATACAAAGTGATGCAAAGCAAGGGACTCAGTCCAAGAATACTCTATCTAGCAAGACTATCAATCAAAATTGAAGGGGAAATCAGGAGCTTCACAGGCAAAAAAAGGCTTAGGGAGTTTATCACTACCAAACCAGCAATGCAAGAACTGCTAAAGGGAATGCTGTAAAAAGAAGAAACAAAAAGATAAGAAGGAACACAGCCTCAAAAAATAAAAATGGCTACAAATAAGTTCCTTTCAATAATAACTTTAAACGTAAACTGACTAAATGCTCAAATCAAAAGACATCGAGTGGCTGAATGGATAAAAAAACATGACCCATATATATGCTGTCTACAAGAAACCCACCTCAGAACAAGGGACTCACACAGACTGAAAGTGAAAGGATGGAAAAGTAACTTTCAGGCAAATGGAAATGAAAAAAAAAAAAAAACTGGGGTAGCAATACTTATATCTGACAAAATAGACCTCAAAGTGAAGGCCATAACAAGAGATAAGGAAGGCCACTTCATAATACTAAAGGGATCGATACAACAAGAAGATATAATCCTGGTAAACATATATGCACCTAAGGCAGGAGCACCCAAATACATAAAAAAATCTCCTGGAAGATATCAAGAGAGAGATAGACAACAACACAATCATAGTAGGGGACTTTCAAACACCACTGACATCACTGGATAAATCCTCTAGACAAAAAAATCACTAACTCACTAGATCAGATGGACTTAACTGACATCTTCAGAACATTTCACCCCAAAGCTGCAGAATATACATTCTTCTCAAGTGCACATGAGACATTTTCAAAAATAGACCACATATTGGGTAACAAGCAAAGTCTACCCAAATTCAAGAAGATTGAAATCATACCAAGCATCTTCTCAGACCACAATGCCATAAAATTAGAAATAAACTACCATGAAAACAATCCAAAAATCTCAAACACTTGGAAGCTGAATAGCATGCTATTAAATAATGACTGGGTTACCAAAGAGATCCAAGAAGAAATTAAAAGCATCCTGGAAACTAATGACAACAAAAACACAACAATCCAAAACCTATGTGACACAATGAAAGCAGTCCTGAGAGGGAAGTTTATAGCTCTACAGGCCTACCTCAAAAAACAAGAAAAAAATGGTAGTAAATCATCTAATGCTACAACTCAAAGAATTAGAAAGAGAGTAACAAGAAAAGCCCAGAGTGAGCAGAAGGAAGGAGATAATAAAGATTAGAGCAGAAATAAATGACATAGAGACCAAAAAAACAATACAAAAGATCAATGAAACCAAGAGCTGGTTCTTTGAAAGGATAAACAAGATTGATGAACCTCTAGCCAGACTCACCAAGAAGCAAAGAGAGAGGACTCAAATAAACAAAATCAGAAATGATAGAGGCAAAATAACAACAGATCCCACAGAAATACAAAGGATTGTTAAAAAATATTATGAACAACTCTGTTCCAACAAACTAGACAACCTGGAGGAAATGGACATATTCCTAGAAAAATACAACCTTCCAAAACTCAATCAGGAAGATTCTAAAAATCTCAATAGGCCAATAACTATGGAAGAAATTGAAGCAGTCATCAAAAAACTTCCAGCAAACAAAAGCCCAGGCCCCGATGGCTTCACAGGAGAGTTATACCAAACATTCAAGGAAGAACTAAAACCTATCCTCCTCAGACTATTCCAAAAAAATTCAAGAGGGAGGAACACTTCCAAACTCATTCTATGAAGCCAGCATCACCCTAATACCAAAACCAGATAAAGACAACAAAATGAAAGAGAATTACGGGCCAATATCCCTCATGAACATAGATGCCAAAATCCTCAACAAAATCCTAGCAAATCAGATCCAGCAGTACATCAGAAAGATCATACACCATGACCAAGCAGGATTTATACCAAGATGCAAGGATGGTACAATATCTGCAAATCAATAAAAGTGATACATCACATAAACAGATTGAAGGGGAAAAAAATCACATAGTCATATCAATAGCATTTGACAAAATCCAACACCCTTTCTTGATAAAACCTCTCAGCAAGGTGGGAATAGAAGGATCATACCTCAACATCATAAAAGCCATATATGATAAACCTACAGCCAGCATCACACTCAATGGACAAAAACTAAAACCATTTCCCCTAAGAACAGGAATAAGACAGGGATGCCCACTCTCACCACTCCTGTTCGACATAGTACTGGAAGTACTAGCCATTGCTATCAGACAAGAAGAAGGAATAAAAGGCATCCAAATTGGAAAAGAAGAAGTAAAACTGTTCTTATTCACAGACAACATGATACTGTACATAGAAAACCCTAAAGACTCCATCAAAAAATTATTAGACTTAATAAATGAATTCGGCAAGGTAGCAGGATATAAAATTAACGCCAAGAAATCTATGGCATTTCTATACACCAAAAGTGAACTTACAGAAAGAGAGACTAAATAAACAATCCCATTTACCATCATATCAAAAAAATTAAGACACCTAGGAATAAACTTAACTAAAGAGGTAAAAGATCTATATGCAAAAAACTACAGGACACTGAAAAAAGAGATAGAGGAAGGTATAAACAGATGGAAGAACATACCGTGTTCATGGATTGGTAGAATCAACATCATCAAAATGTCCATTCTACCCAAAGCAATCTATAGATTCAATGCAATCCCCATTAAAATACCAACGGCATATTTCACAGACCTAGAATGAACTCTCCAAAAATTCATCTGGAATGAAAAAGACCCCGAATAGCCACAGCAATCCTGAGAAAGAAGAACAAAGTAGGTGGGATCTCCATACCAGATATCAAGCTGTATTACAAAGCCACTGTTCTTAAAACAGCCTGGTACTGGCACAAGAACAGACATATAGATCAATGGAATAGAATAGAGAACCCAGAAATCGACCCAAGCCACTATGCCCAATTAATATTCGACAAAGGAGGCATGAACATACAATGGAGTCAAGACAGTCTCTTCAATAAATGGTGTTGGGAAAATTGGACAGATACATGCAAAAAAAAAAAATGAAACTAGACCACCAACTTATACCATACACAAAAATAAACTCAAAATGGATAAAGGACTTAAACATAAGACGGGAAACCATAAAAATACTAGAGGAATCCACAGGAAGCAAAATCTCAGACATATGCCAAAGGAACTTCTTCACTGATACTGCTCCTAGGGCAATGGAACATAAAGAGAAAATAAACAAATGGGACTACATCAAAATAAAAAGCTTTTGCACAGCAAAAGAAACCATCAACAAAACAACAAGAAAGACCACTACATGGGAGAACATATTTGCCAATGTTATCACTGATAAGGGTTTAATCTCCAACATTTACAGGGAACTCATACAACTCAACAAAAGGAAGATAAACAATCCAATCAAGAAATGGGCAATGGACCTAAATAGAAACTTTTCGAAAGAAGACAGAAGGAAGGTCAAAAGACATATGAAAACATGCTCAAAGTCACTAATCATCAGAGAGATGCAAATCAAAACGACAATGTGGTACCATCTCACACCTGTCAGAATGCCTATCATCAACAAATCAATAAATGACAAATGTTGGCGAGGATGCGGAGAAAAAGGAATTCTGGTGTACTGCTGGTGGGAATGGAGATTGGTGTAGCCACTGTGGAGAATAGTATGGAGTTTCCTCAAAAAACTAAAAATGGAACTCCCATTTGACCCAGTAATCCCACTTCTAGGAGTATATCCCAAGAAGCTAGAAACATCAATCAGAAAGGATATATGCACCCCTATGTTCATAGCAGCACAATTTACCATAGCTAAGATTTGGAAACAGCCTAAGTGCTCATCAGCAGATGAGTGGATTAAAAATCTGTGGTACATCTACGCAATGGAATACTATGCTGCGGTAAAAAAGAAGGAATTCCTACCATTTGCAACAACATGGATGGAACTGGAAAGCATTATGCTAAGTGAAATAAGCCAGTCAGAGAAAGATAAGTATCACATGATCTCATTCATTTGTGGAATATAATGAACAACATAAACTGATGAACAAAAACAGTTCCAGAGACAGAGAAACATTGATCAGACCATCAAACCTCGGAGGGAAGGTAGGGGAGGGTGGGGGTAAGGGGTAGAGATCAGCCAAAGGACTTGTATGCATGCATATGGGCCTAACCAATGGACACAGACAATAGGGGGGTGAGGGCATGAGTGGGGGTGGTGGTGGGGGTAATGGGGGAAGAAGGACACATATGTAACACCTTAATCAATAAAGAAATGTAAAAAAAAGATTGTTGGCTCTTCTTAAACATTTGTAAGATCTACCAGTGCTGCACTCATTTTCTGGAGTGAATACACAGCCGGAGCTGCTTGCTCCCCAACCAGCCAGGGGGACCCTCCTCTGCTTCAGCCAGGGTCACCCAAGTCTTACTTACTAGTATTATGGCACTTGTGTGTTTTTTCTTAAAGTTGAGAAATATTCCTGTGTATCTACAGCCACCTCATTCATTTGCACATGTCTTCCTGTATGTATCTAAGTTAGGATCCCTGTTCTAAAATGCAATGATCAGAATATGAGAGGGAAGCTGGTGAGTCACTATGGTAAGAGAGTGGTGTCCAGCCCAGATCCCCCCTTCCTGGCCGGTACCCATCCCCAGCTGCCCTGGTCACAGTTGACAGACTCCCTTATCACTTCCTGCACCTCGGTGGGAAGTTTCTGCCCTTCAAGACCCATGCCCCTCCCAGCAGACATGCTGTGCAGTCCACAGCCCTCAGACAATGATGCTTAACCCAGGACCAAAGGTGAGAGGAATGGCTGTGCAGTTTTCCTTCCAGAGCTCCCAAGGTGAGAATGAAACACGGCTTCAGCTGAGGCCACGTGTGTGCCCAGCTGCTCTCCTGCCCAGCTTGCTCCCAGCTGTTCTCTCGTGAGCCCCCCATCAATGATGTGCATGGGAATCCCCCCACCACAGGCTCCTTTAGGAAATCCCATCCCATGGGGTGCTGAGTATGGAGAGGAGCCCTCAGGAACAGTGTGGTCCTGTCCTCAATCAGCAGAAGTTTGGTGATGGAACAGGGGAACCCCAATTGAGACAATAGTCTAAAATCCTTGAATACCTTCTTTACCAGAATAATTCTCATTCCAGGGATGGCAAGTAAATTTTACCTCATCCCCATACTATTGGATTAGTACCCCTACTTAGAGTGCTTGTGGGAAATGACTGAGGTGAAACAGGGGCAGGTTTGGGAGGACAATGCTACGAATGAATACAAGGTCTGTTGATGCTCAGGGTGGAAAGGGGGTCATGTGCGCCCTTCCTTCAGGCTCAGCTGGGGTGCCACTCTCTCAGGACGCCTACCCTGACCCAGGAATCAAGACTACAAGCCCTTTCTCTGAGCTTCCACAACAACTGTAATTATATTGTCATTTTCTCCAAATTGCATTAATAGTTATTGAGGTATAACTGACCTACATATTGAAATTGTACAATCTGATAAATTTTGACATATGAATAACCTGGAAAATCATCTCCACAGTCATGATAATGAACATATCTGTCTCCTCTAAAAGGTTCCTTATGACCTTTTGTAACACCTCCTGCCAGTTCCCACCCTGCCCCTCACCATCCCTGGTGGTGTGCTTTCTGTGACCATGGACTAGTTTGAATTTTCAAGAGTTTTATCTAAATAGAGTCATTCACTATGTATTATTTATACACTAGAGGCCCAGTGCATGAAATTCGTGCATGGGGGAGGGGGGGCCCTCAGCCCAGCCTGCACCCTCTCTAATCTGGGACCCCTCGAGGGATGTCTGACTGCCCGTTTAGGATCGGGCCTAAACAGGCAGTCAGACATCCCTCTCACAATCCAGGACTGCTGGCTCCTAACTGCTTGCCTGCCTGCCAGCCTGATCACCCCCTAACCACTCCCCTGCCAGCCTGATTGATGCCTAACTAATCCCCTGCCAGCCTGTTTGCCCCTAACTGCCCTCCCCTGCAGGCCTTGTCATCCCTAACTGCCCTCCCTGCAGGCCTGGTACCCCCCAACTGCTCTCCCCTGCAGGCCTGGGTCCTTCCCAACTGCCTTTCCCTGCAGGCCTGGTCACCCCCAACTTCTCTCCTCTGCAGGCTTGATTGCCCCCAACTGCCCTCCCTTGCAGGCCTGGTTCCTCCCACCTGCCCTCCCTTGCTGGCCATCTTGTGGTGGCCATCTTGTGTCCACATGGGGGCAGGATCTTTGACCACATGGGGCAGCCATCTTGTGTGTTGGAGTGATGGTCAATCTGCATATTACTCTTTTATTAGATAGGATAGAGGCCTGGTGCACGGGTGGGGCCAGCTGGTTTGCCCTGAAGGGTGTCCCGGATCAGGGTGGGGGCTTCCTTGGTGAGGTGGCCTGGGCTAGGGGCATGTGGTGGTTTGCAGGCCGGCCACGCCCCCTGGTGACCCAAGCGGAGGCCCTGGTATCTGGGGTTTATTTATCTTCTACAATTGAAACTTTGTAGCCTGGAGCGTAGCCAAGCCTTCTGCTTGCTCCGAGGCGGCAGCCATTTTTTGGGGGATTTATGTATCTTCTATAATTGAAACTTTGTAGCCTTAAGCGGAGGCCTGGGCCGGCCAGGGTGTGCAGAAAGCTTGGCTTCCTCCATCACCGGGGGCAACCCTAGCCTCCTGCTCTTTCCAGCTCCATGGCTGCCACCATTTCTGTTTGGATTTATGTATCTTCTATCACTGAAACTTTGTAGCCTTGAGTGGAGTCCTAGGCCGGCAAGGGCAGGCAGAAAGCTTGGCTTCCTCCATTGCCAGGGAAACCCAAGCCTCCCTCCTGCTCTCTGTGGCCGTAGCAATATTGGTAGGGTTTATTTGCATATTGGCTCCTGATTGGCTTGTGGGGGTGGCTTGTGGGGGTGGCATGTGGGGGTGGCTTGTGGGTGTAGCAGAGTGATGGTTAATTTGCATATTACTCTTTTATTATATAGGATAGCATAAGTTATAATTTTAAAAAATTTTTGGCTTCTTGCACACAGCATAATTATTTTTGAGATTCATCAGTTTTATGTATACTAATAGTTTATTTCTTTTTATTGCTGAGTAGTATTCCATTGTATGGTTATATAAAATTTGTGTATCCATTTACCTATTAATAGGCACAAATTTAGTTTCTAGTCTTTGGCTGTTACAAATAAAGCTGCTGTGAATATTCATGTACAGTTTAGGGGGATAAAATAATAAACCATAAATGAGAAAATAACTGCAAAGCATATATCTGAAAAAGGGCTTTTAGCCAGAGTATATAAGAACCTTTAAAACTCAATAATAGGAAAACAAACAACCCAATAAAGAAATGGAAAGATTTGAACAGACACTTTACAAAGTAAGATATAGGGTTGACAAATAAGCATATGAAAAGATGCTCAATGTCATTGGTCGCAAGGGAATATTAAAGTGGAGGTGAGACATCACTACAGGGCCTTTAGAAAACAGTTTGGAAGTTTCTTAAAAGGTTAAACATAATCCAACATCTGACTCAGCTACTCCACTCCTGCTTATTTACTCAAACTGAATGTTGATTTCTTATTGTTTGGATGATTCTTTCATCAGAGTGTAAGTGTAAGCCCCTTAAGATGAGGAACACTGTTCTTTAAACCTTATTTTATCTTTTTACCTATTGTGTATATTTCTAGAATTAAGTATCCTGTCTGGAAGCTTATAGCTGCTCAGTAAATGTAATCCTAGAGCTGAAAGGTGGGCAGTAGGAATTGTTCCTGAATGTAAGTGTCACTGGGGGAGGATTATCAATTTCAAAAACGAAGGTGAGAATGTAGAACCGCATCCTTCAGGCTCAGCTGTAGTTTCCTTTGCATCCGTAGCAGAGATTTTCTAGGATTCGCTCCAGAGTGACTGCTACCGCTGCCTGTGTGGATGAGACTGTGAGCTATTTAAGGGTAGAATTCAGTTCTGGTTTATTTTTGTGCCTCCCTCCCCAACCCCTGCTTATCTTTTAGCAGTTTGTGTATATATTTGCTCAACTAAATATGGTGAGGGGGTGAGTTAAACACAGCTTGATACCCAGGACCTGAGCCTTTTATGCTCAGGATATATAGGAACTATAAAAGAAGTAGACAAGTATAATGTCTTTATTCAATTCATCAAAGATTAGTACTGACCCTAAGACAGGATTCTGAAGGCAAAATCTAAAAGCAATATTTTCCCAGTATAAACATTATTTACGTGCATTAGAGAATATGTAGAAGAAAATATGGAGAACTCACTGTAGTGCAAAGTAAATGTGGTGTAACAGTGTCTTGGATGACAATTTGGCAGTCTACCAAAATTTCAATTTACTTCCTTTTTATCTAGTACCTTTGTTTTTAAAAAACAAAATTATTCTATAATATTGTTTCAAGTCTTTTACATGAATGTCTATCACGAGATGGCACCATAGTTCTCCTATTGTGCTCTTTTATTTATTTATTTTTATGTGCTGGGAGTAGTTTATAAGTATTTCATGGCCATTATTTAGAATAAAGCTTTTTCTATATATCAGGTTATTTCCTTATTATGCATATGGTTTAATTGTTCTTTAGAAAGTTTCCAAAGGGGTGTGCTGTTAATACTCCAGAAAGGCATGAGCGTTTTTAAGGAAATTTAATTGCTTTCAGAAATTTACTTTGAGTCAAGTATTTAATTATATGAAACAATGGACTAGAATGGGGGTTCCTTATTCAGTCCCTGACACCAGCTAAAGATCATCTTCCTGCTACATGCATTTTATTTTCACTAGTTTCTTATTAAATAAAGCAGAAGTTTAAATATAGCCGAAGACTAATAATTCTTTGCCACAGTTAATTTTCCACAGAAATTATAAGCACTGATCAAGGATCAAAAGAATCTTGCCATTCTCTGCTCTAATATTTTCATCAAAGCTTTCATTTGGCACAGTAGACATTTTTAAGGATATGAAAGTATGACAAGCAATAGACTAATTAATTTCTTTTCTATGATGTATACTTCCTTGTCACTTGCAACATAGCTATGAGAATGTCCTGAGATGTGGAAGTGAAGGGCATTAATGTCCATCTTGCAGATAAACAAAACCACCACATTTCTAATCTAAGCTTTGCCTTTGTCCAGGTTACATGGCTTTTCACATCCGTGGCGAAAGAGGTACAATTCTAATGGGACAGATGCAATGGCAGTCATCAATGTGGTGTGGCCTTTGAACTGTGACTAGAAAAAAGAAAAAGAAATAAGAAATGGGGGAGAAAAGGAAGATGGCGACCGGCAGGAAAGTAGGGAGGGAGAGAGTGTGAGAGAGTGAGGAAGCCACAGAGGAATATATCCCAAGAAACTGGAAACACGAATCAGAAAGGATATATGCACCCCTATGTTCATAGCAGCACAATTCACCATAGCTAAGATTTGGAAACAGCCTAAGTGCCCATCAGCAGATGAGTGGATTCAAAACTGTGGTACAACTACACAATGGAATACTACGCTGCGGTAAAAAAGAAGGAGTTCTTACCATTTGCAACAGCATGGATGGAACTGGAGAGCATTATGCTAAGTGAAATAAGCCAGTCAGAGAAAGATAAATACCACATGATCTCACTCATTTGTGGAATATAATGAACAACATAAACTGATGAACAGGGACAGATCCAGAGGCAGAGCAGCATCAATCAGACTGTCAAACCTCAGAGGGAAGGTAGGGGAGAGTGGGGGAAGGGAGGAGAGATCAACCAAAGGACTTGTATGCATGAATATAAGCCTAACCAATGGACACGAACACCAGGGGGGTGAGGGCATGAGTGGGGGTGGGGTTTGGGGAGTTAATGGAGGGATGAGGACACATATGTAATACCTTAATCAATAAAGAAATTAAAAAAAGAAATAAGTAATGTATTAGGAGAAGAGGAATATCGAGTTTTCATTTTTCTTTTGAACATGCAGTTGGTTCTTACATTTGTGAAGGGATTTTTCTTTTTTTTTTTTTTACTGGAGGTATTTATATATTTTATTTATATCTGCTCTATATTTCTATGTATGCATCCTATCTATCATCTATCTATCTATCTATCTATCTATCATCTATCTATCTATCTATCTATCTATCTATCTATCTATCTATCTATCTATCTCAGTGCTAGTTATCAAAGGATTTCCTCTCAGCTCCAAATCCACTGCTCTTGCTTTGTGATTTGGGGGCTGGATGCTATAAACATTTCACCTTTGAGAGCTGGTTCAAGGTTAGGTTTTGTCAACAGAGGAAGCTAGAGAGACACTGCAGGCACAGCGAAGAGGATTTTCATGTGTGCGCTGTTCTTCAGCTGCTCAGCTGCCGGGTGGGTGGGCGGGCAGCCCAGTGGGCCTCCATCTCCATTGAGATTCCCCAGCACCTCAGTAGGAGTCTTCCTGTAGACCAACTGCACTCTGTTGGCACCCCAGTGGGCCGCTTCCTATGGCCCAGCCTCACTCCATGGCACCCTAGTGCACTTCACCAACACCCCCACATGATCTCCTGCAGATGAGCTCTGGCCCACAGCACCCCATGGTGTTTCCGGGTGGCGTTTCCCGCTGTTCAGCAGTTCTCTCTCCTGTGGGGTCCAGTCTGAGCCTTGGGGGTGAGTTAGTGCTTTTCCAAATTTTTAACTCCTTCTTTGGGTGCTCTTTCACTGAGGGGTGTACCTGCTCCCAACATTTGCTATAAGTCTTTAGCCCATTTAGTAGTTAACAACTTCTCACTAACGTTAAGCATTTTTTTTAATATAAAATATTTCCTAGTCGCATTCCCAATGTGGTTTCTTGTTCCGGACTGGACTCTGGCTGATTCAATAGTAAATAGTTACTGAGCTCCTGTTACGTACCAGGCATTGTGCTGGGTGCTAGAGACACAGTGCAGAAGGCTAACCAGGTTCTAGCCCTTGGTGCCAGTTCAGTTCTCATGAAATGAACAAGCGAGATGTTAGGTATGGCAGGGAAACATGTTTCAGGTTGAGAGTCATGGGGTAGGGTCCAAAATGTTCTCCTTAACAAAGTGACACTTCGACCCAAGCTAAGGATCAGTAGAAACTGGCCCGACGAAAAGGTGGGAGAAGAGTGGTCTAGGACAGGGAACAGCTTGCCCACGACCACATTAGAACTGAGTGGCAGGGTCAGAGACCTGGAGCACGGAAAGCACACTGCTGCGGGGCTGGCGGAGGGGCGAGGTGGGAGCAGGCACCCTGTCTCTGAGCCCATCTCTGAGGGCACTGACAGCCACGGCAGAAATTCTGGAGTTTACCCAGCAGTCATGGGGTTGTTGAATCAAAGAAGGTTGTTAGCAAAGCAAGGACATAATCAGATGTTTGTGTTCTCAAAATTCAGAGTGGTGGCTCTCAACCCTGGCTGGGCATTGGAAACACGCAGGGAGCTTAAACAAAACTTGAGGAGTGACTAGCTGGTATTGGTAGCTTTTAAGTTCTCCAGGTGATTCCAGTGTACAGGCAGGGCAGAGAACCACGTGATCTCAAAGAACAGAAAAATAACAGTATGACATGATGAAGGTTACTGACCAATTTAGGGACCAAGCCCATTTGTGAGTTGGTGCAAGTTTTCCAGCCTGAAGATTACTTAAACGAATCCTTAATGCGGTTTCATCATGTCAGAGTCATTTAGATTCCAAAGGCACAGAGTTGGCATTTCTCTAATTAGAAAGTGGTTACAGGTGGCAAATATTTTTGACATAAATTTCCTTAAATACACACTCAAGGCAAGAGTGGTATCACTGGAGAGTTAGGCAAGTATCTAAAATTAAGAAAATAAATGCAACATGGGACTTTCTAGTGAGTTTTGCTTTAATTTTTTTTTTAAAAAAAGCTTTAGATAGTTAAATATTTGCTGAATGAGCAGGTGAATGAATGAATGACCTCTTTGTAGCTGGATTCCAATTAAACAAAAAGAAAGGGAGTATATCTGCCACTTCCTAACGTGACTAAAATGAATTAAATGTTAATTTCTCACCTGAGATTAACTTCAAGATAAACTAGCTCTTATAGCTGTGTTTGCCTAATTTATGAAAATCTGTATTTAGCATAAGGGTGAGGAGTACCAGTATCTTTGATTTTTTTTTTTTTCTGGCACTAAAATCAGTTTCAGAATATTAATCACTTTCTTTGGCTGCACAGCTGTTTCTACTGCTTTCTAACCTGCTGAGCTGACCTCCAAACCACACTGTTTGCCTTATTTAGAGACTGAACCAGATGCACTACATCTGGAGACTATGCAGGTTAAAGAAAGAATCGTTAGGTTTTGCATTATAGAAGCATTACAGGGAGCGAGGACGGAGGTCATAATGTAGCCATAGTCATTCTCACTCAAATGGAACATGGTTCCTGTATGCCAGTTACATGGCATAACAGCTGATGCCCATATGGATTGCTGTGAAGAAAGAATAAATGAAATGATTACCGGAGTGTTCTATTGAACCTACAATGTGGCTGAAACATAAAAATTAATGTTAACCTGGCAGTGTACACAGTTGGTTGATCATTGTCCCATGCACCAGGAGATCCCGGTTCGGTTCCTGATTCGGGCACATGCCGGGGTTTGGGGCTCAATCCCCAGTGGGGGACATGCAGGAGACAGCTGATCGAAGACTCTCTCATTGATTTCTCTCTCTCTCCCTCTCCCTTTCTCTAAAATCAATAAAAACACAGTTTTAAAAAATGAAAACATTTTTTAAAAAATTAATGCTATTAAAATTTCCATTTAGTATTGAATCTGCATCCCTGGTGCTCGCTGCCCAGGCTTCTCCTTTCAGCCCTTTAGAAGCTGCTGCATTTTTTTTCTAGCAGTTGGTTGCATGTTCTCAAATCCCCATGAGTGTAAAACCTCCCGAGATTACAGTACCAAGCTCAGCATAGAAGACTTTTCTTTCACTCACATGCCTGGTGGGAACTAGCCTCACCACGGAGATCTATAGTAAGTGCTTCTTGAATTACATTGGAAAGAGTTTCGGGTTGATAGGTCAGTACATTAAGAAAACATGTGACTGAATCCATGGTATTATAAAATATTAGGGGCCCAGTGCACAAACTCGTGCACCTTGAAAGGAACTGTGGGCCGCGAGGCTGTGGTGGGCACAGAGGCCGGTCTCGGCCCATCCTCTGCACCCCGTCCAGCCCCTCCCTCTGCGGCCCCTGGTCCTCTGTCTGCAGGCAGCCCTGCTCCCGCTGCCACTGCTCCCATGTGCTGATGGTGCCGGCCCACTTGCACCCCCTGATGGCGCAGAGCGATTCAGGCCAGTGCCAGCAATGGGTGTGAGTGGTGGCTGCTGCCCCGATTGCCCCTTAGGAGCAGGGGGAGGTGGAGAAGCCCTCAGGAGCAATCGGAGCCTGCAGCTGCTGCTCGTACCCGCTGACAGCACCGAGCAATGGGGATTGGCGCCAGGCGCTGGCAGTGGGCGCAAGCAGTGGCTCCAGCACTGGCAGCAGGTGTGAGTGCTGGGCAGGACCGCGGTGTGGGGGAGCAAATAATTTTCAGTAACCACCGGACGCTCACCCCTATGACAGCTACTGGCGCCCTGCCTTGGTCTAGCACCCCGGCTCACCTGTTCCACCATTCGGCTGCGGCCAATGCCCACCATGTTCCTAGCTCTGCTGCCTGCTGCTAATGCCCATCATGTTCCGCACACACCCCCTGGTGGTTAGTGCACATCATAGCAACCAGTTGTTCAGTTGTTTGGTTGTTCTAGTTGTTCTGCCTTTCGGTCTATTTGCATATTAACCTTTTCTTATATAGGAGGATTACACTATGCTGTAAAATAAAACACCACATCATTCCCTGGGGTTTCACCCTATCTTGCTTCATACTCAGTTTCCTCATACATATTCCATAGCTAAGTTACTGTGATTTTTTTAAAAAAGAAGAAGAAGCTATATTTAGTGCTATCTGAATTAGAAAAAGAAGTGCTAATCAAATATGGCCTAAATATAACGTATGCTATTTGGGTGGTACCTGAAATAAGACTTAAGAATAATTCTAATTGGCATTGGAAAGTGGTATCTTAATAACAAAGAGAATGAGGATCAGTAGGAATAAGCCCAGTTGCTCAAATTAGGTTCAGTAAAGCCCTCACAGAGTTCCACTGAGAATTATAGCTCTTGACAAATATCTGCCTAAACTGACTCCACTCCATTTCCAGGAATACAATGCTAGGTATTTCATCAATCATCCCATCAGCTGCATCTGATATTAATAGTCGCATTGGAGAAGGAAGTACAGGAAAGAGTACTGAGAGGTATAGGTTCCAGCTTAGCTGAGCCACTAAATAACTGTGTGGTCTTGGGAAATTCAGTGGCCTTTTTGGAGGAGATATAGAGTTGGGGGATTCTCTAAGTCATCCTTTCTTATTTCCCAGCCAACACAAAGCTATCTCTGCTGCAAAAACTCTTGTGGATTCAGCTTCAATGCAGACACTTCCCTGAAGAAAGCTCATTTTTTATAATGCAGCCCATTCTACCGCTGGACAGCTTCAAAGATTTGAAAAATTTTAATTATATTGAGCTGGAATCTTCTAATATGTAACACTGTCCATTGGCGCCAGTCCTTTGAAAGACAGGGTTTGGCACATATAAAACACAATCTATTAGAGTTAGTCATCATTATCATCCTAAGTGTCATTATAATCCCACATTACATCATCACCCTGAAAAAAATTATTCTTACAAAGCTCCTGTAATAGAAAGAACCAATGTTTGGGTTAGAAGATGTCAGTATGAATTCTACCTTAAGGAAATAATCTATATTAATTCTGAGGCTCAAATTTTTTTTATTTTCAATGTGAACATTCTCTGTTAAATGATATTATTAACTATTTTTCTTTTCAGATTTTGGTTCTGTTACCATCTCTGCATTCCTTACAATCCCCTGCCTCAATTTAAAGACCTACAAGGTAAATTCTGAGACGGCAGTCCCCCACAGCTCATGCCCTTCTCTGAGTCACACCTGTGTCCCATTTTATTAGCAATTATTACACAATGGTGATGTTTATTTCTATGACTAATTATCAGCTCATTGAGAGAAGACTTTATACTTTTGCTTCTTTGCACAAAACTGAGTTAGTTTACACACATTGGAGGATTAATGTGAAGATTAAAAGCTATATTGCATGTGGAAATACTGACGACAAGATGCTATGTTATGCAAAAAATTAAGTTTGGATTGTTGTTGCTATTCATTTCCTATCTAAGAAAAAGAACTTTCCTAGCAGCTGCAGAAACTGTGGTGAAGAGCTGAAGCGTGTTACTTTCAACCAATCTATCATGATTCCATAAGCTTCTCTATCTCTGAACCTCATTTATCATCAGTTTTGAACAACACAAGATTTTACTAGTTCTTCTTTTCAACCTTATAGAATACTAAAGGCCTGGTGCAGAAATTCGTGCACTCCCAGCCTGTGCCCTCTCGCAGTCTGGGAGCCCTCGGGGGATGTCCAACTGCCACAGAGGTGCAAGAGGCTCCTAGCTGAGTGGCGCACCCCTGTGGGAGCACACTGACCACCAGGGGGCAGCTCCTGCGTTGAGCGTCTGCCCCCTGGTAGTCAGTGCATGTCATAGCGACTGGTCATTCCACTGTTCAGTCAATTTGCGTATTAGCCTTTTATTATATAGGATTTCTAAGGGATGAGGTTTTTCCTCTAGAACTGTGCAATTCTGGAATGTTTTTTCCTTTGATTCATTTACAGACTCTGATCTCCTCTAAGACTCCATGATCATTTTTGTTGTCAAATAAGAACTTTCCTCTTATTCATTGAAATTCATCTGACAAGTTCCTCAGTTCAACACAACACCATTTCATCTCTTTTTTTCTTAGTTTCAATGCTAAGTATTCTCTAGGACAGGGGTCAGCCCAGGCAAACAAATGGACTGCATGCCAACCACACTTCATTTACAAAAGCAGGCAGATTGGCCTGCAGGCCACAGTTGCTAACCCTGATCTAGTCCATTGCTGCTTGAAGTGTGGTCTGTGGACCATGAGTGTCAGCATCACCTGGGATCTTAGAGATGCAGAATCTTAGGCTCCACCAAAGACCTACTAAATCAGGATCTGTACTCTAACAGGATTTCCAGGTGACTCACCTGCATATTCAAGCTCGAGAACCACCGAAGCCCATGAATAACACAAAGGAGACATCTGGGAGCATGCTGTTTCATACTTACTGGCTGGGCTGCTTTCTCAGAGTAGATGGTGGGCCTTTTTCAGTCTCTCCTTCGGTTGCCAGTTTTCTTCCCCTGGTACATTCTCACCCACTAACCGCATGCTCTGCCTCCCTGCCAGCTTGCCTTGCCACCTCCTCAGCCTAGCAGTTGCTCATTCCCCAGGTTCTCTGTGTCCTCGAGGGAAAGTGTTGGGAAATTGGCAGATGGCATGGGTTTGGCTTTCTTGAGTCACTCACTGCTCAGTGTAGGGCTGTGACTGGTATATTTACACAATGCCCCTGCCTACCCACCCCTTTGCTGTACCCAGTGCTCCTTTCAAGTGTCCGTATAAATGGAAAGGAAGCTCAGGTGCTGAGATGACTTCCCCTTTCATATTATGATACTGAAGAGCCTACAGTAACCATTAACACTTTTTAGTAAAATAATTATGGCAACAACAAGAAAAAATATATTCCAAGAGTGCCAGGGAGCAAAGCAATTGAACTGTTCCAACATTTTTTTAAATGGAACCCAGAGGCATTAATTATGATGTATGTTTCTTCGGTGAGACTTTCAAGTCATTTGGAATAAGCAATTATGTAATTTTCCTGGTGTTCTCCCATCCCCCTCTTTTCTATTCTTCTTTATTAATATAGACACCTATCAGAATGAAGTAGGCCACACACAACTTGGGTTGATTCAGGTGGGTGAGAGTTGATTTTTTGACCTAGGTTAACCTGATTAATCTCTCCGGACTCTAGAATCATCTACTGGGCTGCAGTGGCTTGTCTGGGGTGGGAGATGCTGTCAGCCGACTCCTGCTCTCTCCAAGTGCTTGCCCATCCCACACTATCCAGTGACAGACAATTCATCTACCTGGAGCCTGTGGCTCATCCCTGGTAGGGCCTCAGTAAGCATTTATCAGAGGCATGCCTTTTCTTCCAGCACAGTGCTGACACCATAAGAGACACCTTGCTGAAATCTCTTCTGTCATCTCTACTGATTAATCGTTCTACTATCTCGTAAAACCTGAACATGGGTCATATATAAAAAAAAGACAACTAAAAAATAGTTAAAATTTACTGTGCCTAACACCATCCCTTCATTTTCTCATTAATATTCACTATACATAGTAACTAATAGTATTCCTATTTTAAAGATAATGAATCTGAGGCTTTGAAAGGGTAACTTGTCTAAAGTCTTACCATTAGAAAGTGGAAGAACTGAGGTCTGAACACAGGCAGTATAACTGGAAAGCAAATGCTCTTAACCATCATCAATATCATGTCATAATAAAAATGTAGGGCGTATAGGGTTCTCCAGCAAATAGCACTTCCAGAAACCTGTAAGCACCAGATGCAGAGTGAGTCATGGATACTGAAAGCCCATGCGCAGGAAGCTGTTATGCATGGGTCATCAGGAAAGGTATTGAAAGTTGATGCTGACATCCTCTTAGTCCCACTAAAGTGGAACTAAGTGGGATCCTTCCATTCGTCAGGGCCCCATTACAATCGGAAGCACAGCCCTGGTGAACGCATAAATAACGAGCGGCAGTTCCCTGCGGAGTTCCCTGGCGGGGTCTCAGCAGTCACCTTTCCCTTCCTGTTTGGTAGTGAGGTCTCCAGGCATCTCACCGAGGCCTCTAATGCAATCCCAGGGTTGCCAGCTGCGCTCCGTGGTAAGCAATGCATTAATGGTGTGAAAACCTGCAGCTCACAAGCCCTTTTTTGCGCAACTGGTGACGGTGAAGGCTGCTTGCTGCCGGGTGGCAGGTATTCTGGCAGAACACACAATTCCAGAGAATTAGTAGCCCGGTTCACCTCGAATGCATGAAAATGGGCATTCAGCTCAGATGTTTGTGGTCAGCAGCCTGAGTACTTGCCTGGAGCCCTGCTGCATCAGGTGGTTTCTGAGGCCAGTAGAGCTGGGAGAGAAGGGAGACGGACAGCATCTCAGCTACCCTGCACAATCGAACCTGAGAGAGGTGAAAACAGCACACCATTGCTTCCTCCCTCATTGACAGTGACAAGTCTTTATGGGCGGGTGCCACAAAAGTTGCCTTTCTGGATGGTGCAAAGGGAGGTGAACTCATTTTATGCAAAGTGCTGTGTAGTTTTCACTGAACTGGCTTTTGGCAGAAAAACACGATCTCAACCAACAGGAAGAGGAAAGAAATCAGTGTGTTGGAAAGATGAGAATGCACATGTGATAGTATGCTCTATCTTGAACGTAAGCATGGCATAAGTGTAGAGGAAGTTACTGGTATAATTCAAATCCAATTCAAACCAGGCTACAATGACTTTCAACACCCATCTCTTCTTGGGAGAGATATACTTACCTCAGAAATAGGATGCTTGTCTCAGTTTATTGACTTACCTTAGTGTCTAATTTACCTAATTTACACACTTCCATTGCTACTCAACCACCCTGCATTGATACCTTTTAATTTAGATTTATTCAACCACCCTTCTTTGATACCTTAGTAGTTATTTATGGATCATCTACCATGTACCAGGCACTGGTCTCAATGTCTAGTAGGATGAGAGAGACAAACTTTGCAGGATAAAGGTGTGAATGTGCGTGTACAATTTATAGTTAGGGAAATAAGAAAAAAGGGATCAGTAAGAGAGGGCTTGGGATAGAGGCGGATGAGGAAATTCTTCACGCGAGCCCTGCTTTGGCCTACAAGTGGGTATGGCTCCTGGTAAGAGACACAGCAACTTTGCATGTTCCTCATCTGATTCATTATATCTGATCCAGAAGGCAATATTGTTTTTCTTATTCACAGACATGCACTGAGCACCTCCTTTGTGCCAGGCTCTATGGTAGGAAGTATGGATTTGGGAATTTGGAGTCTAGTCTGCAGGCAGACATTCAATTAATTGTATCTATACAAGAGAAGTGCACTCCAGGAAAAAAATTAGGTGGCCTTCATATGTTATTATTGCCTATGTCTGGAATTCTTTTCCTCAGGCCCGTGACCTCCCCTATTATTTTATGGGGACTAACTAGTATACTGCCTTCATGGCCCAGTGCAGTCATTACTCAGTGTGCAAGTCAGTACCCAGCACCTGAGAGGATTGTACTTCTTGGTTGGATGGGGCCACATGATTAGTCCTGGCCAATGAGAAAGGATCAGGGTTATGTGTGTCACAGGTGGAGGATTCGAATGCTAGTGCCAGACCCTCAGAGCTCTCTTTGTTCCTCTGGCTTAGCATTTGGTGCCATGGAAGTTGATGGCTGTTCTATCAGCCTGGGACCCTGAGGGACCATGATTAGCAGAGGCCCCTGGTAAACTGAAGTGGGCATCTAGGGTCACCAAGCAATGAACTTTTGTAGTTTGAAGTCCCTGAGGTTATGGGTTGTTGGTTTCCATGGTGTAACCCAGGGTGTCCTGACCATATACTTCTTTGGGAAGGCTACCACATTCACTAAAGAAGTCAGGCCTTCCATCACTGCTCCCTGTACATGTGCTTTTATGAAAATTAGAATCACACATTATGCATGTGTCACTGATTAGACTATAATGGAAAAGCACAAGTAGGTAGTTGTCTATTTCCAAATTCCTAGGCCTAGCACTATGACTGGCACATAGAAAATAAATGCTTGTTGAAAGAATGAATGAATGAATAAGTGAACAAATGAACTGGGGATTGTTGCAGAATCCTATGTTATTAAAGGGGCTCAACTCTTCATGTAAATATTATACTACTAAAAGTCCCGGAGCTTGTCAATAGACTTCAGTCATTTCTGCCATCCTCCCCTGACTGTGTCCCTACGTATTATACAAGCTTAGAATCAAATAATCCCAATTTCAATATGAAAAATTATATTCCCAAAGGAATCTCTTGTGTGACTTTTTGGAGGGAACAAAGGTCTCCCTTGCGTTGACCTGGAATTCTCTCCATTGCCTTCGCCGTGTTCGAGGAAGTATTGCTCCTGGCAGCTGTCACACTGGAGCTGCGGTTAGATGCTAAGCCTCTGACATGGACAGCAGCCCACAGACTCCAGACCGCCACATGGCTCTCAAAAACATGTCTTTGATAAAGTGACTCCCCTCCCTGCACAAACACTATTAACTAAAGCAGGTAAAACTGTGTCTGGGGAAGATAATGAGGTTTACTTCCCTGCCTGTATAAATTTTGCCTGCGTGCGCCTGGTATCCTGGCTTGGATCTCGCCCAGCTCACCCCAGGGAGAACAGGGCCGGTGTGCTCCATGGTGCTTTAATGAAGCTCCTGCCTGTGTAGAAATTAAAGCTGCTCTGGCTTCAAAACAAGGGACGCTGGCAGCTGCAGTTTGGGGGGCAGCGTGGGGAACTCTGTTTACCTCCCTGGTAGAATCACCAGCCTTGTCTGTCCCTGAACCCCAAATCTTAGCACATCTCCTTTTTATGCGACCCCTTCATTTTGTCTAGGGAAACAGAGGCAGAGGGGAGAGGCAAGTAGAATGGCCTTCCACAATGGCTCATGGTCAAGGGAGCCGTGTGCCTTGAGGAGACTAGGCAGGCTGGGACGTGATTCAGCCAATGCCAAGTAGCCCTTGTCGATCACTTCCAGCCTCGTTTCTCCTGTTCTTTGCCGGCCTCAGGTCGACCTGACAGTCTGATTGCCTGGGGTATAAACTTGTTTCCAGGTCTCCCTCTGAAGCCTGCTGAGCATTTATGCACACAGGCACCGGCTGCGTGGCTGAGCAATGGCCCATGCCTGCTGCCACTCTTTCTGTTACATTTGCTTCCAGTACATTCGTCTTGTGGCTAGTGCTTGTTTCCTGACTATTTGTGATTGCCTGCATTCGGCCATGGCATGACCGCTCATCCTTATTTTCCAGTGACAAGGACAGTTTCCCTTGCACATTTAGGGGCAAACAAATAAATACAGTATGAATTATAGACCAAAGTGTCCAGGGAGGGGGATGTCTGTAACCTCCATATCGTTAATCTAGAGATAGACTCACAGAGTCAGGAAATACAGAAGGTGTCCATGCTGTTTGCCTACAACGTGGAAGGACAATTCTAAGTTACACTGAACACATGATAAATCTGTGTCTACTTGATAGTGAATCCATTTTGACACATCTGCAGTGGATGGGCCCTGCTGGGGAAGGAGGTCAGTTCAAGCCCTGGGTAGGTCTGTGTGTTTCCATGTGCCCTATGGCTAGAGACAGGTGCGTCCTGTACCTCATTGCTCAGACAGGAGCCAGGGATGGGTTTAGGAAGGAATAAATTGGCATAGGTATATTAAGGCAGTGCACACAGGGTGCCTAAGAAATTCAAGCCATGTGCCTGCTCAATATTCTTTGGATACATCTCAGATCAGTTTTTGGATTCACTTGATTGGATGCTTCTTTTTAGAGGGTCTGTTGGTTTGTCTTTGTGTGCGTGTGGTTCTGAGCCTGATTCTGTTGAAACAGTCAGCAATTCAATCTGAGGAACATTTATTGAGCGTGTCCTCTGTCTCTGAGCCAATGGAGAGCAAAGGACCAGTGTGTCTCATTTATCTTTTACTATCAGTCCTTACAATGATGCCAGGCACACAGGTGCTCTCTAATGTTTGTTGAACTTGCTGAGCTTACTGTGTGGAGAATGGGGACTCATACGTAATGAGCACCCGCTAGGTACCTGGTGTGCTAGGCCCTGGCAATAGAGTGATTAATGGAACGGTCTCCTCGTGGATTATGGATGCAGAAGATGACCTGCAAACTTAGCACTGAGCTCAGATTCTCCGAGGGCACCTTTGGAATTGTCCAAGTTTGTGGGCAATTTAAGAGGTTTACAGCACCTTTGTGGCTATCCTTTCTTCTACACAAATCCTTCATCTCCTGGAAGAAAGGACAATATAGGCCTTTCCTATGGACCTGGGTATGGGAACCTGAAACCTGCACCTCGTCTTTCCCTTCCCTTAGCTTGGGTCAGAACAAAAACTCATTAACCAGGGCGGTCCTTCTTAGAGAGGTGCCCATTCTTTGCATTGGGTTGATTGCTGGGAGCATCTCACAAGCATACCATGAGTCTTGCACATAGAATAAGCCACTCTTATGCCTATCGCTGTCACCTTACTGAAAACAGAGCAATAGCAGTGGGCACCGGGAAGCTCTGACTCATTCCTCCCTCTATTCCCCCTTGCATCTGCACATCCCTTTCCCACAGAAGTTACTGTAGAGCAATGATTTATGGCTGTGTCTTCTCTACCTGGCTCTAAGCTACTTGAGGATCCAGAGTGCTGTGTTTATAGGTGGCCCAAAATCACCTGCAGGGGAGCTCAGAGCCATGATGCTAAGGGCTGAAGCTGTCTTTGGGAGAAGTAAATCAGTGAAAAACTGACTTCCACTTTCTCTTTTTGGGTTGCTCCAAGCTTAAAAGACATCTCTCTTTTGATCACATCTTTTGTATCACTATTTTGCTGATATAGGCCCATGAATTCTTCCTACCCTACTCTTAAAAAGTCAAACAGGAACCAGAGTGGGTCCTAGGAAAATCGTGCATGAAGAGAGGTTCATGCAGGGCCACCCACTGCAGTGCCAGGGGGTGCCACTCACATAGAATATCATGTGAATGGTGCACCCTGGAGCTGCTTCTGTGAATACCAGCCTCCTCCCTCCTCAGTGGTCACTCCTGTGCTGAGGGGTGGCCAGTTCTCAGGAGTCTGAGAACTGGGATTAAGAACCACGGCCTTAGCTGTGTCTGCCCCAGTCTTCAGTATCTCTGAGCAGTTACTATGCCCTATAGGACTCTGTAGTGGGGACAGTCAGCAGGAAGGACACAATCCAGGCCACACCTTACTGTCCCTTACAATCATGTGTTAATTTCTTACTTATCGCAGTATTAGCAGCTTCAGGCACCAGGCACAGGATACTCAACAGATGGTGGCTAGGACTCACTGGGTGACTACAGCAACTCCTACATCAATCCTCGTACATGGTTATGCACAGTAAGAATCATCAATAACATAAGAAAGCTTAAGGTTTAAAGATATACTGTATGTAGATACTTGCTGCTCACTTGTGGTTTGAGTTTGTTGCTTTTGCTTTCATATACCCCATATTTTGAGCACTTTAAAAAGAGCATAAACTTTAGAAACATTTTCAGGTTCTGGCTTTCCTACTTACTACATGTATGACCTTGCATAAGTTCCAAGCCACATTTTTCTCACCTGAAACATGGGAATAATATTACCTAGCATAGGTACTCACTCCTTATTATGTTATTGTGCTCTGTTCTCAAAACCTGGATCTTTGCCTCCTTTGTGCCCAGCACCCAGCAACCCATTCCCACCATGTTTGGCAACTTCTCCGGACTTCTTGGGTGATCTTGGCATGAACTTCAAGTTCCAGTTGTCATCCTGACAGTCAGGGTCTGCACTGTCCAGGATGGTAGCCACTAACCAATGTGGATGTTTAAATGAATTAAATGAAATTAAAACTCATTTGCTCAGTAGCTCTAGACACACTTCAAGTGCTCAATAGCCACATGTTCCTGCATTGTGCAGCACAGCTATGAAGCAACGCCACCATCGCAGAAACTTTCGTAGGTCCGTGCTGCCCTAGGCACTGCTTATTTCTGACATCAGGACTGTCACACATCAGGTCGCACAGAAAACAGACCGAGGCACAGGCTGACGTTCAGGAGATTGGTTGGAGAGTGGTCTTGGGGACAAATCTGGAAGGGAGTGAGGGGACCAGGATTAGGCAGAGGGAGAGGCTGATCTGGGAAGCTGTCACGGCAGAGCTCTGAACCTGGATGGTGCTTCAGAAATATCTGGAACTGGGGTGGGGGGTGAGGCCTCTGCACCCCTTCTCTCATTGTCATCAGACGTTGGCTCCCCTAATCTCCTCCTGGAGCAGGCGCACGACTCGGGGGAGCAGCTTTCTTTTCCTGGGGAAGGGACTCAGCTGGGAGTTGTCAGGTGCCAACACTGTCAGCAGTTGAGGAATAAATGTCTCCATCCTCAAGGGGCAATGAGGTGGCACCCATTGGGGTTTTGCTGCACTCTCAGGGTGCAGCCTGCAGACACCTGAGGATCTTGCTCTGGGCTTCTGCCTCCTCAGCTCTTTGCTGCTGCTGTTCCTATCCAGGGTAACATAACTGATGGCCACAAATGAGAGTTTTCCTGAGACTCAGCATTACTTCTGTCTTTCAAGTGATGGTGTTAATTAAAGCCCAAACAAGTGGTGTTGGAGCCATATACATGTTACCTCTGCAGGTCTTATTTTCTCACCTCTAACATGAAAACAAAAGATAGAGGGAATAGGACTAACGTTACTGCTAGGCTAACATTGGCATTCCCGTTCAGTGGTCCAATGGGGAATGCTTATCACAACAGTTGTTTCTGGATGATTTGGGTAAAAAGTAATAGAAACCAACTCAAAGTTAATTTAAGCCAAAGGGAACTTTATGAGAAGAATACTAGGGTATCCACAGAATCCAAGGGCAACACCGCTGGAATCCAATGCATGCTCTTATTCCAACTATCACCGTGTTAGGTGGACCACTTTTACCCTGCTCAGCATGTTCCCCTGTGGAAAGATAGTGTAGAACTCCTGGGCAATTTCCACTCTCTGTCTCTCACTCTCCCTTGGGGAGGGGGGACTTAACTAATTGAAGAATTTGGAAGACTAAACTGAGCATGTCTGGCTTATCCTCTTCCTTTCTTTTGGGATCTGTCTGCTTGCAGGGAACATCCGTTCTGCTCCTCTCCTTCATCCCTCCCATGTGTTTTAAGCTGCCTGGAAAATGCCAGCAGGGAAAGCTGTGGTGGTCCAGCCCTTGCTCTGACAGGGAGGGGAGGTCTGCCTACTCAAACTGGGAGGCCAACTCTACCACACCAGGAGCAGTGATCTGCACGCTGCATCACAAATAAAGCGTTTTTAAAAAATTCTCACCCAAGGATATGTGTTTTTTTTTTTTTAATAAATCTTTATTCAGATTATTACAATTATTTCTCCTTTTTCCCCCCATAGCTCCCCTCCACCCATTTCCCACCCTACCTTCTGCCCTTACCTCCCCCCCACTGTCCTCATCCATAGGTGTATGATTTTTGTCCAGTCTCTTCATGAACCCCCCATATCCCTTTCCCCCTGAGAATTATCAGTCCACTCCCTTTCTATGCACCTGATTCTATTATATTCACCAGATTATTCTGTCCCTCAGGTTTTTAATTCACTTGATTTTTAGGTTCACTTGTTGATAGATATGTATTTGTTGTTCATAATTTTTCTCTTTACTTTTTTCTTCTTCCTCTTCTTTAAGAATACTTTTCAGCATTTTATATAATACTGGTTTGGTGGTGATGAACTCCTTTAGCTTTTTCTTGTCTGTGAAACTCTTTATCTGCCCTTCAATTCTGAATGATAGCTTTGCTGGGTAGAGTAATCTTGGTTGTAGGTTCTTGCTATTCATCACATTGAAAATTTCTTGCCACTCCCGTCTGGCCTGCATAGTTTCTGTTGAAAAGTCAGCTGACAGTCGTATAGGTGCTCCCTTGTAGGTAACTAACTGTTTTTCTCTTGCTGCTTTTAATATTCTCTCTTTGTCTTTTGCTCTTGGCATTTTAATTATGATGTGTCTTGGTGTGGTCCTCTTTGGATTCCTTTTGTTTGGGGTTCTGTGGGCTTCCCGGACTTGTAGGTCTATTTCTTTCACCAGGTGTGGGAAGTTTACGGTCATTATTTCTTCAAATAGGTTTTCAGTATCTTGCTCTCTCTCTTCTTCTGGCACCCCCATAATTCTGATGTTGGTACGCTTGAAGTTGTCCCAGAGTCTTCTTACATTATCTTCAACTTTTTGGATTTTTTTTTTTGCTTTTTGCTTTTTCGGTTGAGTGTTTTTTGCTTCTTTGTAATTCAATTCTTTGACTTGATTTTTGTGTTCCTCTTGTCTGTTTTTGGGTCTCTGTATAATATTTTTTATTTCAGTCAGTATATGTTTAATTTCTAGTTGGTCCTTTTTCATATCTTCGAGGGTCTCGTTATATTTATCGGCCTTTTCTAGGATATTCTTAAAAAGCCTTATAACCGTGGTTTTGAATTCTATATCCAGTCATTTGTTTTCCTCCATTTCTTTCATTTGTGATCTGATTATTTGACGCCGCATTTTCACTGCTTCCCTGAATTGGTAAGGTAGATTTGTGTGCTAGGTTTCCAAGATGGCCCAGTGGGTCTGCCTCCCCAGTTAACCTGAGGTGGACACTCTTGGTGCACCCCTTTGTGGACTGTGTGTACAGCCTTGTTGTAATTAAGTCTTGATTGTTGTTGGTATCACTGGGAAGAATTGACCTCCAGACCAGTTGGCTGTAAGGATCAGCTGTGTCTATGCTGGGGGAAGTTCGGTGCTGGAGACAGCCTCATAGGATTAGACTTGCCAAATTGCAATAGCCTCTGTGCTCAGCTTGGATGGGGTGGAGTCTCAGTCTTGGCTTCCCGTCAGCCTTGCCCTTGCGCGCATGTGCGTGCCTTCAGACCTCTGCCTTCCCGGCTCCCGAGTCTCCGCCCGAGAGTCCAGACTCCCCCCACAAGAGCGTGGGTCCCCAGGGGCTCGCCTGGAACTGGGGTTCACTGCAGTCAGAACTGGGGCTCAGTGCATTCAGGAGCCTCTGACTCCCTTCCACTAGGGAAAGCCTGTGGCAACCTCTGCAGCCTTTGTGCGCACTGGCGCGTGTGCGCTTTCAGTCCTCTGCCTTCCCTGGCTCCCGAGTCTCCGCCCGAGAGTCCAGACTCCCCCCACAAGAGCGTGGGTCCCCAGGGGCTCGCCTGGAACTGGGGTTCACTGCAGGCAGAACTGGGGCTCAGTGCATTCAGGAGCCTCCGACTCCCTTCCACTAGGGAAAGCCTGTGGCAACCTCTGCAGCCTTTGTGCGCACTGGCGCGTGCGCGCTTTCAGTCCTCCGCCTTCCCCGGCTCCCGAGTCTCCGCCCGAGAGTCCAGACTCCCCCTGTAAGAACGTGGGTCCCCAGGGGCTCGCCCGGAACTGGGGTTCAGTGCAGTCAGAGCTGGGGTTCAGTGCGGTCGGGGGCTTCCTTCCCCCTTCCGCCAGAGAAAGTCAGCCAGGCTCTCAGCCACCCTTCCTCTCTGCGCGCACAAAGACCCTTTGCCGTACCTCCAATTCTCTGTGAGCTTTTCTTTTTCCTTCTAGTTGTAGAATTTTCACTCAGCCAGCTTTCCTGTGGTTCTGGATGGTGTCCGTTCTGTCTTTTAGTTGTAGTTTTGAAATTGTTGTGCGAGGCAGCAGTTTAGGTGTTTACCTATGCTGCCATCTTGGTTTCTCTCCCAAGGATATGTTTTTATTGATTTGGAGAGAGAGAGAAACAATGATATGAGAGAGAAACATCGATTGGTTGCCTCCAGTACACACCCTGACCGGGGATCAAACTCGCAACCATTTTGGTGTATGAGATGACACTCCAACCAATGGAGCCACCTGGTTGGGGAAGGGGGTATTTTCATCTCAATATGTTTCCTGTGTCTCTCAATTGGTTTAGAGACTTGGACAGGAAAGAGCGATCTTTATTTTGGGCCTTCTCATCTTTCTTCTCTCCACATTCCCTTCAGTTCAGCTTTCTCTGATTTTTCATGTACATGGCACAAGATGGCCATATTTCCATCCTTCAGTTTTAAAGCCACTTGCAGCAACTGACTGATTGCCTTTCAACCCCAATTCCAAATTCATACAATAAAGTTTCTGATTGATTTACATCAGTCAGACGTCCATCTTTGGTTGAAAAAGCTGTGCAGAACTGGGATAGGGTAAGTTCACATGTTATATAGAAATAACTTTTCTGGGTGGGGAAGTAGTTATCAAAAAGTGAGGTCATGCCCCAAGCAGTCTTTTCCAAAACCATGGCAGGGGTTAGGTGTTTGAGACCAGTTAACGGATTTCATTAAATGTATTTTAAAAGGGGACTTAATCTGTTTCTGTCACAGTGGTCCTCATATTTCTGTTGCTATGAACCTATATTCTTTTAAATGGAACCTTCAGCTCAGAGCTGTTCATACACCTATTCTAGACAGAGCCCTGAGAATCATTTAAATAATCTCTTTAATCTATTTCCCCCAAAGGTCATGTGCCATTGAAAGTTTTGCTGGGCCATTGTGTGCAAAAGATAAGGAAAAGGAGGGAAAAGTAGATAGCTCATGGGACATAGCTTAAGCCAACAGGTAGTAAACTGCCATCCAGAAAGATTTTCCTATATTTAGAATCCAATATCACCAAGCTTCATACAAATGGTAGTTCACAGTGACATTTCAGACTGTCAATCAGATAATCTCTTCTTCGGATTGTGATGTCCCATAATAAAATATATGGTCAAACCAGAGCATCCTCTATGCCTTTACTTAAGAAAAACTCATGTTCTCTAGAAACCCAGCACCTACTCAAAGCAGGTTCCTTTAAAAATCATTCAGATCACCTGACCTATGTCTCACAAATGGCTGGATATTGATGATGAGCCACCCTGCTGAGAAATTAATCTTCAGTCAACATGTGTATATGTGTCCTCTAGAAGTCACCATTGATGTTTCATAGTTTCTTTTGTTGTAGAACAGAGGGGCCTATTACATGTCAAGATGAAATCAATGTGAAATTGATGCACTGAGAGGAATTTGGTCTTAAGGGTTTTGCAGTGGGGTAACAATCAAGTTATTCTTTCCCCTGCCTTACTAAACTATTTTATTTGCAATAGCAAGTTCTCTGCACAAATTTCTCTTTATGTTTCCAACATAATTTCTTTGTTTTCAAGTGCTCTTAACCTCATCATTAGATTAAGTTTGGTTTTTATTATAACATGAATATATGCTCATTTTATAAAACTGGTAAAAATAGAAAATTTAAGAAAGATGAAAAATTATTGATAATCTTACCACTGTAATATTTTAGACTGTTTTCTACAAGTTTATTTAGGTTTTCAAGGGAAATTGAGTTTATTTTGTATCTGTAATTTTGGTTCTACTTTTTTCTAAACTACTATTATAGCAGGCATTAATCATAACGGTATAAATATTCTTGATACCCTTCATTTTTTAATGCCTGACCATTCTTCTTTTGTTGGGTATTTCATTTGGTTTTAATTTTTTATATTTATAAAAAATACAATAATTTAGAGAATTGCATTGGTGATACTATCATTTGTGTATTAGATGTTAAAATTATGTATATATTTATATGATTTTTCCCTCTTCAGATGAATTTTTCAGAAGTGGAATTACTAGGTCAATGTTTTTTTTTTTTTAATTTTCACTTCTTTTTTATTCAGGCCCCAAAACGATTTGCTGGATGCTTGAGAAAAATGCTCTCACTTGGTTTGAGTTTCTGCTGAACAAATAAAAGGCTGTTCCTTTCATTCCAATGAAGATGATTCAGTCCCTTTTTGCTTTAGACTGTTTTGAGATGCTTTCATTCTCCCCGGCTCCCCTCCATCCGCCCTCCCTCCCCGCAACACACACAAAACCGCACCCTATTCAGTCACAGAAATGGAGGGTCTGCTTCTCTTGGAGGGCTGAGAAAGAAATCTCCTGGCAACTTGGAAAGTAAAGGAGTTCTAAATGGTTTTAAGGTGTTTCTTTTTTCTTCTTTTTCTTTCTCCTCAGGCATTCTACCACACCTGCTACTGAAATCCATGACCTCACATGCTCTGGTGTTATAAGCACATGGTGGGCCCTCTTGGAAGGGGGGTAAGTGCACTGGATTGGAAATCAGAATATCAGGCTCCGGCCCTGCCAGCACTGGGTCTGTTTCACACCATGCGAAGTATTTTATTTGAAATACATGGCCTCTCCAAGCATTATGGTGACTCTCTGAGCTAGCTACTCCACTCTGTTTTATAGCTGGGGAAGCCAAGGTTTGGTGGATAAAACAATGACATGGCTGGCAAATGGTAGACTTTAGGAAGCTCAATATTCCTGATCCCAAATATTTCCTTTTTTTATTGTCCCAGACTATTCTTCTTATCCATTTTTCATTGGACAAGTACTTAACCTCTGTGAGTCTTATCCAGGTGCTTTTAAATTGTAGATAATTATATCTACCCCACAGGGCTTTTGAGAAGATCAAATAGATAATTAAATTAATGTGCTATTTAAAGTGAAAAATAAGGGTCAGGAATTATGAGTATGCCAATGAAAAGACGGCTAGCATAATGTTTACCTACACAGCTCATACTGACTTCTGAAAAGTTTGAGAGTTAGTTTTTAGTTCCTATTTTATAAGTTTCCATTTTATGTTTTTCTTTTCCTCATTCTTCTCTAACGAGTTCCAAGGAAATGAGATGCAAAAACATTTAATAATTACATGTTATGGTATTGGATTTCAGTAAGGCAAGAAGTTTGGGTTCTTTCAACACGAGTTTCTCAGCCTCATCACTAGCGACATATTTGGGTGGAATACTTTTTTGTTGTGGGAGATGGCTTGAAAATTGTAAGATATTTGTAGATATTCCTGGCTATTACCCATTAGATGCCAGGGGCTCTGCCCTCCCAATTGTGGCAATTGTGACAATCTCCAGCCATTGCCAAATATCTGCTGGGGCGAGGCTGTGTGCAAAACTGTTTTTAGTTGAAAATTACTGCTCTAACAGAATATCTGTGCCTGAGATGCAAAGTTTATTCACTAGAATTTGGGTTTGAGTGTTTTTATTCCTTAGTGTGTCAAAATTATAATATCTCAGAATTAATTCTGCAAAGAAAACTATCTTTAGCATTTGTTGCCTTGATGTATTCAAGTTTTACAACCTCGTTACTAAGTGAACATCACTGTTTTTCTGACTGCCCAAACAATTTTCACTGGCTGCCAATACCATGATCTGAACACAAGATTAAAAAAAAAACAAAAAAACACAAAAGAAACCAAAACCAAAGTAAAAGAAAAATCCACACAGTTACAATGAGAAGCCTGTTTTGAGGATAACAGCTCCTGTAAAATGTCCCATTTTTATTACAATATTGTTCTCAAGGATGGACTTATGTTGTGCCATTTTCAGTTCTTGTTTCCATCCTTGTCATAACAGGGAATGAGACAAATTGCAATGCCTTGGATAATCTGTCACTTGCAATAGTGTGGGACCCTGCTCTGACCTTCATTATTCCAGGAGGCACCATCGCTGACCAGAGGAGATGAAGCACTCTGGAGAGATCAAAGCATCGAGGCCTGAGCGACTGTTCAGGTGAGCGCTGGGGGTGCTATTTAGCCGTCTAAACTGCAGCTGGTCGACTGTCCAAGAGCAGTGTGGCACACAGTTATGTGACACCTCTTGGCTTAGCACAGGCAATTCTCACCCAAGGAAAGAGAATAGGAAGAGATCTAATATTTCTTGGCACATACTCTGCGCCACTGGGCAATGTGTGTTTTTCACATAGTCTTCATGACAAACACGTGAAGTAAATATCAGCATATCTTTTTCTTTTTTTTTTTCTCCAGGAAGTAAAGTAACTTGCCTAAGATGAGTTAGAGCTGGGAGATTGTGTTGTATGAAAGGAGAGAAGGTTAGCACTCCCCTTGACAAGGATGGAAGAGGCTCTCGGGCCTAACGACACGCATACAGAGATTCAGATTATGGCTTGAAAGTCTCTGGTTTTACTAAATCTGAGCACTTCCATCCAATATATTGATGTATGGCCTAAAAATCTAATAATAGATCATATTATTGTATTACAACATTGATTCAGATAGTTGAAACTTAATCTGTTATGGAAGCAGGGAGGAAGCCCCCTCACCACCTCCAGGGTAGTCAGTGAGCAAAGAGCCGTGGGGGTCACGAGAGTGACTCAGGACTCCTCTTTTCTCAGATGTGATAGGCTGTTGGCTTTTCAAAGAACTCTTAAGTCTTTGTGGTGCTGCCACCTAAGTCAGCATTGCCCTTTGTTCTTCCTGAACTAGGTTAGATTTATGTATATTTAATTACTCTATTCAGCAAACGCTGATGAAGCTTCATGTGAAGGGAACTGAACTGGATGCTAGGAATAGGTATAAAACCCTGTCCCTTCCCTCAAAGTGACTTAGAATAAGAAATGTCTATTAACTTCTATAAAGCAAAAAAGAGTTCATTGAAAGAGATTAAGGAATGTTCAAATGAAAGCAATGCCATAGGTCATAGAGGGGACATATACTCTGACTTGGAGATCACAGCACAGACTTTGGAAGCGATCAGAAGAGCAGCTGCTGAACTGAGAAGAGCAGATTTGTAAACTTTAGGTGAAGGTGAAGGTCATAGATGAACACCTGTTGATGACTCATCTCACTTTTCCAACATCCCACCCCTGAGCCACAGGAACCTTCTTTCTCTAGCCATCCTAGGCTTCCTCGTTGTCCACAAACACGCGGGAGCATTGGCGTGTTTACATAAGCTGCAGTACCCTGCAATGCCCTGGCCACAATTCTCTTTGCTTAGCTGAACCACATTCTCACCTCTTTCATTAAGTCATTCTTAACATTTTTGCTAACCACACACCTTTTCCTCTGGATTTGTTCTCTCATCCCATTTCTGCTGAAGGGATTGCCTTACCTGGTCCCATAAACCACAGTAACCTGAGCTAAGTGACACACAGCCTCTCTGATGGTGGCAGGGATGGATCTGGTATGTGAAACTGATGGTCATGTTAGGCCAAGCAGAGAAGTACAGCTGAAAAATAGAAGAAGAAAGGCTAAGAGAAACAGGAATAGGAGAGTGCATGCAGCCTCTGAGAAAGCAACTGAAATTGCTGACTTTCCAGGTCACTTTTAGCTCACAGGAGGCTCAGTTATTTCCCTGCTTCCGATTCCAAGAGTTTACAACCTGACACCAGGTTTCTGATCCTTCCAACCCAATGGGCTTGGACCAAAGCATCTGGCTGGCTACACTGATCTTCTCATTTCCCGAACTTCCTGTTCACTTATTCTGTGCTATTCATTTTCTAAATCCATCCAGTTTTAGAAAACTTAGCATGTTTATTTGGCTGCTCCTCAGTGTGTGCCAATTTCCCCACCAAATTGTAAGCTCTTTAAGGGTAAGACTTGGGAGGCAGCATCACATAGTGTTTGTGTTTTTTTTTTTTAAATATATTTTATTGATTTTTTACAGAGAGGAAGGAAGAGGGATAGATAGTCAGAAACATCGATGAGAGAGAAACATCGATCAGCTGCCTCCTGCACACCTCCCACTGGGGATGTGCCCGCAACCAAGTTACATGCCCTTGACCGGAATCGAACCTGGGACCCCTCAGTCCGCAGGCTGACGCTCTATCCACTGAGCCAAACCGGTTTTGGCCACATAGTGTTTTAGAGCATGGACTCTGGAGATGGACGAGCTGAGTTCAAGCCCAGCATGACCCCTATGTCAGCCAGGGCAGGCTGGAGCATGCTCCGTTAACAGACCACTCTCAAACATACAGTCTCAACACAGCGAAGGTGTGTTTGTTTGCTCATGCCGAATGTCCCACTCAGGATGGCAGCAGGCCTATAATCATCATGGTCACGCAGAAACCTAGGTTGATGGGAGGTCCATCCCAATACCTACCTCTGTGATAACGAGACCAGGGCAAAGGGAACATGCAGGCTCAAACACTGGCTCTTAGACATTTGACCCAAGTACAATTCTACCACGGGCCTCTTTAACTATAAGGGCCACATTGTGTGAAATAGAGGACAACCCTAAGACTTTCAGAATCTTTTGCCAGCAGTGTAACTTGAGGCACATTGCTTACTTAGCCTCTTTATGCTGCAGTTCCTTTTCATTAAAGTAAGGATAATATAATAGTACTTTCCTGTTGTGAGACCTAAATGGGAGGGTATATGTAAAATGTTTAACAGTGTCCAACTGACTGTTAATACCATGTAAGTGTTAGCGGTGCTACTTGTAAATAAAGTCAAAGTTATTTGCTTGATTCTTCTTATTTGCATCTCAACCTGCAAATCAAAACTTCTGAAGTTGGCAAGCTTCAGGGTGACATCTTGATAGAATTATTCCCTCATCTTTCACCACTTACTCATGTAGGGACAGAAATTTCAACTAGTGGTTGTTTGTGCTGTTCTCTTGCCTTATAGCTTAGCTTTCTTCTAAAGAGTCAAAAACCCACAAAAACAGCATCCCAGTAACTGTGCATAATCCAGAAGAAAAGCATACTTACAGATTAGCCATTCATTGTGTCCATACCACCTCGGGAAAATGAACTACAAGGGCCACATTGAATATCTGCCACATTGACTATTTGCTTTAGAGACTTTTATTCTCATTTTCTGGGTAGACTCTCCTGAATAACTTACCACATCCCTAACACTCTTGGGAAGGAGTTCTCTCTGTGGCTCAAATTGCTGTACTCAGCATTGCTTCGGGGAAAGCACAGGGTTACGAGCTGGAGAAGGTCTGACATTACTTTCAGAGTTTATGATCAGAAAGCGTTCTACTCAGACTGAGCACTGGTTCGGAAAAAGGGGAAAAACATTTAGAAAAGCTGCTTAGAATTTAAAATTGCCTTATCTTAATGGAGGAGAAATGCGGTTTGACATCACAAGGAGAGTGGATAAGATGCAGTGCAACCAGAAAAGTGCAGTTGCCAGCCTCTTCCTGAGATCAAAGCAAAAGTGAGGTGCTTTGGATAGTCCGTTGCTCAGGTGGTTGCTTTCACACACCCACCAGGGGGCCTCAGTGAATTTTCTTTTCTCTGGAAAGGATGGTAAATAGCACTTGATCCACTGGACAGTGTATATGGGACAGTGTATAGTTACAAGGTGTCTCACTAACCGCAGGAGCCTTCCTCCAAGCCCAAGAGAGGCAGGTGGTTCACCTGGTGGTGTGCACCCCACACCCTCCCTGCCCTGAACAGCCAAGCCTCAGCCTGATTTGGCTGGCAGGTTTTCTACTTTGTGCTCGAATTCCTCAGGCATATTGCTGTTCCTCTTCCTCACTTTCCTCTCAGTCATCATTTGAAACCTCTCTCTGCCCCCACCATTTCTCTTGCTCTGCACTGGTCTTGCTTGGATCTCATATTTGTTTGTGTGTTATCTTTCGGCTCAGTGGGCTGGGTATTTGTTGTTTCTTGATGGAGGAAAAGAAAGTCAGATTAAATCAGAAGGAGGTGTGGTGTCTCGGAGCAGCTTTTGTTGGTGGATCTGGGCTCGGAGTTAGGACTAACTAGTGGGCAAGTCACCCACTGCGGTTTGATGGCGTGCCAGCCCTGGTGCCACCAGGTGTATGCACAGCATTGTAATTAACTTAACCCAAGGAAGTGCTTACCACTGTTACCCTCACTTTACAATGTGGAAAAGGGAACTTGGAGGAGCTAAGGGTCTAGCTAAAATCCTACAGATATGAACCTAGAACATCTGATTTCAGAGCCTGCTATATCCTAAAGGTTTGTGTCTCCCACAAAATTCTCACATTGAAACCAATTCCCCAATGTGAGGGCATTTGGAGGTGGGGCCTCTAGCATGGAGACCTCCTGAGTGCCTGTATAGACCTCTGCAGGCACCTTAATCCTGCACTTCTCAGCCTCCAGAATTCACTTAAATTGGGGTTTTTTAACAAAATAATAGAATTCAATTAAATTGGAGTTTCTCAAGGTCAGCACTATTGATATTTTGGGCCAGATCATTCTTTGCTGGGAGTTTGTCCTGTATTTTGGTAGGATGTTTAACAGTATTCTTGACTTGTACCTACCATATGACAACAGCATTCCCCTTTGCCCAGTTGTGACAAAGAACAATGTCTCCAGTTTTTGCCCTGAAGGATAGGGGTGGGTGGCAAAATCACCCCTGGCTGAGAACCACTGTCCTAAATCATTTCCATAGTACTCTGTAGATTTAACACTCAACAGTGTCATATAGATTTTGTTTTCCCGCCATCAGTTCTTTTCTCACTTTTTTATTCCTCCTCTTTACTTAGTTCATCTTCCATAAATTAAGGATAGTTGTTTTGAGGATGAAATGAAGTAATGAATGCCAAATCCTAAGGGTGGTCTTTGTCACGTGGTAAGTGCTCATAAAAGTCACCTGCATTGTTAAAACCCTCCTCCCTGCAGGCCGATCAATGACCACAAGCCCACCTTCTCTAAGACAAGCTCTGCCCGACTCAGGGAGGAGAAAAGAAAGGAACACCATCACTCTGAAGACCCCGAGGAAGACTCTCCTTCCTCTTGGCCTGCAGCCCATGTGTAATGGCTAGAGGGTCCGTGGTTTGGGGAGAATGAGAACAGACTGTAAGCATAGTCCGTTAATTGATGCAAATCCCGTTCCTTTCAATTAGATTTACGTGATGGCATATTTCAAATGACAAGCCCTGTTATTTGTCATTTTTACGAAGAAAACCCCTTAGCTGCTTTCTAGCCCTGAATTTTGAAGAGAGGCTGATAGGCTTCCCTCATTTAAATAGAGCATCGATGCAATTTTAAGAACCCATTCCTTCTGAGGGAGTGGAATTGACAGACCTGGACCTTGAAAACTAATTTGATATACGGATGTTCTATGGAGCTTGGCAAGGCAGTTTTTCAACCCAGCCTGGAGCATTTTCTATTTCCTTCCTTGGATCTATTTTAGACTCCTAGTTTGCATACTACCTGCAACCGAGGCCACAGTTATCTTTCCTAGAGAGAAAAGTAAGAATGTTTTTCTTCTGGAAAGTTCTAAGACCCTTCTACTTTCCTAGCCTCTATCCAGTCCTAAACAATATCCCCATCTTGCCTCAAATATGTATGCATCTTTGCCTTCTACTCATCTTCCATGTTGCATCCATTGGGTCAACTGCTCTTTTAGCCAAACTCTTTGGTGAATGAAGCCTTGAGAGTGGTTGGGCTGGGGCCAGAAGTCTGCGCCTTGAGGTCACTGTTTTACTTGCATGTTGAGGTTTTGAGGCACTCTCTTGGCCTTCAGGAAACAGTACCTCACCTTCCACCTCCCTTACAATATCTTCCCATCTTTCATCCTTCCCTATTTCTGTTGTATCCTTTACATTGGTCTCTTTCTTTTCCTTCTCACTTTTCTATGAACTTCAATCACCATCCCCCAGGGAAGATGCAAGAAGAAGGTATTTTTCCCAATGCCTCTGTGCCCAGGGAGAACTCAGAGACAAAGGCACTGCTACCAAAGGTTTACTCCACAGATGTTCATTGAATCTGCTCATGGAAGTAGGATTGATTATTGGAGGTATATCAAATGTTCTGGGTTAAATATTAGCAATTATTAAAAATTGAAACATTTCTCAAGGTACAAGTCTCTCAAATGTGTATGAATGCATATCCCTCTTTTAAACAAAGGGGCATCATATATTTTTCTGTGAAACATATTTTAGGAAGCACTGTTCTAGGACATTTTAGTTGTCATATTCCAAATGTTCCTTGGAGTTTAACATTCTTTATATTTTAAAATTAAATCTCCCTGCTTTGGGATCACAATGACCTATGATGGCTAAAAAGAATATGAACTTATAAAAAGACAGAAAGCATAGCCTAGGTAGCATGCTCTCTTAAAAATTATTAAAATATACAATGGTGTATGTTTCTGAGGTAATAAATGAGATGAACTCATTGGGAATACACACGTGAAAAATCTTTTACTTTCCTAATCATGACTTCAAAAGGCAAGAGTAGTGCTAACTTGTCCACCTCTAAATATGTCTTGTGTATAACCCATAGCTTAACAGGAACTTTCAGTTAGAAAATAGTGTCATTTAGAGTAATTAAGACTATATACATACATATACACATATATATTTTATGTCCTATTCAGGCCAGTCTAAACCACAAGTTCAAGCTCACCTCCAATTCACCCTTCTCCCTTCTCTCCAGTAGGCTGGAGGATCAGCTTGGGGACCTCTAATGGAGCACATGAAATGATAGTCTCCCCTACTATCCCTTGTCCTTCTATTTATTTTGTGTGTCCTTTTAAATCTTGTAGGTTTAGAAGAAGGAAAAAGAAGACTAGAGAAAAAAAGGCAAAGTTTTTTATGTTGTCCTTGAGACTGTTTTGCAATTTATTGTAACTATTAATGTTTTCCATAATGGGTATCTAAATGCTGGCTTTTGTCTAGTGCATTGGGTTCTTTGAAGCTGCACCAGACCAACATACTAGTACTGTACCCAGTAAGGGCAGTATACTCTCTAGCTAATCTCCTGTGTTTGTTCCTCCTTCTCCTACTGCTGGTGGTGAACCCATAATCTTGTAATGCTGGCCAGGGTATCTTCAGGATGGCCCAAGGCCAGTTATCTTCCAAAATATCCACTTGGCTCTCTAGAAATCCATGCATCCTTGCTGGGCAGTCTGTTCTTGCCTTGCTCCAGCCAGACTCCTACCTTGTTTATAACTGTGTATGTGAAATATCTGTGGACACATATCAAATTCTCTCAAGAAATCCTTTATTCACCTTCACTCAGATGGCTGCACTGGTTTAGGTCGACAAGTGTCTGCAGCTCAGCAAATATGCTGGCCTCCCTTCACAGAGGGATATCACTCTATAGACACTTTTGAACCCTTCTCAATCAATTTGTGAGGGGGGCATTCTCTCCCTTCTCCAAAGAAAGGAAGAGGCAGGGAAAGGCCATTGTACTTCTTACCTCAGAAAAATCTTCTACCACCTTTTGGAATTCCTGGTTTTGCCTTATTGAGGCTATTAGGTAGGTGATGGGGATTAATAATCATTGGACTAGTTTCTATTATTCTTAGCATGGGTGGAACTAACTAACATTCTTCTTTAGTGTTCCTTACCATCTGTTGCATTTCAGAAGACAACAGGAAAAGATTCATTTAATGTCATTAGTACCTAAATGCAAATATTCTTCATAATATTTTCTTTTGTTGGTACTATATAATTTCTAAAACAACTTCCATTGCTTGACCATCTTTTGTTATTAGAGTTAATGCTGATAGGAATACCTGCCTCATTCGTAAGCTATTTTCTTGTGTTCTGTTTCCTAGGGGGGCGGGGGGGGGGGGGAGGGGAGAGGAGGCGGGGTGGAGTAGGGGGCACATCTAGATGAAAAGACATTAACAGTTTTTCAGCTCATTTGTGGCTAAAGCCCTTAGTATATGACTGCTAAGTATTTAGAAGAGAGTTTATTAAACTTTTGAATTAAGGGTAATTGGACAGAAATCAGGATAGTAAGCACTTAGTAGATTTTATATTTAATTTTAGTAAATGGAATTAGACAATTCTCGGCTACTCATTTTTAATTTTAGCTACCCAGAGCTGTATCCCCTTTCCAGCTCCTATCTCGCCAGGCTGGTTTCCCATACATTTGTTTTAATTTTCATATTCTCCCTCTCTACCTTCCCTTAGCTCCTCCCTTCCTCCCCCCACCCTCTGTTTTCCTATTTTGTTGTTTGCTTAATCCCAAATCTCCATTAGTGCGAGTTCCTGCTGCGTTCTCCAGCTGTGAGACACTCCCTGGTCCTCCCTCCCCCATTCTCCAGCTGTCTCCATGGGCTACATCAAACTGCTGATTTTAACACACTTGGTTAGCATTTAGCTGGGGCCAGGGACTCCTGTTAACTTCTAAAATGTGTTTATGATGCAAAGACACATTTTGCTCCTAATTAAGACTTTCGCTAAGGGGAAGAATAAAAGGGTATCGAGTGTTGAGGTATCAAATGGCCGCCATCCTGGAAAAGGACAAAAACTAGTCAAATAAGTGATACAAGAGTTCAGAGGAGCCTGAAGCCCACAGCTCTGTCTGTCCTGAGTTAGGGCCAACATTTGCTTGCCTCCTCTCCAGCTGGGCTGTCTCCTTGGGACCCCTGAAGTGGACAACACAAGCAGCCCCTCTTATGAAGACACCTGTTTTCATGGAGGTATATCCTGGAGGTATATTGCCATTTTTGAGACATTCACAACATGAGATGGCAGGAAAGAGACCCTTTGTTAGCTTCATTCAAGGAGGAAAATTGAGATGCAGCTGGGAGAAGCAGGAAGCATCCAGTCAGCAAGATAGCAGGGAGACTTTATGTTACATGCAGCTTGTAAACATATTTGCTTTAAGATAACACAGTGCTGCTATAAGCAAGGCAGGATGTAAATGCTTTTTGGAAAACAAGTGTTGGCTCAGATTTTGACTCAAGATGGTGCTCCACAAAACTTGGTGTTCCGTAAAAGTATTCTGAACGAATGAATGAGAAAGCCTCCAGCACAAAGCTTGATACAGAGAGAGCCCCCAATACATTCTTCCTGACTTTCTTGTTTGCTGTTTTCCAGCACTCCTAACTCAGTGTACAAGAGGGTTATCATGTACATCCTACCTAATAAAGAGGGAATATGCTAATTGACTCTCACACCATCACAAAGATGGCAGTGCCATAGCCAATAAGGAGGGAATATGCTAATTGACTGTCACGCCCACAGCCACAAGATGGCAGCGCCCAGTCCCCTCAGCCCCGCTGGGGCAGCAGGCGCATGGCGGGCCCGGCCGCTCCGCACGCCTGTCTCTGGAGTCCCCCAGTCCACTCTGCCCCCAAGCCGCCCATAGCTGGCCTGAGGTACAGGCAAGCCTCAGATGGTGGCTGCCCAGCTGCCCAGGGCTGCCCGAGGCTCAGGTAACCAGGGCTGGCCCAGGCTTGTGCTGCCATCAGTGGCAGCAGCAGAGGTGTGATGGGGGTGTTGCCTTCCCCTGATCACCAGGTTGCCTCCTGCCCCTGAGGGCTCCTGGACTGTGAGAGGGGGCAGGCCGGGCTGAGGGACCCCCCTCCAGTGTATGAATTTTCATGCACCGGGCCTCTAGTGGTTATAGAAGAGGTTTTGCATTGTCTTGAGTGCAATACCACCTATGGCATGATTTTAAGAAAATGCATGAAGTTCCATTATTCCTGGTAAACCAGTTCATCCCTGATCATACATGTCCACAAGATTCAAGGACCTCCAGAGCCCTTGAGTTCCTAGTAAATCCATCACACTTGACCTCAGCTCCATAGTCTCCTCTCCCCAAGTGTGTGAGTTCATGTCCTTCTGAAAGTGAATCTCAAGACAGAGTTACAAGTATAAGGGGGTAGGGTGGGAGATTTACCAAAGAATTTAAATGCATTATGCATAACCCATGGACACAGACAATAGTGTGCTGAAGGCCTGGGGATGGGTGGGGGAAGAGTCAATGGGAAAAAAGGGGGGCATCTCTAATACTTTCAACAATGAAGATAAATTTTTTTAAAAAGGGAGGAGATATTATTACGGGAAATGGCCATGAAAGAGAAAGGAAAGAGGGCAGACATAGGTGAGGACAGCTTCAGACCCAGAGACAGGTTTGACGACAGGTTTGTGAAAAAGGAGGGGGAAAGAAGGAGGATTGGGTAGGGCAGCCTTAAGGAAGTCCAGAGGAGGGCCAGTGGGAGGCTCAGAGCAGAGAGGAGTCCTGCTTTGGGCAGGAATGGCCTGTTTCCAGTACTCTCTATGCTCAGTCTGGCAGGGAACCCTGGAAAGAACGTGGCATTGGTGTGAACTCTGCATGGATCACTGAGGGGAGGCAGCCGAGGGTGTCAGCTGACCAGAAGGTTCTCTTTTGCAGGGAGATCTGGGCAGTGCACCCCCAAGCTGCCATATCATGACACTTCCCTAGTCCTAAAGGACACTATCCCTAAAACCACTTTCCCCTTTCCCGTGGAGACCATGAGACCTAATGTGATTATGCCTTATATTCCTGTTTGCCTCTTGCACTATCAAAAGTTCAAGACTCCCATGCTGTCAATTACTATCCAAAATGTAATACCCGTTTGGCACTCTAAATCTTTGAAGCGGACTTTATCATATACCACTTCCCACCCACCCAAATCCTCCACTTGCTCTCTTGATCTCTCCAAGTGTCATGAACAAAATTGTTCATATCCTCAACATTTCCAAGAATGTTTTCTTTTTTAGAAGAGAACCTGGCTTACTCCCGAGACACCGCTTCCTTCTCAAATGATTATTTTTTGTCTCATATGAATATATACTGGGCATGGGGGAGAGTAGAGTGAGCCTACTGCTTACTCCTTATTTCTTCTTTTAAGACATTTCTCCTTCCTTTCTCAAAGACATTTCCATCAAAGAACTCATGAGACTATACCCCCTACTCATTTTTCTTGTTACTGTCATCTTTTAAGCTCTTGGACACTGACTATCCTCATTCATTCAAGAATTAGCACTATCTTCCTCTTCATTACTCCTTCCGTTACTGTTTTTGGGAGCTTCATCATTCATGTAGCTGATCTATTCAATACTCTGGCTGCTGAATTGGATGACTTGTTCCTGCCGCTTGCTAAGATCAACCTCTCCACTCAGGCTGGGTCCTTCTTTCACCTACTCCTGCAAAGGATTTAGGATTATGTCCTCTTTTATACATTCAACGTGTGCCCACTTAACACTAGATTATTCCTATCAGTGTTGTATTTCTCATTAATTACATAAGCAATAATAGTAAAAATAAGGATTTTCATCCTAAAATAAATGCTGTATTGACATACACTTCTACCCCTATCACCCCATTTCTCTGTTCCCCTTCAAAGCAAAATGCCACATGCATGTCCTCACTCTCCGTGTCTTTGTAGCCAATCAGGCTTTTATCCCCTCTACTTCACTAGTCACTAATACTGGTTTTTCCGAGGTTTGCCAAGAACCTCCATGTTGTAGACCCAGTAATGACTTTTCTGTTCTCATTTTGCTGAGCTGCTTAGAAAAATTTCAGTTTTCTATCACCTTATCTTTGCAATATTTCCTTCACTTAGGCTCAGAATCATCATACTCACTGCCCTTTCCTGCTCACTCACCGTTGCTGACTCTTCCTTCATCTCCACTCCAGCATTATTGAGATGTAATTGACAAATAACGCTGTATAAGTTTAAGGGGTACAATGGGATGACTTGATATATGTCACCAACTAGTAAGAAATGATTTTGAAATGATTACATAGTAAGATAAGTGAACATATCTGACACCTCATATAGTTGTCATTTTTTGTGTATCGTTAAAATACTTAAGACCTGCTTTTCTCAGTAAATTTCAAGTATATTATATAGTATTTTTAGCTATAGTTACAGTGCCGTACATTCGATCCTCAGAACTTATTCATCTTATGAGTGAAAGTTTACACCCTTTGACTATCATTTTCTCATTTCATCCACCACTCTACACTCTGACATTTTAGTATTCCACATATAAATATCATAGCATACTCATCTTTCTCTGTCTGCCTTATTTTACTTATCATAATGCCCTCAAGTTTCTCTCATATTGCAAATGGCAGGATTTTCTTCCCTTTTATGGTTGCATAATATTCCATTGTATACATTTATGCACCTTTTAATGGAAGCATGCAAGTGGTTCAGTTCTTGGCCCTCGTCTCTCCCTATTTATGATGACTCCCTAACTGATCTCATTCAATTCTGCACTGATCACTACTCTCACATATAATAGCCCAATGACACCTCTGCCAAATGCTACTGAAAAGCACCATAGCCAAAGAGCACCTTTGGTTTTCTTTCACCTTAACGTGTGTGCGTGTGTACTCATACACACTTCTTGCATTCTTTCTTCATTTAGAAGATGCCACCATATTTCTTCAACTGCCCAGGTCAAAAACCAGGTGGTTTGCTTAATTCCTTTCTTCTCTTTGAAAACCATATCCTTAGGCTTTGTCAGTGAGTCCTGCTGGTTCTAGCTTTAAATTCTATCCTGGATTTGACATCTTGTATCCATCACCACTGCTAGGATCCTGCTAATGGCCACCATCACTTCTCAACTATTGCAATAATCTCCTTAGTGGTCTTCCCTTTCTCATTTTTACCTTTAATATTGCTTATTCTCCACATCACAGACATTGATTTTGTAGAAATCAGATCACGTCATGCCATAGGGGGTTCCCTACAATCACTCCAAATAAGTATTTTAATCTAGTTGAAAGAGAAAAGCATTACATTTAATAAGGGCTTGCATTGATCTTTCCATTGTTCCTTTCTTTTCATATGTCTGCACCTGTGCACATACTGCCAGGAGCCAGACCTTTCCACTGCCAAACCCACTCAGCCTCCACCTGTGTGATCCTTACTTCTGTCAAGAAACACCTCCTTCTCCAACTCTAGTAAGATCCTCCAAGCAGTTGCTTGATCATTTGTGTTCCACTGTACATGGTTTGCGCCTCTTTATGCATCTGCCACACTGTTTTGTAAATTCTTTCTATGCATCAGTTTTCTTTCATTAGACTATTAGCTACTTACATCCCCATAGTTTAACAGGGTGTCTGGCACAGTGTAGGACACAATATGTGCTTAAAGTACAATTAAATAAACAATTTGGCACACAAAATGTCCTCCTCCATTGTAAGAAGAATATAACCACCATGATATTGAATCCCTCTTTAAACACAAGAGCAAATGCAATCCACTTAGGCTTACTAAGAGCACTGAAGGTTGCCATCTCTTCATTAGTGGAATCATTTAGAACAGTGGTTCTCAACCTTTTTAATGCTGCGACCCTTTAATACAGTTCCTCATGTTGTGGTGACCCCCAACCATAAAATTATTTTCGTTGCTACTTCATAACTGTAATTTTGCTACTGTTAATGAATCGTAATGTAAATATCTGTCTTAGGCTCTACAGCAGCAGTTCTCAAGCTGTGGGTCGCGATAATGTTTTGGTTATAGAGAAATACCTATAATTTTTCCAGCCTTTGAAAATAAGGAATTTGAATTTGCTGACTGTTAGCAGGTATTTTTTTATATATATATTCTATGGCTCCATTAATAACTTCTATCTTGGTTTGGGATAAAAATAAAAAGGCACAAAAACACATATGTTTGAAATAACCTTTAATTTCAAAATTATTGCTAAACTATAGACTCATTTTCTATTCATTTTAAAAACAATCTCTGCTCTTTGTAGTATACAGTATTTTAATCTTTTCTGCAGAAGTGTGAGTGGTGTGCACACTAAGTGGTAATTCTGTAGGAATAGACTTTTAAATTCAATTCAGCACTTTCATCGAGAATGGTGAAGCTTAAAAATTAAGCCAGCAGGCACCAAAGCCGGAGAGAACACTACTGGATGCATTCTTAATTAGAGCCAATAAAGTGTGTTTTTAGGGAGAGCTTTCCCACAGAAAGCTCAATGGCAAAACTTGGAAGAAACAAACAAATTAAATTCTGTATATTAACTGCTCTGCACACTGCTTCTCAAGGAGTTATTTAGCCCAACATGATAGTTGACAAAATTTCACTTTCAAAGCTCCAAACAACCCTAAGATGAAGTAGCAATACTTGCATATTTTCCCCAAGTACAAAACAATCCATACTGATTTCAAGTCTTCCCTGAATACTAGCAGAAAAGAGAATGCTGGAGCATGAATGTGCTCAATGATAGATAAGACCTCAAGAATCTTGGATTTTGTGTTCATCACTTTTTTTTTTTAAACTCCTTAAGCATATTTATGTTATGAGTTGTAGTATTTATATGTCCACACTTTATGTGTTTGTGTAAGCATTGAAATAAGGTCAGGAAAAATGGAAGAAAGATTCCAAATAGTCAATGATTAATTCATCTGGAGAGTAGGATTGCAGGTAGGGAGATGGAATATGCCTTTTAAAATATTGTTATTCATATAATTATTATTTGAGCTTATATAGAACTAGAAGCCCAGTGCATGGATTTGTGCACATTGAAAGGAAATTAATTAGAAGGTGGCCACCAGGGTGGGACTGGGCAAGATGGGCCGGACACACCTTGGAGCCAATCTCCCTTGTTCCCTCTCTGGCTGGCCACACCTGGGGTGGCACCGGGGCTCCAAGGACATCTGCGGAATGAGCGAGGTTCCTCCTGCAGGTGGGGTCCCTTGGCCTGGCCTGTGGGGATCTGGCCGAAACCGGCAGTCCGACATTCTCTGAGTGTGAGAGGGCACTCTGCAAAGTTGCAGTCACTTGGCAGCTCCTGCATTGAGGGTCTGCCCTCTGGTGGTCAGTGCATGTTGTACCTACTGGCTGGTTGGCCAATTGGTGGTTGCTTAGCCTTTTATATATATAGACTAGAGGCCCGGTGCATGAAATTCGTGCATAGGGGGCGTCCCCTCAGCCCAGCCTGTACCATCTCCAATCCAGGACCCCTTGGGGGATGTCCAACTGCCGGTTTAGGCCTGATCCCTGGGATGGGGCCTAAACCAGCAGTTGGACATTCCTCTCACAATCCTGGACCACTGGCTCCTAATCACTCACATGCCTGCCTGCCTGGTTGCCCCTAACGGCCCCCCTTCTGGCCTGATTGCCCCTCACTGCCTCTGCATGCCGGCCTGATTGCCCCTAACTGCCCCCACTGCTGGCCTGATTGCCCCCAACTGCCCCCCAGCCAACCTGGTCACCCTTCATGGTCCCCCCCCCACCACCACCACCGGCCTGGTCGCCCACGTAGCCTGCTTGTTCAGTCATTTGATCATCCCTCACTAACCCCCCTGCCAGCCTTGTCGCCCCACACAGCCTGCTTGTTCAGTCATTTGGTCATCCCTCACTAACTACCCTGCCAGCCTGGTCATAGGCAGCCATCTTGTGAGGGCATGAGGGTTAATTTGCATATCACCTCTTTATTATATAGGATACTTTGAGTCCTAATATATGGTGACAGGAGAAGATTTGACTTTGGGTGGTGGGCACATGATGCAATATACAGATCTTGTAACATTGAAACCCACACCGGAAATCTAAATGTTCATATTGACCATTGTCACCCCAATAAATTTAATTAAAAAAACACATACAAAAAAATAAACTTAAAATGTTTGCTGGATTATTTTTGGAAAATCCTTTTCTGGAACTCTTTGGTGCCAAGCACAGAAAACAAATATACGGGTACTGTTCATAGGCGGTGGGACTTCTGAGAAATACTGAGTTCTGTATTCCAAATATGGTATAATAAGTAGCATTTTTGTCTTTTACCTGAAGATGTATTAATAGTGCACATACTTCTGTAGACTGGTTACCAGAATATTAAACTAATCTGAGCTTTTCTTTTCATCAACTGTGTAATGGAAATATTTGCAAGTCACAAATATACCTAATGATTTAAATACAAAATCTTGTGATAATTAAGAATGTTTTAGAAAAAAATTAAGTGTAAAAGGCATTAAGGAATTGATTGAACTGTCATTCACCACACTGAGCTTTTTGAGGGCATGTGCTACATCTCACCCACCCATTGGTTTATTCATTTATTCATCCAACAAATTATTTTTAAAATCTCACTTCTGAATTCCCAACACCTTACATAGGTTCTTGCACATAAAGGGTACTCCCTATCTTATTGAATTTGTGGATAAATGAATAATTACTAGTCACTCATTAAAGACTCATTTTCTTAGACAAAGGCTTCCTCAGTTGTGGTTATTATTTTTGAGGAGGTATATTGAGAAAATCATTTTAATATACCTCTGCTTCTAACATAGTACTTCCCATTCCAGTGATATTTAATAAATATTTATTTGGGGGAAAACTCAAAGCTACATCAAATCTGGACTATTTAGAGAGGAGAATGCTCAGATTCAACATCATGGAGGTCTTCAAATATCTAAAAGACTGCATATGGGAGAAAGATTAGACTTCTTATTGGAAGGGTTTTAATGAAGACTAATTAGAAAAAGATCCAGGAGATTTCATCTTATGGTGTAAGGGGTCCTAAACTGACTTGAGATACATGAATATCTACTCACTGACAGCAGGATAATCAGTTGAGCAAGCTGAGGGGAGCATCTCAGCATCAGGTGGGTGATTGGACTGGATGTCTTGTAAGGTCTCTTCTAACACTAGCATTTTTTGGTTGAATGAATGATGAACAATGTGATTCCCCAACTAAGACTCAACTTGAGTATAAGCACCAGATGCTTTTAAATTCTAAGTTCCATAGACTTTTTGGAAAGAATTTTCTATCTTCCTAAAGATCCAGGTAAAGGTTAAACCAGACAAAAATATTACTTGGAAAAGGCACAAATTTTCCTAGATTTCTTCCAAAATGTTGTCTGTCATGCTTTTAGTCAGATTCATATAAATTTGAATTGTTACTGTTCAAAAAATTTGTTTGTGTTGGGGATGCAGGGTTTCAGGGATTCTTTGTAATTGCTCCCCTTTAGTTATTTAAGGGGGAAATTAGTAAAAGCCAGTTTATATTGGTCTATTTCTTTAAATGAGTGGTCATAAGAGGCTAAGAGCTATATCTTTATTTCCTTGATGAAAGAGTTTTCCAGATATGCCTTTTTAAGCCTGGCATATTAAATGTGCAATAAGAAAAATAATTAGGTTCTATGTGAATAGAAAACTCACAGTCTTTTCAGCATCTATATATATAAAAGCCTAATATGCTAAGTGTCTGACCGTTCGGTCGACCACTCAACCAGTTGCTATGATGCGCACTGACCACCAGGGGGCAGATGTTCTGACTGGTAGGTTAGCTTGCTGCTGGGGTTTGGCCGATAGAGACTGGGCGAGACAGGCTGGACATGCCCTGGAGCCCTCCCACAGTCCCTCCCCAACTGGCCCAAATCGGCCCCAATAGGCCTTGATCACTGGCCAGGCTGAGGGACCCCACCCATGCATGAATCCCTGCACTGGACCTCTATTTTCAATATAATTATGTAGGGTTTTTTAACTGGGATATTTTCTTATTTTACTTTATCCCATCACCATTTGTCTCCCTATGCCCTCTTCCACTTCTACCCATACCCTCCCCACCGCTGCCCCCCTCCCCACAATCACCACACAGTTGTCTGTGTCCATGAGTTCTTTCTATTTTTTTCTTTTTTGCTCAATCTCTCTACCCCACCCCCCCCAACACCCACCTCCACCAGAGCTGTCAGCCTGCCCTCTATCTATAAGTCTGTCTCTATTTTACTTGTTAGTTCAGTTTGTTCTTTAAATTCCACATATGGGTGAAATCATATGGTGCTTGTTTTTCTCTGACTGGCTTATTTCACTAATTATATTTTGAGGAAATTCACATGAGTTAATTATTAACCATCAGTATACCTCAACTCTATTTAAATATTAGTTTGCAAATGAGTATAAGCAAAATATTAAGTTTTTCCTCTGAAAGGCAATGCTAAAGAGCAAGTAACATTGTTTTTTATAAAATTCTATTCAGCTCAATTTGTATGTTAAATTGGCACTGAATTTATGCTTATTGCACAGTATAAACCATATAAACAGAATAATACTATTAGTAGGTTCAAGTAAGAACCTACCAATGTAATAAGTACCTGAAGAAATACCTAATTATTTTTTATGAACTCATAATGCTGCATGTGGTATTTCATTATTTTATTACTTAAATAATCAATTATTCTTTTACTCTTAAAATGAAAAAAGGGACATTGATGCAATTTAAGTGGAGACCATTCAAAATTCTAAATTGTTGATATAATGAAAATGAATAAAGTCTCATAAAATTAGAGAAAGTGAAGGGAGCCAAGAAAAGCAAATATAAAAGACTCTCCTGGAATCCTTCCAAAAGGTGAACAATTAAGAACACTCACACTTTTCATAAGCAAAGACACTATTTAAATAGGAAGAAAAAAGAGCTTTGGTTCTGAGTAACTATTACATTGCAGATGGTTTCAGTAAATATGCTAAACACACTTGATGAAAATCCTATCTAATAAAGAGGGAATATGCTAATTGACCATCACACCGTTGCAAAGATGGCGGCACCCACAGTCAATAAGGAGGGAATATGCTAATGGACTGCCCCGCCCTCAAAGATGGAAGCGCCCATAGCCAATAAGGAGGGAATATGCTAATTGACTACCCACCCTCAAAGAGAGTGATGCCCACAGCCAATAAGGAGGGAATATGCTAATTGACTGTCACACCCTAAAAATGGCAGCACCCACAACCACAAGATGGTGCTGCCCAGTCCCCTCAGCCCTGCTGGGGTGGCAGGCACTTGTGGCAAGGCCAGGCCTGCCTCGAGGTGGGCCCAGCCACTCCACGAGCCTGCCTCCAGAGTCCCCCAGTCCCCTAAGCCCCCTAGCCGCTCAGGGCCAGCCCGAGGTGCAGGCAAGCCTCAGATAGTGGCTGCCCAGCTGCCCAAGGCCGCCCGAGGCTCAGGTAACCAGGGCTGGCTGAGGCTTGTACTGCTGGCAGTGGCAGCAGCAGAGGTGTGATGGGGCGTTGCCTTCCCCTGATCGCTGGGTCATCTCCTGCCCCTGAGGGCTCCCAGACTGTGAGAAGGGGCAGACCAGGCTAAGGGACGCCCCCCCTGCCCCACCTCCAGTGCATGAATTTTCATGCACCAGGCTTCTAGTTTAGTAATAAAAAATACATGTGAACAATACAGGACATTCATATACATCTCTTATATTTTATTTTTTGTTAACTTAGGCATTATTTATTATTTGTTTTAATTTTTTTAAATGTATGTTTTGTTTTTGTAACAAATTGAAGATATGGTGAAAAAAATCTAAAAGACATTTCTGTTTATAGTTTCAGCGGAATACCTCATTGCAGATCATTGCTACAACTGAGGACAATGAATAAAGCTGAATTAGTTTTTAATCTGTCTAAAGATGTGAGGGAGCTATTACAATAGCCAGGTCTACAGGGGCCAGAATTGTGGAGAAAGGGGCACTGCAGAGAGGTGAGCTGAACTTCTGCAGTGATGTTTGCCCTGGGGACGTTTGCTGACGGTGGGGATAGGGTAAGAGAATCCATGGTTTTCCTAGGCACAGGGGCTGTGTTGAAGGACAAAGTAACCAACAGAGATCTTGGAGGCCTTATAGGGCTGGAGAGACATAAATGGAGACTTTGGGGGCTAAGGTCCCAGTGAGAAGAGAGGTGGAGAGAACAGAGCTTATTTGCTCTTCAGGATACTTGTTGAATTCTGAAGCTAAATGGGTCAGGAGGCTATAAAGCCAAGCAGAGGGCCTCTGAAAATCAAGGCGAGATATTTCAGCAGCCTCAAGGTTCTGATGTAGAACAGTCAGGACCCATCAGGTAGAGGCCTCTGGTGGATGCCCGAATCTCAAAGCTGAACCCTGGGGCTTATACTTAGGAGAGGAGATGAGCTACAGGTGAATGGATCCTCAACAGAATATTTTCCCAGTCTCTTTTCTCTGATTCACAGCAGTCTCCAGAAGATTCACATTTCTGCAGGAAGATATATTTGGAGACTTCTTTCCGCCCAGAGAATACCCGACTTTCATTAAAATATGATAAGGGAGGCCAAGCCAAGATATTGGACCATACCCTAAAATATTTTTTAAAATGGTTTCACAGGTGATTCAGATATAGGAGTTAGCAGAACAAGGACTTTAAAATAAATCTAAACAATATACCCCAAATAGAGGGAAATATGGGGAAAATAGAAGAAGAGATGATCTCACCAAAATATTGGAATATATATAAAAAAGAATCAAATAGCAATTTTAGAATTTAAAAAAATATAGTAACTGAAATAAAAAGTCAGTAATAGCTTAAACAAAAGGCTGAACACAAGAGAAGACAAAATTAATGAAGGTAAATCAATAAAAATCAAACTGAAACTCAGGAAGAAAAAGTGAGAGTATAGGGAAAAAGCCTAAGAGGCATGTTGATATAGTGACAAAGTCTAACATACGTGAAATAGAAATTCCATAAGGAGAAGATAGAAACATTGGGGCAGGAGAATGTTTGAAGAGTTAACATGGCAAGGAAGGAAAACTACAGTCTAATTTCTTTCTCCTAGTTTATTAAGCTGAAGAGTTATGACTTGTACACACATACACACATAGACATATACACACCGGGACATGCAAAAATAGATTTACAGTTGTGAGTACAAGAAACAGAGTTTATTCTTGTATTATATTTATTAATTATTGTATTCTTTATATTATAACTATAACACACACACACACACACACACACACACACACACATTATATGTGAAAAGGACCCCTGGCTGGTGTGTCTCAGTGATTAGAGAATTGGTCTGCCCTCAAAAAAGGGTGTGGGTTCAATTCCCAGGCAAGGGCGTGTACCTGGGTTGCAGGTTTGATCCCTGGCCCAGGTTGGGGTGCATGGGGGAGGCAACCACACAATGTGTCTCTCTCACATAGCACCTGACCAAGCACCATGAAGCTGCTCAGTATGAGGATACTGTTACTGAGGCCACACTGCATCAGCTCACCCAGATCTGTCCATGAGCCAGAGCAGGGCTCAGTACAGCCAGAATTCACAGGACAGAGCCATGACAACTCACACAACAGACAACCTAAGCATTTTAAAACTTTTTCTCCAAAGGAAAAGTTTGAATAGTGAAATTCCTTTTTAAAAAAAAAAATTAAAATTTATTTTTCCAATTGCAGTTGACATACAATATTATATTAGTTTCAGGTCTACAACATGGTGATTAGACATCACACACCTGATAAATCTAGTACCCATCTGACATCGTAGATAGTTATTATAATACTAGTGGCCTGGTGCACGAAATTCATGCACATTAAAAGGGGATTCATTAGAGGAAATATTTTAATATTGCTATTTGCCCTTTCTCTGTAATAGAAGTGTCAGAAATGAAATAAAATTAGTAAAATGTATATGAAAACCTTCCTCCTGTCAGAGACTGGGGCGCACAGCGGGACCCAGAGTCAAGTTCCCGCCCATCCACGGTGCCTCAAAATCGCCTGAGACCCAGACCCAGCCAGCCCCACCCCCATTGGGCAAGATCCAGACCTGGCTGGCCCCACCCTTGTCAAGCCCCCCTGGAGGTGGGTGTAGCCTCAGGTCCCTGGCCTGGCACCGGGGAGGGGGTGCACCCTCAGGTCCCCCGTCAAGCACTGCCAGGTGGGGGGCGCAGCCTCAGGACCCCTGTCAAGCCCTGCAGGGTGGGGAGTGCAGCCTCAGGTCCCCTGGTGCACGCCGGGCAGGGGGCGCAGCCTCAGGTCCCCCAGCGCAGCCTCAGGTCCCCCAGCCCGGCACCTGGGCAGGGGGCACGGCCTGAGGTCCCTCGTCAAGCCCCGTTGGGCAGGGAGCATGGCCTGAGGTCCCCCGGCCTGATGCTGGGGCAGGGGGTGCAGCCTCAAGTCCCTGCCCCAGCCCAGGCCACACAGGCTCTGGTCCCTGGTGATTGCTCCTTAAGACTCATTACAGGAACCCGTCCTCCGCTGTGTGTGCAGCCATCTTGTGTTATGAAACCCTGCCTCCACTGTGGGCACCACCATCTTTGTGACAGTGTGATGGTCAATTAGCATATTTCCTCTTTATTAGATAGGATTATTGACTCCATTCACTATGCTGTACTTAATTTCCCTGTGACTATTTTTACAACTGGCAATTTGTTCTTAATCCCTTTCACCTTTTAACCCATCGCAACCTTCCTCCCATATGGCAACTCTCAATTTGTTCTATCTATGGGTTTGTTTCTGTTTTGTTTGTTCATTTATTTTGTTCTTTAGATTCCACGTATAAGTGAAATCCTATGGTATTTGTCTTTCACTGTCCAATGTGTTTCACTAAGCATAATAGTACCCTTTATGTCCATCCAGTCTATCACAAGTGGTAAGAGTGTGTTCATTTTCATGGCTGAGTAATATTCCATTGTGTATACCAGTATGTACCACTTCTTGATCTATTCGTCTATCAGTAGACACCAAGGTTGCTTTCATTTCTTGGCTATTGTAAATAACGAACATAGTGAAATTCTTGCATCTGAAGTGCCTTCACTTAGATGTTGGGGAGATGTTAGTATTGTTAAGCTGGAGGCCAAACAGGCATGCAGAGTGGTGCTCCTGGATGTGCTGACCAGTCCAGTTCCGGAAGTGACCACAATAATGCAAACACCCCATCACTTCCTCGTTTCATTTTCAGGACAGGGAAAGAAAAATCGCAATGTGGGGAGGGAAGGAGATCAGAAGTGAGATAAAACTGGCAATTAACAAGAGAATGTGTATATGAAATCTCTAAGATGCACTCTTTGATTATTTATTTATCTCCCAAAGCTAATGAGATTTTAAACAAACAATTCATTGTGTGTTTGGCAGCGTTTTTGGTACTTCCTATAAATAAGATAGTGAAGATCTCTACAATAATTTAATACTATACTCTAGCCTTTACTTTGTTAAAGCTACCTTGGTTATGATTAATTCATTTTGTTCTTTATTGTATTGATATGGTGAGTTATATTAAATGACTTTTAAATGTTAAAGAAACCTAGCATAAATCCCAATTGGTTATGTTATATTGTTCCTTTCATATATTGCTAAATTTATTGCTATATATTGCAAGATTTTTTGGATGTTTTCCATCTATTTACATGAGAGATATTTGTCTATAGTTTTCTTGTTACTATGCTATCAGTGTAATGCTGTCTCATAAACTAATTAAGAACCATTCTCTTTTGTTTTCTGGAAGTTTATGAAATAATACAAAATAATAATTGGTATTATTTCTTCTTTAAATGCTTACCATACCTTATTAGTGAAGCCATTTGACTTGGAGTTTTTGTGTTGCAAAGTTTTTAAGGGTGAATTATTTTTTTAAATACATAAATGACTTCAGATTATCTATTTTTTAGTGAGTTTTAGTGGCCTGTGTCTTTTAAGGAAATTACCTCTTTTAACTAACTTGTTTTATTACATAAAATTATTTGTAATATTTTCTTATTCTTCTAATATCTGTTAGGGTCTTTGTAATGTCTCCTCTTTTATTTCTAATATCAGTAATTTGTGTCTTTACTTTTGGCTAGAGATTTATCAATTTAATTGAGTTTTCCTCACCCCAAAAGCCAGCTTTTTGTTTTATTGATTACTGTAGTTTTCCCTTTCCAATTTTATTAATTTTTATTCAACTATTATTTTCTTCTGTCTACTTACTTTGGGTTTAACTTGTCATTTTTATTTCTTCAAGAGAAATCTTAGATTCTTCTTTTCTAATGGAAGTATTTAATATTATAAAATTTCCTTGAAGCACTGCCTTACCTGCATACCACAAATTTGTATTTTGTATTTTACTTTTCATTCAATTCAAAATATTTTCTCATTTCCCTTGTCACTTTGTTTTTGAAGTGTGTTGTTTGATTTTTAAATATTTGGGGCCTTTTCTGATATCTTTCTGTTACTGATTTCAGTTTAATTCCATTATTGTCAGAGAGCCTATTTGTAAGGTTTCAATTATTTTACTATGTTGAGGTTTGTTTCATGGACCAGAAGGTAATCTATTTTGGTGAACATTTCATGTGAACTTGAAAATAATGTGCATTCTGCTTTCGTTGGGATGTTCTAGAAATATCAATTACTTCAAATCAGTCGATGACCTTGTTCAGGTCTTCTCTATCCTGGCTGATTTCCTGTCAGCTTGCTCTGTTGATTGCTGAGAAAGGGGTGCTGAGTCTCCAAGTGGCTCTTTCTCTTCTGTCAGCTTTGCTTTGTGTATATTGAAGCTCCACTGACAGGTGCATGGATATGGAGGACTGCTACATCTTCTTGGAGACTTAACTCTCCCATCCTAATGCGCCTCTTTATTCCTGGAAATGTTTTTTGTTCCAGAGAATGTTGATTGCTTTTGTGGTGGTTGTTTTAGCAGGTTATCAACCTGTTTATTTTCAAATCACAAGTCTTCTTTCACCTTCTCTGGGAGGTACTTCCAATCTCGGTTTTCACTCTGCTGCTTTGAGTCTCTCAGCCTTTGCTAAACTTCTCTCAGGGATGAGCCTGAGACTTGTATGTGTTTCTTCAAAACAAGAATCACCCCAACTTAGGTTTTCCTCTCTCTTAAGTCCCCCTGCTTTCATCAACTTGCCATGCCCTTTATCCCATTTCTCTGTCCAGGTACTAGTATATGGTGTTTCTATTGGCGTTTTGGCCACTTGAAGTACTGTTCAGCCACAATGTGGTTTCCTTGTGTAACTTCTGACTTTTCTCCACAATCCACCACCATTTATTCACTTTGCAGAGTCCTCAGGTAACCGACTTCTGTATTTTGTTAGGTCGTTTTACTTGTAACCGGAGGATAACATAGCTATAGTGGAGTTTTGCTACCATGCAGGGAGAGAACCTGCACTTCCTTTTGAAAAGTATTCGAGGCAAGCTGAAAATACTTTATTGTCGTGGGGTTGTCAAGAAAATGGAGAAAAATTCCGAATTTGCAGAGGAGAGTGGAGAAACATGATGGTCACAGGGGCTGTGGAAAGCTGTAGGAAAGGGAGTATTAGCAATTCAGGCCAAGCTTTAACTGCTTTTCCTTTTCTTCTCTCTGCTCTAAAGAAATTTACTGATTTTTGCCTGTGAAACTATGCAAAGGAACTCTGAGCCCAGTATTTTCACAAAGGATATCAATCTATTCTTCCAAAAAGTCTGTTGCCCAAATTTGAAATTGTTCATTCAATTGGTTTATTGCCCTGCAGGGCCACTTTCATTCTTAGGGTGGGAATTGATTTTTCTTCTCTTATTTTGTCATGTGAGAGTGAGTAAGTAGATTACAACCTCGGGATTTTCACACGTTATTTAAAATCTGTTCACAGTGTGAGGAGGTCTTGCATAGGCTTGTCTATGCCAATGCGTCAGAACCTCCAGCTGCCTTTGAAATTGTGAGGACAAGCTATGTTCCTCATTAAATGCACAGACTAATGTCTGAGGAAAATGGAAACTTCCTACAGATATTTCCCAAAATTTGAATTTTTCTGTACTTAAAGTGACTTCACCCTACCTTCTAAGTTTACGCATGCTAATTTAATGGAACTTCTCTATCCATAATTATAAAATCTGCTTACAAAATACACTTAAGCATTTAAAATTAGCGAGGAGCTAGTTGAAATTTTTGATTTATATATTCATGCGTTTTGAATAAACAGATCTAAATAGTTAGACTCAAAACACTTGCTTGCATGAATCCTGCATATATCAAAATTAGAATGACAGTTTAAAGACTGGTTTTGGAATGGAAACACTAACTGATCTATACTTTCAAAGTTAAGGTTACCGTATTCAAGTCTATGTTATATTTGGTCCCTTTGCCTCCACTTTTTTCTTTCTTTTTTTATTTATTATTTATTTATTTATTTATTTATTTATTTATTTATTTATTTTAAATTGTTTGAAGTATTACAAATAGTAGTACATATGTCTCCTTTTTTTCCCCCATTGACCTTCCCCCAGCCTCCCCTTCCCCCCAGTACTTGCCTTTACCTGCCCCCCCCCCCAGTGTTTTTTATCCATTGGTTATGCTTATATGCATGCGTACAAGTCCTTTGGTTGATCTCCTACAGCCCCCCCCCACTTTGCCTTCCCGCTGTAGTTTGACAGTCTGTTCAATGCTTTTTTGCCTCTGAATCTATGTTTTTCCCCATTTCATTCCTTTAAAAAATCTTGCCTCTGCAGACTAGAAATAAACATATAATAACAAAAAATGTTTGAGTCCCAATTTCCATGTCCAACAGTTCTGAGTCCCCGTTTCAATGTCAAACAGTTCCTTAAGTGTACATGTCAGCAATGATATCTGGATGGTGGGCACATGGTGGCAATGCAGGTCCAACCCTCTCTGGTTTGGTCCTAGGCAACCTGCTGCGTCGCACAGCTGCTGACTGCTAGCGTGACAAGGCGTCGTCAGCATCTTCCATCTCTGGACTGTTTCTCCTCTTGTCTTCGTGGTTGGAGCAGACCTATCAATTCCTCTCTGTTGCAGGAATCCACATGGTCTTGGAGTTGTTTTCTGAAAATATACAAACATATTCTCGACCAAAAGTTAATAAAGGAATCTGTTCTATATAATTGATTTGGGATCCTTTTTATTTTTACCCAAACAATTTTCCTTTGTCTTATTTAGACACCATGTGTGTTTTTCATGGGTGTCTTGCTGTTAGCATTACAAATGAAAACTAATTTTGTAAAGTAAAAGTTTTCTAGATATAATTTACTTATAGGATATTTTTCCTTACATGATGTTACCCTTTTATCCCCCCTTTTTTGATTAATGGAGGCTTTTGTAACTTTTATAATGCAGTCTTGATAACTTTAAATTTTAATTTTTTGCACAAAAATATGACTGCTTTAGTTTCATTGCATGTTTAGGAATTTTACCATGAGATGAACTACCAATAGAAATTTTAGTTACTACATTAGGAACAGCTTTTTGTGCAGTACAATTAAATTTTCTTGAATATTCACTTATTTCAATTAGCCTATTTAAATTAATCTGAAAACTTGATTATTATTTTACTGTCAAATTTAATACTCTACCAACAATCTTAATTTACCCTGTAAATATTAGTGGAAAGGATTATTTGCATTCTTGAGTAGGCCCTGAGCATTCCTGGTGCTAGGCTGGATTTAGATATAGGGCAGCTGCTGTCGGCCAAGTCTCTGTCTGTTACCTGGGTCCCAATCCGAGCTGGGCCAAGTCACTGTCTGTCACCTGTGTCCCGATCTGAGCTGGGTGTGGGAAGCAAAACAGCCATGGGGGCAGGAGACCTCCCTCAGATGGGGTGAGGTTTCAGGCCCCTGCAAGGTTGGGGGGGTGAGGGTCTGTGCCCCACCTCTGTTGATCCCCAAGTTCTCTCCTGATGGCCCCTCTGCAACTGTGCCTGTCTTAGGTTGTTCCTTCCCTGAGGAATCTTACCCGTCTCTGGCTAACCAGTCATCCTCCGGGGTCAAGCAGGGTGATGTGAGGTTCAGTTCTGTCTCCTTGGTAGCCTATGCCCCCGTGGCCTCCACGCCCAGTACCTGCCTTGGGATCCCCTGGCCTGCTGGCGGGGCCTCAGCACTGATCACATATCTCGGGGAACTCAGGTTTCTTCTCCAGGGAGGGCCCAGCTCACATGATTGGGCGAGAGACAGATCCATGGTACCAGCCACCACGAGGCTTCAAGCTCAGCATGAACAGAAAGCTCAGGCAACAGCTGAGGGCAATTGGATTGTGAGAAGAGGGTCCCTCTTGGCACAAAAAGCAATAGGGGCCAATATAGAATGCTCAAGTGCCTTCCCAGCGCCTTTATTTCTTCTGAAAGGGATTATATCCTTTCATGTCCTTTTTTTTTTTTTAATTGCTGCCAAACATTCCAAGAATTAGTTTGTAAGTTTGTTTGGGATAATTGTACAATATGCTGTTGTAAAATATCTAAAATTTTAATGACATTGTAGAATAATATCATGTAAGGATATTCTTTGCTCTAGGCCATGGCAATTAAATTTCAAACTGGCTGTCAGTTTCTTTTTGTAACCTTATATAAACTTTGTCAGGGAGGCAAAAACACAAGTTATTGCCCCATAACCCCCCATCCCCTACTTATGTCCCACCCCCTTGTTGTCTGTGTCCATTGATTAGGCTCATATGCATGCACACAAGTCCCTTGGTTGATCTCTCCCCCTTATCCCCACCCTCCCCTACCTTCCCTGTGGTATGACGTGCTGTTTGACGTTTCTCAGTCTCTGGATTTGTTCTTGTTCATCAGTTTATGCCATTCATTATATTCTACAAATGAGTGAGATCATGTGATACTTATCTTTCTCTGCCTGGCTTATTTCACTTAACATAATACTCTCCATCTCCATCCATGTTGTTGCAAATGGTAGGAACTCCTTCTTTTTAATGCAGCGTAGTATTCCATTGTGTAGATATACCACAGTTTTTAAATCCACTCATCTGCTGATGGGCATTTAGGCTGTTTCCAAATCTTAGCTATGGTGAATTGTGCTGCTATGAACATAGGGGTGCAAATATCCTTTCTGATTCGTGTTTCTAGTTTCTTGGGATATATTCCTAGAAGTGGGATCACTGGGTCAAAAGGGAGTTCCATTTTTAGTTTTTTGAGGAAACTCCATACTGTTCTCCACAGTGGCTGCACCAGTCTGCATTCCCACCAGCAGTGTACGAGGGTTCCTTTTTCTCCACATCCTCGCCAGCACTTGTCATTTGTTGATTTGTTGATAATAGCCAATCTGACAGGTGTGAGATGGTACCGCATTGTTGTTTTGATTTGCATCTCTCTGATGATTAGTGACTTTGAGCAGGTTTTCATATGTCTCTTGGCCTTCCTTCTGTCTTCTTTCGAAAAGTGTCTATTTAGATCAGTTGCCCATTTTTTGATTGGGTTGTTTATCTTCTTTTTGTTGAGTTGCATGAGTTCCCTGTAAATGTTGGAGATTAAACCCTTATCGTTGATATCATTAGCAAATATGTTCTCCCATGTAGTGGGATTTCTTGTTGTTTTATTGATGGTTTCCTTTGCTGTGCAAAAGCTTTTTATTTTGATGTAGTCCCATTTGTTTATTTTCTCTTTGGCTTCCATTGCCCTAGGAGCAGTATCAGTGAAGAAGTTCCTTCGGCATATGTCTGAGATTTTTCTGCCTGTGGATTCCTCTAGTATTTTTATGGTTTCCCATCTTATGTTTAAGTCCTTTATCCATTTTGAGTTTATTTTTGTGTATGGTGTAAGTTGGTGATCTAGCTTCATTTTTTTGCATGTGTCTGTCCAATTTTCCCAACACCATTTGTTGAAGAGACTGTCTTGACTCCATTGTATGTTCGTGCCTCCTTTGTCAAATATTAATTGAGCATAGTGATTTGGGTCAATTTCTGGGTTCTCTATTCTATTCCATTGATCTATATGTCTGTTCTTGTGCCAGTACCAGGCTGTTTTAAGAACAGTGGCTTTGTAATACAGCTTGATATCTGGTGTTGAGATCCCACCTACTTTGTTCTTCTTTCTCAGGATTGCTGCTGCTATTCGGGGTCTTTTTTTATTCCAGATAAATTTTTGGAAAGTTCGTTCTAGGTCTGTGAAATATGTTGTTGTTATTTTAATGGGAAGTGCATTGAATTTATAGATTGCTCTGGGTAGTATGGACATTTTGATGATGTTGATTCTACCAATCCATGAACAGAGTATGTTCTTTCATCTGTTTATGTCTTCCTCTATCTCTTTTTTCAGTGTCGTGTAGTTTTCCACATATAGGTCTTTTACCTCCTTAGTTAAGTTTATTCCTAGGTATCTTAATTTTTTTGGTGCGATGGTAAATGGGATTGCTTTTTTAGTCTCTCTTTCTGTAAGATCATTATTGGTATATAGAAATGCCATAGATTTCTTGGCATTAATTTTGTATCCTGCTACCTTGCCGAATTCATTTATTAAGTCTAGTAATTTTTTGATCGAGTCTTTAGGGTTTTCTATGTACAGTATCATGTCATCTGCGAATAAAGACAGTTTTACTTCTTCCTTTCCAATTTGGATGCCTTTTATTTCTTCTTCTTGTCTGATCGCAATGGCTAGTACTTCCAGCACTTTATTGAACAGGAGTGGTGAGAGTGGGCATCCCTGTCTTGTTCCTGTTCTTAGGGGAAATGGTTTTAGTTTTTGCCCATTGAGTATGATGTTGGCTGTGGGTTTGTCATATATGGCTTTTATTATGTTTAGGTATGATCCTTCTATTCCCACCTTGCTGAGTGTTTTTATCAAGAAAGGGTGCTGGATTTTGTCAAATGCTTTTTCTGCATCAATTGATATGACTATGTGGTTTTTATCTCTCAATTTGTTTATGTGATGTATCACGTTTATTGATTTGCGAATATTGTACCATCCTTGCATCCCTGGGATAAATCCTACTTGGTCATGGTGTATGATCTTTCTGATGTACTGCTGGATTCGATTTGCTAGAATTTTGTTGAGGATTTTGGCATCTATATTCATGAGGGATATTGGCCTGTAATTCTCTTTCATTGTGTTATCTTTATCTGGTTTTGGTATTAGGGTGATACTGGCTTCATAGAAGGAGCTTGGAAGTGTTCCTTCCTCTTGAATTTTCTGAAATAGTCTGAGGAGGATAGGTTTTAGTTCTTCCTTGAATGTTTGGTAAAACTCCCCTGTGAAGCCATCTGGCCCCGGGCTTTTGTTTGCTGGGAGCTTTTTGATGACTGCTTCAATTTCTTCCATAGTTATTGGCCTATTGAGATATTTAGAATCTTCCTGAGTGAGTTTTGGAAGGTTGTATTTTTCTAGGAATGTGTCTATTTCCTCCAGGTTGTGTAGTTTGTTAGAATAGAGTTGTTCATAGTATTTTTTAACAATCCTTTGTATTTCTGTGGGGTCTGTTGTTATTTCACCTCTTTCATTTCTGATTTTGTTTATTTGGGTCCTCTCTCTTTGCTTCTTGGTGAGCCTGGCTAGAGGTTCATCAATCTTGTTTATCCTTTCGAAGAACCAGCTCCTGGTTTTGTTGATCTTTTGTATTGTTTTTTTGGTCTCTATGTCATTCATTTCTGCTCTGATCTTTTTTATGTCCTTCCTTCTGCTCACTGTGGGCTTTTCTTGTTGCTCTCTTTCTAATTCTTTGAGTTGTTGAGTTAGGTCATTTATTAGCATTTTTTCTTGTTTTTTGAGGTAGGCCTGTAGAGCTATAAACTTCCCTCTCAGGACTGCTTTCATTGTGTCCCATAGCAATTGCATTGTTGTGTTTTTATTGTCATTAGTCTCCAGGATGTTTTTAATTTCTTCTTTGATCTCGTTGCTCACCCAGTCATTGTTTAATAGCATGCTATTCAGCTTCCATGTGTTTGAATTTTTTGGAATGTTTTTATTATAGTTTATTTCTAATATTATGCCATTGTGATCTGAGAAAATGCTTGATATGATTTCAATCTTTTTAAATTTGGGGAGACTTTGCTTGTGACCCAGTATGTGGTCTATTTTTGAAAATGTCCCATGTGCACTTGAGAAGAACGTATATTCCGTGGCTTTGGGGTGAAATGCTCTGAAGATGTCAATTAGGTCCATTTGATCTAGTGCATCATTTAGAATTGCTGTTTCTTTGCTTATTTTTTGTCTAGAGGATTTATCCAGTGATGTCAGTGGTGTATTAAAGTCTCCTACTATGATTGTATTGTTGTCAATCTCTCCCTTGATGTCTTCCAGGAGTTTTTTTATGTATTTGGGCGCTCCTGCATTGGGTGCATATAAGTTTACCAGAGTTATATCTTCTTGTTGAATTGCTCCCTTTAGTATTATGTAGTGGCCTTCCTTATCTCTTGTTATGGCCTTTACTTTGAGGTCTATTTTATCAGATATAAGTATTGCAACCCCAGCTTTTTTCTCATTTCCATTTGCTTAAAAAATGTTTTTCCATCCCTTCACTCTCAGTCTGTGTGAATCCTTTGCTCTGAGGTGGGTCTCTTGTAGACAGCAAATATATGGATCATGTTTTCTTATCCATTCAGCTACCCTATGTCTTTTGATTGGTGCATTTAATCCATTTACGTTTAATGTTATTATTGACAAGTACATGTTTGTTGTCATATTTTTCCTTAGTGTTTGTGTTTCTTTTTGCCTTTCTCTTTCTTCTTTTTTCAGCAGTCCCTTTAGCATTTCTTGCATTGCTGGCTTGGTAGTGATAAACTCTCTTAGCCCTTTTTTGTCTGTGAAGCTCCTGATTCCACCTTCAGTTTTGAATGATAGCCTTGCTGGGTATAGTATTCTTGGATTCAGACCCTTGCTTTGCATCTTTGTATATTTCATTCCATTCCCTTCTGGCCTGGTGTGTTTCTGTTGAGAAATCAGTTGATATTCTAATAGGAGATCCCTTGTAGGTAACTTTCTGTCTCTCTCTGGCAGCTTTTAAGATTCTTACTTTGTCATTGGTGTTCGCCAATTTAATTATGATGTGTCTTGGTGTCTGTCTTTTGGGGTTCAACTTGTTTGGGACTCTATGTACTTCTTGGACTTGCATAGTTTTTTTCTTGCCAATATCAGGGAAGTTTTCTGTCATTATTTCTTCAAACAGGTTTTCTATTCCTTGCTTCTCTTCCTCTCCTTCTGGTATCTCTATTATTCTAATATTGTTTCGTTTTGTGTTGTCCCACAGCTCTCTTAGGCTCTCCTCTTGCTTTTTAAGTCTTCTTTCCAGTTGCTGCTGTGTTTGTGTGTTTTTTCCTACCTTGTCTTCTAATTCGCTGATGTGGTCCTCAGCCTCTTCTAGTCTACGTTTAAGCCTTCTAATGTGTTCTTTATTGCAGCTATGTCGGTCTTCATCTCCTCTTGGTTTCTTTTCATGTTGGTGACATTCTCATTCAGCTCCTTATAGTTCTCATTGAGTTGTGTGTATTTGTCATTGAGTTGTGTGTATTTGTCATCCATCCGTTTAAACATCCTTATAACCATTACTCTGAATTCTTTCTCTCAGGAGAAAATGGCGACCGGGGCTTAGATATGACTCAGCACCAGACTCGCTTCCACCTCTCCTGGACTGTCCACTGCCTACACTCCCCAGATTCCACAAGCCCACCCCTTCTTCTGCACCTCTGCCACAGGTAAGTGTCTTTATCCTAAAGATCCTATGAACTAGGTTCAGTGTAGAAAGGCGCAGGCCCCAGCGTGAGGAGGGACCGCGTCTCTGCAAGTTCCTCTCTTGCCGGCACTGTGTTGTCCGGCAGCTCTTCAGGGCTGCCTTTGAGCTCAGATCCCAAATCCAGACTCCAAGGTCTACAATCCCCTACCTCCCGCAGTCCCGTGGACCCCCCCCCCTTTTTTTTTCCCAGTCAGACGCTTTGCCTGTCCTCAGGGACGTGGCTTAGCGCCATGTAGTTTCTCCCCGACCTTCTGGGAACAGAGGTCTGGCAGATTCTACTGCCTAGATCTTTGATTTTACCTTTATCGGAGGGATCTCTACCCTTCCCAGCTGCAAACTGTCTCACCAGCTGCGCCTCCTTCGCCAATTTGGGCTGGATTCCACTCTTTTCAGCTGCTCCCTCTATCTGCTCCGGGACAAGGCTCAGGACACGTCCGTCTATTCCGCTGCCATTTTGTCTCCTCCACTTTTTTTGATTATCAACTTTTAAAAGGCAGGCTACTCAAATCTTTCTTTTCCTTTTAGTGAAATAATGGCAATGTTCAAAGTGGAAGATGTAAAAATAAGTATGGCATTTCCGTAGTATCACTCGTAAAATGGAATGGAATCCACAGAAGGAAGGGTTACACAGTGCATGGGTCTCCTATCCTCTGAAAATACCGTAGTATGTCTGGGCGCAGTGCCCCTCACTAAATAGTCAGGTATTGCATGTTTTAAAAATTCTTGAGGCACACCAATTGACAAACACTGGTATAGTGAACTCCTATGCATTCTTTTTTTCCCCTATGCATTCTTTATTCAGTTTTCCCAAATATTATTACTATGGTATACTTGTCAAAACTAAGAAATTAATTACTATCAACTGAACCTCAGACTTTATTCAGATCTTTGTCAGTTTTCCACTAACGTCTTGTTTCTGTCCCAGGGCCCAATCCATACCACACTGCCATTTAGTTTGTATGTATTTTTAACATGGAAGAATTAATACTATGGCTTTCTGTCACTGAAAATTTTTCTGCTCATAATCTTTCTGGATAAAGTAATAAACAAAATTGTGTGTGAAGTGAACTGATTGGAAAATGTCAGGAATATGCTGTGTTGACACTTCTTTTTAAAGGTTTGTTCACTGCAGGTGCCTGGTCTTGATGAGTGTTATTGGAGGCCAGGGACTTATCTTTACACCATCCATTTCACTTAGCACAGTGCCTGTCCCCGGGAGACACGCAGAACCTGTTGTAAAGTTAATGAACGCCTGTCACTCCCTGATGCATACTCCTCATAACTTGGCCCAATGTGTCAGCAGATCAGCACCGCTTTATTTTTAGAATTCAGATGGTGTCATAGGGCCTCTCAATACCAACTGTTCTGTCAACATTTTTTATAATTGTTTTCATTTTTTTCAATTACAGTTTACATTCAATTATTTTATATTAGATTCAGATGTACATCATAGTGGTTAGCAATCATATACTTTACAAAGTGTTCCCCTTGTTATTTCCAGTACCCACCTGACCCCATATATAGTTATTACGATATTATTGACTACATTCCCTATGCTGTACTGTACATCCCTGTGACTATTTTGTAACTACCAAAATGTACCTCTTGATCCCTTTGTGTCTTTCACCCAGTCCCCCAACCCCCTTCCCCTCTGGCAACCATTAGTCTATTCTCTGCATCTGTGAGTCTGTTTCAGTTTTGTTTGTTTGTTTATTCTGTTCTTTAGATCCCACATATAAGTGAAATCATAAGGTATTTGTCTTTCTCATTTCACTTAGCATAATACCCTCCAAGTCCATTCATGCTGTTGCAAATGGTAAAATTTTATTCTTGTTTATGGCTGAGTAGTATTCCATTGTATATAGGTACCACATTTTATCTACTGGTGTATTGATGGGCACTTGTGGACATGCTTTGAAGGAAACTCCTGTCATTAGAGTAAAAACAAACCCATTAGAAAATATGTTTCCAATACAAAAGTCACTAGTATTATATACATATTTTAATTCAACTGAAATAAAATTAAAAATTCACTTCCTCAGTTGCACTATCCACGTGTGGCTATTAGCCACTATATTGGACAGCAAGAGCATTTCTATTATCACAGAATGTTCTATTGGCCAGGACTGCATTTAAAGCTAATTGGGGATATTTTGCACTCTTTGAAGACTAAGCTCAGATGATTCTGAAAGCAAGCATATCTGATTCACTTAGTTATACTTAAAAGTTTTACTTGAATTCTGCTTAGGTTCAATCTGAGTAAATATCCTAATGGATGTGAACCACTCTAACCAGTGTTTTCAAGTTGAATTGTACCAGTGTTTCCATTTGCAAGGCTGCCCATGGAAAGGTTTCCAGCAGAGATCTAGTGTTCCATAAATAAACGGCTGCCTTGATGTTCTCGTCTACATTCCCTATGCTGTCACATTTTGTTGCATTCTTCAGGGCTTCTTCTAGTTGCACACTGTGTGTCAGTACCACGCAGAGCTCTAGCTTGTGCTTCTGTTTCTAGTCCACAGAGATGATTTTTTAAGCCCAGCTGTTTCGTTTGCACCCCGCCTTTTCGTAGTCTGTCTGTCATTGCTATGTGTCTGGAAGGGCATGGTGGTAGTGGGCAGGAAGATATATGAGAGCATTAACTTTCTATACCATTTGTGCACTAAAGAGTTAACATAGCATCCCTGGGACCGTGACCTTTAGAAAGGCCTGCTTGCATGTGGCCATTGGCTGGCAACTGGGAACTTGGCTGTGAGAGCATCCCCAGCAGTCAGCATTTAACTAGATCTGCTTGGCTTCAGAATCACTGTGCCTGGATTGTGCAAATAAGATTTACAAAAAATGCTTGTGTTCCTTCTGGGAGTATGGAATGTTGGTTTGTACTAGTCAGGGTCCCTACGTGACCAGCCCCCAATAGAAACCGTGGCTGAGTCTCCAGTGATCTTCCGTAGGCAGAAACATGGCACACAGCCTGCATTTCTGCTGCTGGGGAAGGGCGTGTCCTGTGCGGCCCTGCATGGGAGAGAGAGAGCATAGAAAACCTGTGTGGGTTCCTCCAGGCCCTGCCTGCCGTTCCCCTCATGACCCAGCTCCTCCTCCTACTTCTCTGCCATAAAAAACCTTAGCCATGAGGACAAGGAAATCTGAGTCCTGTGAATCTTCCTAGGGAACCTCCGAGCATGGGGCAGTCTTGAGGACTCCTGACACCACCTTTAACACAATTTCTGTTTTCATGTTTCAGAGCAATGCTAAAAAGACTTTCATCGTGAGCAACTAAGAAGTCTCACTGCTCAAACCGAGACAGACTTAAATTCCGCCCAAACAGCAAATGTTTTCCTGAGGAGGCCCGAGAAGCGAAATAATATCAAGTAAAAATATATCGAGGTACCAGCACAGAGTAGGAACTCAGTGAGGTATTTGTGTTTTTCTTTCTCTTATCCCTCCACCCCAGGTCTGCTAGAATGCAATGTTTTTCAGTGGGTGGACGTTATGACACATTTATGCTGCCTGTTTCCCTGCTGCTATTTTCTTTGCTAGAAAGCACACAATATATTTCAACGTTAGATCATTAACCAGGTTTGTTCTTTTGGCATCTGGTGTTTAAGGCACTTTCCGTTTCACTCCAGTTTATTTCATCACATGCTCCTACCAGTGGATTCTCACTTGCTCTCTCTAAAAGGAGAAATGTGTTACGCAGGGAGAGACCATTGTACGGTTTCAGGCCAGCAAGGTCAGGTAGGAGACTGGTAATTAAAATCTAAAATGTGTATTTTTTTTCTTCTTTGCAAGCAAAAGAGAAGAGGCCATGACTGGAACCACTAGCACTTTAGCTGATGGAGAATGGTAGACACTGAGGCAATTACTAGATCTTAGATTTCAGGGCGGGGTTGGGGCACGGCGGGGCTCACAGGCACTTAGAGGGAACGTAACCATTCAGTAATTTGTATTTTCCTAACCCAGGGCCCAGTGACTTACATTTTCAGCTACTTATTTTATCACGGTCCATAAATCTGGTCACTGACAAAGCAGTGATCCGATTCTAAGTGATAAGGTGAAGGACATGCAAGGTGATGCTTAGCCCTAAGAAAAGGGTCTTCTGGCTCCTGCGTGTACAGTTCCCAGGGGCCTGTTTCCATGGCTGCCCCTTCACACTTTCACAAACCTGTCTCTCTTTTTGAACTTGAGCCATACCTTCCAAAATGCTCCACTGAGTGCTGGTATCTTTATCACAGTCCCTTAGGCATCTCAAATGTACTGTATCCTATCTAATAAAAGTGTGATATGCAAATTAAACATCACTCCATGACAAAAAGTGGCAGCCCCCATAGCCACAAGATGGCGGTGCCCAGTCCCCTCAGCCCCGCCGCTGGAGTGTTTGCGCCTGTCGGCCCAGCCAGGGGTCCCAGAGACCAAGCAGAGAGGTGGGATCTGCCCACTCTGGTAGCGATCCAGCCTCGCTGCTCTGCAGCCTCTGGAGTGTCTGGGGCTGAGCAGCCTCGCCACTCCGCCGCTGCTGCTGGAGTGTTTGGGCCTGTCCGCCCGCCAGGGGTCCTGCAGCATCCACCCACTCCAGTAGCGGATCCTGCCTCGCTGCTCTGCCGCCTCTGGAGTGTCCGGGGCTGAGCAGCGAGGATGGAGTGTTTGGGCCTGCCGGCCTGGCCAGGGGTCACGGGGACCAAGGGGAGAGGCGGGATCTGCCCACTCCAGTGGTGGATCCAGCCTCACTGCTCCCCAGCTTCTGGAAGTATCTGGGCCTGTCAGCCCCTCCATGAGGGTGGATGTTGAGTCCAGGGGGCACATGCAAGTGGGCGGGGAGTTGACTCTGGGTCTTTTGGTGCAGGGGGACTTTATGCTGTGTCCCAGTTTGTGCTGGCCCAGACTCTGACAGCAGGGAGGAGGAAGACCAACATGTGTCTGATCTTGAAGGCAGGCAGGCGAGCAGTTGGGAGCCAGCAGTCCTGGATTGTGAGAGGGATGTCCGACTGCCTGTTTAGGCCCGATTCCATGTCCGGGCCTAAACGGGCAGTCGGACATCCCTTGAGGGGTCCCAGATTGGAGAGGGTGCAGGCTGAGCTGAGGGGCTCCCCCCACCCCCCGCACGAATTTCGTGCACCGGGCCTCTAGTATATAAAAAAGGATTTGATTTGGGGAGGGCATTGCCCTTTGGAGAATACCCGTTATGACCAGGTGTTATACTGCAGATGCCTATAGAATGCTGTTATTTGACCTAGTTTCACATCTGAGATATCATGTTATGCCCCGGTAGAGACACTGGTCTTGGCAGTAAATATCTGTGGGATGAGGGAAGCCTTGATTAAGTATCTTTGGATGTCCCTTCAGTGGTCCACTGGGCAGAGGTTGCATGAATCAAAACTGTGACTATTGGCTGTCGTCCACCTTTGTGAAACAGTCCCATGTAGGAAATGGGAGGCCTTTGTACCCATCCCCCTGCGAGCCCTGCACAAATAGTAAGTACCTTGCAGTCAGCAGGAAAATCACTCAATTCAACTCCCCATTTCCAGTGTGGCTTCTTTGATGAATGACACAATTATAAAAGGGTCAGAAATACTCAAACTAGTGCTGCAGATTCCAGCCCAGCAGACACCCAGAGGCCACCTCCCCTGTCTGTGGCTGATTGCTCCATGCTTTTTGCTTCTTATCTGTTTTTCCTACTGCTATTCCTTCTGGCATCTGCCTTACCTGTTGCTCACACATTGACCTTTCAGAGACCAGCTAAACTGTAGCTAAGTTCAGATGTTATTATCTTTCCCCTGACTACAAAGTTGCAAAATGTTCTTTTTCAAAAGACATTCTCCAGGAATACATCTGGTTACCTACCATTTGCTCACACATGCTGCACATCTATTCTTTCTCAACCTAGATCTTTATTTTCATACATTATAATCCACTGGCTCAAAGAAAAGAAGGAGGTAAGTGCAGGTGCAGGAGAATTTTAAAAAAATAGAAAAAGGTGGTTACATTATTTGATGTAGACTGAGCACATTTGCCATGAAGTATAACTTATACATTTATAGGCCCTGGCTGGATAGCTAAGTTTGTTAGGGTGTTGTTCTGCTGTACCAAGGTTGTGGGTTCGATCTCCAGTCAGGGCACATATAAGAAACAACCAAGGAATGCATAAATAAGTGGAAAAACAACTCGATGTCTCTCTCTCTCTCTCTCTCTCTCTCTCTCTCTCTCTCTCTCTCTCTCTCTCTCTCTCTCTTTCCCCCCTTCCTGCCTCCCTGCCTCCCTTCTCCCTTCCTTTCTCTAAAAAGCAATAAAATATTTTTAAAATTATACATTTGTAGGAGCTATAGAATTTTTACCAACAATTATTGTCATGGGACTTTACTAAACCACGCTGCAGTCATGTTTGATGTAGCTGAGGTTAGACAAAGCTAGAAGGAATGACTCAGTATAACATTTGTTGAGCATCTACTCTGGCTCCATTATTCCTTAGACTGTACCTGAGGACACACGGTTGGTGACAATAGTTAATAAATCTGAGACTGTCACCTAAAATAGGTATGAAAGTAAGTGTCTATGAGGAAAATAAGGTGATACTCTAGGTTATTATTTCTTTTAAAATATATTAGTGTTGATTTTATTTTTTATTTTATTTTTTTATTGTTGATTTTGAGAGAGAGGGGAAGGGAGGTGGGTAGAGAGAAACATTGATGAGAGAGAAACATCGATGGGCTGCCTCCTGCACACCCCCTATCAGGGATCGAGCCCGAAATCCGGGCATGTGCCCTGAACAGGAATCAATCCTGTGACCTCCTGGTTTATGGGTTGATGCTCAACCACTGAGCCACACTGGCCAGGTGTGGGTATCACTTTTTTTTAACAAGTGGTATATACAAAATGACTATTTCTAAATCAATGGAATCCTTTTTCCTCAAATGAAATATTGGTAATAATTACCAAATAAATACTCTTGGGAATGTTCTTGACATCCTCAGAATAAAGACAGTGCTGGAGCCTAACTTCTGTCTGTTCTTTTTGATAATGCCCCAGAACTCTGGGGCTTCGTAATGAAGGGGACTGTTTGGTCATGTGGAAAGAGAACAATTCTCGAGTCATACAGACTGGGAATTTGAATCCCAGCTCTACAGAAGCTACCTCTTGATCTCAGCAATTTATTTAATTTCCTTGAGCACCAGTTTTCTCAACTTTAAAAATAGTGGAAAATCATATATATTTTAAGAGATAGTTGTAAGGAGTGACTATGATAAGTGTAAGTGTGGCACACAGAAGGCATGTAACAGATGTCCCTGTGGTCTTTGTCCCACAAATATGAATTATGCTTCCAGTCCTTTTCGCAGGCCTTGCAAGAAGGCCCTGAGGTGTTAGGGGTCTCCAGGCCATGTCTGATGGTCTGGCCTGGCGCCAGCATTAATAACCCTCCCTCCGGGGCAGTGCACTGTTCACAGTAACAGGTTCTGTAAGACCAGTATCTGGGAAGGAGGTAGTGACTTAATTATAGGTTACACTGAGCTTGCTGGCATGGGTTCAGATCACTAGCCTCCAAATATTAGGGTTACATTGGAATTAGCCCTTTTTAGCCTTTTCATTCCCACCCCCGTCCCGCAAGCTTTGTCCCACAAGCTTCTCTTAGCCTTGTTACAATGACTACGGGATGTTATGGTGAACATGGACGATGACCGCTCTTAACTGCTTCCACCTGAGAAGGGATGATGACAAAGGGATTAGCATCCTGTTAGGGGTTTGTAGGGAATTCTGAAGTTTAAAGGCATTTCCAACCAGTTTGCAGGCAGACAGAGGTAAGCAGCAGTCCCACACACGTAGAATGTTCCTGCAGGGGAGCACCAGGGTTAGGTGGTGTTTTCAGCCTTGAGGGTAGAGTTGCATAGTTCATCTGGGAGGCGACCTGTTGGATGTTGGCCCTGAGTACTGCTGAAACAAATAGGAGCAACATTAATTAGCTGCACATTGGTCGTGACAGGTCCTATTATTTTTTCCATCCAATACAACCCCCCCTCCCCCAACACACACACACACACACACACACACACACACGTGCATTTGGTAGTGGAGTCATAACATGCTGCAGGCTGATAAGTATAGCTAATAAACATCTGGCTTGATGGGGCTTTCCCATAGGCTACCTGGTATAGCATATTTGGGTAGCCAGTTTCTAAGCAAGGACACGTAGCAGTGGTCCCTATGGGAGGTAAGTATGTGCTAGCTAATATTATTAGTGGGAGCATGTTATTCCCTCTATTTCTGTTTGGGGGTCCACAACAGTGAACCGCTAGGACAAAGAGCAGTATATGGCTATTCCTGCAAGGCAGATGTAGCCAAGGATGGCATGACAAGGTGTAGTCCAACAATCCATGATTAGGCCTTTGTTTCCTTGCTGTATGGGAAGCAGTAATTTTATGGTGCTTCTGTGTCCCAGCAAGGGCAGATGAGTTCTCCTCCTGGTACTAGTCTTGGGTTCCGGCAGCACTCATAAATAGACAAAATGAGAATTATTAAAAAGATAAAACCAATGATTATCCAGAAATACCAGAGCATATTACCTTTAGGAGGAGGTAAGAAAGAAAGATTAGTGTTAGGGAGAATTCAGCAGGGCGTTTCTAAATTCCTTGGAGCAGGTTGATCGGCCATTTCCGCTGTCTTCTTGAGAGTGATCCTCAGGGGGTGTTTCTGGTCAGAGGTCACCTTCCATTCAGGCTGGGCATCAGTTGGCTGGTGGCTGCCTTCACGGGAGTGGTGGATCCAGGTGTTTAGTCCTGCAACCTTAAGAGCTGTGGGGTGGTTAATATGACTGGATAGGGTCCCTTCCAGGTAGGCATGAGGGGCTCCTTTTTCCAGTCCTTTACCCAAACCTGGTCACCAGGTTTATAAGGATGTACAGCTGTTCCTAGAGAGATGGGTAGTCAGTCAGTAACCCATCTGTGGACCTCAAAGACAGTTTTTTCAAGTCCTTGTAGTTGTTTCTGGATTTCTAAGTTCCCTATTTCCCCCAAATCTCCCTTTGGCCGAATTAAGGGAAGGGGGTTTACCATATAGAATTTCAAAGGGAGAGAAACCTACCCTGGCCCTTGGGGCACAGCATACCCACAGGAGAACAAGAGGCAAGATATCTGTCCAGGGTAAGGTTGCCTCTTGGCATAGCTTAGCCATAGTCTGCTTTAGAGTCTGGTTCATGTGCTCCACTTCCCCTGAACTCTGAGGCCTGTAAGCTGTATGTAGATTCCATTTAATTCCTAAAGCCTTAGCTACCTGTTGTACTATTTCTGCTACAAAGGCTGGGCCATTATTGGACCCTATGGTCAGAGGCATTCCATACCGTGGAATTATATCCTTCAGCAATGCCTTAGTGACTTCTCTCGCCTTTTCCGTGTGAGTGGGATATGCCTCGACCCAGCCTGAAAAGGTGCAAACAAAAACTAGCAGGTATTTATTTCCTCTTCTAGGCCCTATTTCTGTAAAATCTACTTCTAAGTACTCAAAAGGAGCTTGCTCACAGTGCTGAACTCCTATTGGTCCCACAGGACCCTGTTTGGCATTGTTCTGAGCACAGAGGAAGCAATGCTGAGATACTGTGGCACACAAGGAGGGAAGACGGGCAATTAAGTAGTATCTGCCTAACAAAGCTTCTAGGGCAGCCTTTCCTAAATGAGTGAGTTCATGCTGCTGGAGGACTACCTTATGGGCTAACTGTTCTGGGACATAGACCCTATGATCTGGGAGTATCCACCAGCCTTCCTTTGTTCTCTTGCCCCCTTCTTGCTGGGCCCATTCCTCTTCCTGAGGAGTGTACTTTGGAGGTTCAGGTAATTCAGGGGCCAACATGATCCGTGACGGTGCCACTTGTTCTTTAGCAGCCAGCTTGGCTGCGGCTTCAGCACGTTGGTTTCCTTCTGACACTGGGTCTTTCCCTTTCTGGTGACCTTTGCAATGGATGACGGCTATTTCCTTGGGCTTCCAGGCTGCTTCTAGTAACTTTAAAATCTCATTCTGATTTTTGATTCCTTTTCTTCTGGCCGTCAAGAGCCCCCTTTCCTTATACTGTATATGGCCCCATGGATATGCAGGGTTATAACAGCCTCATTAACAGCCCATAGATCCTGTACAGGGCAGTAGTCATTAGTCCCAGGCTTTTTGACAGGCAAGAATGGCGTGTTCCATGGAGACCTGCATCATTTAACAAGTCCCCACTGAAGCAGTAGGACTAAGTGGCGGCTTTTGACAGGCTGTGCCCCAGGCTTTAAGTCAATCAGCACTGGGGCGTGGTCCTTAGCCAGACCTGGAGAATTCCTTTCCACCCAGACCAGTGGGAATTCTTTCTCTAATTCAGGTTCTAATGGTGAGGCCTTTGACTGGGGGGTGTAAAGTCTCCATCCTTCCTCCCTTTGCACTGCTAGGGACAGGATCATTGGGGAGGTCTCCTCACCTAGGCGAAACTGTGCTGAGCCATCTGGAGCAAAAGTGATTTCTGTCCCCATTTTGGCTAAATGTCCAGTGCCTCTCTATCCATTAGAGGCACTGGACAGTCTGGCAAGAACAGGAATTCATGAATTACTTGATGACCACCAAGTTGACATCGGCGAAGGTGGCAGAACGGTCTATGGGTCTGGTCCCCAGTAGCTCCAATAATGGTGACCTCCTTTCCCGAGAGAGGCGCTATTTTCTGTGTGACTATTGAGTGCTCAGCTCCTGTATCAACCATAAAGTCCACAGTCTGGCCCCCAATTTTCATTCTGACCATGGGCTCACGGGGGCCCAGCTGAAAAGAGCCCGGTCTGTCCTAGTCGGAATCAGCCATTGCTAGCCCAGTGAGATCTGCTTCGAGTGGCTCTGGTTGATAGCAACTGGGCGGAAAAGGGGGTCCAGTTTTCTTACTTTGTCGTTTGGGACATTCATTCTTCCAGTGTCCTGTCTCCTTTCAATAGGCACACTGGTCTCGTCTCAGGCTCGCTCTTCCTTTCCCCCCTGATCTATATTCTTGCTTTCCTTTCTGATCTGTCTGGGAGCCTGAGCCTCTAAAAGCCATTGCTATTATATTGGCCCTTCTTTGTATTTTCTTTTCTTCCTCCCTCCTTACCACACTGTCTCAGTTGATGAAAACCTGTTGGCTATCTCCAGCAGTTCGGTGACATTTTTCCTGCAAACCTTTCCAGCTTCTGTAATTTTCTCCTGATAACAGGCTGGGGTTGGCCTACAAAAGTGGCATTTACCATGGTGTGATTTTTGAGGGCCTCAGGGTTAAAGGGAGTGTAGATCCGGTATGCCTCACATAGTCTCTCATAGAAAGCTGCTGGCCCTGACCGGTTTGGCTCAGTGGATAGAGCGTCGGCCTGTGGACTGAAAGGTCCCAGGTTCGATTCCGATCAAGGGCATGTACTTTGGTTGTGGGCACATCCCCAGTAGGGAGTGTGCAGGAGGCAGCTGATCAATGTTTCTCTCTCATCGATGTTTCTAACTCTCTATCCCTCTCCCTTCCTCTCTGTAAAAAATCAATAAAATATATATATAAAAAAAAAGCTGCTGGACTTTCATCAGGCTTCTGGAAAACCTCAGAGATTTTAGCCATATTGGTGGGCTTCTTGGCTCTGGCCCTGACCCCCTGGAGGAAGGCCAGCTGATATCTTTCTAGCCTGGTCTTTTCCTCTTCTGAGTTAGGGTTCCAATCACGATCCTCATCTGGGAGGGCCTCCCTGGCCCTTCTGTCTGTATCTAATATTCCTGCCGGGGCCTGGGTCTGGAGCCACTTCCGAGCCTCTGATACTATTCTCATGCACGCTTCAGTGTTAAAGAATGTGAAAAGGAGCTGCTTGCAGTCCACCCAAGTGGGCTTCTGGGTCTAGAAAATCGTTTCTAGGAGGTCTATCATGGCCTGAGGTTTTTCAAAATAAGCTGGGGTGTGATGTTTCCAATTCAGGATGTCACTTGTGGTAAAGGGCTGATAATAATAGACTGGCCTTCCCTCCTTCAAGGTCCCATCTTCACCAAGCACTTGGGCACCCTGAATCTCCCTGAGAGGCATCTGACGTGCCAGTTGTGGCTTGGGCCCTTGATCAGCTGAACGCAAGTGCCACCCAACTGGCTCTGGAGAGCCCAGTTGAGGAGAGACGGAGGGGAATGGTGTTTCCAGACTTTCCGGACCTTCCAGACCAGCAGGGGCGGGGGGAGCACTTGGTGCTGCCTGTGGCACATATGGAGGTGGTAAAACTGGCGGGACTTCCTCAGGGGGTCCTGGCAGAACAGGGGGTTGGGTTCCCTTCTGAGGGACCTGTTTCTTTTCTCCTGCCTGCTTCTCTTCTGCTTTCTCCTCTCCTGCCTGCTTTTCCTTAGCCTGCTTTTGCCCTGCCTGCCTCTCCTTAGCCTGCACCTGCCCTGCCTGCCTCTTCACTCCTGCTACTAAAACCTTACTCTGTCCCTTGTTACACACGCAGAACCGGACCCAAGGCGGCAAGGTTTGAGCAATTTCTAACCAGCTGTCTATGTAGGGAAACTGATCTGGGTGTCCAGGGTCTTTCGTGACTACATTCCAGACTGCCCTGACCAGTCCTTCATCTAAAGAGCCTTCCGAGGGCTAGCCAACCCCGAAGGCTGGCCATTCTAATTCACAGAATTTCCTCAGTGTTTTGGGGTTCATTTTAATACCATAGTCTCCATTGAATCCCTTTTCAAAATTTTTCAACATGCAATTGAGAACAGTGGGTTTACTTTGTCCCGACCCCATGATGATCAGTGACGAGAGACAGACAAAGGAGCGGGTGACCTGTTTTCACAGATCCTCACTCAGATGCCTGCCTGGCCACGTCCCTTGGGAGCTTAGATTCGTCTTAGCTAAGGTGCACCTGTATAAACCCCGGGCCTGGTCACCTCCACGTGGGGGTGAGTCACCGTTATGCCATATGACAAATTGTGGAACCGCACGTTGGGGCCCACTCGGACTCCGTAACCAAGGTCGTGGAGCCACACAAAGGATAGGAGAGGGCAGGCCCTCTCCCTCCACACTCACACACTTTCACCAGACATTCACTCAGAGTTTAAAAATAATAGTCCACCCGATTCCTGATTCCTGACCAATTTAACTGATGAAGTACTATGACTTCTGGGGAGGTGATCAAGCTCCCCCTTTCACTCATTTGGAGGGGGCCTGACTGACTGGGGCCCCTACTTTACCGATTCTGTGACAGGTCCAGAAGTGTCCGTCCACTTTCTCCAAATGCTGGCCGGGTCCTAGGCTGAGGTCCAGGAGTGCCAGGAGTCCACAGATTCAATTCTGCTAAAATCAGCAGGGCGCGCCTTCCGGAGGCCTATCCCATGTCCCCGGGCCCCAAGCCCTGTCCCCTCACCGGAGGCCAAAAAAGCCAAGCGTGGTTGGTTTTGCGGTCAGGGAACCAGCTGTTGCAGAAGACCAAAGAAAACCAAGGACACTTCAAAGAAGAGGAGGGACACTGTTTAATACACTGGCAGACTCAGGGAACAGCCTTCCAAATCTGAGTGAAGGAACACGCATGGTGCTTTCCTTTATATCTCCTTCCCTGTGGTCTTTGTCCCACAAACATGGATTATGCTTCCAGTCCTTTTCGCGGGCCTTGCAAGAAGGCCCCCAGGTATTAGGGGTCTCCAGGCCATATCTGATGGTCTGGCCTGGCGCCAGCGTTAATAACCCTCCCTCCGGGGCAGTGCACTGTTCACAGTAACAGGTTCTGCAAGACCAGTATCTGGGAAGGAGGTAGTGACTTAATTATAGGGTACACTGAGCTTGCTGGCATGGGTTCAGATCACTAGCCTCCAAATATTAGGGTTACATTGGAATTAGCCCTTTTTAGCCTTCTCAAAACTACGATAATATGATAAATCCATCTTCTTCCAACAGGACGAGGCTCCATTCAGACCTGATATTTATCTTCATAGGTGGGGACCCTTTTTCCTGGATGGTGCTGGAAACACAATGTCAATATTAGTGTTGTGAACTCTCAACAAGCAGACCATCCCCTTTATAATGGACGTATTCTTTTTTCATTCATTGATTCAATAAATATTTAATGAATACCTACAATTTGGCATTGTGCTAATACTGAGCTTAAAAGAGGGAGCAAGACACACACAGCTCCTGCCCTACAGAGATTCAGGTTTAGCCCTCCACTGAAATGGAAGAGACACATTTAAACAAGCTGTGACCACAGAATATAAGTGATATGGCAGAGGAAGTACAGGGTGCTGTGGAAATGAATGAGACCAAGCTTGGAGAAATGTTCCTGTTGTGAGTGGTGTCTTACTTGTGACTCAAAGGCAGAATACCAATTAGCTAGTAAGGGGCAGATTATGTTTCAGGAAAATCCAGCATGAGCAAACATCTAGAAAGAAAGGAAAATACATTTAAATCAAAGAAAAGTACAGCAAGATATTATTTCTGGACAAGTATGCAAAGGGTGTTTTCTTATTGATTTTTTACAGAGAGGAAGGGAGAGGGATAGTTAGAAACATCAATGAGAGAGAAACATCGATAAGCTGCCTCTTGCACACTTCCTACTGGGGATGTGCCCGCAACCAAGGTACATGCCCTTGACCGGAATCGAACCCAGGACCCTTCAGTCTGCAGGCCGATGCTCTATCCACTGAGCCAAACCGTTTAGGGCTGCAAAGTTGTTTTGTTTTTTTTAAAGATAATACACAGTGTTGGTGAACAAGTGGGTACATAGGAGTATAAATTGGTATGAATTTTTTAGAAGGTAATTTGACAACATTACACACAAAATGTAAAGATATGGATACATTTGACACTACTTTCAAATATTTATTCTAAAGAAATAATTGTAGTTGTGTTAAAACACAAAATACCACAGGTCTTTCTTTTATAATTAAAACTAGAGGCCCGGTGCACGAAATTCGTGCATGGAGGGGTGTCCCTCAGCCCAGCCTGCACCCTCTCCAAACTGGGACCCCTTGAGGGATGTCCGACTGCCCGTTTAGGATTGGGCCTAAACAGGCAGTCAGACATCCCTCTCACAATCCAGGACTGCTGGCTCCCAACTGCTTGCCTGCCTTCCTGATTGCCCTTAACTGCTTCTGCCTGCCAGCCTGATCATGCCCCCCCATCCACTCCCCTGCCAGCCTGATTGATGCCTAACTGCTCCCCTGCCAGCCTGATTGCCCCTAACTTCCCTCCCCTGAAGGCCTGGTCACCCCTAACTGCTCTCCCCTGCAGGCCTGGTCGCTCCCAACTTCCCTCCTCTGCCAGCCCTGTCACCCCTAACTGCCCTTCCCTGCAGGCCCGGTCGCCCCCAACTTCCCTCCTCTGCCAGGCTGGTCACCCCTAACTGCCCTCCCCTGCAGGCTTGATCTCCCCCAACTTCCCTCCCTTGCAGGTCTGGTCCCCCCCAACTGCCCTCTCCTGCTGGCCATCTTGTGGCGGCCATCTTGTGTCCACATGGGGGCAGCCATCTTTGCCCACATGGGGGAAGCCATCTTGTGTGTTGGAGTGATGGTCAATTTGCATATTACTCTTTTATTAGATAGGATACTATTGTAAAATCATCTAATGGTCTGGGTCAGGAGTTGACAAACTACAGCCAAACTATGGCAATGGCCTGCCACCTGCCTTGTTTTTTTAACTCTTTATTTTGAAATAACTATGAATCCACAGGAAAAAGATAGTGCAGAAAGGTCTTGAGTATCCTTCACCTAACTTCCTCCATTGGTTACATCTTCCATAACTATAGTCCACTATCAGACCAGGGAATTGCTAGTGTGGTGTGTGTTGATTTCTATAATCCCAACAACAATCAAGATAGAGAACTATTCCATTGTCATGAAGGTCTCCCCTGAGCTATCCTTTTAATAGTCACACCCACCCCTTCTCCCCTACCATTTCTAAATCTTCCACCACTAACCTCTTCTCCAGCTCTCTAATGCTGTCATTTGGGAATGTCACATAAGTGAAATCATACAATAAGGAACCTTTTGAAGTTTTCTTTTTCACATTTCATCATGTCCTTGAGATGCATCTAAATTATATGTGTATCAATAGTTCATTTACTTTTAGTGCTGAGTGATATTTCAAGGTATGGATATATCACATTTTGTTTAATCACTCTCCTATTGAAGGACATTGTGGTGATTACTGTTTTGGGCTATTACAGATAAAACTGCTATGACCATTTATGTACAGGTTTTTGTATGGACATGGGTTTTCATTTCTCTGAGATAAATGCCTAGAAATGGGATTGCTAGGTCAGGTGGCTAGAGTATATTTAGCTTTTTAAAGTAGCTGCTGACAGGCTGTGCCATTTTACAATCCCCCAGTGTATAAAAGATCTGGTTTCTACACATGCTAACCAACATTTGGAATATTTGGTATTTATTTTAGCTGTTCTGATGGGACTGTAGTAATATCTAACCATGTGAGTTCTTTGCCAGATAGATACTTGGTGTTCACTACCACACAGTCTTGAGTTCTGTAGCTATAAAATACATCTTAAAATCAGATAGAGAGATTACCTCCACTTTTGTCTTCGGTGAAAATTGTTTCAATTTTTCTAGTCCTTTGCCTTTTCATTTAAATTTTAGAGTGATCTTGCCTCTATTTGCAGAATTATGTTTGCTGGGAAGGAATTTGATAGGAGTTATATTATGGGTTGATATTATCATTACTATGTTGAGTCTTTCAGTTCATGAATACAATATGTCTGCTACATGTTTTGTAAAAAAAGTATTATTGGAACACAGCCCAATAAATTGATATCGTTTACCATGTTGAATGAATATTATTACTATGCTGAGTCTTTCAGTCCACGGACACAATATGTATGCTAACTGTTTTTGTAAGTAAAGTTTTATTGGAACACAGTTATGCCCATTACTTACATGTCATTTATTATTGCTTTCTTCTATAACAGTAGAGTTGAATAGTTGTGGCAAAGACTGAATGTATTACAAAGCCTAAAATATTTACTATCGGGCCTTTTATAGAAAAATTTGCCAGCCTTTGTATCAGATAAATAATCAGGCTATATTGTTTAGTTGGAAAAGAATATTATAGAACAGGATAAACAGTATGGTAGCATTTAATTTTAAATATAAATTTCAATTGTATTCACATGTATAAAATGACTGAAAAAAATATAAAGCTATATTTTAATCTTGGTTCTTTTAGGACAGTAGTATTGATGGTGATTTAATTTTTTTATGTGGTTTTCTACATCTTTTACTTTCTATCCTAGCCAGCTAAAAGGAATTTATCAAGTTGTGGAAGGATTCTCTTTTCAAATCTCTCTCACCAATCTTATGAAACAGGTAAAAAGAGACTTTTAAATCATAAAATAAATGACTATCAACTGTTTGTGTTAGAGATAGTGAATAATGCTTTTCCACTATGCCTTTTCAAAACATGGATCAGTTCTTGTAGGTTCATAGTTAGTGATAAGCATAGATAAGAAAATGCCATAAATATAAAGAGTCTTAATCCCTGGTTTATTCTTGATAATAACAATGGACTGACCCAACCTTGAGGTTTATTTTCCAGTAACTGGGGGCAAATACAGGTGCTGAATCCTGAATCCGGATGAGCACGTTGGTTACTGCTGAATGACCACTTCAAGTTATGGATACTGGCAAATGAACACGTGCCTTTTCGGTGACTCTACCCTTCTGCTAACCATCACTGCAGAATGACAGGCTTTTTTTCAATTCTGTGGGTGGATCAGCATAGATAGAAACAGAACCAAATGGCAAGTCACACCATGAAAAACGAAGTGATTACAGCTGTGCTTTTATCTGAACGGGCTCTGATAGGGTCACAAGAGACCGAAGAGGTGTTTGGAAGGGACATAGGTACCTGACAAGTTAATAACCCACTTCACAAAGTCAGTGCAGCTCAAATGACTCCCTTCTTTCCTTGGAGTGATTATTTCTTAAACCCTGATCTTTATTTTTAACCCTACTCTAAATCCGCTCTGCAAGTACTCATTCATGTGGTGTGAGCTGAAATAAATTAATGTTATTTTAATAACTCTAGGAATCATACATTAATAGTTCTTCATCATAACCACTGAAGAGAGTTTTTATGGGGAAAAGATGTGAAATTCTAAAAGGCTCTGATCCTGCTCAAAAACAGGCACCAAATTTCTGAAGTGAAAACATGTTTATTACATAAAGGCCGCAGATGCTCGGAGCAGCTTGTCATCCTGTTGCTTTTGGGTGGTGCCCACACAGCACTAAGAGCAGCAGCGATCTGGCAATTTTCTAATTAAATGTGATCAATATTGACAACCAACCGGCACCATTCTGGCCCTGGAGTAGATTCCTGGGCCACAGTTATCCTATTTGTCTGTCCGCATTGCTCACATTAATTGGGCAAATTGGCCAAACAAATCTCCACTTTTGTAACCCCAGCTCCTAGGAGAGAGGGCTAAGGATTTGCACAAGAATAGAGAATGAACACAAGGTGTTCACTAGGTCGTCCATTCTTTTAACAAATATGGGTTGACAACTGCTGACTTTGACTGTGGTTGGTGTATGGAGATTACAGTAATGAATAAGGCATGGATCTCTCTCCACAAACAGCTTAGAAATGATGGTATAAAACCAGGGTGTATAATCATGAAATTGTAATCTGAGGCAGATATGCCATAAGAAATATATAGACGTGGTACTGTAACAGTTCACAGGATGAAGAAATTACTTGTACTCGGAGGGAGTCAGAGTTTTCTGGAGAAAGTTTTCTGGAGCAGAAACTGGAAGGCAGGATGTGGGACAAGGCAAAGGCACTGACAGGGATGAGTTAACTGCAGTGAGCTTAAAAGAAGGGGGAACTTACTATAAGGAGTCAGGCTGCTTTGAGGAACTGGAAGGCCGACATGCAGCATGGCCTCAGGAGGGAGGTGGAGTCAGGTTGGGAAGCAGCCAGGAAGGAGCCCAGGGAATTCTCCCCCGACTCCTGCCTCAGCCTTTCCACAGACTTGCTTTCCCTGCTTCTCCACTCACAGGTGGACTATGACTATGCCCAGCGCTTCAACTGAAAGGCAGCAATAGGATCTGCTTGCCCTACATTGTTAGTTTGATAAAGTATTGCCAGAACAGTGAGGCCACAAACAAACATATCTTCCAGAGGAAGATGATTGGGAACTTCCTAAACAAGGGGCGGTGGCTTGTGCTGGCAGATGTTCCTGAACCTTTTACTGTTCTGTGAATGGGGACCTGCTAGCAGTGCAGTTGGAAGACAGCTTTGGAAGGGCAGCTGAAGAAAGAAGATGAAGGGCTTTAGAGAATCACTGAGAAGATAGGAATGAAGTGAACTATGCTCTGGACTGTACAGGACTGGGAGTGTACGGGACTAGGCCTAATGAAATGAAGTAATTGTTTTTTTGGGGCTTATTTTTGTATTTATTGATCTCACTGTATTATCTGCACTTTTGTAAGCCACTTTAACTTCTTTTGAAAACAAGATGCAGGATGATACAATAATTACCCATTTTAAAAAGGGTACAGATGATAGCTAAAAAAATTTACTTAGACTTTGTCTTATCTATTTATTTGCTTTGTGACTATCACATGTCACAAACCACTCTGAGTCCAAGTTTTGGGTTTAAGAAAATGCGATGAATTTTGAAAATACATGCTAAGTGGAACGTCATACAGAAGAAGTGGAGAACCATATGATTTCACTCATATGTGGGATATAAAATTGAAAGCAGCAAATGAACAAACAAGAAAAACAATCAAACAAAAACTCATAGACACAGACAACAGTATGGTAGTTACCAGATGGACAGTGGGGGAGTAATAAAGGGTAAAGGGGGTCAAATATATGGTGACAGAAGGAGATTTGACTTTGGGCGGTAAAAAAACCCAAATCACAATGCAATATACAGATGATGTATCATAGAAATGCACACTTGAAACCTATGTAATGTTATTAACCAAGGTCATCCCAATAAAGTAAATAAATAACTAAATAAAATGTGAAGATTTAATTAGAACAGAAATGGCTCTTGTGTGCACTTCATCCACTTGCCCATCCAGACAGTGTTGAAATTCTTTTCTTGTGTGTGTGTGTCTGTATTTTTTTAAATCTTTATTGTTGAAAGTATTACATAGGTCCTCCTTTTCCCCCCATAAACCTCTTCCAGCCCTCTCCCGTCCTCCCCCCCAACCTCACCCCCCATTGTCTGTGTCCAAGGGTTATGCATATCTATATTATAACAACTCAGTGACCTGTAATGACCAAAGACCAGTATGGGTGGTCAGGGCCACGCGATTTCGCGCGCTGGACTTTTATATAATAAAAGCCTAATATGTTGTGTCTGATCATCCAGTTGGCCGATCAACCAATCAAAGTGTAATATGCTAATGATATGCTAAGGCCACTCAACAGCTTGCTATGACATGCACTGACCACCAGCGGGCAGATGCTCAATGCAGGAGCTGCCCCCTGGTGATCAGTGCACTCCCACAGTGCTCAGCCAGAAGCCGGGCTCATGGCTGGCGAGCACAGCAGTGGTGGCGGGAGCCTCTCCTGCCTCCACAGCAGCGCTAAGGATGTCCAACTGATGGCTTAGGCCCCAGGGAGCAGACCTAAGCCATCAGTCGGACATCCCCTGAGGGCTTCCAGACTGCAGGCCGGCTGAGGGACCACCCCCCCAGTGCATGAATTTTGTGCAGCAGGCCTCTAGAATGCATATAAGTTCATTGGTTGGTTTCTTCCCAACCACCTTCCCCTGCCTTCCTTCTGAGGCATTCTTTCCCCTCAGCTTGGATTGTGCTTCAGAATCCCCTCCAGGCAGCTCATAAATTCCAATCCACTGCAGGTGTCATCCGTGGTTGAAATATTTGCCATCCCTTGACTACGACTCTAAAGTGCCTGGTTTTCATCCACCACAGGATGCAGGTGGGACTTTTTGTTCAACCCCCTTGTTTTACAGATGAGAATCCTAAGGTTCAGAAAGAGCCTATTGGCACAACGTCACACAAACTAGTTAAGCTAAATCCTGAGGTCATATTATTATTTTTTTTTTCAGTAATTTTAATGAAACAGTTGGCTTTGCTGTTATAATCCTTCCTCTATACCCAATCATTGTGAGCTTTGGTTTGGAATTATTCTTCAAATACATGCAATTGTATAAAAATACATATCTGAACTTTTAAATTTTATATTTTCTAACAAACTGAGGGGATAAAACTACTTGAGTTTACATCTCTTGGTTAATGGAGATGGACCACTGACTTACTAGGATTTAGCAATTACACAAAAGTGATTTCCTTAATATTGTAAAATCAGGACTTTATATTTTAATTGATTTTAGAGAGGGAGGGAGGAAGGGAGAAAGAGAAACATTGATATGAGAGAGATACATAGATTGGTTGCTTCCTGTATACATCCCGATGTGATATTGAACCTGCAACCCAGGTATGAGCCCTGACTGGTGATGGAACCTGTGACCGTCTAGTGCACGGGACAATGCTCCAACTAAGTGAACCACATCGACCGGGCTAAAATTGGACTTTAACCTGCTTATGAATACACTAGAGGCCCAATGCACGAAATTCGTGCAAGGGTCTCGGCCCTCACAGCCCCAGCTTGGTCCAGAAGGTTGTCCAGAAGGTCGCCCAGATGGTCGTTCTGCTGTTCGGTCTAATGAGCATATTAGCTCTTTATTATATAGGATATTTTCTATTTTGATGGCATGTAAAACAAAAAGACATTACCCAGCTTGCTTAGCAAATTTGGGTACTATACTTGGTGTTGGTTATGCTTGTATTGAAGCATCCATCTTATATAAAAACTGCTGTTTGAAAGTTTAACCCTGCTATTTGGCTTCTGTAAATTCTTGCTTGCTAAGACTACTCCCACTTCAGAGAAGCCATGAAACCTTCCCCAGACAAGGTTAGCAGTGCTGGTGCCAGGCCTCTGGTTGAGGTCTCAAGGCCCCAGCTCATACGGGCTCTTTAAGAACTTGCAAAGGGGGCCGGAAACACCCCATATTTGGGAGACAAAGAAGGTAAAAACATATAAATAGGGAAAATTCCTGCATGTTGGGGCCCAGAATTTGAGAGACATTTTCCTCTGGACCCACGCATAATAAAAGTAACTCCATCTCTCTAAGTATTGCTTTGTTCTTCTTCGGTTTTCTGTAACAGTATTATTTTCCTCTTCCTGCCTGTGTGCCCTGATTTCTCAGTTGCTATGGGAGTGCAGAATCAGAATTCTAAAGCTGAGAAGTTTTTCAAGAGGCCACCTATTCTGGTCCTAGTAGTCCAAGAAGATGAACTTCTTAGTCAACCATGACAAAAACTACTAAGCTTATTCTGAGTGAACAAAGTAGATACAGAGCAGAGCTGGATTTATATCCTTTTGAAACTGAATTTTTGGACTGGAACCCGAATTCTTTGTCCTCCGGAGTCAAGAATGAATTCACGGACAGAGGGTAGTATAGCAAAGGTGGAGATTTATTGAAGAACAAGTACAGACTCCCACGTGGGAGGGGGAAAGGGTCTCACTGGGTTCCCTTTCCCTATGGCTTATAAAGCCTGCAGATCTTGGTGCCTTGATACCCCCTCTGATTGGTCACTGTTCCCTTAGACTGTTTACTATAGTAACTCCTGGGCTCAAAGGTTCTCCCCTCCTCCTTCCTTATTGTTTTTCTATCCCCTTTGGGCTTTCTTCTATCCCCTTTGGGCTTTCTTTTGGATGAGGGGCTTGCTTCCCTTTATTTTGTAAATACAGACCTTTTGCTGTTTCCAGCTTCCTCATTCTATGGAAATGTACCTATTGCAGCTTTCCAGCTCCCCCATTCTATGGAAATATACCTTCTGCTGTTCTGCAGCCCTGTGCTTCCTCCATGGTTCCCTTGATTTCTAAAATTTCTAAAATTTCCTAAACCTGTACTATCTTACCCCTAAAATTCCTGTTTCACTCCTTTGGTACAAGTATTGTTTTTATCTTAACGCCCTTTAGGTGGCACTCACTGCATTGTTGCAATTATTTGTTCCTGTTTATCTCCTCTTCGATGCCCTTGAGGACAGGAACGTATATTTATCATCTCTTACAACACCCAGCACATAGTAGGGGCTTGATAAATGCCCATTGTTCAATGTGGCTTGCAGATGTTGCACTGAATTCTGTTTTGTTAAAAGCATAGCGGAAGCCTGTTTCCTGTAGTTTTGTGCCTTCAGAGGGGCCCACATCCCCAGTGCCCCAGCCAGCACAGGGCCTAATTCAAAGGGACCAACCAGGAAATGATGAATGATTAGATGAATAAAAGATGACTTCACACCACTCGAAAGTCTGGTGTTATCCCTTATTTTCCCAAGTTGTATTGATGCATTTAAGATAGTTTTCCCATATAAAACTATTTATGCCCTGTTAAACTTCAAAATATTAGTCAAACTATAAAGCTATATTAGGCAAAGAATCCCAATTATGTCATTGCTTCTCATGCTGGGGGCTTTCCTTATACTGCCAATTAAATTTAACAAGCAATCTTGAGCATCTTTGTGAGCAAGGCATCGGGAATGGGGCAGACATTACTGATTTTCAGCAGAGCCCTGCAACAAGGCCAGTCGTGCCGATTCCTCGACAATCAGCTCGATTCCTTTCCTGTCTGGCCTCCTCTCCGCTGTTCCTCTGTGGGGCAGAGGGCATCGCCTTGGCTGTTTGCTCAAACCCCTGCATTTGAATCCTGACTGCTACATCTAGTTATGTGAACTTGGATCTGTTAATCTCTATGAGTCTCATTTCCTGCATCTGTAAAATGGGCTTCAGAGGGTGGTTGGGAGAATTATCCTATGTAATGAAAGGCTAATATGCAAATAGACCGAATGGCGGAACAACCGAACAACCGGTTGCTATGATGTGCCCTGACCACTGGGGGCACACATGGGACGTGGCGGGCGTCAGCAGCAGGTGGCAGAGCACCGAACATGGCAGGTGTCAGCTGCGGCAAGATGGTGGAGCAGGTGAGCAGGGGCGCCCGACCAAGGCGGGGCGCCCGTCGCTGTCATCGGGGTGAGCCTCTGGTGATTACTGAAAATTCTTTGCTCCTTTGCTCCGTGGTCCTGCCAGGCACTCACACCTGCTACCGGCGCTGGAGCTGCCACTTGCACCCACTGCCAGCACCCAGCGCTGGCCCCAATCACGGTGCCATCAGTGGGTGCGAGCAGCGGCTGCCAGCCCTGATCACCCATGAGGGCTTCTCCACTTCCCCCTGCTCCTGAGGAGCGATTGGGGCAGCAGCTGCCACTCACACCCCCTGCTGGTGCTGGCCCCAATCGCTCCACGCCATCAGTGTGTGGGAGCAATGGCGGCAGGAGCAGGGCTGCTGGCAGACAGGGGACCCAGAGCCGTGTCGGGAGGGGCCAGGCGGGGGCAAGGAGGATGGGCTGAGACCCGCCCCTGTGCCCACTGCAACCTCGTGGCCCACAGTTCCTTTCAAGGTGGAAGAATTGGTGCACTGGGCCCCTATATGAAATAATATGTGTAAAATGCTTACCACGGTGCCTGATTCAATGAATGCCAGTGAATAATGTTTTCATTATTAGTATAAAGTTGCTTTCACTTTCTACCTCCTCATGCCCTTCCTACCCTGTGGTCAAGGCCCAGCCAAATGCTGCTGCCTCTGTGAAGATTTCTCTCATGCCAGGCAACTGACCTTTCCTTTTTTCTTTTATTTTTAAGTTATCTTTATTGTTGAAAGTATTACAGCTGTGCCTCTCACTCCCCCATTAGCCCCCTCCACCTAGCTTTTGCCCCACCCCAGGCCTTCACCACCTTATTGTCTGTGTCCATGGGCTATGCATACATGCATACAAGATCTTTGGTTGATCTTTTCCCACCCACCCACCCACCCTCTCCCACCTTCTCTCTGAGATTCCACAGTCTGTTCCATGCTTCTGTGTCTCTGGATCTATTTTGTTCATCAGTTAGTATTGTTCATTAGATTCCACGTAGATCTTTCCCTTTTCAAATGTCCTCTGTATTTATTTGCTCTGCCTCACAATTACTCCCTGGTTACATGGCATTGTGCTTCTCCAGTGGCCTGTGGTATATAATTTAGCACTTGGGTAAAAACGTGTTCGATAGCATAGCAACTTTTTCATAACATAATTCTTCCCTGAATTTGTCTTTTCCTCAAATGAGGTTTAAGCAACATGTGGGCAAGGACTGCGTAAGGCAAAACACAAAAGGCCATGACTTAACTTTCTCTTTCTAATTTTCTTCTCTTGTTAACCCTAACTCTCCTTAAAGCTTTCAGTTAGCTTTCTGATTTAACTGCGCCCATGTTCCTTTAAAAAGGCTTACCCAGGCCCTTGCCAGTTTGTCGCAGTGGTTAGAGTGCCAGCCTGTGGACTGAAGGGTACCTGGTTCCATTCCAGTCAAGGGCATGTACTCGGTTTCAGGCTCAATCTCTGGCCCTGGTTGGGGTGCGCGTGGGAGGCAACCAATCCTTGTGTCTCTTTCACATTAGTGTTTCTCTCTCTGTGTCTCTCCCCCTTCTTTCCACTCTCAAAAAAAAAAAAAAAAAAAAAAATCAATGGATTAACTGCAAAAACACACAAAAAGGCTGACCCAGTCCAGTCGGTTTCTGGGCATCAAACCCTGTTACAGTCACTGGTTTGTGATGGTTTTCTGTGCCAGGTTCACCTGTTTCCTCAGTCAAAACCCCAAATGTTGTGCACAGCTGTATGGAAGTGGCATTTCTATATTAGTCATAGCAAATCAGCTTGGGAAATAGCCAAGTCCAAGGTCTTTATCCATTAATTCAAAGGTTCTAGGAAAATAGCCTCAAGGACTTGCCGACCAATTGCTGCTCATGCAGGACAGAGTTGTTTATCACTGTGCTGGGGTTTTCATCCTCTGCTTCATCCTGGCCCTCGGGGCTGCAGGTATTACATTCAGTCATGAAGGGGATTATGCACACAAATTACTGTTAGTGGTTACTTTTTGGGGTGGGGTTGGGAGAGAGAAGGGAGGTGGGGAAAGAGTAACAGAGGGACTTCCAAGTACAATGCTAACATGCATTCTTTAACTTGGTAATGGTTACTCAAATGTTGGTTGTACTGCTATTTTTTTATACTCTAGATTATAACAATTTTGTACGTACTGTGGACAAAAGGGGCCACATGCTGACCTGACAAGCTCAGGAGAGGCCTGCATGGCGGTCTTGCAAACTCAGAGACCTAAAGTAACCACAAAGGACGCTCCGAAATTAAACTTTAACTAAACGCAGTTCTGGTGGGCAATTATGTCCTAGGCCAGTATCTTCACTGACAAGGTCAACCTTTAGCTTAACTGAGCCTATCTGTCTTTTTGCATCTATGATAACATACCCTTGAAATGTCTGGGTAACTTGTAACTTCCCTTTTTCTGGAGCCCCTGGGGCACAACCAAATGTGGTGTGCGCCAGAACAGATATCACAAATTCCTTCATTGTCATGTTAATTGTTCCTGCACCCACCTAAGTATGTGTCCATCATTTTACTTTTTATCCAATCCCAGGGGTCCCCCGCCCACTTTGCTTTATCCCACCTCCTTAATCTACCACCAATAAATTTTATGTAACCTACCTAAGTCCCTCCTTTGATTGCAATGTATAAATACAGATGTAAACCACCATTCTCTGGAACATTACCTCAATTTGTTGAGGTTCTGCTTCCTGGCATATGTCCACAGTTCGGCTCAAATAAACTCACAAAAATTCTTTACAGGTTTCAATGTTTTTTTTACATTAACAGTACTTAGCATTTTTTTAAAGTATAAAATCTGGAAATTGAATGCCTCCTGAATATTATTCTTTTCCTTGACCTCTTATTCCTGCATTCAAAATGCAGGGTCATCCGAGATTTCTAAAACTAAATATTGGAATGTCATTTGGTGATGCCTACCTAGTCAGCTTAGTTTTCAAACTACCAGTTTCTAGGATTCTGTTGGAGGTGCCTCAAGCACCGGCCCAAGGGATGAAGGGAAGCCAGTTGTCCGAGTCTGGGCTCATCACCCCCTTCAACCACAGTTGATTCTGTTTCACAGAGTAAGGTTCTGGGTAAAAAATGGTTAATGAACCAAAAGGGAGGTCAGAATAGCTATTTTCTAAGTTTTGAAGGATATCAAGTAAAATTAGACTAATGCTTATGGCTTCAAAGGCAGAATGAGGGGAAATGGGTAAAAGTTCCTGGGAGAGAGGTGTCAGTTTGTGACCAGTAGCTGTGGTTTGCTTGAGGCACTCCAAGTTTATGCCTCTATGCCTGATGTGCCGGGTAATTACTCACAGCACATCCTTTCACTCTCTAAGTGTACCAGTTGGATGATAAATTATAAGGTCACCTTAGTTATAAAGACTATTTTTCTAACAACTACACCTAAAATTACAAAGGAGTCGTTCCCGAAGCTGAAGCAAGAAGTGAAACAAATGAAGAGGACCCATTTAGGGAGCTTTCTTGATTGGTGGTTTTCAAATAGTTTTTTAAAGCAGACTTCCCCGGTTCTCTCTCCGTTTTCCCTGAGGCATGCATTGTAGTTTGTCACCCTGTTGGCCCTCTGCTCTTGACGGGTTTCCATTTTTTTTCCTGGAGTCTCCAGAAATAAAAGTAATATTGCAAATGTGGTCTACTAAGGAAGGCTTGAGGAGACTTTTTGAATGATAGAATGTTTGTATTAGAAGAAAATAAAAGATCGTCAAGCTCATTCCAGTAATAATATGAATATGGTAAAATATTGTTGAGCAGTTATATAAGAACCACGGGGGAAGTTTGCTCTGCACCTACATTTCCAGGCCTGTTCTCAGAAATTCTTATTAGGTTGCTGTGGGATGAAACCTGGGAAGCTGAACTTTTTTAAAAGTTAAATCACACACACACCCTCACACACACACACACACTCACACTCACCCTCACACACACACACACACCCTCACACACACACACCCTCACACACTCACACACCCTCACACACACACACTCACACACACACACACACACCCTCACACACACACACCCTCACACACTCACACACACACACACCTTCACACCCTCACACACCCTCACACACACACACCCTCACACCCTCACACACACACTCTCACACACACACCCTCACACACACACACCCTCACACACTCACACACACACACCTTCACACCCTCACACACCCTCACACACACACACACACCCTCATACCCTCACACACACACTCTCACACACACACCCTCACACACACACACACACACACTCACACACACCCTCACACACACACACACACACTCACACACACCTTCACACCCTCACACACCCTCACACACACACACCCTCATACCCTCACACACACACTCTCACACACACACCCTCACACACACACACACACACTGATTTAACTTTTAAAAAATGTATTCAGGCATGGACTCTATCATCACTTAGTCTCATTTAGATACCATCACTGAACTAATAGTTTACAGTAGCATCTACCTTATGTCATTTCAAAACACACATTCCATGGATTGCTCTTCGGTTTCCCGTATCTGTGTGATGACCCCTCTTCACATCAATGGAATCACAGATTGAATAAGATTGACATATTCTGATATCAATGATTGGCTCAACTCCTCCGGCTTCAGTGACAAGGTCTATCAGCCAGGGCCCCACATCCTCTTCCTTTGCATGTCTTACTGCTCAGGAAAATAGTATTTTTCATATAAGAAACCTTTTTTTTGTGTGTTAATCCTCACCTGAGGATATTTTTCCATTGATTTTAGGGAGAGTGGAAGAGAGAGGGAAAGACAGAGAAACATCAATGTGAGAGAAACACATCAGTTGGTTGCCTCCGCATGAACCCTGACCTGGGCCCGGTCGAGGTGAACCCTGCAACCAAGGTACCGGACTTGCTTGACTGGAATCAAACCCAGGACCCTTTGGTCCGCAGGCTGAAGCTCTATCCACTGAGCCAAACCTTCTAGGGCAAGAAACCTTTTTATGTAGAAGAACTCTCAGGCAATACTTACCTTTGTTCCCTTTACTCAGGCAAACTTAACTAAAATAGGCAGTGAAAGGAGAGTGGGTAGTGAGGGTAAGGAGTTAAGGGTGTGGTAGGGAGTAGGATAATAGAGGACCTTGACAGTGAGGCAGAGGAATTCAAATGCGAAGACTTTGAGAAACAGGAAATGGAACTACTGCCCTTGTTCTCTGTTCTTGGACTTCTCCTTCAAGAGAAAGAAGAGGAGCCTTTGTTGAAACAGCTGATTTATAACGCATTTGTTTCTTTTACTCAGATAATGGCGTGGCTTTAAATCTGAGCAGCAGCACCTTGTGGTTTCTGTAAACCTCTTCCTGCTATTGCATTCTTGCATTAGCAGTGATTACTTCAGCTCTTTCTCATGTGGTTTCCCTGTCCCTCATTCATTGCCCTGCTATCTGGTCCTCAGCCACGGCTCCCCAGGCAATAGTGAATTTCCTCATTGAACAGCATGATATCCTTGGAGAATCATACCTGCCCAAAAGGAACAATAAGACTACAATACTTTTTTTTTTTCTCTTTTTTCCCCACGAGTGCCCATTGCTTAGAATTTTTCTCTGCTGAGAATTTTTGTGTCTGGGGAATATCTGTTCTGCAATTGATTAAATCTATATCTGGGGTAATAAAAATACTTTAACACCCATCACTGCTCTGAAGATACCTGTTCCAAGAGCCAGTGAGAGAAATGGGGAATGCCGCCTTCTTTCACTGCCTCAGTTTCCCAGATCTGCCTTGGAGGAATGCTTGAGGATGTGCCCTGCAGCCTGCTCCTCTGCCAGCCTGGCTGTCCTGAGGCTTGCCAAACACCTCCCCTCCAGCCCACTCGCTGCTGGCCTTCTGCCTCTGACTCCCAAAGCGTCTCCAGTCAGATCTCATTCCTTTCCCTGTTTGTCTGCTCTTGCAATAGAGAAGGGTCACGGTCTGCTCACCTTTTACAAGACTTCCTGGGAACTTGCTCTCCCACTGAAACCTGATAGCAGGTGTTATCTTTACAAGAGGCCACTTAATTTGGAGAGCAAATGTTGAAGCCTTCTTAATCTTTATGCTCCTTTGTGGCTTAGCTGCTTCTAGGAGCTCCCAGTGGGCTTTAGGGGAAGACTACCGTTGGAGTTTTTAATTGATTATATTACAAATTCTTCAGTCTGCTACTCCCTCGTGGCTAGCTGAGCTGAGTACACAGGTGTATGCGGTATGCTGAGCACACAGGTGCTTTGCATAGGTTTTCATCATTCCCGTGTTTTCCCTGCCTGCTTATCCCTGGTGCTATATTAACAGTTGGTCTTCCCACCCATAATGCATCTGCAGGCACGAATTTGGCTCATTCTGAAAGGTCTCTTCCTGGTAAGTGTTCAAGGCCTCTTTCAGTTTACACTGTGCCTACTGCTTCTTGCTGACTCCCTAGTAGTTTGATCTCTGACTTTGATACTCAGTGCTCCTGATTTCTTTTGGCCATTTGACCTCTTCTCTGGCTTACGAACTGTTTTCTATCTCTAAGCCCTTTGCTGGTTATCCTCTCCGACTTCCCCACTTCTTACAATTTCAGATGAATAGTACTCATGTCAGTCCTGACCTATGTGAAATCCTACTAGCTGGGCTGGGCTCCTTAACCTAGGGAGGGGGCAGGGGTGATGTTGTATTGAGGTCCTTAGTTCTTCATTAATCGCCAGCCCAGGGACAGTGCATGGCGCCATCGGGATGCCATGGTAATGCAGGCCACTCTACAGCTGGCGGCAATCATGGCTCAGAAGGTTGGAGCTTTTTAAGCTTCATTTGCAAACACTCCAAGATAAAACCTCCATGTCCCCACACCCATAGAGCTGGTGCTCTTGCTTTCAAAGAAGTTCCAGTAGGATTCTAACAAACTACCAGGCACCCGTCTATGCGTAAACTCAGGCTTTGGGTCTTGTGAACACTACACACGTAGTCATTGCCTACTGTTTGTTGGAGGTGGGGGGTGGTTTGAGCAATACAGACATACCTCATTTCATTGTGCTTCACAGATATTTCATTTTCTACAAATTGAAGGCAAGATCCTCCACCAGCAGGAACATTACAGCTCGCTCCATGGTGGTGGTTTGGAACGGCACCAGCAATATCGTCGAGGTATGCCTGCGCATGACGCCATCTCGGGTAGCCTGGGGGTATCTGTCTGTGGTGTCCTGCCAGGTTCCATCTGGCTTTTGATTGACATGGTTGCAAAGCACACACGGAATTGAGGTGAGCAATGCCCTTACCTGGCTAAAGGGTAGATTGCCTTTCCCTTTGTGAGTATGCCCTTTGTTTAACGGTTCTTCTGGTTAACATCTTTAATTCTTTACTTGAGGTAAGGCTGTCTGCTGTCATTTTGTATTTTTGTGGGTTTTTTGTTTTGTTTTTTGGCTTGAAGGATTTTTATAGGTCCCTTTGTGCCTCGACTATAAATAATCACTTGTTTGGCACATGGGGGTCTCTGTAAGCCTGGAGCTCATCTTCTGATGTTTGGATGCAAGGCAATGAGGGGACACCTTTTAACTTTAAGTGATAGCCTTGGAGCCAAGACAGCAGAAGGATTTGGGTCCATCTGGAAACAATTAAATTGATAATTGGCAGATGCTGTGCATCACACGATAAAGAACCCAAGAGAAGATCTGAATGTAAGAGAGGACTCTCATTAGAAACAAAAAATACTCATCCTCTCACTTCTTTGTTATGTTCTTTAAATTTGCATATATGGTTTGCAAATATTTTCTCCCAGTCTGTAACTTGTCATTTCATGCTCTGCATATGGGCTTTCAGAGAATGAAAGAAAGGGAATGAGAGAAGCTAAATTGGGAGTGAATTACAAAAGACATTTATTTCAAAATTTTTGTTTGTTTAGATAATCATAGATGTACATGCAACTGTAAAAATAACAGAGATCCCTCATACACTTTTCTCAGGATCACCCAATGGTAACATTTTCCAAATTACAGTATAATATCACTACCAAGATATTGACATTGATGCAATTTACCAGTCTTTTCCCCAGTCATTTGCAGTCATTTGTGTGTGTCTGCGTCTTTGTGTTTTAAATTCTACACAATTGTATCACCTGTGTAGGTTTGTATATTGATTGCTGCAGTGGAAATACTGAACAATTCCAACACTAATTATCTCTCGTGTTGCCCTTTTATTGCCACTGACTTCCTCCTGTTCTTATTTCCTCCCTCCCTCCACTCCTTCCCAAACCTTTGGCACCTACTAACCTGTCTTCCATTTCTAAAATTGTCACTTTAAGAAGGTCATACAAATGGAATCACACAGTATGTAACCTTTGGATTGGTTTCTCTTGCTGTCAGCTTCCCTAGAGCCTCATCCAAGCCTGTGTGTGTGTCCACAGCCCAGTCTTCGGTTGCTGAGCAGTAGTCCTTGGTATGAGTGATCCACAGTTTATTTAGCCATTCATCCCTTGAAGGACATCCAAGCGGATTCCAGTTTGTGTCTATTACAAGTGAAGTTACTACGAATATTCCTGTGCAGGTTTTTTTTGTATGAATGTAAGTTTTCATTTCTCTGAGCAAATGTTTAGGAGTGCCTTTGTTGGGTCCTGTAGTAGTCAGATGTTCAGTTTTTAAGAAGCTGCCAAACATTTTTTTCTATAATGACTGGACCATTTTACATTCCTACATTTTTCTTGCTGGCATTTGGTGGTGGTGCTTTTTTTTTATTGTAGCCATTCTGAGAGCTGTGTAGTGATCCATCATTGTGGTTTCAGTTTGCTTTTGCATGTTTGCATTTGCATAATGACGAATAATGCTGCTTATCTGCATAACTCCTTCAATGAGATATCTCTTCATGTCGTTGGCACATTTTCTAATTGGATTGCTATTTTACTTTTGAGTTTTGAGAATTCTTTATATATTTTAGATACAAGTACTTCATTGTATATATAGTTTGTAAATATTTTCTCCCAGTCTGTAACTTGTCATTTAATGCTCTTTGTGTGGGCTTTCAGAGAACCAAAAAAAAAAAAAAAAAAAGTTTAAATTTTGGTGTGGTTCAAATGATCAGTTTTTCCTTTTATAGATTACAATTTTGGTGTCAAGTCTAGGGACTTTTTCACAGCCTTAGATCCCAAACACCCCGCTTTTCTAAGTGTCATAGTTTTATATTGTATAGTTAAATCTGTGATCCATTTTTAGTGACTTTTTGTGTAATGTTTAGGTTGAGAGTGTGTGTGTGTGTGTGTGTGTGTGTGTGTATGCGCTCGTGCAAGTGCACATACATGTGCCTATGGATATCCAATTGCTTCAGCACTACTAGTATTTGCTGGAAAAGATGATTCAATATATTGTTAAAAGGCATTAATTATATTGGCATCAGGCAAATGTTATCCTAAGGTCGGGGCTTCAGAGGCTATCATAATGCTCCTTCGTGCTCCTCATGAGGTTTTAAAGACACTGAGATCCCGCATGGGGAGGCTCTGACCTTCTCTAGCGCTCTGTGGAGGACATTACCTGTAAGGGTTTCCAGGTGCCAAAGCTCAGGGCAGAGGTGGCCTGGTAACCATCCCTTGTAGGACATTACCCTAACATCAGAATATTGAATAAAACTGAGATGAATCCCTGGTTCTGTGAGCAGAAGGCCAGAAAGGTGCTGAAACCCACGCATGATCAGAGCACAGGCATGGGCGCCCTGCGGGAGGGTCCTGCTGGCTGGTTTCTGGGCAGCCTCCGTGTCTCTGAGGGGGCTGAGCATTGATTGAGCAGCAGGGTCTAGCCAACAGCTACTAGAATGAAAGGTTGTATCCAGGATTCTGCTTATGCTCTAGGACGGTAGTCGGCAAACTCATTAGTCAACAGAGCCAAATATCAACAGTACAACAATTGAAATTTCTTTTGAGAGCCAAAGTTTTTAAACTTAAACTTCTTCTAACGCCACTTCTTCAAAATAGACTCACCCAGGCCGTGGTATTTTGTGGAAGAGCCATACTCAAGGGGCCAAAGAGCCGCATGTGGCTTGCGAGCCACAGTTTGCCGACCACAGCTCTAGGATGTCAGCAAACTAACTTAACCCAGTTTACATTAGCCCGGCTCCTCTCTGACCTCCGATTCAAAGGTCTTCTCACTCACCTGTCACCATAAAGTGGGGCAGGAATGTATTTTTCCAACTCTAATGGTAGAACCTTTCAGGAGCAGTAAAAAACAAACGCCATTACTGACCAAATAGCAAACACCTTTTCTTGGAAAGGTCTCCCTTTAATTGCCCTTTACAATGGCAATTTAGCTCAAGTGCCAGGGAAGCAGTGGGCTCCATGGGAAGCCAAGCTGGGTTGCAGCTCACAGATCAGGAATCCAGTCCAGTCCCCATTGGCTGGTGACTTTAGGTAAAGCCCATCCTCTTTGTACTCCAGTTTCCCTTTCCTTGAAGTGGCAGTAAGACTTGTCTTGCCTACCTTAATGTACCATCATGAGTCTTAAATTAGACAGTGATTATGAAAGTTCTTTGAAACCCTCTATTTCCCAGACTGAGAAGAGCCCTGGTGTACTCATGCCAGCAGGCTTCCCTGGCTCCTCAGAATCCCGAGTACTGCCCACCTCCTCCCCACCCTCCCACCACAGTGTGGTTTAATCCTATCTAATAAAAGAGTAATATGCAAATTGACTGTACCTCTGCTACACCCACAAACCACGCCCACCAGCCAATCAGGAGCAAGTATGCAAATTAACCCAACCAAGATGGCTGCAGCCACAGAGCGAACAGGAGGCTTGGGTTTCCCTGGCAATGGAGGAAGCCAAGCTTCCTGCACACCCTGGCTGGCCCAGGCCTCAGCTCAAAGCTACAAAGTTTCAATTATAAAAGATAAATAAATCCCAACAAAAATGGCTGCGGCCACGTAGCAAGCAGGAGGCTTGGCTCTGCTCAAGGCTACAAAGTTTCAATTATAGAAGATAAATAAATCCCAGATACCAGGGCTTCCGCTTGGGTCGCTGGGGGGCATGACCGGCCTGCAAACCACCACAGGCCCCTCACCCAGGCCACCCATGCCCCAAGGGAACCCACACCCTGATCCAGGAAACCCTTCAGGGCAAACCAGCTGGGCCCCCACCTGTGCGCCAGGCCTCTATCCTATCTAATAAAAGAGTAATATGCAAATTGACTGTCACTCCAACACACAAGATGGCTCCCCCATGTGGACACAAGATGGCTACCACAAGATGGCCAGCAGGGGAGGGCAGTAAGGAAGGACCAGGCCTGCAAGGGAGGGCAGTTGGGGGTGATCAAGCCTGCAGGGGAGGGCAGTTAGGGGTGACCAGGCCAGCAGAAGAGGGAAGTTGGGGGTGACCGGGCCTGCAGGGAAGGGCAGTTGGGGGGAACCCCTACCAGGCATGCAGGGGAGGGCAGTTAGGGGTGACCAGGCCTGCAGGGGAGGGCAGTTAGGGGCAATCAGGCTGGCAGGGGAGTGTTTAATAGGTAATCAGGCTGGCAGGCAGAAGTGGTTAGGGGCAATGAGGAAGGAAGGCGAGCAGTTGGGAGCCAGCAGTTCTGGATTGTGAGAGGGCTGCACGACTGCCCGTTTAGGCCTGATTCTACCGGGATTGGGCCTAAACAGGCAGTCGGACATCCCTCGAGGGGTCCCAGATTGGAAAGGGTGCAGGCTGGGCTGAGGGACACCCCCCATGCACAAATTTCATGCACCGGACCTCTAGTTAAAATATAAAAATGAAATTTGAGGGAATATAGGCAACGAGCTGAACATTGTATCTGGCATCTAAGTGTTAATAATTCACAGCTGTCAATATTATCCTGTTCCCTTATTTTATACCTCGCCACCCTCCGGATGGCAAAGCTTGTGTGCTGTGGGCTGTGGCAGAGATGGCTGGTGGGCTGCTAGATGGCGGTGCGTCCTTCTGCAGAACCTGGTTCTCACTGGGAAGTGCTGCCCATCATAGATGACATTTTCCAAACCTATTGCCATCATAGATGACATTTTCCAAACCTATTGCCATCATAGATGACATTTTCCAAACCTATTGCCATTAGGTGTGGCCATGGGACTGAGGTGATACGTGCTTCATGGAGGACTGGTACAGAGAGCCCCATGATGCTCTGTGGCCTGATCTTCTCCTTGCTGCCTGGCATGGTGGTGATTCCTGGGGAGACCCTAGGAGGAATGGATGGAAGGAAAGGATGGCAGCCTCCCCAACACCTCTAAATGTCTACACATAGTAGGACTGCTCTGTCAATCTGTTTTACTGTTCAGGAAAGCTTACTTGAGCAAGAAGTACACTTTTGTTGTGTTTGATTAAATGTCTATTTTTATTTATAAAGTTTAAGGCTGTTAGCCTGTGCTAAGTCATAGCTCACCTTCTCATTTTCCATGTAGACTTATGAACATGTTGGAGGACTCTAGACATGTGACATTGTATTTCTCTTATTTTTCCTTTGTGACATGTACAAATCAAATTAAGCAGTGGAATAGTGTCTGAAAATTTCTGATTCAAATAAAGTTATTTTGAAATCTTTTAAGACTACATTTCAAGTTATGTTGAAATCTTTTAAGACTACATTTTTCAAGAGTTGACTTTATTAAGTAAAATGAGTATAACCTACAGATATTAGGCATTTATTTTCCATAAGGACTTTTATCTAATCAAATTTTCTTAGAATGGCCCACATTTAGTGTCGTCAGAGAAACTATAAACTCCCCTGTCTTTGCTTTTCATTCCCCCGTGGGGTTTGTCCAACATAGTGCAGCTGCTGGCCCTTTAGATGTCCTAGAAATCTTTACTAGATATCCTAGAAATCTTTATTCGAACAAACAGACAAAACCACAGGGCTGGGAAATGCTAAATCTCACAGGGGCATTTGAGGGATTGTCATCACCTCAGCCTCTGGAACCAGAAGGATCTGGGCTTCATCTCCAGCTTAACCCCCAGCAGATCTGCTGGGGACCTGGTGAAAACTGACCCAGGACCCTGTGTACTCAACTGAAAGCCGAGCTAATAATAGTACCTCGTGTAGGAATACATGGAGTAACGTGTATAGATTGCAAACCTACTTAAAATGCACCCAGTAAAAAAGTCAGCTATTCTGTTCATGAATAGAATAACAGAGTGCTCATGTACTTAAGGCAGCTTCAAATAGTTTTGCCTCTTTGTAAAATGTAACAGTACCAGTTATAAAACAAACAAAAGGCTAGGGAGACTCCTGCCTGGATGGTGACCAGTGATATGATATTATATATATACTAGTAGCCCTGCGCACGAATCCGTGTGCCAGTAGCTCACCAGTAGCTTGCTGCCATCCTCCAGTAGCTCTCTGCCCACTGCCCTGCCCTCCTGTAGCTCCCCCTGCCCCCCCAACCTCATAGCTTGCTGCCCTGTCCCCTCCTGTAGCTCTCCACTGCCCGCTTGTAGCCAGTAGCTCGCTGCCACCCTTCTGTAGCTCTCTGCCCACTGCCCTGCCCTCCTGTAGCTCTTTCTGCCCCCGCCCCTCATAGTTTGCTGCCCTGCCCCCTCCTATAGCTCTCTGTTGCCTGCTTGTAGCTCACTGCCCCACCCTCCTGCTGATCCGTGATCCGGTCATTACACGGTCGGTTGTTACACTTCATGGCGTAATGACCATTTGCATATTACATCTTTATTATAAAGGGTATGTATGTATGTATGGGTGTGTCTGTATGTGTATATGTGTGTATGAATGTATATATATATATATATATATATATTAGAGGCCCAATGCACGAAGATTCATGCAAGAATGGGCCTTCCTTCCCCTGGCTGCTGGCACCGCCTTTGCTCCAGCTGGAGCTGCCTTTCCACCTTCCCATGCTGCCCAGAGGCCCGGAGCAGCTGGGGAAGTGCAGAATGCCTGCGTCGTTGCCATGGTGATGACGCAAGCATCCCGCCCTGCTCCTGGCACTTGGTGCCTGTGTATGCAAATTAACCCACCATATTTGTTGGGTTAATTTGCATACTCACTCCTGATTGGCTGGTGGGCATCCCAAAGGTAAGTCAATTTGCATCTTATTCTTTTATTAGTATAGATTCTATATAATAAAAGGCTAATATGCAAATCAACCAAATGGTGGCATGACCAGTCACTATGATGTGCACTGACTACCAGGGGGCAGATGCTCACGCAGGAGCTTCCCCCTGGTGGTCAGTGCGCTCCCAAAAGGGGTGCGCCGCTCAGCCAGAAGCCAGGCTCATGGCTGGTAAGCGTAGCAGCAGTGGCAGGAGACAGCTGTCAGCAGGACATCCTCTGAGGGCTCCTGGACTGCAAGAGGGCACAAGCCAAGCTGAGGGACCACACACCTCCCTCCTCCCCCCAGTGCACGAATGTCATGCACTGGGCCTCTAATATATATATATGTGTGTGTGTGTGTGTGTGTGTGTGTGTGTGTGAGAGAGAGAGAGAGAGAGAGAGAAACAACAAAAATGCAAATGGAAGGCAATAGAATAACATCTCTAAAGTAATAAAAGAAAACATTCAACTCAGAATTCTATATCCAATTGAAATTTTATCGTAAAAAATCCATCTATAACTCTCCTAATTTCTTTGTATAGACTCAGGTTTTGATCTGATAGTTATCATGTTCCTGCTGCCTGAAGAACCCTAACATGTCTTATAGTGCAGGTCCTCTGACATTACATTTTCTCAGTGTTTTTTGTTAAGTTGGAGAGTTATTTTGGGTCATTTCTAACTGCAGCCACAGCAGGCACACATCCTTTTGCAGCAGGTGGAGATCCTATCCTACATCAGGGTGAAAATTGCCTCAAGGGATGGTGCTAAATATTTTACTTTTGTCTCTTGTTTCTTGTCCCCTAGAATGTCATCCCCATGAGAACAGGCGCATTCTCAGCTCTTAGCACAGGGCTTCATCTCCTTGGCAGCCTCCATCTTGCTGCTTCCTATTTGGCAGAGCTGCATCCTGGCCCTCCGTTGGCTCCTCAGCTGTCCCCACCATTACCTCCAGGATCTTCACCACCTGTTGCTGTCACCCTCCCCCACTGTAGCCTTGTTGGTGGAAGGTTGAGGTGACAAGACACTCCTAGCATATCTGCCCTGATGTCCGAACGGCAGCCAGCTATGAAAGAGCAACCAACAACATGTGGTGGTGGAGGTGGGGAGAGAGAAGAGGGGATGGGGTGGGCACAGAACAGAAGTGACCCAGGGCAGGGCTACATGAGGGGAGGGCCAGATGAGGGAGCCAATGAGCTGAGAAAACCTATGACTACCTGGAGGCAGAAAATGCCTTTCAGAAGGAGTAAGTGGGCTGAGGAAGATGGTGATAAAGGGGTCAGAACGTCTCAGAAGAGGAGTTGGAGAGAGGTGTGTGTGTATGTTTTAAATTTAATAGCTTTTGTGATAAGTTGATTGGCTGGGAAATCTTTATAAAAAGCAGTAAGAAGCTATTTGCCAAAGGAAAGAGCCTCTATACTAGCAGAGAGGATGTTAGAGAAACTAGGTTGGAGTCCTGGACTTTCCAAGGATGGCCTATGTAACTTCTCTAAATCATCTGAAAGATGGAAAAAAACATTTCCTACTATGATGGTTAATTTTATGTGTCAACTTGATTGGGCCATAGGATGCTGAGATACTTGACTAATCATTGTTTCTGGGTGTGTCTGTGAGGATGTGTGTTTCTGGAAGAGACTAGCATTTGAAATGGTGAACTGAGAAACAGGTGACCCTCCCCAATGTGGGTTGTTATCATATCATCCTACCTGTTGAGCACACAAGTAGGACAAATAGGTAATGGAAGGTTGAATTCTCTCTGCTTGGCTGGTTGAGCTGAGACTTGGGTCTTCAGACCCAGACTGGAGCGATCGATGCCTTGGGCTCTCTAGTTCTTGGGCCTTTGAACTACACCACAGGCTCTGCTGGGTCTCTAGGGCAGGTCATGGGACTTCTCAGCTTCTGTTATTGCATGAGCCCATTCTTATATTTAGGCTCTGTTTCTTCTCTGGAGAACCCTGACCAATACACCTGCCTTATATGTGAGTTCATTTAATTGTCCTATGCCATTCCCTAGTACTATACCTAGTACACTGAGGCCTGCCATGAATACTGCCATTATTATTAACCATGTAAACTTGGAAAGTACTAAGACTTTTGCCAAAGTTTCCAAATTCACCTGCATTTCCAACTTAAAGAGGTCTACATATCTGTGATTTCCTTGTTTCTTTTGGGGTCTACCTATTCTATGTGAATTCCATGATCTAATTTCCCTGGATTTTGTTTTTTTTGTTTTTTTTTGTTTTTTTTGTTTTTTCTTTTTTTTTTTTTTTGTTTTTTTTTAAATAAATCTTTATTCAGATTATTACAATTATTTCTCCTTTTTCCCCCCATAGCTCCCCTCCACCCCTTTCCCACCCCACCTTCTGCCCTTACCTCCCCCCCACTGTCCTCATCCATAGGTGTATGATTTTTGTCCATTCTCTTCATGAACCCCCCTTACCCCTTTCCCCATGAGAATTATCAGTCCACTCCCTTTCTATGCCCCTGATTCTATTATATTCACCAGATTATTCTGTTCCTCAGGTTTTTAATTCACTTGATTTTTAGGTTCGCTTGTTGATAGATATGTATTTGTTGTTCATAATTTTTCTCTTTACTTTTTTCTTCTTCCTCTTCTTTAAGAATACCTTTCAGCATTTCATATAATACTGGTTTGGTGGTGATGAACTCCTTCAGCTTTTTCTTATCTGTGAAGCTCTTTATCTGCCCTTCAATTCTGAATGATAGCTTTGCTGGGTAGAGTAATCTTGGTTGTAGGTTCTTGCTATTCATCACATTGAAAATTTCTTGCCACTCCCGTCTGGCCTGCATAGTTTCTGTTGAGAAGTCAGCTGACAGTCGTATGGGTGCTCCCTTGTAGGTAATTAACTGTTTTTCTCTTGCTGCTTTTAATATTCTCTCTTTGTCTTTTGCCCTTGGCATTTTAATTATGATGTGTCTTGGTGTGGTCCTCTTTGGATTCCTTTTGTTTGGGGTTCTGTGTGCTTCCTGGACTTGTAAGTCTATTTCTTTCACCAGGTGGGGGAAGTTTTCGGTCATTATTTCTTCAAATAGGTTTTCAGTATCTTGCTCTCTCTCTTCTTCTGGCACCCCCATAATTCTGATGTTGGTACGCTTGAAGTTGTCCCAGAGTCTTCTTACATTATCTTCAACTTTTTGGATTTTTTTTTTTGCTTTTTGCTTTTTCGGTTGAGTGTTTTTTGCTTCTTTGTATTTCAATTCTTTGACTTGATTCTTGTGTTCCTCTATTCTGTTTCTGGGTCTCTGTATAATATTTTTTATTTCAGTCAGTGTATGTTTAATTTCTAGTTGGTCCTTTTTCATATCTTCGAGGGTCTCGTTATATTTATCGGCCTTTTCTAGGATATTCTTAAAAAGTCTTATAACCGTGGTTTTGAATTCTATATCCAGTCGTTTGTTTTCCTCCATTTCTTTCGTTTGTGATCTGATTCTTTGACCCCGCATTTTCACTGATTCCCTGAGTTGGTAAGGTGGATATTTGTGCTAGGTTTCCAATATGGCCCAGTGGGTCTGCTTCCCCAGTTAACCTGAGGTGGACACTCTTGGTGCACCCCTTTGTGGACTGTGTGTACAGCCTTGTTGTAATTAAGTCTTTATTGTTGTTGGTATCACTGGGAAGAATTGACCTCCGGGTCAGTTGGTTGTAAGGATCAGCTGTGTCTATGCTGGGAGAAGCCCGGTGCTGGAGACAGCCCTATAGGATTAGACTTGCTAAATTGCAATAGCCTCTGTGCTCAGCTTGGATGGGGTGGAGCCTCAGTCTTGGCTTCCTGTCAGCCCCGCCCCTGCGCGCACGTGCGCTTTCAGTCCTCCGCCTTCCCCAGCTCGAGTCTCCGCCTGAGAGTCCAGACTCCCCCCACAAGAGCGTGGGTCCCCAGGGGCTCGCCTGGAACCGGGGTTCACTGCAGTCAGAACTGGGGCACAGTGCCGTCAGGAGCCTCTGGCTCCCCTCCACCAGGGAAAGCCTGTGGCAACCCCCGCAGCCTTTGTGCGCACCGGCGTGCGCGCGCGTGTGTACTTTCAGTCCTCCGCCTTCCCCGGCTCCCGAGTCTCCGCCCGAGAGTCCAGACTCCCCCCACAAGAGCGTGGGTCCCCAGGGGCTCGCCTGGAACCGGGGTTCACTGCAGTCAGAACTGGGGCACAGTGCCGTCAGGAGCCTCTGACTCCCCTCCACCAGGGAAAACCCGCGGCAACCTCCGCAGCCCTTGTGCGCACCGGCGTGCGCGCGAGTGTGTACTTTCAGTCCTCCGCCTTCCCCGGCTCCCGAGTCTCCGCCCGAGAGTCCAGACTCCCCCCACAAGAGCGTGGGTCCCCAGGGGTTCGCCCGGAACTGGGGTTCAGTGCAGTCAGAACTGGGGTTCAGTGCCGTCGGAGGCTTCCTTCCCCCTTCCGCCAGAGGAAGTCAGCCAGGCTCTCAGCCGCCCTTCCTCTCTGCGCGCACAAAGCCCCTTTGCCGTACCTCCAATTCTCTGTGAGCTTTTCTCTTTCCTTCTAGTTGTAGAATTTTCACTCAGCCTGCTTTCCTGTGGTTCTGGATGGTGTCCGTTCTGTCTTTTAGTTGTAGTTTTGAAATTGTTGTGCGAGGCAGCAGTTTAGGTGTTTACCTATGCCGCCATCTTGGTTTCTCCTGGATTTTGAATATACACTCTCATTTTTATGCCAGCCAGGCATAGATCACTGCATGTATAGAAAAGGCTTGAATAGTTTTCAAGATATTCTAATTATTCATCTTGCTGATTTTGTGACACACACAAAAAAATTCCTCAAAGAATTGAGCACCATCATCATTTATCTAAATTAAGTAAACTCTGAATAGTTGTAGACCATTTGCCAGTGTAAATAAAACTGCTCCACGGTTACAGAAATAACAGAATATCTCAGCCCGATTAAGTCGCCTGTGTGCTTCAGATTTCTCCCCTCTCACATTCAGCTTTAAACCTCAACAAACTCATATTTCTAGAGCACAGATCTGATCATGTCTCATCTCCAGCCCAGATCCCCAGGGTTCCCCATTGTCAAATGGCATGCTCTGACATGCCTCGCTCAGCTTTCTAGCCTCAACTCCTACAGTGCCCCTCAGAGACCTTATGTTCGAGAGAAACTGAGACACATTTTATTCCATGTCCCATGCTCTCCCCATGGGAATGTTTAAATTCTACCCATGCTTGCAGACTGGAATAAAATGACACTTCTTTCTTGAAGCTTTCTCTAATTCCCACGCCCAAATCCAGGATGAAGTTTATATCTCTAAACTACCACTGCACTTTTTGTCTGTCTTGTATCATATTGTGCCTGCCTGTTATACTGTCTCCTTCATTCTCTCCCTCCATCCCTCCCTCTCACGCTGTAACACCTACTGTGTGTCACAGGCTGTGCTATTTGCTGAGCATGCGGGAGGACTAAAGCAGGAAAGGCCCATGCTTTTGTGGATGGGACTGTCAGGTTGGGGGAAAGAGAGCTGCTAATCAACCAACAAGCTCATTTATACGGTTGACCTTGACCAACATGGGGGTTAGAGGGGCTGACCACTCACACAATAAAAAAACAACACAACTTACACATAACTTTTGACTCCCCCAAACTGAAGTTGTCCCTTGGTATCCATGGATACCAAAACCTGTGGATGCTGAAATGCCCTGTACAGAATGGTGAGGATCAATGCATGCAGTCAGCTCTTCACATCCACAAACTCCCAACCATGGGTCGAGAACAACACCGGTATTGACTGAAAAAAAAAAAAAAAATCTGCCTATACGTGGACCCAGGCAGTTCACCCTCATGTGGTTCAAAGATTAGTTGTAATTACAAAATGAGTTGAGTACCACCAAGGAAAGCACAGAACACCATAAGCTCACATAACAGAGGGCTGCATGCAGATTTTTAAGTAGAAAAGAAAGAAATTTGGGTCAGGGAAGTGGTGCACACGTGGCATGGCATAAATGAAGGTGCCAACAAAGGATAGCAATAGATACCATAGAGTCAGGTGTCCCAGCCACCTGTCCACAGCTAAGTCATCAAGCGCTTCTACAGAATTAATAAAAAACTGGCATTGTTTTCTTTTTTAAAAAAAATATATATTTTATTGATTTTAGAGAGGAAGGGAGAGGGAGAGAGAGATAGAAACATCAATGATGAGAGAGAATCACTGATTGGCTGCCTCCTGCACGTCCCACACTGGGGGTCAAGCCCGCAACACAGGCATGTGCCTCTGGCCAGAATCGAACCTGGGACCCTTCAGTCTGCAGGCCGAAGCTCTCTCCATTGAGCCAAACCAACTAGGGCTGGCATTGTTTTCTTTGATGCTCATTCATTTGCCCAAGAGCAGACCACCTTCGTTAGCCTCTCTTCTAGCTAATTGTCACTTTATGCAACATTCACTGTTTTCACACTGTCTTATGGTCTTTCCTGTCTCCCTCTTTCTTACACTATTTTTGCTTTTGCTAAATGAAGTCAGCTAATAGTAAATAGTTACTGATTTATTATTGGATTCCTCTTCATATACATAAATAATATGCTAGTAAGTAACTATCTCCCTGTCAGTTATTTTTGGCAGGTTCTTTATTGAGCTTTGATTATGTGCCATGCATGGGACTCAGAGTTTTAAATATGTCATCTCATTGAATTTTCACAATGAAACTCTAAGATCAATGATTATTCCTTCATCATCAGAATGGAATTGAAAGCACAGGCACGTAAATCAAGGGAGGACCAATATTAGAATCTGGTTCTGTTTGACTCTAAAACCCGTGCTGCCTACCACGGTGATATGTCATTCCCAATTGAAAGGAGGAAAATGTTTCATCCATATTGAGTCCTGACACATGGGAGGGAAACTCGGGTAGAACAGACACATAGGACACTAATACATATAGAAATATGGGGGCTTATGTTGATCTCTGAAACTTTGACCCAAGTTTTAGGACCCAAATCAGTCCACATTATAACATCAGTTTTCCATAATAACTAAAATGAGTCCAGCTCACAAACAATAATTCTATGTGATTTTTTAAGAAAACTGCTAGATGACATTGTAAATCTTGTTGCCTTTGTTTTCTCTCAGAACATTTCTTTTCCAAATAGATTTTAGTCAGTTGTCTATTCATGTGCCTCCGCCTCCCTCTCTCTCTTCTCTGCCTTGTTTTCTTTATTCCTTCCTTTCCCCCATCTCTTTCTCTTTCCCTTTTTGAGTTCCTTCTTTCCTTTTATATTTCCTTCCTTCCTTCCTATCCTTCTATCCATCCATCTGCCCTCCTTTCTCATTCAGTACATGAATCAAGATGTAGCAAAATAACTGAAATATTCAGAGACTCTAAGCATCCTTGTCTGCAACAAAAATGGGTCCATATATTAGCATCCCCATCTGGGAGTTCAGAAACTGGCTTATGAATTGGCATAATAGTTCAAGCATCTCTTGATGAAGGTGATTTGTAACTTTATTTGCAAAAAAAAGTTTTGTTTTCTAAATAAAATTCAAAGTTTCTGCTTGTCCCTCACAAGAGAGAGAATATCTAAAGCTGTCAGAAAGCACTTCACTGCGAATGAGAAATGAGGCTGTATGATAAATAGGTGGACCTTGAAACCTTGAACACTGAGATGCTTATCTGATACCAAACTATGCTTCAGTACAACAACCTGATTAGCTCCCAAGGTTTGACACTTCTCATTCCCAGTCAATCTAAAATATCTCTGAGGAACAGCCACTCACTGTCAGGTTGGTGCTGACTTTTAAAAACGCAAAGTGGTGCAGACAGAAGTAATCTTTCAAATGTTGTAAGTACACCTGTGGGCGTACATTCCGATGTTTGTGTGCAGGATTCAACTTAGACGTGAGAGTGTCATGAGAAGCCTAATGATTTGGCATCTTCTTAAAGTGATATTCTTTAAGTAGGCCCACATGTCTGTAGTAATATAGAGCATCATCTAATTTTCTATTAGTGAAAACTGTATTCCTTTATTTTTACATTCAGAATAAGAAATTTGTTAATAGGCATTATATAAAATAACATTTTAAAGCTTTTTAACTGCTTTTCAGTCATCCATTATTAATGCTTCTTAGTTGCATTCACTAGGGATAGAAGTACCTTACCTGAATGTAGTTCCAGGTTTGTTCAAAATACTGAGTTTGCAAGTATTTTTATTCTTTCTTATTTCATATTGGTTAAACAGCTTCAATTTTACTGTGAGATTCTAGTTCTTTCTCTCTAGTTTTCCATTGTTTGTGAAACTGGGAAATGTCTTGAAAAGTACTGAATTTTTAGATTTAGATAAAAGATAAAATTTCACTACGGCATGTTACATGATCCATTTTACGTTTCAGATTTTTAAAAATATTTTGACTTTCAAGTGACTGCTCTCAATGTTGGTAGTTTGACTTCACGTACACAAAAGAGAAGATTTTCAGCAATAAGTATCTTCTTCAGATCTGTGAGCTTTTCCACTAATTTTAATTTATTTCCGATGGTTTTGCCAGAGCTGAGAGAAATGTTCATATTACACTCCTGTGGTAAGAAGATTGTTAGGCCCATGGATTTGTAGACAGGCAGTTAAATCTGGCAGGAGGCTGTATAATGAGACTCTTGTTGTGATTCAGAGAAAATGAAAATCAAGCTGAGACGGTGAAGGGAGCCGCCCAGACCTCGGAAGGAGCCCCCTGTTCTCCCTGCCGGGGACAGGGTTGTGTTGCAGTCCTTTTGTTTCTCTAGTTTCCTGCTTCAGTGGTCATTTTGGGAGTTTCTGAAGCATCAAGAGCCTTATGAATGTTTCTGTTCTTTGTCTTAATTCTGATGGAACACCCACCTTGCAGTCTGGCAGTGCGATGTGGGAAGAATAGAGATGAAGACAGAGCATAATTTGAATACAAGTGTGGTCACTCCTATGGGGGAGAGGTGTGGAGTGCCATGAGTGTGGGTACAAAAAAGAGGGATTTGACCTTGTCAGCTGGATAGGGGAAAGCCTCCAGAGGAAGGCAAGCCTAATTGACACTTGAATGATGGTTAGGAATTGTCCAGCCGAGAGAGACAGTTCCATTAATATTGTTCTCATGAAAGGTATCCCCCGAATGCCTGGAACACAGGATTTGAGACCTTGGGCTCTGACTGACTACCTGAGTCAAATTCTCTTCCTTCAATAACTAGCTCTGTTTCTGTGGATAAGACCCCAAGATTCTCTGTTGCTAACCACTCTTTTCTGTAAAATTAGTTTTAAAACACTATTGTGGCATTATACTACTATCATACTATCATTTCATGTGAGGCTTGAAGGAAATAATGCATGTAATCTACCATAACACAGTATCCAACACACCACAGCAAATGTTGGCCATTATTTATTACTATAGGCCTGGTGCACGGATTCATGCATGGGTGGGATCCCTTGGCCTGGCCAGCAATTGGGGCCAGGGTGGGGTGGGGGTGGGGGGAACCACAGGAGGTTGTCCGGCTGCAGGAGGTTGGCTGTGGGAGTGCACTGACCACCAGGGGGCAGCTCCTACATTGAGTGTCTGCCCCCTGGTGGTCAGTGTGTCATCATAGCAACCAGTCGACCAGTCATTTGGTCTACAGGTCATAACAGCCAACCGGTCATAATGGTCACTTAGGCTTTTATCCTACATAATAAAAGGCTAATATGCAAATTGTCCCCATGGGCAGGAGTTCGACTGACTGGGAGTTAGATGTGCACTGACCACCAGGGAGCAGTGTGGAACATGGCAGGCGTCAGCAATGTGGCGCTGGCAGTGGGTGGCAGTGGAGGTGCTGCTGGCCCTGATGGGCCCTGATGAGAGTGGGGCATGGTGGGATGGTGGAGCAGGTGAGCGGGCAGCACCAGGCCAAGGCAGGTATGAGCCGCAGCCCCGATCGCCCTGCTGGTCACCCCAAAGACAGCGACCTGTGGCAGTGGTGGGGGGCGGGGCTGGCAAGTTAGTGGTGCCAGGCCAAGGCAGGTGCAAGTGGGGGCCCAATTGCTCCACAGATCAGCCCTGATCACCAGCCAGGCCTAGGGACCCTACCCATGTAGAATTTCATGCACCGGGCCTCTAGTATATATAGATTAGAGCACTTTGCAGATTACAAAACACTTTCATAGGCATTATATTCCATTTGATTGCCACTACTTCCTGACAGTCCTTAGTCTCCAGGGCACAGTACGTCTGCTTGACCCACTAGGATTCCATTTGGAGAAAATAAGTAAATGTTGTGGACCCCTGTTTAGCTGTATTAGGGGCCAGAAGTGTCCCAGAGAGAAAGGAGGGTATAGCTGGGTCTCAGGGTCCTGAAGAATATTCAGGAATCCTCCTCTGTAGATAGTAGGTCTGTCAGTACTTAACATGCTAGTAGTGTCTCAAGAAGAAAGTTAACACACATTTGAAGGACTAGGTTACAGTAAGGATTTGACAACATGACATTTATGGTTTAAATGCCCCTCAGGAATCATGTCCTCAAAGTGTTCAATCGTGTAAGATGGTGAGCAAACAATTTAAGTGTTACTCTAAAATAATCTCAGCAGGAGCACAGGCTTGTAAACAGCCACCTCCATGCCTTCATTCTGTGAAGTAGCTTTTCATTGCTGTCCCTTTGTTCCTTTGTAGCCATAAGTCTTTGACCAAGTCACTTAGCATCTGCTACTGATTCATAAAATGTCTTCTAAGGAAATCCGATGTAAGCTGGTGTGGACTGTTGCACTAACTGTGAAACACAGGATGTCATTTCTATTGTAAAGAGCACCCTTTCCACTACTTAACATTTAATCTTCTTACCCCTAGTGTTGTGGCTCATGGAAGGGTAGGGGTGTTGGCATTTATTGTCGTAAATCTACAATATTTAACATGGATAGACTATTTTACAGTTTGCAGAAGTATTTTACCCATTTTATCACAGTTCATTCTTACAACAGCCTTTCTGAATTTCTAGTTAGTGAAACTGAGACCCAGAGATGTTAAACATGCTGTCCCAGTTCAGAGAGCTGGTTCATGACAGACCCAGGACTTGAACCCAAATGTTCGGTCCAAATAAAGTGCTCTTGTCACAAAACTTTGACTTTTGCTTATTTTCAAAGCTTGTGTGTGAAGACAAGAGCAAGCATTATGGAGTTGGAGGACAAAGCTTAGTAGGACATAGAAGACTCTCCTTCACCAGCATGTCCCTGAGGACCCACTCAATGTAGGTTCAGTTCCAAAGGAGTAGGAAGACTGCAAAGGCCAGGCACGAGGATGTCACTGCTGCGTAGGGGAGACACGGGCTCAGCAGCCAGTGCTCTGACCACTGACTCACTAGGAGAGAGCTGTAGGGAGTAGAGAGCTGGACTTCGCCACTCTTGTCTGCTATGCCCTCTGCACCAGAGAATTCCCCAGAGGCCATGAGGCAGTTGTCCGCCTAAGGCCTGTGGGGATTTGCAGCACTGTTTGAAAAAGACAGCCTTCTTCCTTCGCCATGTATCTCCCTGTACCACCTTCTACCTTCCCCCACCTCCTTTCCCCCTCATAATCAATATACAGATGATATATTATAGAATTGTACACCTGAAACCTATATAATTTTATTAACCAATGTCACCTCAATAAATTCAATAAAAAAGAAGGAAAAAAAAAAAAAACACCAAAGGAAAAGAACAAGACATCCTTCAACCATTTCCCATTTAAGACAGCCACTGACACGTTGCTAATGATATCCCTAGGGCCCCTCACTTCAGGTACTTTAAGGAGTGTTTTACTTGAACTTGAATTAGGGCATTTTAAAAGAAAATCCAGCTTGCTTTAGACCATCCACCTTTGGGATTAACTTAAAAATTAAAGCCATTATCTGCTTGTGGTTTTGCTGACTCAATGAGTTTTACTTACTATAAACCCACATGTAGTAGTACTTTTTCATGAAACAATGGCATAGGCATTTTTGAGCCTGGAGTTTTGAAGAAGACACAGAAGCTCTCTCACACTGATCATGAGAGCTGGCATCAGGCGGTGTTCACGGGCAGTGGCAGCTTGTCCTTGTCTGACACGCGACGGGCCAAGGTATAGATTCTGCTTAAAATAAAATAATGGAAGAGGAGCTAGGATAAAAAGGGATTCGTCACATTTGGAAATCACAAGAATGGCTTGTTTTTCTGAATATTACTTTCAGTTGTACCTTTCCTTCAATGTTTGAGTCATCTCTTGTTCAAAACCTATAGAGATCCAATAATCTGGCCTTTTGGGGGGCAAACATAATGGACTGCACACGTGGCTCACAGCTGGGCAAAGCTGCCTCACCCATTTTCTTAAATCTAAGATGCCGTTGATTCTAAGATGCACCATTTTATGATAATGCATCACTAAGAAAGAAAAAATTCCTGGCAGATGCTCACATCAGCCCCTTGTGGCTCTGACATGTGTCCTATCTTTTCTGATGATACGGGTGATTTCTCCTGCCTTTGTTTCATTCCTTGGCATTTGAGAGGCACATGCCTTTTGCACGTGTACCTGTAACAAAAATGGCACAGCTCTGTCCTTGTGGCTTTACCTAAAGAACTTGTTTGTTGTCTTATAAGGAGATGGGGAGTTTCAGCCCCTACTTTGAGGTTTTTACTTCACTAGTAATATCTAATTTACATGCAATGTCTCATTTTGACAAAATGATTTTGTTGCAACAGTGAACAATAGTCTTTCTGAAGACTGACAAGTTCTGCCATTTTTGTTACCATTGCTGCTGGCCAACAGTATTCCTACCATGCCATAAATAAGACACATTCCAAATTTGGAAAAGTTAAAATGTGAAAAAATGTGACTTAATTCTGAGGAACTATGATAGGTCATCAGTCTAAACAGCCAGGAAATGAGAAAACCTTCCATCTATGGGAATTTCAGGTCCAATGACAAGAGAGAATTGAAGCAGTAAGCTAGCGTTCCCCTCAGCTATACTGAATTTAGGTTTCTTCATGACTATAGGCCCCTGACCTTCCTTTTTCTTTTCTTTTTTCCATTCAATATTATGTTATCTTAGTTTCAGGTGTAAAGTATAGTGGTCAATTATATATTTTATAAAGTGATCCCCCCAATAATTCTAGTACCCACCTGGCACCATACGTAGTTTTTACAATGTTTTTACCACATTCCCTATGCTGAACTTTATATCCACGTGAATCTTTTGTAACTGCCAATCTGCACTTCTCAGTCCCTTCACCTTTTCACCCCTCTCCCCTCTCCCAACCTGTCAACCATCAGTCTGTTCTCTGTATCTATGTATCTGTTTGTTTTGTTTGTTTGTTTATTTTCTCCTGTCTTGATCTCTCTCTCTTTTTTTTAATCCTACCAGGTGAGCTACTGGAATCTTGGTGCTAATTATTTTTTCAACGTTTTCATTGTTAATTACTTGCAATGCCTCTGCAAAAAGAAAATAAAGCTTTTTGTTTTTCTTTTAAACATAGGGGAAAACAAAACAAGATAGTTTTTTTTTTCTTTTGGTACTAAAGACTATGATTTTCTGCAAGTCAATAACACTGACTAATCTTGTTATAGAAGTCAATATTTCCATTTGCAAACACTTTCTTTTTTTGAATACTTCAAACAAATTATTTTATTTTTATTGGGGTAATACTGTTTAATAAAATTACATAGGTTTCAGGTATACAGTTCTAGAACACAACATCTGTATATATTGTATTGGGTGTTCACCACCCCAAGTCAAGTCTCCTTCATCACCGTTTATCCCCCCTTTGCCCTCTTCTACCCTGCCCCCCCTTCCTTCTGATAATAACCATACTGTAGTCTGTGTCTAAGAGGTTTATTTTCCTCTTTGCTTAATCCCTTCTCCTTTTTTCCCCAGCCCCCCATTCCCCTTGCCTCTGAAGGCTGTCAGTCTGTTCTCTGTATCTAAGAGATAAGCGTTTTTAATGACTATAGGCCCCTGACCTTTTTCTTAGGGCACATACTTTAGAAAACTAGCGATTATAAATTCGTCCTCTGCCTCTTTGAAATGTAAATCTTCTACAACTCAGAATGTCTTCTCCAGGTCCATTGCTTTGAAATGTAGTCATTGAAGGAATAGCACCCCTGTCTCCTGGGCTCTGTGGGAGGTGGGAGTCTGACTCCTGTGGGGACCAATTAGCAAACACAGCGGGGTAATCACAGGGACCAACCCTCAGGCCAAAATCCTCCTGTACTTTTCCACCACTTAACCCAGTTCTTACAACCGGCTGCCTTTTCTTTTCAGCGGAGTTGAGATCCTAATCGCTCCCCTCTTGCAGTCCTCTTGTTTGTAGTCTCCTTTGCCGGCTCACATGGTCAGTGCAATTTCTTTCTTTCACCAGAGTAAGCTGGCTCTAAAGAATAGGTCGGCATTGAAATGATCCTTTCTGCACACTTAGCACATCCTACTTTGAATTGTGGCTTTTTAAATATACACATTCTTTGGTCTCCCATATAGTTTATATGTTTTATGACAGTAAAATCCCAATAGCATAGTTTCCTCTTTAGTATTTCCCTATTGTAAATGCTGAGTGTAAGTGTGTTGAGAATTGTAATTTATGGCTAGAACTATTGGTTTTTATTATTTTGAACCATGGGAGTTTAGAGACGAAAGGAAATTCTTTCTAACTTAAATATCTATTTTTTCAGGCTAATATTCTATGGTCCAGAGAGATTAATGCTTTTCTCAGGATCACGTAGCTAGTTAATGGCTGACCCAAAACAATCCCGTGTTGCTTTCACGAGACAAATGACCCCCAACATGGAGCTGTGCATTAGACACCTGGAGGCTTGCAAGAATGCTGTTGCACTTGAACGAGTCAGGATCCATTTCATTGATGCAGCATCGCTGGTTGTGGGCCTGGGCATCTGTGGTTTGTGAAAAGCTCCCCAGGTTTTTTCTAAGCTCAACTAAAATGTAGCCAGGTCTGAGAACCACCAACATAAGCTTTTTCCCTCTATGTAACATACTGAAATCTGGCAAGAAGCTAATTGCTGGTTTACCTCCTGCTCTGTAGCCTCTGTGCACTCAACACATTCTGACTCTTAAAGCAGCTAGCACCTCTCAGTGATGTCTCCCTGTGCTTTCTTGCCCTAGAAGTGTGTCTAGCTGCCCGTGGTACAGCTGCTTGTCTGGCTCAGGTAGCTCACAGGGCCTGGGAAGGTGGCCTTTGCACGAAAGCAGATAGACTTGATGGCTCTCTGAAGCTGCCCTATTTGCAGACTGGACTGCTGGGCACAGAGGCAGACAGTGTCCATGAACATCGACTAGACTGCTGGTTCACAGATCAGGACAGCGATAAGGTGTGTGTGTGTGTGTGTATGTATGTATGTGTGTGTGTGAGCTATACTTCCTGAGAGTAGCTCCTAGGAAGAAACGAATTTGCATGAATGCAAATGATTTTTTTATTAAGCAAATAAATGAGCCTCACAGTAATAATGGCAATCAAAAAGAAAGCCAGATCCCTCTGCCCTGGAGAACATTGATCGTAAGCCTTTTACAACTATTATTACATGCCTTCACTGCAAGGTTTTGAATAAGAACCAAACTTTTAAGTGGGTGTTTTTTTTTTTTTATGTTTAATCCATTAGACATAAATTAAACCTAACCAGGAGATTGAAGTGTCTCCTCCCCCTCCTCCCACACAGTGTGGGCCCGGCCTTCGTTTGCTGAGGTTTGCAGTATTTGCACAAGCACTGGTGGGACTGAGATGATTCGGGGAAAGAGTAAGAAACTATATATTTAACAATTTTTCCCTTTATGAGCAACTTAAATTGGGAAGAAAAACATAAGTAATTTCGAAGGTATAATTTTATGGAGATTTAAACACTGCATCTCTAAACACTGTTTAAAAAAAGACACTTGTAATGAAGGTTTTCTTTTATTTATAGTTTTAGTCTTTGTGAGACGGTGGTGAAGAAAATTGCCAAGAAAGTGATTTTTACAGGTATAGTTGGAAAATTCCCAGCCTACAATGTTGAAACAGAAAAAGGTGCGAGTGACTAGAGATCTCAGATGGGGAACGAGCCGAGGTGTCACCTGGGCATGGCTCTGGAGACCATTAACTCGGGGAGGCCTGCAGACTCTATCCCTCAGCCTCTGATGGGAAATGTCTTACCTGCAAATTAGAGAGATCTTGCCACAGACAGTGCAGAAGGCACGGGAAATTACCAGATGTCTTTAACTCTTCCATTTCGCACCCTGCCTTTGCAACCTTCCAGTGCAAGGTTTCATTTCATCGTTACCTCTGACAGCATCAAAAATCTGCTTCCATTACCAAGAGAACTGGGAACCCCGGGTTTTTGAGAACTCGGCTCCATTGCACTGCTCTGCTGGGTGCAATATTTCTTAGAACATGGGGGAAAATCTGATTCTATATTTTTTCCCTGAAGTCGTCTCCCTTCGTAAGTCTGCACCCAGTGACACCAGGCTAGAGCTGGAAATTGACATAGTGAGAATGTTTTCGTCACGGAAATCTGCAATCTTTGAGAGCAGGTTTGAAGTCTGAGCCCACCACTGTCTCGGGAGTTGAGCAGTACAAGCCTGCCTCCTCTGCTCTACATCAGCCTTTTGAGGTTTCTCCTCAGAAATCCAGGCCATTGGTAGGAAGGGCGCTGGTAGGATCCCTCGCTGGTCTAATTGTGAGCAAGGAGTGATGTGCTTGTCTGTATGTATGTCCTCTGCAGAGATATAGTGCTTGTCTTATTAAGCTGTTTCAGGAATTCAACAAAATGATGCCCCAAAATGCTCAGCAGAGGTCCTCGCACATCGTAAGAGCGTGGGGACCAGTAGCGGTGACTGTCTGTAGTTGGGGTGTATGGTAATGATAGCTCCTGGTCCCCAAGGTCTTGCGATGTGCGAGGCGCTAGGCTGAGACTAATGGGTCATCAGGCTGGAGCGTCAAGCTGGGAGGTTAAGAGAAAGGGCACCCGAAAATGGCTTTTACTTTTCTCCCCGAAATGTTTCATCGAACTACAATGTGTACAGCTCTGATTACACACTAGGACACAGTACAGATTTACCGCCAACTCCAAATTGAATATGTTTCTTAGGACACTTGGCAGACGGTTAGAATAGGGATTCCAAAGTCTTTCTTCCTTTTCTCTAGAGCTCTAATGTATTTGAAAATGCCTGCTATAGACAGCTCAGGCTGGGTGGGGTGGAGGGATTGAGCAAAAAAGAGAAGGAATTTAGGGACAAGGACAACAGTGTGGTGATTGCAGGGGGTGGGGGGTGGGGGAGGTGGATAGAGATGGAAGAGGTTATAGGGGAGACAAATGGTGATGAAAAAACATTATTTAAATAAAATTAAATGAAAAGAAAAAGAAAATGCCTGCTATCACATAATCTCCTAACAAGACCATGATCTCTACTCTGGAGAGGCCAAGGAGTGCATGGAATTTCTGTGCTCTTCTCAGGTCTGCCTTTGGTGTCTCAGAGCATGTAGCCCTCTTGGCCATGATTTCTCACTTTCCTCTTCTGAAGTCCCTCACCCCATGGCTCTGTCAGCCCGAAAGAGGAACCCAGCTGTGGTTGGTGACATGCTAACAAGGCCTCAAGGTGTCCTTCTCCCTGTATCTGTCCTGTTCTCCCTGTATCTCTCCTTTCGGTGGGCGTGACTGAATATGTGGGCTCTGTTATATGGCCCAGCTGACTGCAAGGGAGGAAGATTATCCTCAGGGGACATGTCCCAATCAGGTGAACCCTTAAAAGGGGCGGGCCTTTCCTGAAGTCCACCATTTGAAGCGCCAGGTGGATTTCACGGGAGGGAGGCTGTCTGTCCCCACCTTGGAGTGTGAGGAAGATGATTTGCAAGGATCCCAGAGCAGCCCTGCGAGCTAAGAGTGACCTCCAGCCCACAGCCCGCTAGAGAAGGGGACCTCAGGAATGCAGCCTCGAGGACATGAATTCTTTCAACAACTCAAAAGCTTGGAAGTGGATTTTTCCGCAGAGTCTCCAAAAGAGAACTCAACCTGCCTCACATCCCGAGTGCGAGACTGAGTCAAGAACACACTGCTGACCGACAGAACTGTGTGATGACAAAGGGCTGCTGTTTCAAGCTGCTACGTTGTGGTAGGTTGTTAAACAATAGGGAAATACTATGCCAGCTGTCATGTGACCTTGCACTGTTGCCCCTAGTGTAGCGTTTCAACGTGGTCACCGTATTCCAGGCTCTCTCATCAGCCCGGGGAGCTTTCTCTTTCTTCTGAATCGGCCCCACTTCCCAGTGTCCCTTCTTGAAATGGGTGGCATTCCTTCTGAGGGGCATCAACATGAAGAAGTACAAATGCTTTCTGAAACAGGCAGGATAGAAGTAATTGAATAAAAAAGCCTCTGGCTAAACCTTAGACCCATCTCTCTACTGTGGATTCTTTGCACGCAGGTGATTATTTCCACGTCAGTCTGTGAACTCCTTGATGCAGAGGGGCTCTGCTCTGTTCATCTGTAAACTCCAGGTATGGTACTGAGTACGTTATAGGTGCCCAACAAACGTCTTCTACATTTACCCGAAATGGAAGCATTTGCCAATGACAGGATTTACACCTTGCTGAGATTAATGGAAGTTTTTCTTCCAAACTTGAAAAACAACGAAGAGAGAGCTATCTGTTCAGAAGGATGTGAAGGGCTGAGGAATGTACCAGAAAGTAAATGGCTTTTTCAGGATCAGAAAGCAATTTTTATGAAGCAGAGGTGTTGGCAAGCTCTTACCAGGTGGGAGATGAAGAACTGAACAAAAATAAAAATGAGACACCTTAGACTTTGCCATAGAACCAACAGGACTGGAGGCAGCAATACCAGGAGCTTAGAGCCCTTTGTTTTCTCTGGTTGGGGCAGGGCACCTCTCTCCTTGGAGAGAGACTATGTTATGCACACAGGGACAGCCCAGGGGACCTGTCCACAGTGAAACAGTGAAACTAATATTAAGAGAAGAAAACCCACTCACAGCTGAAAGAAATGGAACAAAGGGGAAGAAGCTGGAGTGCTGCAGGCAAGGCTGGGCTTCCCCACAGGGGGTCCTTTCCTAACTGGGTTAGCCTGGTTCTCAGAGCACAGTCTGGGGGACATCAAAAGGAAGCCAGCACTCGAGGAATAACAAAAACCCAAACCAAAACTGATGCTGTGATTTGCAGTGTCTGTACTACACACGTGTGTGTGATATCAGCAGCAGTCTGACTGTTCTTTAGCTGGGGGAACTGCGGCTCAGAAGGGCAGTGACCGCCCAAAGTTGGCAGAGATAACTGATGAGAAAGGATTGTGATGTCAATTTCTGTCCTCTTTCCGAACATCCGAATGTCTCTCAGAGAACAGAAAAATAATTTGAAGTTACACCCCAGTTCCTCAGATTTGCTGTGAGAATCAGATGAAAGAGCTATGTTCTTGGGAAAGTCATTTAATTTCCCTGAAAAAAAAAAAATACAATTCAATAATACACTTAGTTCAGAGAGTCTTTGATGGCCTGACTAGGAATTTAGTGAGTACCTGAAATAGATCAAGTGTCCGGACTGAGATGTTACAGGAAATACAGGAAAACTGAGACTCTGGGGGACTCTGTTCATTTATTTAAGAGACACTTATTAGAAAGCTTCTTTGTGCCAGACAGATACCAGGAAATACTCTACGAGATTCTAGGACATTTTCCTCCGTGCACCAACTATGCAAAGGTTTTTGTTGAAATTTGGCTCCTAAATTCCCAGTGATGTTTCTATAAAAAAAAATGTTATCTAGTTTACAGGTTTACTTCCAAGAGCAGCTACTTTCTCATTCAATGTTACAATGTCACATTTAATTTGGAAGTAAAGATTTTTGTTTGTGTCTCATAGCTGCTGGATCATAAACCACTGACCACTTCTCTTCATTGCAGAAAAGATCAGCCTATATAAGATTATCTATCTATCTATCTATCTATCTATCTATCTATCTATCTATCTCCTATATAATAAAGAGGTAATATGCAAATTGACCCTCACACCCTTGCGTCACAAGATGGCCACCCTCACATCGTCACAAGATGGTTGCCACAAGATGGCCACCCCCACATTGTCACAAGATGGCCAGCAGGGGAGGGCAGTTGGGGGGGACCAGGCCTATAGGGGAGGGCAGTTGGGGGTGATTGGGCCGGCAGGGGAGCAGTTAGGTGTCAATCAGGCTGGCAGGGGAGTGGTTAGAGAGCTATCAGGCAGCCAGTCAGGCAAGTGGTTAGGAGCCAGCAGTCCCAGATTGTGAGAGGGATGTCTGATTGCCGGTTTAGGGTCCAAACCGGCAGTCGAACATCCCCCGAGGGGTCCCAGATTGGAGAGGGTGCAGGCTGAGCTGAGGGACATCCCCCAGTGCACAAATTTTGTGCACCGAGCCTCTAGTATTTTATAAAAAGCCTGTGGTCATCACGCCATCACGCCTTAACGACCGATCAGCAGGAGGCTGCGTGCATGGGGTGGGTGGGGCTGCGTGCCCATCGAGGCACATGTGGGTAGGCGGGGACTTGACTCTGGAGGATATAACCAGAGGTGTGAGTGGGTTTCTGGGTCCTGCCAGGGTGGTGGGCAGGTTTCTGGGTCTCACCTTCTGCAGTGGTGGAGGCGGACGCAGGACTCTTTCTGGGGGACTCTTTCTGGGTCCCGCCTCCCATGGGACTCTGGGTCCCGGGTCTCGTGCAATTTCACGCACTGGGCCCCTAGTATATATATAAAAGCCTAATATGCAAAGTGTCCCCTCGGGAGTTCAACCGACCGGAAGTTCGATTGCTTGCTATGATGTGCGCTGACCACCAGGCAGTGGCGCAGAATAAAGGAAGGCCCTGGCCGGCAGCCGGCAGCTGGGGAAGGGAGGCCCTGGCCAGTGGCAGGCAGCTGCTAGGGACCCTACCTGTGCACGAATTTCGTGCACTGGGCCTCTAGTTTGGTTTATATTTTGGAAAAATGAAAAATTCATCTTTGAGAGCTAGCACTTAAAAAAAGCAACACTTAAAAAAAAAAAAAAAAAAGCAACACTTTGCCAGGTAATTAACAGTGAATATCTGTGTGGTACAAAAAGCTAGGATTACTCACTGTCTCATTACATAGTGTCACATTGTTTCTGCTTGAGATATAATCTGCAAATCCATTTAATGAGGCAGATGTGAAGTGGAACACAGCCCAGTATGCTGCTCACTGTCACCCCTCTCTCTGGTGGCACTCTGGGAGTGTTGGCTTGCTCTGAGTCATATGTATTTCTCTAACATAAGGACAAGGAGATATCAATAGAAGTTCTAATATTTTTCTCTTTGAATCTTGATGTATCAACTTGTTCCATCTCCTACCCCACATTCATCACTGCCTCCCTGCCATCGTCCTCCCTCCTCCCAGGCACCTGCATCTTATTTTGGAGAACACCACTTAAACAATACATGCTGATTGCAGAAAAATTTAACAACTCGTATATGTCTAAGGAAGAAATTAAACATCATCCATCATGCACCACCTCAAGACTAACGTATTTAACATAATTGAATTTTTTATGTTTGTGGCGAATAGTTGATTTGTCTGTGTGTATATATCTCCTTAAAATTTTAAAATCTTAATGTTATTAACTGAAATATTTTTATTACTATTGGCTTCTTGTTAATATAAAGAGAAACTATTTTAATATTTATTTTACATTTCTTTTATTAAATTTACATTTTCTCTATCATCTTTCTTCTCTCATATGTCTAGTATTTTTTTTACTGGAGTTTATGACTTTTCCTGGTATACAGTAAAATAATTAGAGAAAACATTATTTAAAGTATTTAAACCAATTGATTTATTTTCTAGTCATACAGTGTTTTCTAGAACCTCCCAAGATAAAATTGAATGAAATATATTTCACAATTACAGTGCAACTAGAGGCCCAGTGCACGAATTCGTGCATGGGTGGGATCCCTAGGCCTGGCTGGCCATCAGGGCGAATCAGGGCCAGGCCGACTGGGGTCTGCCAGCTGGGGGGAAGGACGGGGGAAGGGTCTGCAGGCCAACTGGGGCCTGTTGGCTGGGGGGAGGGACAGGGCGCGGGTGGTTGGCTGCTGGCCCCAAGGAGGAAGTTGGCCCTTGGCCCCCCTGGCAAAGGGGCCGCATCTGCCACCATCCACCCTGGTTCCCCATCCCAGCCTGGGGCCAAAGGCCCTGGCAGGGTTGGGAAAGGAGGCTACGGTCGCTGGGCTGGGCGCAGAAGGAATGGCCACTGACGCCGCTGGCCGGCCACAGAAGGTTGGCTATGGGAGCACACTGACCACCAGGGGGAAGCTCAAGGATTTTCCCCCTGGTGGTCAGTGTGTGTCATAGCAATTGGTTGACTGGTCATCCCTGTCGTTCTGGTCCTTCAGTCATAATGGTTGCTTAGGCTTTTATATATATAGATTATATTATCAAACAGCCTATCATTATCCATTGAATTCAACTCATGTAGTGCTTAGGTTCATGGCTTCCCTGTGATCCTGCTAATTTTTCCCAGCTTTATTGAGAAACAAGAGGCCCGGTGCACGACATTCGTGCACTGGGGGGTGCGGGTGTTCCTCAGCCTGGCCTGCACCCTCTCGCAGTCCAGGACCCCTCGGCTTAGGCCCGCTCCTGCCACCGCTGCTGCACTTGACAGCCATGAGCCTGGCTTCTGGCTGAGTGGCGCTGCCCCCTGGTGGTCAGTGCGCATCATAGTGACCGGTTGTTCTGCCATTCAGTCAGTTTGCATATTAGCCTTTTATTATATAGGATGATTTACATACATCACCATGTAAATTTAAGGTATGCAGCCTGATGGTTTGATATACATACAGGGTACCCCCAAAAAATGTGTATATACTTTAACAGCTGATAGCTCAATTTTGAAAATAAAATGTATTTTAATAATGCCTTTATAATTATTTAAAGTGTATATATACATTTTTGGGGACACCCTATATATTGTGAAATAGGTTCAGCTAACATCCATCTTCTCATATAACTCCAATAAAAAGAAAAGAAAGAAAAAAAGAATTATCTTTGAGAACCCATAGAATTTACTCTCTTAACTTTTCTATGCAGCATTAACTATAGTCATCATGTTGTATATTACATTATACAGGTTATACTTTTCACCAACTTCCTCAGATTACCTCTCTCTCCACTCCCTGTTTTTGGTAACCTTGTGTCTGACTTGTTTTTCTTTGAGGTTTTTTCTTTCTTTTTTTTTTTTTAATTTAGTTCTACATATAAGTGAGATTATACAGTATTTGTCTTTCTCTGTCTGACTTATTTCACTTAGCATAGTGCCTTTAAGGCCCATCCATGTTGTGCAAATGGTAGGATTTCCTAGGTTTTGATGGCTGAATATATTCCATTGTGTGTGTATATTCATTCATCTATGGACACTTAGACATTTAGTTTGTTTCCATGTCTTGGCTACTCTAAGTAATGCTATGAACACGGGGGTGCAGATAGCTTTTTGAGTTCGTTTTTTCATTTTCTTTGCATATGTTCACAGGAGTGGAATTCTAGATCATATAGTAATTCTATTTTTAATTTTTTGAGGATTCTGTTTTCCATAATGGCTGTACCAATTTACACTCTCGCCAGCAGTGCGCAAGGTTTCCCTTTTCTTCACATCCATGCTAGCATTTGTTATCTCTTGACTTTTTGATGATGATGATTCTAACAGGCATGAGCTGAAGTCTCATTGTGGTTTTAAGGGGCATTATCCCAATGACTAGTAATGTGGAGCACCTTTACACATTTCTGTTGGCCTTTTGTATATCTTCTTTGGAGAAATGTCTATTAGAACCTTTGTCCATTTTTTAATTGTGCGTCCCCTCTACTTTTCATCTTCCCTTATCTTGAAGAATTCCCTTCATTCAGCAGATAACTTTAATGTGCATGAATCTGGTTACTGGCCAAGTCTAGATTTGTCCTGGTCATAATTTTTTGCATAGTCCTTTCCCTCTACTAATGGCAGGAATATGGGATAGTATTGTTGCTTTGTTCTGATCACCTGGTTTCTGTAATTAAGTGGTCCAAAAACAGGGACTCTAATATCTGCCAAATGTCAAGAGTCAGAAAACCTGCCTGTCTTGCATTTGTCGGTCTTGATTCTGTCATCTCCTGACATCTGAGACATCCTCTGTTTGCCACCAAACTGACCGCATCTGTTCAGATCACGGGTAGCAGTTTCAGTCATGGGGTTGAGAAGTCCCTCGTGTCACTTTCTACACCCTGGCTATTGGCTTCCCCATCACTGATATAATTCTCTGTGCTGTCTGGCATGTCTGTACGAACTCTAGAAATCTAGACATGGAGTCTTAGCTGTGATACCACTGTTTGTATAGGAAAGTCTATGGAATTTTCAAAAGGCAAAATAAAATAACCGACATATGGTGTCTTCACTTGCTTTTGATACAAATGTGAAGATGAAGCTACCAGTTTTCTGTCTCTGTGTCTAGATGTCTACAACTGAAAAAAGCAAGGTAGCCTTTTTAACCCTCAAATAAAGCTGTGTTCAACAGTTCCTTCATATTTATAGCACTTTTTTTATTCCTCACCTGAGAATATGTTTTTTTTAATTGACTTTTTAGAAAGGGAAGGATAGAGAGACAGAAAGAGAGACAGAGACAGAAGGAGACAGACAGAGATGTGAGAGAGAAACATTGATCAGTTGCCTCCCATAGGTACCCTTACCAGGGGATCAAACCTCCAACCTAGGTATGTGCCCTGATTGGGAATCAAACCTGCAACCTATTGGTGTAGGGGACGACGCTCCAACCAACCAGCCAAGGCTACAGCACTTTTTTTTCCTGATATCTCTCTCCCTGTCTCCATCTCTCCATTTCTCTGTCTCTTCCTCTCCTTCTCCCTCCTTCCCTTTCTCTCTGTATCTCTCTTTCTCTCCCAGGATCTTTAGAAAATTAGTCAAAATAACCTGTCATTTGTGTGCACTTTGGGTATATGTTATTCAGACAAGTTTACCATTTAAAGAGAAGCGCATACAAAGATGGAAAGAATTAAAGAATCCAGATAGTTTGTTTTTGTTTTTTTAAATATATTTTTATTGATTTCAGAGAGAAAGGGAGAGGGAAAGAGAGATAGAAACATCAATGAGAGAGAATCATTGATCGGCTGCCTCCTGCACACCCCCCTCTGGGGATTGAGCCCACAATCTGGGTATGTGCCCTTGACCAGAATTGAACCCGGGACCCTTCAGTCCCCAGGCCGATGCTCAATCCACTGAGCCAAACCGACTAGGGCTCCAGCTAGTTTTTGTTTGGCCTAGAGAGTAGAGATATATGAATTCTAAGTGAGTTTTATGTGTTTTTTACTTTACCTGTAAAAGGAGTATGAATATGTCTTTTGAAAAATGAAAATTGAGTGGGAATTATTACTTCTAGGCATAATCCTAAATTTCACATCTCCTCGTTAAGACCTGAAAAATCTGAAGTATTCTCTATGTATGTTTTCTTCTAATTTCTCAAAGTAATAGAACAATTTTATGGTGATTCACAAATGAGTTAAATCAAAATGTGAGGAATACCTTTGAGTGGCTAGAACACAGTGTAAACAAACCTCAGAATTATCCACAATTGAATCGGACAAATGTTAGAGAAATAGCTTTTCTGAAACAGGGAGAAACACCTAACCACACGCTCCTGATTTCAGAGTTAGGAAGTTCTGTTCCTAGACTAAGATACATACCTGAGGGTCAGCACCAGGGCAAGGGGCTCTGGACCACAGAGCATCTAACTCCAAACTCTGTACCTTCTCCAAGACAGTGATCTCATTCCTTCACTGTGTGTGTACATGGTTTTCTGAGCAAAGTGGTTGAAATACAGATGCCTGTTTTGGAGGAGTTTGAAGCCTCTTAAATTTAAAGGAGTTCCCATTTGGATTGAGTTATAGAGCATATTTAGGACTTCTATACCCAGAGGATAAGAAAACTCAAGAATTTCTAGATAAAAAAGGAATTTAACTGCTTTGCTTTAAATGCCCTGGCTTTTAAAGAAAGTTTCAGATTCTTGTTGAAGCTGTAATTCAGGGTGAGGAACACTTAGCTGCCAGTTAAATTAATGGATTGTTAGGTTATAGGTAAGTGATAGCCAGCTTGTAAAAACACAGAGCACTAAGAGAGTTTTAGTATTGAAACTTAATTGAAGAACTGTCTTCTTGATTTTATTTCAGAGTTAGAAATGAATATTCTTGTCTATGTAAGATTTGAAGCCATCTATACTTTTCTGCCCTTTTCTCCACCAAGTTCTTTCACTTAAAAGTTTGAACTCTCTAACTGTATCATTTCCCAACAATTTCAATGGTTGACAGCAATTTTTTCAACTCTTATGTTTGACATCTGGTCCCAGGCTTCTTTAGTAAGGTTCTTATAGCCATAGGTACAGCCACATTTTCTTTTGTATTCAATACTAGAGGCCCAGTGTACAAATTCATGCATGGGTAGGGTCCCTTGGCCTGGCCAGCGATGGGGGCCAATCGGGGCTGGCCAGCCAGGAGGAGGGACTGTGGGAGGTTGCCTGGCCACGGGAGGTTGGCTATGGGAGCACACTGACCACCAGGGGGCAGCTCCTGCATTGAACGTCTGCCCCCTGGTGGTCAGTGCGCATCATAGCTACCATCCGGTCATTCGGTCCTCTGGTCGTCCAGTCGTATTGGTTGCTTAGGCATATATATATATATATATATATATATATATATATACACACACACACATATACATATGAATGTAACTAAGCACAACAATTAGCTGCTATTATTAATGTCTCACAGAGCCTCAAAGAAATTCATGAGAAAGGAATAGAAACAGACATGAAATTAATGAGGAATCTCTAGTCCAATTATTTCTCATGAAGCTATGCAGAAATCATTACTAGATCTGTTTAATTTCACCAATTTGTCCTTTACCATAGTTAAACCCATTAAGGTTAGATGATAATAGATAGCAACAGTTTATCATAAACAACACCTTTATATACCTTCAAAATGCAACTCTCACGTGTATGTGTGTGTGTTCAGATGGCTGTCCTGTGCTTCCCACATCAAAATATGACTTATACTTTGAATATGGGCCATCTTCCCTTTTCATGTATTTAAAGGCAACCCTACGCCCCAACAGGTACTGACTTATTAAGAGCCTGACAATCATTTACCTGGATGCACCTGAGACACTAATATAACCAGTTTGTATGAGGATTTCAAACCTGTTTCAAAGTTGACTATAATGTCTCATCTGCAATTTAAGGCTGACAAAGGCCCAGATAGCAACAAAAGTAGCTCAAGCATTAGCAGCCCAACTGGACAGCAAAAATAGTCATAGATAATAGATTCTTTATTGACTGTTTATTGGCCAATAGCAGCAAAGTGTGCACGACTGAAACACATTGCTGTGCCTGGGTAAATACTTTAGAAAAAGATGACATGGCCATTGCCCTAGAGCAGTGGTCGGCAAACTCAGTCAACAGAGCGGCAAACCGCGGCTCGCGAGCCGCAGTTTGCCGACCACTGCCCTAGAGAAAAGGCCACGTGACTGTTTCAAATTAACTGCCCTTATCCATGTGACTTCTTCCCTTGGTTGGATCTGATGAGAAAACTACATACACATTAGGCTTCAAGTTTTCTAATGGACTTTTGACTTCCTCCTCTATGTGATGTATAGTTGCTTTTCTTTTGCTATGCAGCCCGTGTCCCAAGTAGACATTCAGCTGATGATACAGAATCTAAAGAAGAATCAGGTCCCCATGGTCAGCTAAGCTCATCTGGGATCTGAGGTGGACTTCACGGGGGATTGAGAAATCATGAGAAATGATGCAGACCTGACTTAACAACTAACCTGCCAAGGACAGGTCATCAGCAGCCATAACTCAGACAAATTCCTCATACTCCTGAAATAGCAATATTTCCTACCCCTCAAATAATGAAAATGCTTCCCTTGACAAATCCATCTACTGTTCTCCATCTACTGTTCAAGGGCAAACCACCCTCCTCAGTAGATTTCAGCCAATTAGCTGTGCCTGGGCCCCTGTTCCCCAGACCTTCTGCCACGTGAGCTTTTAAAGCTTTGCCTTTGTTCAGTGACATGATACTACATACTTGGTCTCCCTCATAGATGAGTTAATTTTAGCAACATGCTAACTCAGAGATAGACAAACTTGTTATCTAGGGCCAGGGAGTAAATATATTAAGTTTCCAGGTCATAGGATTTCTGCTGCAACCACTCAACTCTACTGTGTTTGGCAAAAGAGCTATAAATGATATGAAAATGAACAAGCATCGGATTTTATAATAAAATTTTATTTATGGATACTTTTAGATTAATATGGACTCAATGGATATTGATTTTATACCTTGAGTTACAATGCAATACATTTTTATTTTCTTTTTTTATTTCCAGTTTTGAGATATGATTGGCATACAGCACTATTGTATAATTCAAGGTGTACAGCATAGTGATTTGAGTTACATATATTGTGAAATTATGGCCACAATAAGTTTATTTAACATCCATCATTTCTTATAGATACAAAAGGAAAGAAAAAGAAAAATATGTTCGTTTCCTTGTGATAAGAGCTTTTAGGATCTACTCTTGTAACAACTTTCAAACATATCATACAACAGTGTTAACCATAATCATGTTGTATGTTACACCCCTAGTAGTTTTTTACTTTATAATTTATTTATTTTATCACTAGTTATCTTATGACTAGTTGTTTTTTTAAAAATTATTTTCTTTCTTGATTAAGGTGTTACATATGTGTCCTTACCCCCCTGGTGTCTGTGTCCATTGGTTAGGCTTATATGCATGCATACAAGTTCTTTGGTTGATCTCTCCACCTTACCCCCACCCTCCCCTACCTTTTCTCTATGACTAGTTCCTATACTTATTTATCTTATACTTTCTGATCACCTTCATCCATTTCCCGCAATCTCCACCTCTGGTAATCACATATCTGATATGTTTTTCTATAAGTTTTTATTGTTTTGTCTTTTTTTTTTTTTTTAAGATTCCACATATTGAGTATCTTCCATACTGTTTTTCATAGTGGCTGTACCAATTTACACTCCAGCAGTACACAAGGGTTCCCTTTTCTCCACATCCTCACCAGCATTTGTTATCCCTTGGCTTTTGATGATAGCCATTCTAATAGGTGTGAGGTGATATATCCTTATAGTTTTGCATTTCCATTAGGATTAGTGATGTTGAGAACCTTTTCTTGTACCTGTTGGCCATTTGTATATCATCGTTGGGAAAATGTCTATTCAGTCCTCTGCCCATTTTTAAATTGGATTATTTGTGTGTTTTTCCCCCTATTGACTTGTATGAGTTTTTATGTGTTTTAGATATTAACCCCTACTGAGTAGATGGTTTACAAATATTATTTTCCTATTCTGTAGGTGGAATGTCTCAATGTACAAGAAGCTTTTTAGTTTGATGTAGCCTCACTTATTTATTTCGTTGCTTGAGCATTAGGTGTCATATCCAAAAATTATTGCCAAAACCCATGTCAAGGATCTTTTATCCTCTTTTCTTTTAGGAGTTTTGTGGTATCCATTCTTGCACTTAAATCTTTAATTAATTTTGAGTTAATGTCATGGTGTAATAGGCCTAATTTCATTATTTTACATGTGATTATCCAATTTTCCCATAGATTGAAAATCATAAAGTGTGATGCCTCCCACTTTATTCATCTTTTTCAGGATTGCTTTTGTGGTTCCATATGTATTTTTAGATTATGTTTATAGATGGCTTTGGGTAATATAGACGTTTTAACAATATGAATTCTTTCAATCCATGAACATGGGTTACCTTTCTGTTTGTTTATGTCTTCTTTAATTACTTCCATCAGTGTCATGTGATTTTCTGTGTAAAGATCTTTAACCTCCTTGGTTAAATTTTCCTAAGTAGTTTATTATTTTTTAATGCTATTTAAAATAGGATCATTTTCTTTATTTCTTTTTCAGATAATTTGTTGTTAGTATAAAGAAACACTACTGATTTTTGCATGCTAATTTTGTATCCTGCATTTTCCTGAATTTACTACGTCTAACAGTTTCTCAGTGCAGTCTTTAGTATTTTCACTATGTAAAATGATGTCATGTGCAAAGAGAGACAATTTTACTTCTTTCCTTCCAATTTTGAAGGATTTTATTTCTTTTTCTTGTCTGATTGCTCTGGCTAGGACTTCCAGTATTATGTTGAATAGGAATGATGAGAGTAGGCAACCTTGTTTTTTTCTTTATTTTAAAGGAAAAGCTTTCAACCTTTCACCATTGAGAATGATGTTAGCTATAAGCTTGTCATAAGTGGATTTTATTATGTTAAGGTATGTTCCTTCTATACTTAATTTGTTAAGAGTTTTCATGATGAATAAATTTTGGATATTGTCAAATGCTTTTTCTGTGTCTGTTGAGATAATCATACAATTTTTCTTTCATTCTATTGATGTGATGTATCACATGTATTTATTTGTGTATATTAAACCATCACTGCATCCAGGAATGATCCTTTTAATGTGTATCTGAATTCAGTATGCTAGTATTTTACTGAAATATTTTACATCCATATTCATTAGGGATATTGGCCTGTAGTTTTCTTGTGTCTTTTTCTGGCTTTGTTATCAGGGTAATGCTGGCTTTAAAAAATTAGTTTGGGAGTGTTTCCTCTTCTTTAATTTTTTAGAAGAGTTTGAAAAGGATTGGCATTAATTCTTCTTTAACTGTTTGGTGAAATTCACCAGTGAAGCCATTTGGTCCTGGGCTTTTCTGTTTTGAGATTTCTCATTACTGATTCAATCTCCTTATAATAATTGGTCTGTTCATATTTCTGCTTCTTCCTGATTCATTCTTGGTAAGTTGTATGTTTCTTCTAGATTGTCTATTTTGTTGGTATATAATTGTTCATAGTAGATATTTATTTTATGGTATTTCTGTGGTATCAGTTGTAATATCTCCACTTTAATTCATGATTTTAATTTGGGTCCTCTTTCCCCCCACCCCCCTTGGTTAGTCTACCTAAAGGTTTATCAATTTAGTTTCTTTTCAAAGAACTAATGCTTAATTTGTTAATTTTTTCTATTGTTTTCTTGTTCTCTATTTCATTTATTTCTCTTTTAATCTTTATCATTTCTTCCTTCTGCTAACTTCAGGCTCAGTTTGTTCTTCTTTTACTGGTTTCTTAAGGCATAGTGTTAGACTGTTCATTTGAGATCTTTCTTATTTCTTAATTTAGGCATTTATTGCTGTGAACTTCCCTCTTAGAACTGTTTCTGCTGCATTCCATAAGTTTTGGTGTGTGTGTGTTTCCATTTTCATTCATCTCAAGATACTTTTTAATTTTACATTTAATTTCTTCTCCAATCCATTGGTTGTGAGAAGTGTTGCTTAATTTTCAAGAATTTTTGAAATTTTCAGTTTTCCTCTTGTTACTGATTTCTAGTTTCATACCATTGTTGTCAGAGAAAATACTTGGTATGATTTCAATATTTTTGAATTTTCTAAGACTTGTTTTGTGGCATAACATATGATCTATCCTAGAAAATGTTCCACGTGTTTGAGAAGAATGTGTATTCTGCGGTTGGATAGATGTTCTGTACATGTCTGTTAGCTCCATTAAGTTTATAGTGTCCAAATCTGCTGTTTCCTATGGATTCTCTGTCTGTATGATCCATCCATTATTGAGGGTGGAGTATTATAATCCCTAACTATTATTGCATTGCTGTTTATTTTTCCTTTTAGCTCTGTTAGCAAATCATACATTAATGTGCTCTGATATTAGATAAGAAAATACTTAAAATTGTTATAGCTTCCTGGTGGATTGACCTGTTATCCTATATCAGTGGTCGGCAAACTGCGGCTCGCAAGCCACATGCGGCTCGCGAGCCGCGGTTTGCTGCTCTGTTGACTAATGAGTTTGCTGACCACTGTCCTATATAATAAAGAGGTAATATGCAAATTGACCATCACTCCAACACACAAGATGGCCGCCCCCATCTGGTCAAAGATGGCTGCCCCCATGTAGACACAAGATGGCCGCCACAAGATGGCCAGCAGGGGAGGGCAGTTAGAGGTGACCAGGCTGGCAGGGGAGGGCAGTTAGGGGCAATCAGGCTGGAAGGGGATGGCAGTTAGGGGCGACCAGGCTGGCAAGGGAGGGCAGTTAGGGGTGACTGGGCCAGCAGGGGAGGGCAGTTGGGGTCAACCAGGCCGGCAGGGGAGGGCAGTTAGGGGTGACCAGGCTGGCAAGGGAGGGCAGTTAGGGGTGACCAGGCCAGCAGGGGAGGGCAGTTAGGGGCAATTGGGCTGGCAGTGGAGCAGTTAGGCATCGAGGCATTGATCAGGCTGGCAGGGGAGTGGTTAAGGGGTGATCAGGCTGGCAGGCAGGCTAACAGTTGGGAGCCAGCAGTACTGGATTATTAGAGGGATGTCCGAGATTGGAGAGGGTGCAGGCTGGGCTGAGGGACACCCCCTTGCCCCCGTGCATGAATTTCATGCATCGGGCCTCTAGTCATTACATAATGACCTCTGTCTCTTTTTACCATTTTTAGTTTAAAGTCTATTTTGTCTGATATAAGTATAGCTATCCCTGCTTATTTTGGGAGGGGGGTTACTCTTTAAAATATGTTTTTCTTTCCTTTCACTCTCAGTCTCTGTGTGCATTTAAGGCCGAAGTAAGTCTCTTGCAGGCTATACACCTGCTACCCTGCCTGAGCAGAATGGGAGGACCACTCCAAGCCTCCCAGGCATTCTGCACGGGCTTTCTGGCTGGAAGGGGCCAGGAGCCACTCTCAGCAGTGGGTGGGGTTATGAATTAGCTCCCCTGCCTAGGTGGAACAGAGGAACCCTCCAAGACTCAAAAGGCTCTTGGCTTGTGGTCTTGACCATGGCCAACCTGCTCCCCAAGTTCCTGCCGAAGGTAAGACTGGCCTTGCTCTTTGGATGATCAGCCTGTCCCGCCGTATTCTCTGCTCAGTGTTGCTGGCCTAAGTAGCTTGCAGGCGTTCTGGCCAGCCTTTCAATCATGGGGGCGAGGAGCTCCACTCAGCAGTGAGCTGGGCTATCAGCTCCCCTGTCTGCGTGGGGCAGATCAGGCTCCAGGGCTAGAAAGGTTTCTTGTCTGAGGACCTGGATCAGGCAGACCTGCACCCTGATGAGTTCCTGGGTCAGATTGCAATATCATCTTGGCTCTGCAGAAGAGCGCTAGTTGGGACTGCTATTTCGGCATTGGCGGTAGAAAATCGATCTGTCAAGATCCAAGTGCTGGTTTTTGCATGCTGCTCCCCCCTTCTCCATTATAATCAGATTCCTTTGAGCTCTCTATGGGGCAATACAGAGTGGGGGCTTCCCAGAAATGACCTGCAATGCTGGGGGATCTGGATGTCCCCTGCCCCTTCCCCATGTTCTCAGCAGAGACCTCTAAATGTGGAGCTGTGCTGGCCTGGGGAGGGGCAATGAGGTCAACATGGAGCCCCTCTTCTGACCCTTTGAATGCAGTCTTTCCTGGCCTCTATGTGCAGAGGGATGCGTCAGTCTCACCCCTGCTCTCGGATTTTCTCAGTGGTGTTTTGTCCATGAATAGTTAGTTATTCTTCTTGTGAGGGGGAGTGAAATCAGGAACAAACTATGTAGCCACCTTGGTGGCATCACCTGCATTCTTCATGAATATTGAAATATGGTTTTCATATGGCGTTCTGTCTTATGAAATACTAGAGGCCCAGTGCACGAAATTCATGCACTTGGGGGGGGGCGGCAGGGGGCCCCTCAGGCCGGCCTGTGCCCTCTCGCAGTCCGGGAGTCCTTGGGGGATGTCCGACTGATGGCTTAGGGAGCAGGCCTAAGCCGGCAGTTGGACACCTTAGCGCTGCTGCGGAGGCGGGAGAGACTCCTGCCAATGCCCCTGTGCTCGCCTGCTGTGAGCCTGGCTCAGGGCTTCTGGCTGACCACCAGGGGGCAGCTCCTGCGTTGTGCATCTGCCCCCTGGTGATTAGTGCACATCATAGTGACCGGTCGTTCCGCTGTTTGGTCGATTTGCATATTAGCCTTTTATTTTCTAGGATTATTCTTTTGATTTATTTTTAACCATTAAGCAATATAAAAAACATTCTTAGCTCATAGACCATATAAGAGCAGGCAGAAGCAGAATCTGACCCGTGGGTGGTAGTCTGTCAAGCCATGTCGTGACTGAGGATTTCTGAGGCATTCTTCGACAGGGTGTGACATGCAAAAAACACAGGGAAACTAGAAGTAAAGGGGGAAAATCTCCAAAATAAACTGAAATAAGTAAAAGGAGGGCTTGCCAGCCTGGACATGTCAACCCCGAGGACATCCTCTGTGGAAACCTGGAAGTGGCAAGGAAATGAACTGCAAGCTGGGTTAGATATCTTCATTTCTCCTTTCAGTCTTTTTTTTTTTTTTAATTGATGGATTTCCAGCTTCATAAAGGAAGCTGCCTATTGCCTGCTTATTTCTGACATAGGCTGCAAGAGGAGGAGTTGATAATGTTGTTGTGAAGCCGTCTGACTCCTCTGGTATACGTGCCTTAACATATATCTTCTGGATGGGCTTCTCACCTCATGCTAATAGTGAAGGGGATTGTTGTCTCAAAGAAGCAAGGCAGCGTAAGCTTTTCTGAAAAATAGAGACAAACAGTGTCAATATCTTTTGAGTGATTTTGTTTTCAAAGAGAGCTTGTAGGAAGAGGAAGAAATAAATGAACATTCTTGAATAGCTACTGCGAACTGAATATTATGCTATGTGTAGCATCTTAGTATAGTGTTTAGCACAAAGCCAGCACTAAACACATTAAATACAATACAGCAGTTATAATGATCACATACTGTCTTCTTTGATTTTTACAAACAACTATGTGCCTGAAGTACTATTATGTCTGTTTTACATTTAGAGAAAATAAGGCTTTTGAGATTGTTTTCTTGTGTTACATAATAAGTTGTGGCACTGGGTACCTCGTAGGCTCAAGGTAAATATTTGCTAAAATTTGCTTGTATTGTGGTGAGAACACTTAATGTGAGATCTACCCCGTTAAAATTATTTTAAGTTCACAACACAGCATTATTAATTATAGGTGCAGTGTCGTAGGGGAGATCTTTAGAATTTAATAATCTTGCATAACTGAAACTTTATACCTGTTGAATAGCACCTCTCAAGTGGGAGATCTTTAATTTTTAAATGAGTGAATCTACTGGATTTGAAATCAGTTCTCACTTGGAGCTTCTTGCTTCTACCTGGCACAGAAAGGAGTCTATCCGGGAGACAATTTTATGCTGAAGTCGCTCCTTGTCGTGTTGCTGTGGTCATACCTGGTGAATCCAAGAAAAGAGATTCATTAGCAACTGAGCGAGAATGAACTTCTTGACCCAGAATAGAGGATGACATTAAGAGATTAGCGGTGGCGTGCATGGAGTTATGCTTAGCTAAGTAAATTGGTGACTTAACACAGGGCTTTTGCCAGGAGGGAAAAAAAATAACACTATTTTTTGTTCATATAATTAGATTTTTCACCTGAAGTGAAAAAGTAAATGGGCACTGAAGTGGCTGCTCGGAGGTGATGTGGGCCTTTAATTACAGGGCTCATCAGATGTAGGTCCTCAGACTCACCAGGCCGTGCTGATTCGAATTCAGAAATGTTAAAACCTCCGTGACAAGAGATTGCTGGTCAGTTCTGCAACCACTCTGGCAGCCAGGAAATGTGTGGCGTTCATGTGGCACTTCATGAGGGTGTGCAATCAAATCCCACTCCAGATGCTTTTAAGTAATTCTCCTGCTCTGCCCTGGCAACGTGTCAATCATTAATCGAGGCTGCCCTTCCTTCCCCCACTGCTCTCTCCAGCTTGGCAGCTGCTGAACCTTTTTAGGTGACCAGAGATGTGCTAATGTATCAGCTCAAAGGCACACATTTCATGTTTCCCCTGCCCTCTCATTTCCTGCCTCTCAAGACGCGGCCTCTCTAACAATCCATTTCAGTGTTCCTGATAATTACCCTCCTCCCGAGACAGTAACCGGGAGACAGGCTTCTTCTGTGTGACTGGCCTCTCATTGATTCTCAGCTGCCTTGTCTGTATGTTCTGGAAAATCATATCTTTCCTGTGCTGTACACTACGAAGACCCAAACTCAGAGGAGTGAAGGATTAGGAGAGAGGACAATTTTGTACTTGGGAATGAAGTGAAGAAAAGGAGTGTTTCATAGTTCTTAAAAATATAATTTGAGCCCGGCCAGTGAAGGCTCAGTTGGTTGAGCATCATCCCATGAACCAGGAAGTCACTAGATCGGTTCCTGGTCAGGGCACATGTCTGGGTTTCAGGCTCAATCCCCAGTAGGGGGCATGCAGGAGGCAGCCGATCAATGTTTCTTTTTCTTATCATCGATGTTTCTATCCCTCTTCCTCTCCCAGAAATCAATAAAAGCACACTTAAAACATCTATATATATAAAAGGCAAATATGCTAAGTGTCTTTCCCTCCACTGGGGTAATGACGGCATATAGCAATGCCCTGCTTCCTCTCCCTAGTGACGACTAGCCTCCTTGCAGTTTCTTCAGCCCAGGAACAAAGCTTGCTGTATAGCCAGGTGGAAACACTTTTATACTGTAACCAAATGTCTGTGAAGCATTTTCCCGTGCCTCATCTCATTTGATTCTCACAGAGTCCTGGAGTAGGTAGATAGGAGACTCGGTGGAATCCTATTTTCTTTTCATTAGCCAGAAAATGGAGATATAGAAAGTTTAGAAAATTGACCCGAAAAAAAGAAGAAATGTGGACCTTGAAAATGACTTCAGGTTTTCTCATTGTGCAGAATATAGTTAAACACTGCTGCAGTTAAATATTTTATCCTTTGTTCTCCCTGCGTGATCTACAATAATAATCTGCTTTGTGTTGATATCTACTGCTGTGTTGCTGACAATTACCTGAAAGAGAAGTTGGGGTGCTTCACTGGGCTGGAAAAAGTTTATCTAAATCAGAAAGCCAGTCTAATTAAGCAAATTTGTTCTATATCTATAAAAGTCTACATTGATATAGCCTTTGCTATAGCAATAGCTATCACGCATGCACAATACATATAAAGCTCTCACTGGCGCCAATTGCACACATGTATTTCCATCTGTCATTGTCAATTGTGAATTTGGTTGACACTTCTATTATAGAGAAAGGACGAATAGTGATATTAAAATATTTCTAATTAATTTTCCTTTCAATGTGCACAAATTCATGCACTGGGCCACTAGTTTTTAAATATAACTTGAATAACACCCAATCATGGGCATAGTTTTCTAGAACTTCTAAGTAAAAATATATTTTTAACATCACAATTTTCATGTCTCCTAACTATCTAGAAAATAAAGAGTAAATTCTTTTTTGTTGACAAAATGATTTTCCTCTTTATCCTGTTCCTGGATTACTGCTTTTCATATTTTAAAATTATTTTATTTAATGATTTTAGACAAATTTAGATAGAATTCTTTGTTTCTTATATTTTCTGATATCTCTTTATGTTGTGAATATATGCTTATATTTTAGTGAGCTGCTCAAACACTTTTAAACAGTGGGAATGTATAAAGTATATTCTGAAAAAAGGTAAGTTCCTCAGACTAAAACAATAAGATCTAAAGATTCAAAACACATATGAAAAAAACCCTGCTCTGGTTCTGATTTACACTGAGTGGCCAGATTATTATGATCTCTGAACACATAATAATCTGTCCACTCAGTGTGTGTGTGTGTGTGTGTGTGTGTGTGTATGTGTGTGTGTGTATATACATATACATATACATATACATATACATATACATATACATATACATTATATATATATATATATATTAGAGGCCTGGTGCATGAATTCGTGCATGGGTGGGGTCCAGCCAGCCTGGCCAGGTGGAGGGGATATGGGCAGTTGGCCGGCCTGCCTGCTGGTCGAACTCCTGGTTGAGGGGACAATTTGCATATTAGCCTTTTATTATATAGAATATACACTGAGTGGCCAGATTATTATGTGTTCAGAGATCATAAAAATCTTGCCACTCAGTGTAATGTTACTTTTATGGTCCGCTCTGACTGGTTATTGAATAGTGGGTTTATATTTACCAGCAAACATATACACCATAATTTGGCTTACATAACCCTGAGGTGTACTTTGATTGGCAGATGTGAACATAAAGGAAATTGACCAGGCAGGGCCCATTTGTCAGGGAAAATCTTTGTCATGGGAAGTTCCTGGGCCATTGGCTGAGCTGTCTAGAGGACATTGTTAGAGATGGGTGGGTAAAGAGAGGCCAGCACATGGTCCTCTCCCCAGATCTCTGTGAGGAGTATGAATGGTCACCTGGGCTGGGACTCCTCCTGGAAGTTCTATGAATTATATTGCGGTAGCTATTTTATAATGGAACTAGAAGCCTGATGCACGAAATTCGTGCAAGGGGCTCGGCCCTCACAGCGCCACCTGCCTTGCAGCCCTGGCCCTTGAAGCCCCGTCTTCATCCAGAAGGTTGTCCGGAAGGACGTCCAGAAGGTCGTTTGGCTGTCCGGTCTAATTAGCATAATATGCTTTATTATTATACATTTCCATACATATAGGACCCAATGGGAGGTGGATTCTTAGGAGAGATTGGTTATATTACGAAGTAGCAGATCTGAGGAGGAGACAAAAAGGTTCTCACTCTTTAAATTTGATACCCTGTTTTTGTTGTTTGTTTTTGTTTGCCATGATTGCACTTCCATCCATTCTGTCATCATTTACTTTTATTCTGCTTTGATGTCACAAGTTGGGTGAGCGTTCCCCCAGTTTGCCTAGGAGGGATGTAGTTTATTATTGTTATCCTGGTATAATTTTAAATAGCATCTCCTTTCACTTTCAGAGGTGTTTTAATTTGGATACGAGGTAAAAATGAGTGGTTTACAGGCCCCCTTTTCCATGGGAAGAAATCTAAGATAGAGTGCATGTGTATGGCAGCACAGCTTAGGGACCAGTGTACTGTTCAGAGGACCATGTGGTGAGGACGAGGGAAGCCCTTACAGAGCATTGGTCCCCAGCGCTGGATAAGGCAGGGGTCCACTCCAGGGGAGACTGGAGGAGGCTAATGAAGGGAGGGGTCTCAGCCAAGCAGGCGAGTGGGAAGGCGTGAGTGAGCAGGTGGCGCTCCCTGAGCCCCCTCCACAGAGTTCTGTTATTCTTTTTGGTGATTGACCCCCTGTCACCTGCCATAGCAGCAAGATATATAACAAAAGAATTACACACTTCAGCAACTTGGAGAGGCTTGAGAAATCTTACAGAGTCCCAGTTATGACTCTCTGACTCTGAAAAAGAGATTCTGTAAAGCTCTTCTGGTCTAGTTTGCTGTTCAAATGTGTTCTCCAGGAACACTGCCCAGTTCCCAAGACAGATTCTTAGAAGGAATAAGTCTATCTGGCTTTTCTTTCAGAAACTTGATTAAAGCAGAGGTTGTCTAACACTCAGGATGAGCTTAAATTTTTAGGATTAAAGGGAGATGGGAGATAACAATGGGTTGAAATCAATGGCATTAGTACAGTAATCAGAGTATCTTTAAAACCTACATCTCCACTTCAAGCAAATCTTAGAAGATGCTTTCTCCGATTGCCTGATTGTGGTACTTTGATGAAAGGCAAATTGGATTGTCAAAGGAGCTGGCTGCATTTCAGAAGGAAGGAGAGGAAGAACGCAGTGAGATTTACCTGGGAAAGTTGTGTTCAGTCGCTAACTTAGTTATTGCTGGGAGTCTGAAACCTTGGACTCTAAGAGCAGTTTTCTCATGAAGTCACCAGAGCTGTATGGTAAAGGTAGTTAAGTATTTTACATACTTAATTATGTAAAATATTGCCTGGGAGGGTTATTTGTTATCTGTGCCTAGCTGGCACAGATAACCACAAGTGGAAGAATTTATTTTGAGCTTCACCTTTGATTATTACATCTTTGGGGATGGACGGCGTAAGCCTCCTTAAGCAGTAGCAACAAATGGGTGATGAATGCATTCCTTGAGCAAAGGGCTCCTTCTCATACTGGGTGAGCACTCTTACTGTGCAGCTTTTTACGTGGGGGATGAAAAGGCATTCACCCATGTAACTAAGATTTATTGAAACAAATCACCTGTGCCAGGATCTGTGTTCAAAACACTGTAGAGCAAGGTGGACTAAGTCACACTCCCTACCTTGAGAATACCACAGCCTAGGGGGGAAGGCAGAACTAGAAACAATAAAAGATACTGCAATGTCTTAACTGCCCTCACAAGGGGCCAAAAGGAGTATGGGTGGAACTCAGAGGATGGAGTGACTCATTCCATCTGAGGTTGTAAAGCAAAGATTCCCAGAGGAGGTGATGTTTCGCCTGGCCCTCCAGGTAGGAAGGGAGATAGGATTCAAGGCAGAGGGGGCATCAGAGGCCCTGCGGAGTGCTGAAGGGGCCTAATGAGTTGCATTACAGTGATGACAGCAGCAGAGGGACCAGGGATGATGGTAGAGGATGAGATGGAAGCTCTTGTATGCCAAGCCAGGGAGCTCCTCAATTCTGTGTGCAGCAAGAGCAGTTGCTTCCTTCTTTAAAATTAGCCAGTTGATGAAACAGGAAGTGCTCATTAGGGTACAACCAGGAAACAGCTTAATTCCACCATTGTCTTCTAAGGCTGCTGGTTCTTTGCCTGAATTGGGAAGATTTCATAGCTTTTTGTCACTTTCAGTTAGATGTGATCAGAACCTCATTAGAAAGTCCAATGTGCTATGAGTCAAAATTCTCATTTCTCATTCAACCAAAGACATCTTCCCTTCACTACACTTGAAACATGGCCTGGTAAGGGGTGGGCATAGGGCATGGTCTCAGAGCCTGGACTTGCATGAGCACCTCCTTAAATTTTGCTCCCCAGGTGCCTCACTTGCTTCATCCTAGACCCAGCCCAATCTGTTTTTTTAAAAAATAAATCTTTATTGTTCAGATTATTACAGATGTTCCTCTTTTTTTCCCCCATAGCTCCCCTCCACCTGATTCCCCCCGCCCCACCCCATGCCCTTACCCCCGCCACTGTCCTCATCCATAGGTGTAAGATTTTTGTCCAGTCTCTTCCCTCACCCCTCACACCCCCTTCCCCCCCACCGAGAATTGTAAGTCCACTCCCTTTCTATGCCCCTGATTCTATTATATTCACCAGTTTATTCTGTTCATCAGATTTTTTTATTGACTTGATTTTTAGATTCGCTTGTTGATAAATATGTATTTGTTGTCACTTTGTTGTTCATAATTTTTATCTTTACCTTTTTCTTCTTCTTCCTCTTCTTAAAGAATACCCTTCAGCATTTCATATAATCCTGGTTTGGTGGTGATGAACTCCTTTAGCTTTTTCTTGTCTGTGAAGCTCTTTATCTGACCTTCAACTCTGAATGATAGCTTTGCTGGGTAGAGTAATCTTGGTTGTAGGTTCTTGCTGTTCATCACTTTGAATATTTCTTGCCACTCCCTTCTGGCCTGCATAATTTCTGTTGAGAAATCAGCTGACAGTCTTTTGGTTACTCCCCTGTAGGTAACTGTTTTTCTCTTGCTGCTTTCAAGATTCTCTCTTTGTCTTTTGCCCTTGGCATTTTAATTATGATGTGTCTTGGTGTGGTCCTCTTTGGATTCCTTTTGTTTGGGGTTCTCTGCACTTCCTGGACTTGTAAGTCTATTTCTTTTACCAGGTAGGGAAAGGTTTCTGTCATTATTTCTTCAAATAGGTTTTCAATATTTTGCTCTCTCTCTTCTTCTGGCACCCCCATAATTTGGATGTTGGTACCCTTGAAGTTGTCCCAGAGGCTCTTTACACTATCTTCATATTTTTGGATTCTTTTTTCATTTTGCTTTTCCAGTTGGGTGTTTTTGCTTCCTCATATTTCAAATCTTTGGTTTGATTCTTGGGGTCCTCTAGTCTACTGTTGGATTTCTGTATATTATTCTTTATTTCAGACAGTGTATGCTTAATTTCTGACTGGTCCTTTTCCTTTTTTTTTTTTTTTTTTTTTTGCATTCTCATTAAGATCCTTGAAGGTCTCACTAAGTTCCTCAGAGGTCTCACTAAGTTTCTCGGCAGTTTCCAGAAGATTCTTGAGTAACCTTATAACTGTGGTTTTGAACTCTATATCCAGTAGTTTGCTTTCCTCCATTTCTTTTATTCGTGACATGTTTCTTTGTCTCCACATTTTGGCTGCTTCCCTGTGTTGATGGAGTGGCTTTGTGTGGTAGGTGACCTATAGGGCCCAGTGGCTCAGCCTCCCCAATCACCTGAAGTGGACACTCTTGGTGCACCCCTTTGTGGGCTGAGTGCACAGTCTTGTTGTAGTTAAGCCTTGATTGCTGTTGGTACACTGGGAGGAATTGACCTCCAGGCCAATTGGCTGTGAGGATCAGCTGTGCCTATAATGGAAGAACTGCTGTGCTGGAGACACCCTTATGGGGCAAGACTTGCTTCAGTGGGGCTTTGGTGCTCACTGAGTCTGCCTCTTGAGTGTGTCACTTATGGATGTGAGTAGTTGAAATCTGGTGTCGTCTCACACTGACCACTAGGTACACTGGCTCCTGGATCTTCAAGGAGGTGCAGGTCAGCTACTGTCTGAGGCCACCCAGCAGGAGCTACAGGGAGACCTGCAGATTTCTCCTCTTTGCTTGTGGTTTGGAAGTTTTGGAGCTGTCTGACCCAGTTGCAATTTGTTAGGTTAAGCTGCAAAAGGGCAGGCCATTCATATACAAAAGCTGCTGCACACAGCTTGGGCGGGATTATAAATTGGGTGGGGCAGGGTCTCAGGGAATCACTAGGGTATGGCAAACAGCGATGGCTGCTAGTCAGCTGTCTCTGTGTTTCCACGCCCCACATCCTGCACCCCAGTGCAGTAAACAACGATTCCTGCACACACCTGTGTGAGAAAGCCACCCTCACTTTCTGACCCGATGTCAGACAGTCCAGTTTCTCCTCATATGAGTCTGGGTCCCCAGAGTCTCTGAAACTGGAGTTTAGAGCAGTCAGGAGCTTGTATCTCCCTTCCAATTGAAAAAAAAAAGCGCACCCAGTCACCAGCCTGATTCATGCGCGCCTCCGTACCTCTGCTTTTCTGAGCCTCTGCATCTCCTACCCAGTCTCAATGAGCTTCTTTCTTTCCTTCTAGTTGTAGGACTTCTACTCCGCCAGCTTTCCTATGGTTCTGGGTGATAGTCATTTTGTCTTTTAGTTGTGGTTTTGGTGTGGTTGTGAGAGGCAGCACGTACAGGTGTATACCTTATGCCGCCATCTTGTTTTTTTCCAATCTGTTTTAATTTGTCTCCCATTTCTTGCCCATCCCTCCTCCCCTGTTCACCTTGCTATTCCTGCTGCTTGAAGGTTGGGAGGAGAGAGGAAGTGACAGAGGGGCACCCGTGCCATTTCACTTGGCTGTTGCAGTTGTTTTCCTTGACTGTTAATGCCCTTCATCGTAGTAGACTTCCAGATGCTCTTCCATGGCCTGCCGCAGTGGGTGCTTGGAGGCTCTGGATCTTAGAAATACGTGATTTCCTGACGTGTGCTGTACATTCTCTAGCTGATAGCTGACTCCGCCTCAGTTCCTACTCAAATTGTGCAGTTGATTTACTCAGAGGCTGGGGACCCTTCAGCTCAGGGCCCCTCCCCAGCTCACGCTCTGACTAGGGCCCCAGGAGAGCCCCTAGCAATGTATTCCTATAATCATGTGCTTTGGAAAAATTGGTATGAGTAAGCTGTTTTAATACAGGCAGTTTAGACTGAAGTCTCTCTCCATTTGATTATTCCTCTGAAATACTTCCCCTTTAGTATTTAGAATTTCTGGGGAGCTGGCTAAGGGAAATTCCTTGGAGATTCTTCTAGTTAGGATTTAATGGAGGTATATTGGTGAATCTTGAAAAGTTACAAGATTTTGCTGACCATCCAGTGTGAAATAGCTTCTAGGAATGTTCCTGTCCCTCGTGATCGGAAGGTACAGGGACAGAGGTTTTGTTGACTGGAAGTGTCCTCTGGCCTCAGAAGCATGTGGGTAATGGAGAAGAAAGAAGATTTGAAACATATGAGGCTCAGAGCTAGGGTGTGAAATTTTCCCCCCAGACATTGCAGATATGAAAGAAATTAGTTTCTCAAATTTGATGACAATTCTAGAAATTTATATGGCATTGCCAAAATAAGATTAAAGCAAAAACTTTGTAAATTATCAAATTTAAACAAATTAATTTAACTATACCTGAAGAAAGACTAAAGGATCTTTGAATTCTTTCTTCTATTATTGTCATATAGAACAGGTTTCAAAAATGTGCAGCCCTAGCTGGTTTGGCTCAGTGGATAAAGAGTTGGCCTGTGGGCTGAAGGGTCTCCTGGGTTCGATTCCAGCCAAGGACACATGCCTGGGTTGTGGACTGATCACCAGTAGGGGGCGTGCAGGAGGCAGCCAATCAATGATTCTCTCTCATCATTGATGTTTCTATCTCTCCCTCTCCCTTCCTCTCTAAAATCAATTTTTTAAAAAAAGTGCAGCCAAAAATTTTAGGGGAAAAACAATTATTGGGGAATGTCAGACAATTAGCAAAATATTATATTATTTAATGAATTTTTGGTGTTTGTGCCATTTGTCAGCATATAAAATTTGTATTTTATTCTCATTCTATATCTTTCCTTTTGTGCCTCACTTTGTATATGTAAAAGAAGGCCCCCCAACTTCAAGCCCCATGAAACCGAGACTCCCCCTTTCTGATGGGTCATCTTTTCAGGTGAACGTCCTCTTGAGCAGTAAGCTTTCAAGATTACTCACACTTGGTGACTTTTCATGTCCCTTGGGACACAAGAAATATTTACATCCTCATCTCGCCACGCTTAGGGAGGGTGACTTGCTTCAAAGAACTTATTCTCGCTCAGCTCTGTAGGAAATGGGCCTCTGTGGTCCCTCTGTAGTGGGGTTGGCTTTTTCTGGAAACGGTTGCTGAATTTCCCAGGGCAAACAGAATGTAGGGAGGAGGGAAGAGGATATAGGAAAGGAGAACTGTGCATGGGGGCCAGCACCATGGTGGAAACCTTGAGGCACCTGCCTCAGCTAGATGGGGAGGTGGCGGCAACTAGAAAAGGCCTCAGCCCATTTTTTTAAAATCGCCCATTGGGAGAGAGCAAGACCTAGGCAATGTCTGAGGAAACAGGTGACCCCATAGTACTTAGCCAATGAGGAACCAGAGGAGGGACTGAATAAATGGGCAGTGTTTGCTGCCCCAGGTGTGCCTGTACAACTAGATGGATACCCACTCTCGAGAACGTATTAAAAGTCTCTTTTTCACCATACTTCTGTCTCCAAGTCCATTATTTGAATTCGGACAGGTGAGCATTTCTCACAGCTCTGAAGCAAGGCAATAAGAGTTTGTGTTCTGCTCACCAAACATCTAGCTTTGGGTGGTGAGAGAGCAGTGTGCCCTCTGGCAAGGACTCTCATATTTCTATCTCATCCCCTGCACACAATATTGTGTTGTTGTTTTTTTAATCGTCACCAAAGCATATTTTTTTCCACTGATTTCTAGAGAGAGTAGATGGGAGGGAGGAGGGGGAAAGAGAGATCAGGGGAGGGAGGAGGAGAGAAAGAAAAAGAGAGAGAGAGAGAGAGCGAGCGAGAGAGAGACATCGCTTGGTTGCCTCCCATATGAGCTTCTACAGGGGCTGGAGAACCTGCAGCTGAGGTACATGCCCTTGACCGGGAATCAAACCAGAGACCCTTCAGTCTTTGGACCAATGCTCTAACCACTGAGCAAACTGGGCAGGGTACAACACTGCTTCTTATGCTCCTGTCTCTTACCTCCAGCCAGAGGAGAACAGGGATGGGAAATGGCTTAGTTTTCCCCTCCTAGCTCAATAACTAAATCACCTCTAGTGAATCTGTCCTGACTAATTTCCTCAGTGAAACTCTAGCCTTCTCGGATGTGTGTGTTGGACAAAGGCGCCATGGCTGGTTTTACTTTCTCCTACGGGCAAGGCCTGCAGGGTGTCTGACACCTATTGTTAGAGAATGGGGGGACCTGTGACCCATTTTCTTCAGCTGCAATTTCAAAGGAGGTTCAGGGCAGCTCCTTTTGTCGAAATATATAGTCCTTCCTTTGCCTACAGGCTTTACAGTTTTTCCAGCCAAGAATCAAACAAAGGAATCCCAGGCAGATAATTCAAGCCACGCAAAGGCATGAGGACAGAAAGAAAGCAGTTGGCTCTGGGATCCCTGGGATGCTAAGGCAGCTGCAGCAGAGGGTATAGGAGATGAGGTGCAAAGAGACGATGTTAGAAAAGGGCTACATTGTGACCTTTTATAGGATATTTCATGGTTTCCCCAAAGGATCAATGATTCATTAGATCTGAGGCAGCTCTTTAACCTGTAGTAATTTTTAACATCCATTCTTTTCCTTTTGTAGTTCCTTCCCTTTCCGCACACTCTATAGTCTAATTTTGTACCTCCACAAATACTTCAAGAATCTGCTTTCATCCTTTGGGTAATCGATAGCCAGAACATATTTCTGTGTCCACTGAATCCAGTTTGTCACAGACTTTGACCACTTCCAACCCCAAACCTCTTTCTCTCTATTAAGGGATCAATGGCAGAGGAACTGAGACCCTTTGCAGTCTTTTAAGAAAATATCAAGTCCCCCAGTGAGGACACTGGAATTCTAATGATTGTTTTCCCCCCTTGTACTATGCTAGGAGTGTCACTCCCTGTATTCCAGTCTGTCTATTCTTTTGGTTAAAGTTTAGAACAATATCAACATTAGTGCTTGAAGGCTGAAAGATTTGGGTACTTGTGCTTAACCCACTGTTCTTTTCAAAAACGCTTTACTGTTTACCTCATTTTATTGGATTCTCACAAAAATCATAAGAAGCATGATTCCAACTATGACATGTGAGGAAAGTGAGACAAAGGTAGAGTGAATTGGCCAAGATCACTCGGCTAGTCAGAGACAAAGTCCGGACTCTGGTGCTAACCTCCTAATTCACTTTTCTACGTGACGTTCTTTCCTTGAAAAGGCTCTGAACAAGGAAGCAGAGGAGCAGAGCAAATAGAGGAAATGCAGAGAGTAGAGTGAGAATGGAGCCAGGCTGTTGACTAGCTTGCCTCGTGCTACGGGAAGACCCTGGGTAGCTTGGGGTGCAGGTGTCAGTTCAGCCCAAAGGAAGCTGTTTGGAGAAGCAGCAGGTGGTCAATCTCCAGAAAGTCCTCCCTAAACGAGACAGTGGAGATGTCTCCTAAACACACCAGGGGAGACGCAATCTGCAGCCATCTGTGGGAATCTTCCTCCGGGCTTGGTGTCCTGGGGAGGCCACCCTTACAAATGCTTACTTTGTATCTTTAGATGAGTTCTCCTCTTTGTTTGGCAGATACTCTCAATATTGTGATCCTGTTAGATGAATTTTTCTTAAGGTCATCACATAGGATAAAATGTCCACCATTGTGTGTGGTTAAAGACAAGGACCTCCAGGGTGAGTTTTTGGCCTTCATTTTTCTTTTCTACCTGTACGTTGGATCAAGTGAACAGCCCACATGATACTACATAATGTAATTTGGCGTAATATGATAAAATTGTTTGAGACCAGCCTTTTAGAGTATAGCACAACATGTGGTGGTTTAATTTTGACAACTTAATATTCTAATTACTCTTCAGGTATTTATTTTTTTTAGCATATTTATCTAGTTAACAGCCCCAGAGGCCAGAAAGACTTAGCATCTCACTCAGAGAGCATGTGACAGCTTAAGTCTCTCCACTTCTTCTATTTTGTAATTATTAAAATGCATATGATGTGAGCAAATGTAATGAATTATTTTTGTCGCTTTACTTATAAATGTCTGAAATCAGAATTGTAATGGAACTTTACTTTAGCTATTATGCAGAAGAGGAATAATTTATGCCATGTCCTGGGTGAGAATAAGAACCATTACAATGCATTGTCAATATTTATGATATTTTTTCATGGAAAAGGAATATATCACCAATTTTGTATCATTCTAATAACTTTGATTGGCATACAATATAGTACCTTGCCTAAAATACAGCAGCAGATGTCTTACACATTTCTGAGTTACTGATTTGTGCAATGTTCTTTGCAGTCTGCATGGATGTATTGGTGGTGGTGGTGTGGTTGCATGCAGATGTCCGCTCTATGTTCCTTGTAATGCTTCTGATTGCTCTCATGGAATGATTTTCTCTATTAAGTCACAGTTCTCAGTGAACTCAAAAGCAAGAAGTCACCTTCCTTCTTCCTAGCCAACTTGTACCCTAATAGAGGAATATAAATTCTAGTTTTTGAAATTTCCATAAATGAAGATTTAAAAAATTTCTTCTACCTACTTACAGTGTGATATTTAACAGTACTTATCAATAAAGTTTAAAACATGTGTATTGTGTTCTGTTTATGATGTTTATGAAGTATTTGGAATCTGTATTTTGAGGACCATTAGAAACCAAAATTTATATTCATATAAGGATAAATTTGAATTTCTGTTTAATTTTTTTCTCCTTATTGTGGATAAATCTCTAAGAGGAAACTAGCATTGTAAAGTAGCCTATGTTAGGAATGTCTCTTATAAGTCAACATCCTAACAATGTTTAAAATTCTACATATGTTGGTAATCTTCACTATGTTTAAGTCTCTTATTGGAACAACTTTAAAAATGTCCATTTTCAGCACAAGTCACAAGTGAACTGGCTAATTTGCATATGACAGATATAGTCTGTCCAATCATATGCATTCTCACTGATTGATTTTATTTGTTCTTAGGCCACAGAGATAGCATTGATGATAGCATATTGTCTCCCTTTATCAAGTTTTACCTTTAAAGTTGTTAGATGAATTTGTGGTACAGATAAAAATGAGTGTTGCAAAGAATATTAGACTAGAAGAGATGATCTATGGGCTTAAGTTCCAGATCTCTTATGAATCAGTCATGTATGTGACCTTGGGCAAATCACTCCACCTCCTCTGGCCTCATTCACTTTCTTCACCTGTAAAACGAAAGTTCGACTAGATCATTTCTAAGGGCCCTTCCGAGTCTGTGATTCTCTGTTTCAGTTTTCTTTTCTTTCCAGCTGAAAAGATGAAGGATTGAAGGGCTGTATTAACATTGAGCGAAAGAACACATGATTTTATTCATGCCTGTCTTTCTGAAAGAGTTCACAGAGTTTCCCAGTGTGAGATTCTGACCCTGTCACCTTGATAAACTCGTGTTTGAGAAGGCTCCCTTGTGCTTTGATTAGCCCTGGGCTTTCCTTCACAGACGGTGCCTACAGGCTGCAGCACTCCCATCTCTCAACTGTTTGAACACCTCCTGCATTCCTAATCAGTTTTTTTAAGCAATGGTTCTCATTAAATGAACTAAGTTACCTCAAGAGGCTATGACATATGTTTCCCTACACATCCAGGGATCCATCAACTGGCCCCAGAAATGTTGCTTCAGCTTATGCACACCTGCTAATGGGTCCACTCAGTTAATTCTTTAGCACTCTTTTGTATGTCCAAAGAATATTGGTACAAGAGGATGTTAATTCCTGTATAAAATGGCTTTATTTTTTGCCACCTTAATATTCTCTTGTTTACAGGGGCATAGGCCCCTTAGCCCTCCAGATTTTTTTTTATCCTCCATTTGCAACCTTCAGGAGATTAATAAGCTTCTCTCTCCTTAAAGGGAAGGTTGGATTTCTTTCCTTTTGGAGATGGTGTTGTCACAGAGACACACCAGAGCCCAAGTCCTTGGCGCAGTTACTTCTGCTGTGCATAACACACTCTCTGATGGCATCTTGGACTCTGTTACAACTGAGTATAGATGCAGAAAGATCAGATAAAACAAGAGATTCCTAATCCCCTTTCTAGATACCTTGCCTTCACCTTTTGGCATCTTAGTTGTCAATACCTATTGCTTTTTCACTCCTTCAGACCACAGTTCTTTCCCTGTCTCCAAAGGAAGCCACCTACTTTTCCTATGCTCTCTGCTATCCTTCACGCCTCTATTACTTTAAGGGAACCAAGAGATATAGGTACCTACTGAAAGCATATAAGATAGTTTTCCCCAATTTGGCCATAGATCCCTCATAAACTGCCCCCCCCACCCCACCCCCCACAAATCCTCTAAGTGCTAGAACTCTCATGGCAGTTTTGCCTTCTAAGTCATCTCAAGGTGAAGGCAATTCCATGTTTTATTTACTCTTTAGAATTCTTACCTGCTAGCCTGTATTTACCTCTTATCTGAGTTCATGGCCTGGCTTTGCAACTGTTGATATAAAAAGAATGAATTTTTTACACAGACTTTAATGACCACTTCAAGCTTGTCATGAGGTTATAGAAAGCCTGTCAATAACCACATTTCTAAAGCCCTAAAAGGTAACAAATGAGGCTTCCTTTTCTGTCCTTCAAAAGAACTTACATTTCTGATTACCTTTTTTCTGAGTCTCCTTTGTTTAGTTTGGGCTTTGCAGAGCTGAGGTGATTGAGTCAGTGTCCCTGGAAGGCAGCTGTGCCTGGTAAATCGGCTTATTTGGTTATAATTTATTCTGTGTTTATTTTTGCTTTCATATCTCCTGGCCTTCATCAAGTCTCATGTTTTTTCAGCTATGACTCAGCTGTTAAGAGAATTACTTGTTCTCTCTTGGACCAGAATGTTGAAGGGGAATCAATGTCACACTCTGCCCCACAGTTCTCAGTAGTGGTGGTTGTTAATTAGCAAACATTTTAGAGCCATTTGTTACCTACCATGGTTCCTTGAATGAGAGGGAGGGAAGGGAGGGAGGGAGGGAGGGAGGGAGAGAGAGAGAGAGAGAGAGAGAGAGAGAGAGAGAGAGAGAGAGAGAGAGAGAGAGTTGGGGGAGGGTGAGGAATCAAAGAATATAAACGTATTTTATGCATGTGAATATGCATTTTGTGGATGAGGCATAAAGTTTTCATGAGATTCTTAAAGGAATCCATATCCCCTCAAAGTTAAGATCTCCTGCTGTAGATGGTAAACCTGGGAATAAAGTTCTGGGCTAAAAGAAACACTAGTGTTTTCCCTTAGAACTTATCTTCTGTCATAAACAATAGGGCATGTGATTCTAGGTTTACTAGAGATGGTGAAATTTATGTTTACCATCTTTCAATGATACCCTGACCTGCCATAATTAGAATCAACATCTATATGCACCAGTTCTAGGCAGCAGTAGACATTAGCTGGGTCACTGGGCTCATCTCTGGTTTCTTCTGCTCCCTATTGGCCAGAATTGTTTTGAGGCAGTTAGGAAAAACTAAGAAAGGCAACCATTTGTAAGCTGGTGATAGACCAGGTAAAGACCTTTGATGGGTGGCCTCTAGGAGGTAAAATTCAGTGGAGTTTTACCTCCAAGGGCAAATTGTGGTCAAGCCTTTTCTATATGTAAATTAGATATTCAGGCCCTGCATGGGTAGTTCAGTTAGCTATAGCATTGTCCTGATACACCAAAGTTGCAGGTCTGATTCCTGGTCAGGGTACTTACAAAAATCAACCAATAAGTGGAACAATAAATTCTCTCTCTCTCTGTCTTGAAAATAAATTAGTAAACTAAGTTATATTTTCAAACAAAGAAGAAAATTGATAATTCTCTTTGTTTTGTCACATTACCCAAAACAATCACTAACTTCTTTGTAATTCTTTTCTGCCTGTCTTTCCATCTCGGGTAATACCTCTCTCCTGGAAAGAGTAATATAAATGCTATGCTAGATGAGACACCAGTAAAAAATAAAGAGCAACTATTTCTAAATGTTTTTTTAGCCAGTAGGGTCTCTAATGTCCTTTAGGACTTTTAGGCTCCCTTAACATCCAGGGAAAGGACTATATGCAAGTATGGGACGTGGCCCATTGGGTAGCCTCACACCATTCTATCTCCTTCAAATAGCCAAGTCTTGGCTCCCAGGAAACCTCTTGGCCAATTCTCTAGGAAAAATAAAAAATCTTCCTTAGCTGTGTGTATCTCGCTTCTACAGAATATTTAGGAATTTAAAAATAAGCTGAATCTCTCCTAGGTTACACAAAACCTTATCATTGAGGATCATGGAGAGTAAGAACTTTGTAAGCTTGATGACTAAGATTTACCAAATCAGAAGTTACAAGCTGGTTAGACCCACACCAAGCTATCTTAAGTTTTATACAAATAGCCTACAATTAGCACAGTGCTATGACATATACTAAACTTATGCATCATAATCAGGGAGGTATTCCTCTCTATTCCTCTTTTGATCACCTTTAAGCCCAGACCATATGTGTACAGACTTAGAATTGTAAAGAAAGTAGGTTCATTATATTTAGTACAAGGAACAGCTACCAGAGAAAGAACCACATGGTAGCTGTGTGCTGAATAATTCCCAGAGGTTACACAGGCGTGGGGATATTTGAATTTGGCCAGCTAGCGTGGAGATTTGGTAGAACCTGGGACTTTCAGTGGAGACATTAGAAAGACCACTCTTCGTAGTCAGGCTAACCTATTCTTATAGTGAAATTCTAGATCTGCCTTTAAAATATTAGAACACGGCTGAAAAAAATACCAGGATGAAATCTGTGTGCCAAAGAAAGACATAACCCCATTTAAAAGAAGACAACAAAATTCAGATATTCCATAACATAAAACATACTATTCCTAGCATACAATACAACATTTCTTGACATGCAAAGGAAAATGTAACCTATAACTGGGAGAAAATACATTAATATAAACAGATCTCAGAAAAGACAAAGGTAATGAAATTATCAGACAAACTTAACACAGTATTATAAAAATGTTCAAAGATTAAAATGAAATAATGAATTCACTGATAAGAGTAATAGAAGATATAAAACATAACCAAGTAGAACTTCTAAAGCTGAAAAACATAAATAAGAAAAAAATCAGTGGCTTGGCTTAACAACAGGTAAGGTACTAGGGAATGAAAGATCAAAGAACTTAAACAAAGAGCAATATAAACTATTCAAAGCATTCACACACAAAAGGCTAAAGAAAAAAAAAAACAACCCAATTTGCAAAGTCTCGGTGACCTGTGGGACAATGTCAGGTGAACTAACGTGCATACAATTAGTGCTCCAAAAATGGAAATATTTAAAGAAATAATGATAAAACACTTTCTTATTGCTTAAAACTATATACCTAGAGCTCTGTGAAGCTAAAATAATATAACATAAGCACACTTACAAAAACTACATTAGGGAACATCACAATCAAATTTTTTAAATCAGTAATAAAGGGAAAATATTAAAAGCAGCCAAAGGGGATGAGGGACACTTTTAAGCCAGGGAAACAAAGATAATATTTTTGACTTCTCATTAGGAACAATAGAAGCCAGGAAACAATGGAATGGCTTTTATAAGGGCTTCAAAGAAAGGAAAGAAATGTTGAACTAGAATTTCATTTTTAAAAATATATAAAGGAGGGGAAAAAAGGCAGTTTTAGACAAGCAAAGTATGAGAGATTTTATTGCTAATAGATCCATGAAACAAGGAACATTAAAGAACGTTCTTTTTACTAAAGGAAAATACCAAGATGCAAGTTGGATCTATCAAAGATAAATTATGCTAAAATAATAAACATGTAGATAAATATAAAAGACTTTCTAATATTTGTCGAAAATATAATTAAACATTTAAATCAACAATAATGTATTGTGGATTTTATAACATGTATAGAAGTAAAATCTATAACAATAACACCAAAGTTGATATGATGTGGTGGGGTAGGGTCTTGGAATACAGTGTTACAAGGTTTTTACATTATATATGAAGTCATGTAATATTAATAAAGGCATACTATAGTGGATTAAAAATGCATATTATAAATCCTAGATAAATGATTTAAATAAAAAATTAAGTTTCATAGCAAATAAACCAATAGAGTAGCTAAAATGGAGTGTAAAAGAACTCAATTAACCTGCTCCTCTCTTCCCCTCCCCCCAAAATGTCCAACAAAGAACAGCATAGAGGAAGACATGAGGGCCTCTCATTTCTCCTTGAATCTGAGAAGCTACGTTACCTGCTGAGACTGTTTGGAAAAGATGTGAAGAGTAATGGGAAGGGAGGAGGAGAATTGCCTCACATAGGGTCCATCTGAGTACCAGTTATGGGGACATTGTTCTGGATGGTTGTACATTTTTCTACAGCTGGGCTTAACCTCGTAAATGAATGAAGGGAAGCCAGGTTATTAGGTTTATATAAGGTTGTCATACCAGAGAGCAAGACAATAATAAAATTGTAGGAGTCAATGAATTCAAATGATTGGTGATGTCCAGACTGCATATTTAAGGAAATTATTTCACTATAGAACTCATGGTTTAGGAGAAGAGATTTCAAGAATTCAAGGGACTCAAGCTATTAATAAAGTTATAGAGTAGGTATAATAAGAGTGATAAAATGAGATAAGTAAAGTGACACAGATTTAGTGTAGGAAACTGAATTTAGGATTTTAGACCTGAGACAGTTGTGGGTCATGTCAAGAAGGGAAGTGTGTCAGTTGAGGAGTAAGGGTGTCACTGATTTTGTGAGGCCAGCACATTTGAAATGTCCATATGCAGGTGGACCATATATAGAAAAGTTTTTAACTTTTGAGCCATTTCTACCTTGCAACTGCAAAATAGAGACTTCTTACCCCTGACAATTTATGTAGATTTTCAACATTGGGATTTTTCTGTTAAAAATGGTTCTGGTTTGTGATAGACAAAAATATTCATGTCCCTGTAAGATATTCTTTTAGCTACTGAAATAAAATAATGTGGTACTCTTAAAAAAAAAAAAAAAGATGTTGGTAAGACATAAGATGAGGTGTGAATAGAAGACATTTTTGCACTGGGGTGGTGGGGGGCGTGCGGGGGCTGGTCCCTCAGTCTGGCCTCTCAGCCCAGCCTGTGCCCTTTCACAGTCTGGGAGCCCTTGGGGGATGTCCGACTGACAGGGAGCAGGACTAAGCCTCAGTTGGACATCCTTAGCGTCAGCTGGGCTTGTGGCTCCTGCGTTGAGTGTCTGCCCTCTGGTGGTCAGTGTGCATCATAGCGACTGGTCCTTCTGCCATTCGGTCTATTTGCATTTTACCCTTTTATTATATCGGATAGAATATATATATATATATATATATATATATATATATATATATATATATATATATATATGTCTCAATGTGAGCGGGAAACATCATTTGATTGCCTCCTTCATGCCCCCCACTGGGCATCAAGCCTGCAACCTGAGTGTGTGCCCTGACTAGGAATCGAATTGGCAACCTTTTGGTGCATTGGACAACAGCCAACCAACTGAGCCACATTGACCAGAGCCCCTTTTTATATTTTTAATACCTGTTTATTGAGGTATGACTTGCATATAAATGCTTTACATATTTAATGTGTGCAAATTGATGGTATACAGCTATGAAATCGTCACCACCATCAAGGCCATATGCATAAACACCTCCTAATGTTTCTTCCTGCCCCTTTTTTTGTGTTATTTTTTCTGTGGTAAAAATACTTAACATAAGATGTACCCTCTTAACAAATTTTAAGTATTCAATACAGTATTAGTAGCTATGGCACTGTGCTATTATGTAGATCTCCAGAACTTCTTTATCTCGCATAACTAAAACTTTGTACCCATTAACCATTACCTCCCCATTTCCTCCACTCTACCCACAACCTGCCCTACAGATGCTATTCTTTCAGCTTCTTTGAGTTTGATTATTTTAGATTCTACATATAAATGAGATCATATAGTATTTGATTTTCTGTGTCAGGCTTATTTTATTTAGCACACTGCTCTCCAGATCCATCCATGTTGTTGAAAATGACAGGATTCCCTTCTTTTTTTTAAGGCTGAATAGTATTCCACCACATGCATTTATCCATTCCTCTGAGGACACACATGTAGTTGTATTCAAATCCTGGTTATCCTATTTAATAAAAGCCTAATATGCTAAGTGTCTGGTTGACCTTTTGGCCGTTCAACCAATCAAAGCATAATATGCTAATGATATACTAAGGCCACTCAACCGCTCATTATGACGTGCACTAAGCACCAGGGGGCAGTTGACCAGTCGCTATGATGACCACCAGAATGCAGACGTTCTGACTGGTAGGTTAGCTTGCTACTGGGGTCTGGCTGATCAGGACTGAGCGAGATGGGCTGGACTCACCCTGGAGCCCTCCCACAGTCCTCAGCAGCTGGCCAACCTCCTGTGTCTCTCCCCGGCCCCAATATTGCACCGGTGGGGTCCCTCTGCCTGGCCTGCACCCTCTAGCAATCCGGGACCCCTTGGGGGATGTCGGAGAGCCGGTTTTGGCCCGATCCCACAGGCCAGGCCGAGGGACCCCACTGGTGCACGAATTCGTGCATCGGGCCTCTAGTTATGAATAATGCTGCAATGAACATGGGAGTGCAGATATCTCTTGGAGATAGTGATTGCATTTCCTTCCAGTATATATCCAGAAGTGGGATTGCTGGATTAAATGGTAGTTTTATTTTTAACTTTTTGATGACCTTCCATATTCTTTTCCATATGGCTGTACCAATTTATATTCCCACCAACAGTGTACAAAGGTTTCTTTTTCTCTACATACTGGGAGCCCTTTCATTATACCTAATGAGTTCCATGATTTTGAACTCCCTGTGCTTTGATCTAGTCAGCTAAACTAATCAGCCAAAGGGACCTGGTAAATGTTGAATATCTATGATGAAAGAACAAGGGGAAAATTACTAAAAATATCTTTATATAAAATTCAGTAGCTACTAATGCCTACCTTTACTCTTTTTCTAATAATGCTAAGAAGTATAACAAAGAAATGAATTACTTCTGCCACATATTATTTAGAAACTTTAAAGGAAAGCAGGATTATAAACACTGACATCTACACTTGGCTATGATATTACATGGGTCACTCTGTGAGGTAAAGGAAAGACTGGAGGGAGTATCAGTACAGATTTATAATTTGGTAACTACTATTTGATGTGCTTTCTATTTGTTTAGTGAGATTTGTATTCTCATGATCACTTTAAGAGGAGGAGGAAACTGAGGTTCAAAGAAGACTTGCCATCTCACTCCAGTGTATTAGGATGATGTGGGAAAATTTGCATCATCTTTCTATCTAGAAGTGTTATCTGGAGAAATAATTTCAATTTTCAAATAAAACTGAGAAAAATGCTTCTGTAGTTGCCTGGCCCTTTTAGTCACTCTGTGGTCATTGCAATTAGAAGTCTACAGAGTGAATGAAGGGAATTACTGATAGGTTTGGTAAAGGTATCTATAGCTTTAAATCCTTGAGCTAAATTAATAATTTCCTTTAACTTTTATTTTGAAATGTTCTACTGAACTACACAGAATAACTGATTTGTGATCTTCTTTTTCTATATGTATTTCTTTTTTATTTGGACTATCTTTATTTTTCAGTCTATATTGATATAGACTGGTGGTTGCTTGCTATAGTGGTTGCCTCCAGGACAAATACTGATGGTCTGCCAGTTATTTTAGTAATCAGTAACTATAAAAATAAGTTCATCTTGATCTTTTTTCTCATATAGAGAATAAGCTATGGTCATTTCTAGAAACATTTTATGTAGATACTACTCAATTTGATCTCAAATTTTATGTAGAGTAACTTTTTGAGTTAAAATATTACATAATTGTTTCTTCCTCTTTTTTTTTTTTTTTACACTGGCTTGTTTTTTTCTTTATTACATTTATTGGGGTGACATTAGCTAACACAGTTATATAAGTTCTAAGTGTACAATTCTATGATATGTCACCTTCATATTGCATTGTGTGCCCACCACCCAAAGTCAAATCTTCTGTCACCATATATTTGACTCCCTTTACTTTTAACAGCCCCTTTACACCCTTCCCTCTGGTAACCTCTGATTGTCTGTGTCTATGAGTTCCTTTGTGTGTGTCTTGTTTGTTCATTTGTTGCTTTCAGCTTTATATCCAACGTATGAGTGAAATCATATGGTTCTTGACTTTTTCCGTCTGACTTTTTTCGCTTAGCATGATATTCTCAAGATCCATCCATGCCGTCACAAATGGCACTATTTCATCTTTTCTTATGGATGAGTAGTATTCCATTGTATATAAGTACCACATCTTCTTTACCCAATTATCTTAGAAGGACACTGGTTGTTTCCATGTCTTGGCCACTGTGACTATTACTTCAGTGAACATAAGGGGTACATATATCTTTGGGAATAAATGTTTTTATTTTTTTGGGTAGATACCCAGAAGAGGAGTTGCTCTATTCATAATTTTTTGAGGAACCTTCATACTGTTTTCCACAGTGGCTGACCAGTTTACATTCCCCCAGCAGTGAATGTTTCTTAATGCAATTTTTAAGTAGTATTGGTGTCTACAGCTCACCTGAATTCTTTTCTTCCACTGGGGCTCAGTATTTTGTTACTCCTTCTTATCTTCTCCCTTCCATTCAGACCTTTGTCTCCTCCCAGGCAAGGCTAGTGCTCTTCCCTCCTCTACCTGTAACAACGTACTCAGCAAGATGGTCTGGGACCTGGGTCCTTGTTCTCCAAAGTAGGACAATTGGAGACAGGCACAAGTGGAGGATGTGAATTACATCGCTCTGGTTACTGTAAAGAATAAAAGAAGTAAAGCTACTGTTTATTGAAACGTAATTTATGTCATCACTACTCTAAGTATTAACACATATCATCATCTCATTAAACCTCATGTCAACTATGTGATATGCTATCTTCAAATTATTGAGAAAACTGAGGCTTGGGGAGGTTTGTCTGATTTCAAGGGCCATTATGTTTCTTCTGTTATACTCCATTGCCTCTAAAATTGTTTGTAGCTGTATAAGGTAGGTTTGGAAACCTGCTTATTTCCAACATAGTCTTTTTTTTTCCTTAGAGAATCAGAAATACATGGTTCCCTCTTTCCTTCTGACCCCTTTCTTGTTCAGACAACCCCTATACCATTGTTCAGGAGAGAGTGAATAAGACTCTGAGAGTCCTAAGGAAAAAAATTAATGGAAGATAAAAGTTAACAATGTTAGCAACTATAAAGAACAAAGATAATAGAGCATAAAAGAAAAAAGAAGATTAAATAACAAAACTGTATGGAATTCATTAAGGGATTAGACATAGTTTTCAAACTTCAATGTGAATGAGAGTCAATAGTAGTGTTGGATCACATACAAATTCCTGGACCTGGCTGCAGATCTCCTGAATCAGAAACTATTGGGATGGGTCTTTGACTATGGTGGCCTGCATGATATATTTGAAAGACACTGGAATAGAGCATAAAATGAGACAAAGGCATACTAGATTAAAAAGGTGAAATTAGCCCTAGCCAGTTTTACTCAGTGGTTAGAGCGTCAGCCCACGGGCTGAAAGATGACAGGTTTGATTCCAGTCAAGGGCACATACCTTGACTGCAGGCTTTATCCCCAGCTCTATTGAGGTTTGTGCAGGAGGCAACCAATCGATGTGTCTCTCTCACATAAATGTTCCTCTCTCTGTCTCTCTCCCTCCCTTCCACTCTCTCTCTAAAATAAAAAAAAAAAAATCAATGGAAAAAGTATCCTTGGGTGAGGTTTCACACACACACACAAATAAATGAAAAAGTGAAATTAATTTTTCAGTTTATTCATAAAGTATTGAATAAATTATGGAATTACTGATGGCCTCCTCAGGCCATGCTTGGTGCGCTCCCAGCCTTTCTGTGGGCTCATGGCCAGTGGCATCAGGAGGTTCTGACTCATTTTTCCTTGGTCACAGTCACAATAGGCCACTTGACTACCTTGCTCCAAGCTTCTGCTGCTCCCTCATGGCCAGGTGCAGTTCTGCTAACCTCTTGACCACATGGGCCGGAAGCTGTTTGTTAGGCTTAGCAGTAGCAACTTCAAAGAACAGGACTAAGGTGATAAAGCTGAGAATGACTTCCATTTTGAGGATAAGTAATATCTTACTGTTTGAGGCTAGTAGTGTAGTATCAGCATATGATGATATGGAGGCCTTGTTGCTCAAATCGTAAATCTCTCTCTGCCCCCTTCTCCCCCATTAAAAATGCACTATGGATTAAAGATCACATAACTGGTATTATTAAGGAAGTGGAGTACACAGAATAGAGCCACCTTAAAAGGGTTCAACACTGCTATGACTTTGAGGAGAGATTCCTGAACAATGCTGTAGGTCCTAAAGATATATGGAAAACAAAAAAGGGGTCAGAAGGAAATATGGAACTATGTATTTCTGATTTTCAAAAAAAACAGAAGATTGGAATATTATCCAGTAACTAGAGGCCCGGTGCATGAAAATTCGTGCACTCAGAGGGTCCCTCAGCCAGGCCTGCACCCTCTTGCAGTCTGGGAGCCCTTGGGGGATGTCCAACTGATGGCTTAGGCCCACTCTCTGCAGGCCTAAGGCACAGCCTGGCCTCCCTCTGCAGGAGGTGACCAGCTGGCCAATCAAGGGGTGGTGTTGGCCAGTGAGTGCCCAGCCCCGCTCCCCCATTACCCTTCCGCCACCAGTCACCACCACCCCCTGATCGCCGTACAATCCTTCTGCTCACTGGCACCCACCTTTGCTGGCCTGGCGCCGCCAGCTTGCCAGCCCCACTCCAGGTCAATCTGCCGTTCAGTCGATTTGCATATTAGGCTTTTATTATATAGGATACTGAGGGGACCCCTAGGAAAAACTGTAATAAAATTCTTCATATGTGTTGTCACAGATTTACTTAAAAGGAAGTGATAATGACAAACATGAATGTGTCAGGAAAAAATTAAGTCAGATATAAGTTCACTTCCTTTTTTAAAAGGACAACTAAATGAGTGGTATATTTAGGGCATCTCATATGTTCCAGTGCATTTGACTTAAAGTAAAGCCACAGGCCATATAGGTTTTAGGCATGCTTCCTTCTTGGTTTACCTACTTCCCTAAACTTACTTCCAGCTTCAGTCAGAGCAGGATTTGCAATGTTGAGAACAGTAGGAAGTTCACAGGGCAAGTGATGATGGTGGCCTGTCTAGGATGCCTGTCTGTCAAAATAGGTAGAGAAGGCCCAATAGTCACAGTGGTAGGAAATGTGAGTATAGTTCCTCTTAGATTAACTATTGTCATTTCACAATATTTTCCATTGTTACATACCTCGTTGATTAACTGTATCTCTATTCTTAAAATTTTGATATACAGGGTGGGGCAAAAGTCGGTTTACAGTTGTTTGTATGGAAAATAATACAATAATTAACAAATAATATAAGAATAAATGGTTTCTTGTACTCACAACTGTAAATGTATTTTTGCCCCACCCTATATATATACTTACATATATATTACGTGTATACACTTTAAAAAGTTAAAGTTATTAGAGGTATACATTGGCTCATGCTGTCTTTATGTAGTTTTACATCTTTTTTTGCACTAAATAATATATCTGAGAGATCCTTCCATATCTACACAAATGAAAATTCCTGTTATTCTATTATTTAAATGTATGAGATATGCTGTGCTTGTGTTCAACACCTTAGATACTAGACACATTAAGTACTGAAATGAGGCTAGTTCAGCTTTGAGGTGCCATATGTGTAAACTACATACTGGATTTGAAGATTTAGTGCAAAATTAGATCAAATATTTCATTAACAATTTTAGATACTGATTACCTGTTGAAATGATATTTTGGAAATATTGAGTTAAATAAAATGTTATAAAATTAGTTTCCTCTGCTTCCCTTTTTATAATGCAGCTAACAGAAAATTTTAAATTACATATGTGGCTCATATTTGTGGCTTGCATTATATTACTACTAGAGGCCCTGCCCCCCACCCACTGGTCCTTCTGGAAGATCATCCAGAAGGTCGTTCCAGAAGGTCGTTCCACCATCCAGTCTAATTAGCATATTAGCTCTTTATTACATAGGATTTGGGAGTGTTGTATATATACAAAAATACAATGTATATTATATGTTATAAGGCATAAAAGACACTCATATATCCAGGGCTATTTATTATTCAGAAGATAGGCACTAGTATGGCTATACCGATTGTTAAAATATAGACATAAAGGCTGGTAGGTAACTGCTGATCTGAACCTCCAAGAACCCCTAACCCCAACTGCCCCAGCTGCTTGGACCTGCACATCTCTTAAGATCCATCTCTGAGACATAATGCCTGGGAAGTAGCCACAGTTTGGACTCTGATAAATTACTCTAGCAGTTATCTTTTTAGATTTGTTGGGAGTCAGTTTGGATTATTACATATTTTGAGTATCAACCCAGCCTATATCTAACACCCAGTGTAAAATAGGTGCTATTTTTTTAAATCCTCACCCGAGGATATGTTTTTTTAAAATTTTATTTTAGGGAGGACGGGAGAGAAACATCAGCGTGAGAGAGAAACATGGATCGGTTGTCTCCTGTATGCACCCTGACCAGGAATCAAATGTGCAACCTTTTTGTGTACGGGACAATACTTCCACCTACTTAGCCACCTGGCCAGGGCTAGATTACTAATATTTTTGGAGCCCTTTATGTAACTTTCCCTTTGTTATTTTCATTTTACTTCCTCTCCACCTCTCCCATGGGATTAACATTTTTTTCTTTATAGTTTTACTATAAAGTTGCATTTATAAGTGATACATTTAGTTTTGTTGGTTTCAATACTGTATATAAATGCAATTGCAATGTAAGTATATTTCTTCAACTTGTTTTTTTTCCCCCTATTAAAATGTATGAGATTCATTCATGCTGATAATATGTAACTATGGTTCATTTTTTTATTCTGCTGATTAATATTCCACTGGAATAAGTTTCATATTGGTGAGCATGTGGATTGGTTAAAGCTTTTTCTGTTGTTATTCCACTGGTGTTGCTATGGACATTCTTGAACATATTTTTTCACATGTTCAAAAGTTTCTCTTGACTGGGGTTTTCACATTTTTATTTTTTATCAAAACTCAGTGTGAAATACAGTTTACAATGGACATAATACATATGCACACACATGTGATCTCCTCTCTTCTCCTTTTCTCTTCAGATCTCATTTTATAGTAAGTTTCACACCACATTCTGCAGGAGTGAGTTTTTTTGGGAATTCTTGACGCTTTTCTGCTCCATATAAATTTCATAGTAGGCTTATCAACTTCTGGGAAGGTTCTTGTCAGGATTTTAATTAGAATGAGTTGAGTCTACAGATTAATTAGTGTGCTATTGATATTCATATTCTTCAGAAATTTGCCTATTTCTGGTAGTTTTTTTTTCCAAATAATCAACTCTTGGTTTTGTTGAACATCTTAATTCTTTGTTTTGCCTTTTATTAATTTGTGATCATAGCATTAATTTTTACTTTTCATCTTTTCTAACATAACTATTTAAAGCTTGACTTCATCATTGAGACTGTTGGGCCTCTCCATAGCATAACCACATGGTCTCCCTACCTGAGTCTTACATTTGGCTTCCCACAGTCTGCCATCTAGGCTGTTGCAACAAAAACACACGCTTGAATGTTTTCTTTACTTAAACATGTGTCGCACAGTGTCCACTTTTTTGTTTTCCTCTCATGGCCCAGCTTTCATTGTAAGCTAAGAAATGTTTGGCAATCTACATATATAAAAGCCTAAACGACTGGCTGACCAGTCAACCGGCTGACTATCTGGTAGCTATGATGCACACTGACCACCAGGGGGCAGATGCTCAACTCAGGAGCTTCTGAGCTGCAGTGACTTGGCAGCTGCGGTTCTTGGGTGATGCACCTGGAACCAGAGAGGAGGGAGCCTGATTCCAGGGTGTGTCACCCAAGAACCGCCCTCTCACAATCCGAGACCCCTTGGGGGATATTGGAGAGCTGGTTTTGGCCTGATCCTCGCAGGCCAGGCCAAGGGACCCCACCAGTGCACAAATCTGTGCACTGGGCCTCTAGTTACTTAAAAGCTAGCTACCTCAAGCATATATTTTTTTTTACCATTTTATTACCATTTAATATAGCTGAAATTAAAAAAAAAATCATGTTGTCCTTCAATATATGTGTGCATTTTTATTAGAGAATAACATACAGCTAAAACTATTGGTTTACCTTAGCCTCAGAAGCAGTGTATGCACATACAAAAAAGTCTCCCATACATGGAGGAGAGGTATGCTTTTGAAAATTCACTATATCTCCAGACTCTGCCTTGTATGGCTCATGGTGAGATATGTCTTTTTAAGGCTGGAGTTATTCAAATTTGAATATTAATCAGGATGGTGGTAAAAGGGGATGCCCTCTCCATTTTTTTATTTAGTCAGTTTTCTTTTAAACTTTGTATTTTGAAATAATTATAAATTTACAGGAAATTGCTAAGAAACTTATAGGATGTTTTATGCACCCTCCGACTAGTCTTCTACAATGTTCACATCTTTCATAACTATAGTATAATATCAAATCCAGAAAATTGGCATTGATACAATCTATAGAGTTTGTTCATATTTTTTCAGCTATGCATGTACTCACCTTCCTCTCTCTCTCTCCGTCTCTCTCTCTCTCATAGAATGTAATTCTATGCAATATTTTTACATGTGTAGCTTTGGATAACTACCATAAGGCTCCATATGGTTTTACATATTTATAGCCATACCTGGCTCATTTCCCCATCCTGAATCCATGCCCACTAATATATCTTCCATTTCTATAATTTTGTCATTTCAAAAGGTAATGCGAAGGGAAGTACATAGTTTGCAATATCTTGGGATCAGTTTTTTTTTTTTTTAAACTCGGTATAATACCTTGAAGTTCATTCAAGTTATTGGATGTATCAATAATTCATTCTTTTGATTTCTGAGTAGCATTCAAGGTATGGATGCATCACAGTTTGTTTACACATTCACCAAATGAAGAACATTTGGACTATTTCCATTTTTTGGCTATTATGAATAAGGCTTCTATGAACATTCAGGTGCAAGTTTTTGCATGAACATAAATTGTTATCCCTCTGGGATAAAAGCCCAAGAGTACAATTGCTGTATTACATAGTAACTAGAGGTCTGGTGCATGAAAATTCATGCACTGGAGGGGGGATCCCTCAGCCCAGCCTGCCCCCTCTCACAGACCAGGAGCCCACAGGGGCGGGAGGCAACCCGACAATCAGGAGAAGGCAATGCCCCCACACACCTCTGCTGCTGCCACTGCCAGCAGCGCAAGCCTCGGCCAGCCCTGGTTACCTGAGCCTCGGGCGGCCCTGGGCGGCTGGGCAGCCACCATCCAAGGCTTGCCTGCACCTCAGGAGTCAGCTGGGCAGCCGCCATCTGAGGCTTGCCTGTGCCTCGGGCTAGCCCTGGGCAGCTGGGGGGCTGAGGGGGCTGGGGGACTCCAGAGGCAGGCACGGATCAGGCTTAGCCTTGCCACGCACCTGCTGCCCCAGTGGGGCTGAGGGGACTGGGCGCCACCATTTTGTGGCTGTGGGCAACACCATCTTGGAGGGCGTGGCAGTCAATTATCATATTCCCTCCTTATTGGCTGTGGGTGCTGCCATCTTTTAGGGCATGGCAGTCAATTAGCATATTTCCTCCTTAGTGGCTTTGGGCGCCACCCTCTTTGAGGACATGGCAGTCAATTAGAATATTCCCTCCTTATTGGTTGTGGGCACCGCCATCTTTGTGATGGCATGAGCATCAATTAGCATATTCCCTCTTTATTAGATAGGATTGTAGTTTTAATTTTGAAATGAACTGCCAAACTGTTTTCAAGAATGAATGAATCATTTTGTGTGACCATCAGCAACGTTTGAGTGATCCAGTTTTTCCTAAATCCTCACCAGCCTTTGGTGGTGTCATTTTGTTGGTTTGGTCATTCTGATAGGTATGTGATTAAGTTCTTGTAGTTTTAATTTGTACTTCCCTAGTACCTAATGGTGTTGAATGTCTTTTCATGTGCTTATTTGCCATTTGTATAACTTCTTCAGAAAATCTGTTTTTGTCTTTTGTCATGTTTCTTATTCGATATTTTCTAATTGTTTATTTTTATCACTGTTGAGTTGGATATTTCTTTATATATCCTGGATACTTTTCAGACATGTGGTTTGCATATATATTCTTTCATTCTGTAACTTATCTATTCATCATCTTAACATCTTTCACAGAGAATAAATTTTTAATTTTGATGAGGTCCAACTTATCATTTTCCTTTTACAGATCATGTTTTTGGTGTCAAGTAAAAGAACTCTTTATGTAGTCCCAGGTTCTGAAGATTTTCTCCATTTTTTTCTAAAAGCTTTATAGTTTAACATGTTGTACTTAAGTTGGTGATGTATTTTTAATTAATTACGATATGTGATTTTAGGTTTAGGGTCAAGGTTAATTTTTGTTGTATGAACATCCGATTTTTCTGTACCATTTGTCCTCCACTGAATTACTTTTGCACTTTTGTCAAAAATCAAGTAGGCGTATTTACATGGATGTGTCTGGGCTTTCTGTTTTCATCAGTTAATCAATGTGCCTATCTCTCCTCCAGTACCACAAAGTCCTGACTATGGGCTAAATAGTAAGCTTTAACATCAGAAAGACGATTCCTTCTTCATTATTATTTTTTCCAAAATGTGATTTGGCTATTGTAAGGCTTTACCCTTCCTATATCAATTTTAGAATAGATTTGTCTGTGTCTGCACAAATCTTGCTGGGATTTTGTTAAGAATCTTGTTAAAGTTCTAGGACAATTTGAGAACAACTGATGTAGTTACTATGTTGGGTATTCTAATCCATGAACATGATCTCTGCAATTATTTACTCATAAATTCACTACAGCCCCTCTCCATTTTATTCAATCTGAAGTATCTGGAAACTGATCATCAGGTCCAATGCAGGAACAACCTCTCTGGATACTCACATGTATTTTCTGATCAGGCTGTTCCCTAATTCATTTCAAATGGTTCAAAATTCTATATCAATTTGACTGACAAAATGAAAAAAATAATCAGTGGCCAGGTTGAGCATTGAGTATGCTGAGAATGAATTTAGTATTTTTTAAAATGGGTCTTTACTTGTTGGTGTGCAAAAGATGAGTTTTTAAAATAAGTGCTTAAAAACCCTGTGCTTACCATCTGCCCAGAGCTGTATCCCAGGTTCTCTTGAAGGGCTGAGTTGCTTCCTGTCTGTAAGGTGTTTCTTGTGAGTTTCTTGATGATGTCACAGGTAGACAGTATGGTTTTCCTTTGAACTTCCTTGTGTAAGAGAGAATCTGACCTTCTATGAACATTTAGGCCGAAGTTGGGATGTTTACATTATTTATGTAAGACTTATCTGAAAGTTGGGGAACAACAAAAGAGAAGTAAATGTTTACAAGGCATGACTGGCTTCTATGAGCCTATGGCAGATCACTTGAATTTCAGAAGATATGGTGGCATGGAGGAGAAAAGCCCTCACCTCCTCCCCAGATAACTGATGACAGTCTCCAGTGGTGACCATGCCTACCCTAGAATATTAGAAAAGCACGCAGCAATCCATAATTCATATGCATTAATACCAAAGCCATTACCTTTCAGAACTCTGTAGTATCTCCCTCTATTACTTGTTCTGCTCTCCAATGTTAGTGAGAACAGGAAGTTGTAGTGCTTTAGCTGTGCTTTTTACAAAGGTCTCAGAGGTCATCTCAATGCCAGAAAGAGGAATTCTATAGCATCTACGGACACAGTGTCTGGGGCTCTAGAATGGCTCCAAGTGAGGAAACAGAAGAAGACAAGGCTTAGGATGTCAAGGGTCTGGGAGCTCCATGCAGGGCTGTCTACCTGCTTTAGACGAGCATCAGGACACTGTGCAGATGGGCCATCTGGAAGATAAGACACCATCATTGTGGATCTAATGTTTTCTATCTTCTGGGTCTTTTCGGGGCAGAAACTAGGTTAGATGGTTGCTGAGCTTCTGGGCAAATTCTAAGGAATGTTCTGGCTTTTAAAGTTGTGTGCTATAAATGCACAGATTACTCCAATGCTAAAATTGCATTCTTTCACCAGAGTATGGGTGTTTTTTCTTCCCAACAACAGAAAAACAGAGTGAAAGAAAGGGAGCCATACATGGCAAACCATGACAAGAAAAGATCTTGCCCAGTTAGGTTGTGTTGGCATTTTTGTTTCTTCCCACTGGGGTACCTTCTATTAGAAAATAATGTGTAAAGGAAGTTACTGTCATCTGTCCTACTCTCACCTGAATTTGTAACAATATATTTGAGTGTTGGATACCCAGTTTCACTATAGACATTAAAAAAATTGATGCATATCTAGAGAAGAAAGACAGCTTTAGGGAAAGGGCTAGAATTCATGTCAGATGAAAAATGTTTGATAGTATTAGGCGTATTGAAGTCAGAGAAGTGAAGACTAGAACATGCAAGTAGTAATAAGAATTTTCCAGTGAGAGAGGAGTTTGTTCTGTATGCATTCAGAGGGTATGCTCTCTACCTTGTCTTCATGGTAAAACTTAATTACAGATAGTTCTGCACAAAAGAAACCCAAACACTTTTTCAGCTTATTTGAAGTCACCAACATACATATTAAGATCTAAGCACATAGACTTTTCATACACTCACTTATTAATTCACTGACACAATACTTAATAAATGATTTCTTGACAACAAATAATCATGTAGCCACTGTGGAAAACCAGTATGGAGTTTCCTCAAATAATTAAACATGGAACTTCAATTTGACCCAGTGATCCCACTTCTAGGAATATATCCTACGAAACCTGAAACATCAATCAGAAAGAATATATACACCCCTTTGTTCATAGCAGCACAATTTACAATAGCTAAGATCTGGAAACAGCCTAAGTGCCCATCAGCAGATGAGTGGATAAAATAACTGTACATTTACACGATGCAATACTACACAGTGGTAAAGAAGGAACTCTTACCATTTGCAACAGCATGGATGGACCTGGAAAATATTATGCTAAGCAAAATAAACCAGTGAGAGAAAAGTATCACATGATCCCACTCTTATGTGGAATCTAATGAACAAAATAAACTGATGAACAAAATTGATCCAGAGACAAAGAACTATGAACAGACTGATGAATTTCAGAGGGAAGGTGGGGATGGGTGAGTGACTGGGTGAGATTAACTGGGGAATTTATATGCATGTATATATAGCCCATGGACACAGACAAGTGTGGCCAAGGCTTGGGAGGGTTGTGTGTGGGGAGGAGGGGGTCAATGGGGAAAAAAAGAGTGGACATCTGTAGTACTTCCAACAATAAAGATAAATAAAAAACAAACCCTCCCCCCCAAATAATCACTGAGTGCCAACAATGTGCTAATCCAGTAGTGAACATAACAGACATGGTCTCTCTTCCTGCCCTTTGAACAAATCCAGGACATCTTATAACTATTACTTCTAAAATCATCTTTCTGTGATCCTACCCATTTCTTTTAATTACCTTATGTGCCATACATGCATTTATTAAAGCATATTTCACATCAAATTATGATGAATTTTCATACTTATTCAAGAGTAAGCGAAGGTTAATTTTCTCTTTGGCTTTATAGTCATAGCTTCAGATACATATCAGGCGCTTAACAAAGGTTTGTTAGTGAAAGAATGGAATTACAGACACTGCCTTCAGGTCCTCATATATTAGGTTATTTAAGGGTCATCTCTCATGCTTAAGTCAAAAGGGAAAATTTAAATAGTGCCTTTTCTCCAAGCCTTTTGCAGTTATAGATTGCTCTCAATGCAACTCTTACACCAGAGACAGAAGCATTTTAGTGAGGGAGCAAACCAAGATTCTACTTGATCTGCTATTAAATTAAGTCTTAGGTGCTCAAAAGGTACCACCTTTCAGTTATAAGAGAAATAAGTACTAGGGATGTAGTGTACACATGATAACTACAGTTAACACTACAACTTTTATTTGTTAGTTATTCCTCAATAAAATCAGAAAAAATTTTAAAAGAAAATAAAGGGTTATAGTATATTCATAGAATAAAACACTACTCAGCAATTAAAACAAATGAACTATTACCCTGGCCAGTGTGGCTCAGTTGGTTGGAGCGGTCATCTGGTGCATCAAAGGGTGGCAGGTTCAATTCCCAGTTGGAGAGTGTGCAGGAGGTGGCTGATCAATGTTTCTCTCTCTCCCTCTCTCTAAAAACTTTAATAAAAAATTTTAAAACAAATGAACTATTGATATCTGCAAAAATGTAGTACTGAGTAAGGAAACTGACATAAAAGAATACATGCTTCATTCTCGCATTTATAGTAAACTCTAGAGATGAATAATATAACCTATAATGGGAGAATGCAGGTAGACAGTTGCCTGGGTCAGAGGGTCAGAGGTGGAAGTTGACGGGTAAGGGCACAAGGAAGTTTTGGGGATGATGGCAATATTCTATCTTGGTTGCAATGGTGGTTCCATGGTTGTACACATTGTCAAAACTCATTGATCTGTACCCTTAAAATGTGTGCAATATATTGTATGTGAATTACATATCAATAAAGTTGATTTTACTTAAAAGGAAAAAAGTATTTCCCATTTGTCAAAACAAAATATAACCACCTGTTAAAAGCTAAGTGGTCTTTATGGTGTATCACTGAACTGATATATCTAAGTGGACAGTTTTATATACATGGCGATATTAAATTACATAATTTCTAAATCAAGTTTTATTTTTAATTGCTTTTAAAATTATCAAAGTGATCTTATAAATGAAGAAATATCTGTGTTTTATATACTACTTGTTGAGTTAAAAATTTAGGTCTTTATACTTTTATTCTCCAAAATGTTAAATAGTAGATACTTTATATACCATGTCTTATGTAATTTAATTCTTATAGCAACCTTAATTTGGCCTATTATTAAGATGCAAAACCAAATTATTTGCCCCAATTTATATTTTTGATATGATTGCTAGAATATAAAATTATGGTGTATCACTGAACTGATATATTTGAGTGGAGAGTTTTAATGCAGACCATGAAAACTTTTAAATGATGCATCAAGTAACTCTTTATCAACCTTTGCCTATTGAACGTTAGTGGGACAGAAATAATGATCAATATTGATCTATGTAGACCTTCTTTAAATAGGTGGAAATAATCAGTTTGATCTCATAGGCTGGCACTTATTCAAATTTGATCAAATGTTTCTCGTACTTGTTAAGATGACTGTTCTCTGTGCAATTATTAGAACGATGTAATATTCTCAATTCAGGATTTTCATGTTGATTTCAAAGTCTGAAGATCACGTGAGGCACCTAAAATATTCCTGCCAGTAACAGAGAGCTAGTCTAGCTCCTTTACCTCTTGATCAGGGTAATTATATTTTGGGGGATGCATCTTTCAGTGGGATGAATGGGACCTTATTCTTTCCAATTAGTTTATGTATTTATGTTATTGCTAAATGAGATAAAGGTCTACATCAATTCTATTTCTACGTCATGTCTGAGAAATACTATTTACTAAAATGTAAATAAGTGGAAGGAGTTTTGTTAAAGCAATGTCACTCACTTTGAAATCCTTTTGAGAGACATGACAAAAATCACATAATGATTAATCATCAAAAACACTCTTTATGAACAGCTGTCAACTGACAAATTCTTCAGTCAATCTAGTTGAAGGGAAAACTCCTTGACTTACAAGAGAATTTTTGAAAATCAAGTCAGTAGAGTCATTCATTTTTTTCAACACTAATACCAATATCTAAATCAATTTGAGATAACATCCTGGAGTGTGTTACAATTGGGGCAATGAAACAATAAATTAGAGAAGGTGAGAGGCAAATCTTTACCAAATTTTTTGAGTTCAAGTTTCTATGTAAAATTTGGATAGTGTACCTATCTCTTATGGTTATTGGAAGATATACATGAATTATGCATCTTTCCTAGTAACGATAAAACTTCTAAATGACTAGTAGCTATTAGATGATGAACCTGACATAGGTGGGGAACCTTATCTAAGGGTGAGTGGGACAGAGACTGGATTTTTAAGAGCAAAGACTAAGTAAAAAACAGGTAGACAGCACTATCAAGATTTTGGTATATGTTACATTTTGAAATAGAATTTCATCCAGTGGTAACATCCACTCTGGGGGAGAAGATTGACAAAAGCTGTATCGGGTGTCAGGAGTCCAGAAACATGGGTTTAGCTTAACAAAAAACTCTAGTTTCCGGCAGGGACAGGGTACAGGGGAGAAAACTGAGCCAGAAACTGTTTTAGAGGTGGGACCAACATAAAAACATAGTGTGAAGATTTAAGGGGTAGCTATAGACGGGTGTGTAAAGCCAGTTTTCATCCTCTCCCTATACACATGAACTCATATAAGCGTGCAATAAAGAGCCTAGAGGGGGAAGTCAAATGACTATTATCTTTGCTGCTAATGCCTATGTGTTGGGAGGGTATTTCTAGAATGATGAGGAAGCTTTTGAGGCAAGATATGGACGAATTAAAGTATACATCCTGGTGAACAGTGTATGCTAGCATTCAGACTTCTTTGTCATGCAAGCCTATAGCAATACATTTAATTCTGTTGATGGTGATCAGCTTCCTAATAAACTTTTTGTCTTGCTCAGAATTGGCTTCAATATCTGCACAGGAGGAGGCTCAATGAAGTAAAAGAACTTCCTTAGTTATGTTCTACATCCCTTCAGTAGGGAGCAGTATAGTATAGTATACTTTATTGTTATCCCTAGTTGCTCTGATTTCAACGTTACAAATAGATGACAGACTGGTCAAAGGCTGTCACTGATTGTATTTTTTTTTTTAGAGCTGACTTAACAAAGTAATAATAACTGGGTGTCTTAAACTACAAAAATTTGTTTTCTCGCAGTTCTAGATGCTGGAACTCCAAAATCAAAGCATCGGCACGATTGGTTACTTCTGAAGGTTGTGGGGGGAGAATCTGTTCCATGCCCCTCTCCTAGCATCTTATAGCCTCAGGCCTCCATTAGCTGGTAGATGGCGTTTCCCTGTGTCTTCACTTCATTTTCCTTCTGTACACATCTCTCTCTGTCCAAATTGTTCCTTTCTATTAGGATTGGGGCCCATCCTAATAACCTCATCTTAACTTGATCATCACTTCTATAAAGACCCTATTTCTATAGTCATAGGTCCTGGGAGATAGGACTTTATCATCTTTGGGGAGGACAGAATTCAACCTGTAACATTACTATATCCTTAAGTAAGAGATATTCTTAGAGCCATAAAAACCCATGAATTTCCATAGAGAGTGGAATAACACTGATTAGGATCCAGAAGCTTTTGTTTAAGCCTGACATTTGTCATATCCTGGTTGTAAGACCTCAGAAAATTCTTCAGCAGTCTAAATCTCATTTTTCTTATCTCTGTGTTGGGAGTAACACTTAACTAAAAAGTATTATAATAAATGACAAATATAGATAATAGTGATTTGTAAACTGTGTTATACAGATACAATCTATAATTATACATATTATTAATTTATTTTGTACTCTCTTACTCCTAGGTTATTCCAAGCAATAAGGAAAGAAAGTGAAAGCTCTCAAGTACTTAAAAGACAAGTAGAAGCAGGGACCATTATATAATTTGTTCTTGAATTAGCGATGAATTTCATTATAAGCATTAACATGTTATCATAAACATTTTAAAATACATTGCATATTTCACAGTTTCATACATGGAATAATTTTCTTTGCGAATGTGAGGAATATTGAGAGGCAAAACAACTTTAAAAATGTTTGCAGTTCCTTGGAAGAACAACATTGTATTGAACTCCCCTAGGGGGAAATATACTGCGTTAAAGAATATATATATGTATGTATATATATATTTTCCCTGTCTAAACAATGATGATATAAGACTGCAGGGTCAGACTAGCAGTGTGTTAAACTTCTAGGGTTTGCTAAATGAATTTCCTCAGCCTTTTATTCTCCATGTTTGGTAAAGGTTTGGGGGCTAACCGATTGCTATTATGACCACTGTGGACACTGAAAAATGACTTAGGAGAAACAGCCACTGAGAGGACAGACAAATAGCTTTCCAGGAGAGAGAGCTTCATGCACGGGGTCATTAGCCCTTATTCAGCTACTTGAATCTCAACTGTGTGTGGTCAGTGCCTGTATTTGGCAGAATCAGTACAGACATTACCTTTGAATTCCCTTCTATTTCTTTCCTCTCTCTCATCCTTTCTTCCACTGATCCTCATTTGATTTCCCCCTGCTCTAGGCACAAACAGATAGAAACAAATGAACAAACAAAATGAGCACAGCTCCTTGCCTGGTTTCTGTACCATGTAACTTTATCAGCATGGTCTCTGTCCTTTAAGTAGACAGTAGCACAAATAACCATATGCAAGATTATAAGTGCTGACTATACTAACTAATTGGCATTCAGTAAATATTCAATGGGTAAACACTATACCAGACACTATCCTAAGTCCAGAGGGTAGATCCAGAAAGTAGACAAAACCCTCCAAGAGATTAGTCTTTAGTAGGAGTGTACACTAAGCTGACAATTATAGTACACTAGAGGCCCGGTGCAAGAAATTCGTGCACAGGGGTGTGTGTCCCTCAGCCCAGCCTGCACCCTCTCCAATCTGGGATCCAAGTAGGATTGGGCCTAAACAGGCAGTTGGACATCCCTCTCACAATCCAGGACTGCTGGCTCCCAACTGCTCACCTGCCTGCCTTCCTGATTGCCCCTAACTGCTTCTGCCTACCAGCCTGATCACCCCCTAAACACTCCCCTGACAGCCTGATTGATGCCTAACTGCTCCCCTGCCAGCCTGGTCACCCCTAACTGCCCTCCCCTGCAGGCCAGGTCCCCCCAACTGCCCTTCCCTGCAGGCCCGGTCACCCCCAACTGCCCTCCTCTGCTGGCCTGGTCACCCCTAACTGCCCTCTCCTGCAGGCTTGATCGCCCCCAGCTGCCCTCCCTTGCAGGCCTTGTCCCTCCCAACTGCCCTCCCCTGCTGGCCATCTGTGGTGGCCATCTTGTGTCCACATGGGGCAACCATCTTTGACCACATGGGGGCAGCCATCTTGTGTGTTGGAGTGACGGTCAATTTGCACATTACTCTTTTATTAGGATAGAGGCCTGGTGCATGAGTGGGGGCTGGCTGGTTTGCCCTGAAGGGTGTCCCAGATCAGGGTTGGGTTTCCCTGGGGCATGGGGCGGCCTGGGCGAGGGGCCTGTGGTGGTTTGCTGGCTGGCCACGCCCCCCGGTGACCCAAGTGGAGGCCCTGGTATCTGGGATTTATTTATCTTCTATAATTGAAACTTTGTATTCTTGAGCAGAGCCAAGCCTCCTGCTCGTGGCCGCAGCCATTTTTGTTGGGATTTATTTATCTTCTATAATTGAAACTTTGTAGCCTTAAGCAGATGCCAAGGCAGGCCAGGACTGCGGGAGCTTGGCTTCCTCCATCGCTTGGGGCAACTCAAGCCTCCTGATCTCTCCAGCTCTGTGGCTGCTGCCATTTTTGTTGGGATTTATTTATGTTCTATAATTGAAATTTTGTAGCGTTAAGTGGAGGCCAAGCCTGGCCAGAGCAGGCAGAAAGCTTGGCTTCCTCCATTGCTGGGGGAAACTCAAGCCTCCTGCTCTCTCCGTGGCCACAGCCATCTTGGTTGGGTTAATTTGCATACTCACTCCTGATTGGCTGGTGGGCATGGCTTGTGGGTGTATTGGAGGTATGGTCAATTTGCATATTACTCTTTTTTAAATATACTTTATTGATATTTTACGGAGAGGAAGGGAGAGGGATAGAGAGCTAGAAACATTGATGAGAGAGAAATATCGATCAGCTGCAACCAAGGTACATGCCCTTGACTGGAATCGAACCCGGGACCCTTCAGTCCACAGGCCAATGCTCTATCCACTGAGTCAAACCGGTTTCGGCAATATATTACTCTTTTTTAGATAGGATGTTTAAATTGCAATGATGAAGGGTGTGCAGGTGCTGTGGGGGTCCAGAGGAGGGTACTTTACCTAGGTGGGAGCTGGGTGTGACAGTGGGTAAGAAAGATGTCCTGAGGAAGCATTTTTCACTTTCACAGTGAATTGTATTATTGTTCTCATTATAATAAAGGAGGACAGGAGCTTTCAGTTTTAAGCTGCTACTGATAAGAAATATTAGGTCTTAATTTAGTTAAACCTTGGACACCTTCCTAAGGGAACTGCAACTACGCTCTTTCAATCTGTTTATCTTAGCGGTCAAGTTGAGGTTTAGTCTGTGTGGGAAATGCTGGTATTCTGAACGGCTGGGGTCTTTTTATAGAGTTGTCATACATCTCTTGACTCAAACTTCTACCTGAGAAAACTTCTCAACAGAGAGCCTAACAAAACCACACTAACTCCATGCCTTGAAAGTACACAGGATGTCAAGTATGAGACAGATTATGTATTGAAATTTATGAGAAATCAGTAAATGTAGAAAGGAATATTGACCCTCAGAAACCCAAAGTTCCATAGCACATCTTGATCCTACATGGTTTGAAGCCTAATGTGATTTGCCATTCCTGACAGAGAGATTGTTTTCATAGCAGGGTCTTTCATCATCAGGGGGACCCCAGTACTCCCTTAAGCTGGGAGGACCCCTCCTCTGGGATTGTCAACACTGGGTCTGCCTCTCTTCAGCCATAGTCTGTGTCATATTTGGGTGTTGTGGCAAATTATACCTTTCCTTATGATAGAGCTACTGTAATGGTATGCTGTGCTATTGGGTGAGGTCAGCCCTCAAGTGGTTTTCTTTGCAATGGATTTTTGGTAGTAACTTCTCTTGCCCAGACTACTTGAAAGTACAGCAGGGAGATATCTTGGTAGAAGGAATTCACAGTGGCCAGTGCTATTTACTTATCTTTCCTCACTCAGAATGCTACTTTTATATGAAGAAACAGGAATATACATCTGATCTTTTAGTTAATTCTCATTGATTGATTTGTCTGTTTTTAAACTAGCACATTGTTTTAAATATTGTGGTTATAGAATATGCACATTTTCAAATTTCTAATACATTCAAGTTGTTTGTCAAAGGGGATATCAATTTACATTTCCACAATTGCATGTGCAAATTCTTGTTTCTCTACATTTTCCAGAGCAATTATCAGATTTTTTTTTTTGTTATTGTCAACCTGATGGGTGAAAAGTGACATTCATTATTTTAATCTCAATGTCCTTTATTACTAGTGAGGCTGAATAGCTTTTTATCTGTTTATTTTTCAATCAAATTTCATCTTTTGTGATTTGTCTTTCACATTCTGACCTTTTAAGAAACAAATTTATGTTATTTGCTTTAAAGAATTACTTTATATATACATTTATTATAATACTTTATATTTTAAATGTATTATAAATATCATCTGCCAGTTTATTGTTTGCCTTTTAACTTTCTTTATGGACCTTTTATGAGGACAATATTTTTAGTTTTAATATGGTCAAATTCCTTTAATATGTATGTTGTTTGTGTGTCTTGTTTAATTAAATCCTCCCAAAGATATTCTCCTAAATTTTCTTCTAATTCTAAAGTCAGTTTTTTTCTTGGCTATATTTTATTTATTTATTTTTTAAATAAATCTTTATTCAGATTATTACAATTATTTCTCCTTTTTCCCCCCATAGCTCCCCTCCACCCAGTTCCCACCCCACCTCTGCCCTTACCTCCCCCCACTGTCCTCATCCATAGGTGTATGATTTTTGTCCAGTAACTTCATGAACCCCCCATACCCCTTTCCCCCTGAGAATTATCAGTCCACTCCCTTTCTATGCCCCTGCTTCTATTATATTCACCAGATTATTCTGTTCCTCAGGTTTTTAATTCACTTGATTTTTAGGTTCACTTGTTGATAGATATGTATTTGTTGTTCATAATTTTTCTCTTTACTTTTTTCTTCTTCCTCTTCTTTAAGAATACCTTTCAGCATTTCATATAATACTGGTTTGGTGGTGATGAACTCCTTCAGCTTTTTCTTATCTGTGAAGCTCTTTATCTGCCCTTCAATTCTGAATGATAGCTTTGCTGGGTAGAGTAATCTTGGTTGTAGGTTCTTGCTATTCATCACATTGAAAATTTCTTGCCACTCCCGTCTGGCCTGCATAGTTTCTGTTGAGAAATCAGCTGACAGTCTTTTGGGTGCTCCCTTGTAGGTAACTAATTGTTTTTCTCTTGCTGCTTTCAAGATTCTCTCTTTGTCTTTTGCTCTTGGCATTTTAATTATGATGTGTCTTGGTGTGGTCCTCTTTGGATTCCTTTTGTTTGGGGTTCTGTGCGCTTCCTGGACTTGTAAGTCTATTTCTTTCACCAGGTGGGGGAATTTTTCTGTCATTATTTCTTCAAATAGGTTTTCAGTATCTTGCTCTCTCTCTTCTTCTGGCACCCCCATAATTCTGATGTTGGTACGCTTGAAGTTGTCCCAGAGTCTTCTTACACTATCTTCAACTTTTTGGATTTTTTTTTTGCTTTTTGCTTTTTCGGTTGAGTGTTTTTTGCTTCTTTGTATTTCAATTCTTTGACTTGATTTTTGTGTTCCTCTTGTCTGTTTTTGGGTCTCTGTATAATATTTTTTATTTCAGTCAGTGTATGTTTAATTTCTAGTTGGTCCTTTTTCATATCTTCGAGGGTCTCGTTATATTTATCAGCCTTTTCTAGGATATTCTTAAAAAGCCTTATAACCGTGGTTTTGAATTCTATATCCAGTCGTTTGTTTTCCTCCATTTCTTTCGTTTGTGATCTGATTCTTTGATGCCGCGTTTTCATTGCTTCCCTGAGTTGGTAAGGTAGATTTGTGTGCTAGGTTTCCAATATGGCCCAGTGGGTCTGCCTCCCCAGTTAACCTGAGGTGGACACTCTTGGTGCACCCCTTTGTGGACTGTGTGTACAGCCTTGTTGTAATTAAGTCTTGATTGTTGTTGGTATCTCTGGGAAGAATTGACCTCCAGGCCAGTTGGCTGTAAGGATAAGCTGTGTCTATGCTGGGAGAAGTTCGGTGCTGGAGACAGCCTTATAGGATTAGACTTGCCAAATTGCAATAGCCTCTGTGCTCAGCTTGGATGGGGTGGAGTCTCAGGGCAGAGCAGACAGTCTTGGCTTCCAGTCAGCCTTACCTTTGCGCGCACATGCGCGCCTTCAGACCTCCACCTTCCCTGGCTCCTGAGTCTCCACCCGAGAGTCCAGACTCCCCCCACAAGAGTGTGGGTCCCCAGGGGCTCGCCTGGAACCGGGGTTCAGTGCAGTCAGAACTGGGGCCCAGTGCAGTCAGGAACCTCCGACTCCCTTCCACTAGGGAAAGCCTGTAGCAACCTCCGCAGCCTTTGTGCGCACTGGCGCACGCGCGCTTTCAGTCCTCTGCCTTCCCCGGCTCCCAAGTCTCCGCCCGAGAGTCCAGACTCCCCCCGTAAGAGCGTGGGTCCCCAGGGGCTCGCCCAGAACTGGGGTTCAGTGCAGTCAGAACTGGGGTTCAGTGCGGTTGGGGGCTTCCTTCCCCCTTCCGCCAGAGAAAGTCAGCCAGGCTCTCAGCCACCCTTCCTCTCTGTGCGCACAAAGACCCTTTGCCGTACCTCCAATTCTCTGTGAGCTTTTCTCTTTCCTTCTAATTGTAGAATTTTCACTCAGCCATCTTTCCTGTGGTTCTGGATGGTGTCCGTTCTGTCTTTTAGTTGTAGTTTTGAAATTGTTGTGCGAGGCAGCAGTTTAGGTGCTTACCTATGCCGCCATCTTGGTTTCTCCTATATTTTATTTTTAAGTATGGTTCAAGATTAGATATATTGTAAGCTTGAAAATACTCTAATGAGACCTTTGTACATGTACACAAGAAATCATGGACTCAATGTTGTAAATAAGGCAATATTTTAATAGCAAAATAACAACCTAAATACCAAAATAGAATGAAAAATGATGTGTGATAAATTCATATGATGGAATAGTATACAGAAATTTTAAGGGAAAATATATTAATGCATATAGACTTAAAAATAATAGGGAAAAGTAGTAGGTTGAAGAAAAGCACGCTATTTATGATACTTTTATATTATTTTCAATATTACATATACAAGCAACACTATGTATTATTACATGGATACATATTTACATAAAATATTATTAAATGGCCTGGAAAACTACATGTAAAATTCATGATGGCAAAGACATGACTATAAACATCCAAGAAGCTTAATGGACCCCATGTAGAATGAACTGAAAGAGACCTACACTGAGGTACATTATAACGAAACTGTTGAAAGTCTAGGACAAAGGAAGAATCTTGAAAGCAGTAAGAGAGCAGTAACTCTTTTTTTATTTTTATTTTTTTTAATAAATCTTTATTGTTCAGATTATTACAGGTGTTCCTCTTTTTTTCCCCCATAGCTCCCCTCCACCTGATTCCCCACCCCACCCCATGCCCTTACCCCCCGCCACTGTCTTCACCCATATGTGTAAGATTTTTGTCCAATCTCTTCCCGCACCCCACACCCCTTTCCCCCTAGAATTGTCAGTTCACTCCTTTTCTATGTCCCTGATTCTATTATATTCATCAGTCTATTCTGTTCATCAGATTTTTTTATTCACTTGATTTTTAGATTCGCTTGTTGGTAGGTATGTATTTGATGTCATTTTGTTGTTCATCATTTTTATCTTTATCTTTTTCTTCTTCTTCCTCTTCTTAAAGAATACCCTTCAGCATTTCATATAATCCTGGTTTGGTGGTGATGAACTCCTTTAGCTTTTTCTTGTCTCTGAAGCTCTTTATCTGACCTTCAACTCTGAATGATAGCTTTGCTGGGTAGAGTAATCTTGGTTGTAGGTTCTTGCTGTTCATCACTTTGAATATTTCTTGCCACTCCCTTCTGGCCTGCATAGTTTCTGTTGAGAAATCAGCTGACAGTCTTTTGGGTGCTCCCTTGTAGGTAACTAACTGTTTTTCTCTTGCTGCTTTCAAGATTCTCTCTTTGTTTTTTGCCCTTGGCATTTTAATTATGATGTGTCTTGGTGTGGTCCTCTTTGGATTCCTTTTGTTTGGGGTTCTGTGCGCTTCCTGGACTTGTAAGTCTATTTCTTTCACCAGGTAGGGAAAGTTTTCTGTCATTATTTCTTCTAATAGGTTTTCAGTATTTTGCTCTCTCTCTTCTTCTGGCACCCCCATAATTTGGATGTTGGTACACTTAAAGTTGTCCCAGAGGCTCCTTACACTATCTTCATATTTTTGGATTCTTTTTTCTTTTTGTTTTTCTGGTTGAGTGTTCTTTGTTTCCTCATATTTCAGATCTTTGGTTTGATTCTTGGGGTCCTTTGATCTACAGTTGAATTTCTGTATATTCTTTATTTCAGACAGTGTATGCTTAATTTCTTACTGGTCCTTTTCCATTTTTTTTTGGCATTCTCATTAAGGTCCTTGAAGGTCTCACTAAGCTCCTCGGAGGTCTCATCAAGTTTCTCGGCGGTTTTTAGAAGATTCTTGAGTAACCTTATAAATGTGGTTCTGAACTCTATGTCATCCAGCAGTTTGCTTTCCTCCATTTCTTTCATTCGTGACATGTTTCTTTGTCTCCGCGTTTTGCTGCTTCCCTGTGTTGATGGAGTGGTTTTCTGTGGTAGGTGACCAGTGGTTCAGCCTATCACCTGAGGTGGACACTCTTGGTGCACCCCTTTGTGGGCTGAATGCAAAGTCTTGGTGTAGATAAGCCTTGATTCCTGTTGGTACACTGGGAGGAATTGACCTCCAGGCCAATTGGCTGTGAGGATCAGCTGTGTCTATAATGGAAGAACTGCTGTGCTGGAGACACGCTTATGGGGCAGGACTTGCTTCAGTGGGGCTTTGGTGCTCACTGAGTCTGCCTCTTGAGTGTGTCACTTAAGGATGTGAGTAGTTGAAATCCGATGTTGTCTCACACTGACCACTAGATACACTAGCTTCTGGATCTCCAATGGGGTGCAGGTCAGCTACTGTCTGAGGCTACCCAGCAGGAGCTACAGCGAGAACTGCAGTTTTCTCCTCTTTCCTTGGAGTTTTGAGGTTTTGGAGCTGTCTGACCAGAGCTGCTGTTTGTTAGTTTAAGCTGCGATAGGGCAGGCCAATTATATGCAAAAGCCGCTGCTTGGAGCTTGGGTGGGTTTGTAGATTGTGCGGGGCGGGGTCTCAGGGAGTCACTAGGCTAGGGCGTGGCAAACAGCGATGGCTGCCAGTCAGCTGTCTCTGCATCTCCACATTTCCAAGCCCCCATGTCCTGCGCCCCAGCACAGTAAACAATGATTGCTGTGCGCACCTCTGCAAGAAAGCCACCTTCACTTTCCGACCCAATGGCAGACAGTCCAGCTTCTCCCCATATCATTTTGGGTTCCCAGCATTTCCCCAGAAACTGGAGTTCAGAGTAATTTGGGTTGAAAAAAGCAGCGCACCCAGTCGCCCACTGCCAGCCCGATTCACGCGCCTCCATACCTCAGCTCTTCAGCGCTTGTGCACACCTCAACGCTCTTTTCTTTTTCCTTCTAGTTGTAGAACTTCCACTCAGCCAGCTTTCCCATGGTTCTGGATGATAGACGTTTTGTCTTTTAGCTGTAGTTTTGAAATTGTTGTGCGAGGCTTCAGTTTAGGTGTTTACCTATTCCGCCATCTTGGTACTACTTCGCAGTAACTCTTTACATGCAGGATATCGTCAATCAGATTATCAGCAGATTTCTCATCAGAAACTTTGGAGGCCAGAAGGCAGTGGGCTGACATATTCAAAGTGTTGAAAAAAAGATCATTCCATCAAAAATCCTAGATCTGGAGAAACTGATTTTTGTAAGTGAGGGAGAAATTTAGACATTCCCAGATAACCAAAAGTCGAGGGTGTTCGTCACTACTAGAGCTGTCCTGCAATAAATACTAAAAGGAGTATTGCAAGTTGAAATACAAAGACTAAACAGTAATTCAAAGCAAAATGAAAAAATAAAGAACTCTGTAAAGGGAAATACATAATGATAAAAGCTAGTATTATTGTAACTTTGGTTTGTAACTCTGCATTTGTTTTCTATATAATTTAAAAGAATACATAAAAACAATTATTGGTGTATGTTTTTAGACATTATAGTGTATAAAGATGTCATTTTGTGGCATAAGTAACTGAAAGGGGATGGGCACAGCGTTGTAGAGAAGCAGAATGTTATATGCTATTAAACTTCAGCTGGTACACATTCAACTTAGAGTGTTATAACTTTAGGGTGTTAAATGTAATCCCCATGGTAACCACAGAGAAAATATCTGTAATATATACACAAAAGGAAATGAGAAAAGAATTAAAATGTTTTCCTGCAGAAAACCAACTAAACATAAAAGAAGACAGTAGTATAGGAAATGAGGGACAAGAAAAAAAAGCTATAAAGCATATAAAAAAGTGACAGAAGTCTCTCCTTATGAATAATTACTTTAAATGTAAGTAGATGAAACTCTCTAATCAAAAGCAAAGGTTGATAAGATAATTAAAATAGCATGGTCAACTATACGCCGTCTATAAGAGACTCACTTTAGATCCAGAAACACAAATACATTGAAAGTGAGAGGACAGAAAAAGCAATTTCTTGCAAATAGTAACCAGAAATAAAACAACCAGAAATGGCTATACTATTATCAGACAAAATAGACTTTAAATCAAAAGCCTACAAATCAAAAGGTTATAAGGAACAAAGAAGAACATTATCTATTACAATTTTAGGAACTAGAAAAAGAACAAAATAAGCCCAAAGCTAGCAGAAAGGAGGACATAATAAACATTAGGACAGATATAAGTGAAATTAGACTAGAAAAACAATAGAGAAAATCAATGAAACTAAAAGTTGGGTCTTCAAAAAGATCAACAAAATCGACAAACACATAGCTGGATGGATTAAGGAAAAGAGAAGCGTCAAATTTCTAAAACCAGAAATGAAAGTGGAGGCCAGCAACCAGGTCTGTGCCGGTTGCCCGGCCTGTGACCTGTCCCTGTGCTTGTCAGGCTGGCAGGAGGCAGGGTGCAGAAACCAAGCCTGCCTCTGCTGCCAATGCTGCTCCTGCTTGGGGCCAGCCCTGCTCTGCAACACAAGCCTCTGCCCTTGTCCTCAACCCTTGAGCCAAGTGCTGGTCCAAGAGAGTGGCCAAAGCACTACGGAGGACACTGGTGACTGGAGGTGCTGGCCTGGATGCAGTTGAGCGTGGCTGTGGTGTGTGAGGGCAGGTGACAACACTGTGAGCTTTAGAGGAATCCTGATGAATTTGGAAAACCCATGAGGTGGAATGTACCACTACTGGTACACATCTATGCATGGCATAAAATTCAAAATACATGGTTGAATAGGAGATTTGCCAGTCCCTGGAGATGGGGCCTCTACTGATGATGCTGAGGCAGCCTTAGCCACCAGGAAGGGTGATATATTGATACACGTCCTGCCAAACTGTTACTGCCTATGGGGCTCGTGGGTTCCCCCAGACAGAAATCAAGACGTAACCCAGGTGAAATTTCCAGACAGATTTTATTAAGCTTTTTATTAAGGGAGGCAGCAAGGAGGAAATGAAGGTCCTCTGAACTGTCCCAGGGGCTGGCTTTGCTTGGCTCTTTTATAAGCTGGGGGGCAGGGGGGGGCGGGGAAGGGGGGGGGACAAAGTGGACTTTTTTGGGGGAAAAAGTAGGAGGTTTGTGGAATTTTCTATGTCGGGGTAGGAGAAGCAAGTGGAGATAAGACATTTTTTTCATAGGGAGTGGAGGGACAGTTGCATTCTTGGCTGAGCTTACTCGGTGTGCTTTTGGCCATTTGGTATCCCTGGGATCCTGGTGAGGGGTGGCAGGATGGGGCCAGTTCTGTGTTTATTTTTTATCTGGTGTCCTTGGGATCCTAGCCCAGGTCCTATGCCGTCTCAGTAGAATATATGAGAAGAGAAGAAGCTTCCATTGTGGCTTGCCAAAAAGTGATTTCAACCTTCAGAAGTATTTTTCAAGCTTCCTTGGGGCTGTTATCTGTGCCAGTGTGACTGGAAGTTATGGTGCTACTTCCAACAAACTTCCAACATAATTTCATAGTTTATAATTGTCTAAAAAATAGCCAACTGAAGAAAAAAGTTGCATCTAATCCGTCTTTTCTGTCAGCATCTATATTTAAAGAAGAAGCAAAAGCCAATTAAAAAAAGCGTAGGAAAATTAGACTTCATTGAAATTAAAAACTTTTGCCCATCAAAAGACACTACTGATAGAGTGAAAAGGCAACCCACAAAATGGAATAAATATTTGCAAATTATATATCTTACTAGGGGCACAGTGCACGAATTCGTGCACCTTGAAAGGTCGCAAGGCTGCGGTGGGCATAGGGGCAGGTCTTAGCCCATCCTCTGTGCCCCTGCCTGGCCCCTCCCGCCATGGCCCTTGGTCCTTGTCTACCTGCAGCCCCACTCCTGCCGCCACTGCTCCCACGCACTAACAGCGCTGGCCCCGCTCGCACCCGCTGATGGCGCCAAGTGATTGGGGCCAGTGCCTTCAGCGGGTGTGAGCGGCATCTGCTGCCCCAATCACCCCTCAGGAGCACGGGGAGGTGGAGAATCCCTCAGGGGAGATGGGGGCCAGCAGCCACCACTTGGCACCTGCTGACGGCACTGAGTGATTGGGACCAGTGCCAAGCACTGCAGTGTGTACGAGGGGTGGCTTCAGCACCGGCTGCGAGTGCGAGCTGTGGCTGCCAGCCCCAATCACCCCTCAGGAGCAGGGGGAGGTGGAGAAGCCCTGAGGAGCAATCAGGGCCGGCGCTGGGCGCCGACAGTGGGTGCGAGTGCCAGGCAAGATGGCGGCACATGGGAGCAAAGAATTTTCAGTAACCACCAGAGGCTTGCCCCGATGACAGCGACCAGCACCCGGCCTTGGTCTGGCACCCCCCACTCACCTGCTCCACCATCTGGCCATGGCTGACGCCTGCCATGTTCCACATTGCCCCCTGGTGGTCATCACACATCATAGCGACCGGTTGTTTGGTTGTTCCGTAGTTCAGTCTATTTGCATATTAGTCTTTTATTATATAGGATAAGAGATTAATATCCAGAATATATAGAGAATTTCTAAAACTTCAACAACAAAAACAGACAGGGTCTGAGGAACATCATAGTCAGCACCTCGAAGCATGATAATTAGAAGGGGGCAGCTTCTAAAGTGTGCAGTGACAGCCCTAACTGGTTTGGCTCAGTGGATAGAGCATCGGCCTGCGGACTCAAGGGTCCTGGGTTCGATTCCGGTCAAGGGCATGTACCTTGGTTGCGGGCACATACCCGGTAAGGAGTGTGCAGGAGGCAGCTGATGGATGTTTCTCTCTCCTCGATGTTTCTAACTCTCTGTCCCTCTCCCTTCCTCTCTGTAAAAAATCAATAAAATATATTTAAAAAAAATAAAAAAATAAAGTGTGCAGTGACAGCCTCCCAGGAAAAGCTGGGGGACCTGCATTTTTGCCCTCGCTCCCTGTGCTGAGCCCTGGGAGGGGGACTGGCAAGTGCTCAAGTGCCCATTAACAACTGCTTCTTTGTTTGCTACAATCCCACCAGACTCCTGAATGCATGCTCCGTGGGCTTACAGAGTGAGGTGATTTGAGGTCCCATCCCTTAAAAACCGGGGTGACATGTGCCACTTCTAGGAGGAGTTTCTAATTATCTGTGGGAAATTCTACAAAGTGTTCTTTTCCCTTTGGATTGGCTATTGGGTTGGTAACATTCAAGATGGTGACTTCTCCATCAGACCAGGTTCCTCAGTGGTGCAAGAGCTTCCTTGCAGACGGATGAAGACATGAATCTTTGCTTTTCAAGCCACTAAGGGTTGGGAGATTTCGACTGCAGCATAATCTAGTCTTTCATGACTAATATCCATGCAGTGTTATATTTCATACCTCTTGACACCATTTCTATCAGGTCACATAATTTACTAATTATGACAGGTGCTCAGCCTCTACTACTCTTGTCTCAAGCTTAGCCTCTAAAATACAGAAACTCTGCTCAGACTACACGGCAACCTCCTAATGAATTCTATTGCACAAATGCATACAGATGTGCCAAATGCTGGCTGGGTGAGAGAGACTGCATATTGCCCTGTGACAGGGGTGGGTATGTCCCGCCCAAGGGCTGTATAAGGCCGGCAAAATCACTTGGTGTGGCCCTGCCAAGGCATTATGGTGAGTTAATTAAATGTTTGACCAAATAAAGCAGGCTAATTTTTAAGTTGTTGTTTTTGTATGGCCCGAGAATTATAATATCCAAATGGCCCTGGGCAGAAAAAAGGTTCCGCACCCCTGCCCTATAAAATAATGCTGTCTTTAAAATCCCATAGCTTTGATTACAAATGTTTTTTAGGTCTTGATGAGGTATAAGTGATAAGAGAAAAATGCAGTGACTGGGAGTTTTCTGGAAGACCCTCCCAATCCTTAGAAAACCTTTTATCTACTGTTATTCTCTGCCTTACACTAATAAATGAAACTTGGCTCTAGCCATGTAGCAACAAAAAGTAGATTACATGCATACATAGCATACTGTGAACAAATTGAAAGACCATTTAATCTTATTTTTTAAAAATAATATTTTATTGATTTTAGAGAAAAAGGGAGAGGAAGACAGAGATAGAAACATCCAAAACAGAGATGATGAGAATCATCAATGGGCTGATTCCTGCATGCCCCCTATTGGGGATCAAGCTCTCAACTCAGGCATGTGCCCTGACCAGGAATTGAACTGTGACCTTGTGGTTTATAGGTTGATGCTCAACCACTGAGACACACTTGCTGGGCCATTTAATCTTTGTCTCTATAAAACCTAGCAATGATTTCTTACCAAGCTATCTCTGCTACTTCTTGAGACATTCTGGAGCACTGGAAAATCATTGTATCCATTAGTGGCATATATAATGGTGTCATTATTAAGGTACTGGGGTGATTGCTTCTGTTGGAAGGAGAAAGTCTTGCATTCTACAGAGCCGATGCTTCCAACAAATATGACCTTGATAGAGAAAATTCTAGAGTGCAGTTGAATAGTTCAAGGGGTTAGGAATTTTCACAGCAAATGGAGGAAAAGGGACTACGACTAGTAAGGAAAGGGAAAGAAAAATGGCTAATGCAGAGTGCATGTGGTTTCATGGAATGGTTTTTAATAAAGGAAAAAGCAATTGGGACCTTCCTTTATGTAACCACCATTTAAAAGTGAAACATGAACACTGTATTAGTCATGGTGCTCCAGAGAAATAAAATCAATAGGATTGATGTAGATATAGATACAGATATAGATAATAGACATAGAGAGTAAATGTAGATAGAGAAGAGATTTATGTATTTTTATTTTTTCATCACCATTTATCCCCTCTTCATCTCCACTCACCTCCCTCTCCTCACAGTCACCACACTGTTGTCCATGTCCATACATTCTCTTTTTTTTTCTTTTTTGCTCAATCCCCTCCCCACCCCCCATCAACCTCCTCCCCCTGCCGCCCGGCCCCCGAGCTCTCTATCTATGAGTCTGTCTCTGTTTTGCTTGGTAGTTCAGTTTGTTCATTAAATTCCACATATGAGTGAAATCATATGGTACTTGTCTTTCTCTGATTGGCTCATTTCACTGGCTAGTGTGGCTCATTTGGTTGAGTATCATCCAGGTCGGAGCACAAGCCCAGGTTGCAGGCTCCCCAGTAGGAAGTGTGCAGGAGGCAGCCAACGGATGTTCAGCTCTCACATTGTTGTTTCTCTCTCTTTCTCTCCTTTCCTCTATCTAAAAATCAATAAAAAGTTCTTTTGAAAAAGGGAGAAGAGGAGATTTATTCATGGAATTGGCTCATGAGATTTTGGAGGCTGAGATAAGCCATGGTCTCCCTTTGTTGTCAGCAGCTGGAGAACTAGGAAAGCCAGTGGTATAATTCTGTCTGAGTCCAGAGGTCTAAAGACCAGGAGCTGATGATGTCACTCCCTGTGAAGGTGTGAGGGATGGGGCAGGCCATTGGTATAAATTCCAGAGTCTGATGGCCTGAAAACCAGGAGCCCTGATGTCCAAGGGCAAGAGAAGATGGACATTTTAGCTCAAGAAGAATGAGAACTGGCTCTTCCTATGGCCTTTTTTATACACGGGCCCTCAAGGGATTGGATGATACCTGCTCACAGAAGGAAGGCAGATCTTTACTCACTCTATAGGGTCCAATGCTAATCTCTTCCAGAAACACCCTAACAGACCTCCAGAAGTAACATTTTACTAGCTCTTTGGGCATCCCTTAGCCCAGCCCAGTTGACACATAAATTAACCATCACAAACACTGTCCTTTAAAATTTTAATCATGAGATTCATTTCTATGGGGTTGCCATTTTTTCTTCTCTTTGTATTAATATTAGTGTCTCCTCCATTGACTCCTACAGTTGAGATTATACCTTCAGGAGTCTCAGTTAACTCTTCTCATCTTGCTTTCCATCCAAGAATTTGGTTCACACATCTTATGATAATCTAAAGAATTTCCACAATTGTTAAGAATGATGCCTTTTATTCATGATGTATTTCTAATTTTTACCTAATCCATTTGAGAATAAATGATTTTTATATACTCATATCTTCCATTTTATTTTTAATTGTTTACCATTATGAATAAAATAAACTGCTCTTTGGGCATACAACTGACCTTAGTGGTGACCTCATGTTTCTGTGGGGAGAGTGATGGGAAAATTTTCTGACAAATTCTACTATCATTGCCTTTTTTCATTTTAATTATACAAATCACAACTATCCCATTTTAGGAACAATGATTTGTTACTCAATATTTGAAAAGATTGAAACTGATTTGGGCAAATAATGAAGTTAAGCTTTTTATCTCTCCATTATTTTTAGTATTTAAAAACTAGAAGGATTCTACAATAATCTTATTAGAGTGTGAAAGGAGGTTTGATATGTTCTAATCTATTTCCTTCATGTAGTTGGTAGCTGCTATTTTTTCTAGCAGTAATATCTGTTTGCATTTTTTTTCCTGAGGGCACCATGGACTTCTTTTGAATTGTGTTTGGTGAGAATATGATTCAGACTCAAGCTAATGTGAACATGTATTGGTTAAGGAGGTGACATTAGCTCAGCTTATGTCAATTAAAGTTTATGAAAATCAACTCTAGGACTTTTGCTGATACTATTGAGAAACACATGTTTTTCAGTTACTGTTACCCAGCAGATAAAATATAAACCTGAGCTTTCCAAGGTCTTCTTTGTTCCCTTGGACACACCACTGAGACCCTTGAGGAGGGCCTCTCTGAGAATGAAGCCAATAGTGAGGAACACTGAGTGAAGGGCTGAGGAGAGACTGTTTACTATTATAATTCTTAAGCACCTAGATTCAGCTTTTCCTGAGGCCTGCTACATGGAAATTTTGATGATGTGAAATAATAAATTCAAAAAATTTTTTTTACTTCATGTATTTTGAGTTTGTTTTCTTTCACCCTGGCTCCTTTGTATGAATAGTCAAGCTTTAACACTAGGCCTTTCTGTCACAATAGGCCTAATGTAAAAACTTCACTATTTATGCAAAGAAGTCAAGACCCAGAAAAGTAATGTGATTTTCTTTAGGTTCACAACCTTGGGTCAGAATCTAAATCTGCACATTTCTAATGCAGAGTTCTTTGCATCTCATGCCCTTCCTCTTTAGAAGGGGGCTGTTAACAGCCTGCAATCTGGGGAGGTGACGGTTTTCCATCTTGCTATATATTCATTTGGTGTTCAACGACTGCGTTAACCGCCTTGTGTCACACAGAGAAAGAAGTCCCCAATAAGTCATGATCCTGACACAAAAGGCAATGGAACTGGGAGATTCAGAAAGGATAAAGAGGTGTACTTTATTTCTGGATGTTGTCTTGTCAGAAATAAAAAAAAGGTTGAGTTTTGATAGGATGCCCTGTACATAATTCTGAGGTGGAATATATAGAACACTCACTTTGCCAAGTCTATGGCATCTACCGTATTATAAAATGTAAGAAATTCCCATTAAAGTGAATTTTAATCTATCTTCTGATTTGAAAACTTTAAAAACATTCCCTTAGAAATTCCAAAGAAAAAGAACTCTGTATGGCTTATTTTTTGAAAAGACATTTGTATTGATTTCAGAGAGAAAGAAAGAGGGAGAAGGAGAGAGAGATAGAGAGAAACATCAATGATGAGATAGAATCATTGATTGGCTGCCTCCTGCCCTCCCCACACTGGGGATTGAGTCTGCAACCTGGGCATGTGCCCTGATCAAGAATTGAACTGTGACCTCCTGGTTTATAGGTCAATGCTCAACCACTAAGCTATGCCAGCCCGGCTGTATGACTTACTTTGATGAGAATCTGACCATTACATTTAATGGTCTGATTCTAAATTTAGGAAAACAGAAGGTGTTATTCTCCAGGAAAAGGCATATGAAGCATAATTCAAACATAAGTCTTTGGTTTCCCAACATGGCCCTATTCTTATGTGAATAAAGATTTAGTAGTTTCAGTCGACATTAGGCCAAGTTAAGAAGAAAAGCATTCAGTCTGTGGTACCTGAAAAAGTGGGTCTTGACTTGGACATAAGTATTGCTGAGGATTCTTGTGGCTGCATTTCTGATCTATCAGAATTATTGGGGGGGGGGGCACTCTGAATATTGAGGTGAATTTTGCCTTTTATAGTGCTTGTAAACAAAGTTTTTTTAAAAATATATTTTATTAATTTTTTTACAGAGAGGAAGGGAGAGGGAGAGAGAGCCAGAAACATCGATGAGAGAGAGAAACATCAATCAGTTGCCTCCTGCACATCCCCCACTGGGGATGCGCCTGCAACCAAGGTACATGCCCTTGACCAGAATCAAACCTGGGACCCTTGAGTCCGCAGGCTGACGCTCTACCATGAGCCAAACGGGTTAGGGCTGTAAACAAAGTTTTCACAACCAACAGCAAAGGCAAGTGCAGTGTGGCATTTCCTGCTGCCTTTCTGCCTTCATAGCATCATAACCTTCAAGGTGCATCAAAATGTCACTAATATTGCCCTAGCTGGTTTGGCTCAGTGGATAGAGTGTCGGCCTGTGGACTGAAGGGTTCCAGGTTTGATTCTGGTCAAGAGCACATGCCCAGGTTGCGAGCTTGATCCCCAGTGGGGGTCGTGCAGGAGGCAGCTGATCAATGATTCTCTCTCATCATTGATGTTTCTATCTCTCTCTCACTCTCCCTTCTTCTCTGAAATCAATTGAAAAAATAAAAGATGCCACCACTCTGAGCAGAGTTAATTGCCTGTGAATTCAGCAGAAGTGCTCCAAGCCAAAAAAAAAAAAAAAAAAAAAAAAAAAAAAATCAACCAAAACCAAACATACAAAACAAAAATTCCGCTGTTAATTAAAAACTCCTATTTCCATTCTGTTTATGGTTGATGGAAGGGGGAAAAAAAAAGGTTTTCATTGTAAGCATTTTCCTTAAACATTTGTGAATATAGCTTTTGCTGTTTATTTCAAATGCCATTTAGATTTTTTTAGAGATTGATGTTGGGTTTACCAATTGCTGGGTTTTTGTTTGTTTGTTTTTTGTTTTTTTTGTGTTTTTTTTTTTTAAACAGGTCTGAGGCTGTTCTATTTTGTTAGAATTTGGCTTTTATAAAAGCATGTTTGTTTGTTTTTTCCTTTCTGAACTCATGTGTAAGTCCTACCTTCTAAATTTGACATGACACTCAGGAGCTCTCAGCTGGCTGGTAACATTTGATGGGGGAAGAAGAAGACAATCTGTCATTCAGATCACTCAGACTTGCAGGCCTAGGCTCACTGCAGGTGGGGCAGTTTGTTGAACTGAGGGTCACAGTTTAGGAGCTCAAAGTGAACTTTTACTTCCCTGGTGGACGGCACTTAAATGAAGGTTCTTGACATTTCTCCTGTTTCTGTATTCCCACTATCTTCCGAGTAACATTTGGAATAAGAATTTGCTAGCTTTCAGATTGACCTAGGTCCCATTGACCTATTCAGACAGAGGGAGAAAAAAATGTGTCCATCAATTTTAGAGTCTGAGAGTCATGGAAACAAGTGCCCCTGACTTGGAGCCACTGCTTTCCCTGAGCTCCCTGAGCAGGGGGCGGGGGTGAAATTAGGAGGATTATTCCTTTTCTTTTTTTTTTGTTTAATATATTTTATTGATTTTTTTACAGAGAGGAAGGGAGGATAGAGAGTTAGAAACGTTGATGAGAGAGAAACATCAATCAGCTGCCTCCTGTTCAGCTCCTACTCTGAGAATGTGCCTGCAACCAAGGTACATGCCCTTGACCAGAATTGAACCTGGGACCCTTCAGTCCACAGGCCGACGCTCTATCCACTGAGCCAAACTGGTTAGGGCTAGGAGGGTTATTTCATGTCATTGAACCCAGTTACTTGGTTAGGATTAAGAATTGCTTCTCTCTCTCTCTCTCTCTCTCTCTCTCTGTCTCTCTCTCTCTCTCTCTCTCTCTTTCTCTTCCTCTCTATGAATGAAGGGGGCATCACCAAGCTCTTAAAATACAACTTCAAAGGTACCATTTACTGAATGGTTCCCAGTCAACCTGAGCACCTATGAACAATTTACTTATTCTCTAGGAAGTTCACACTGGTTCTCTAAAATCTTTAAACACTCTGTAAAGATATTGGCATGCCCAGTCGTGGAGGCGGGAAACTGATGTACAGAAAGGATAGAGACCTTTTATGTCTGCCTTGATGGATAAGCCATATCAGAAGCCTCACTCATTTCACAGACTCACTCATTTCACAGATGACAGGCAGCAAATAATAGCTAAAGAACTATCTTTTTAAAAATTTCTTTATTGATTAAGGTGTTACATATGTGTCCTTATTCCCCCATTGCCCCCCTCCAGTCCCCCCGCTCATGCCTTCACCCCCCTGTTGTCTGTGTCCATTGGTTAGGCCCATATGCATACATACAAGTCCTTTGGTTGATCTCTCCCCCTTACCCCCACCCTCCCCTACCTTCCCTCTGAGGTTTGACAGTCTGATCGATGTTTCTCTCTCTGGATCTGTTTTTGTTCATCAGTTTATGTTGTTCATTATATTCCATAAGTGAGTGAGATCATATGGTATTTATCTTTCTCTGACTGGCTTATTTCACTTAGCATAATGCTCTCCAGTTCCATCCATGCTGTTGCAAATGGTAAGAACTCCTTCTTTTTTACTGCAGCATAGTATTCCATTGTGTAGATGTACCATAGTTTTCTAATCCACTCATCTGCTGATGGGCACTTAGGCTGTTTCCAAATTTTAGCTATGGTAAATTGTGCTGCTATGAACATAGGGGTGCATATATCCTTTCTGATTGGTGTTTCTAGTTTCTTGGGATATATTCCTAGAAGTGGGATCACTGGGTCAAATGGCAGTTCCATTTTTAGTTTTTTTTGAGGAAACTCCATACTGTTCTCCATAGTGGCTGCACCAGTCTGCATTCCCACCAGCAGTGCACTTCCGTGCAATCTCTAAAACACTCAGTACCAAACCCAAAACAGGACAAATGGAGCTGTTTCATAGGCCCGTGAGAGAGCCACCAGGCCAGTTGATTTTTCCAAGACCTGCAGGTAGGCTTGTTCACAGTGACACATCATTTTCCCAGAAAATGTTGATTCGAGAGATACTTTGGAGGGTGCAGGAGGCAAAGTGTGTGGTTCACAATGAAATCAGTTGATCATTCAGGCTCCAAAGGTTTAATGAGATCTTTGGAATGTCTTTCTTTGCTTTGGGCACAGTGTTGCTGAAAATTATCTTCAGCTGTTTGCTGATATATGCAGGTCTTTTTAATTCTGGGGAGCTGGCATCACAGCAAATTGGGAAACTGAATTGCTCTGGTGATTTAACATTTTGCCAACAGTTAGACACCTGCTTTCTCCCAACATTAGGACCACCTCTTCCTCTCTCCTCTGTCTTCTCTTTTTCTTGCACGTTTTCTCCTGGAATGTTCACAGGGAACAAGGACATTGGGAAGACAAAGTTTGCTTGATCTTGACAAGAAGGACACCTTGGCAAAATGTAGACTATGTATTTTGTAGATGTATCAGGGTCCAATTACAGATCAAGGATAGAAATATTTCAAGCAATGGAACAGGCTATCAGAGATCTCTGTGAATTCTCCCATGACTTGAAGTTCAGACTGAGTAAGTGAAGCATAGCTGTTGACAACTTGGATTTTGGAGACACACTGGTTTAAATTTCTCACAAGGTAATAGTGAGTATTAAATAAATAAAGTAAATAAAGATTTCTATAAATTGAAACATAATAGGAATGTAACAAACTAATTACTACCACCATTTATTGTAGATATTATAGGAAAAGTTTAAAGAATTTTATTTTACTAAAATGTTCTGCTCTTAGAAAAATTATTTTTTATATTTATATTCACCATCCTGTCTCAAGGGGTTCCTTTAAGAACCCATGGTGATGCCATGTTTCTACTTTGTTAATCAGAATATGATTTGAGTAGGAGTTAACACCTAAACTCTCAGAGTCAGAGGTGTCAAGAATTAAGTGAGATGTTAAAAACATGTTGTATTTGTCTAGCACTTTGGAGTTGATATAAGGTTCTCACATGCATTGTTTTTTCTAACATTTTATTCTGGAAATTTTCAAACGTGTGAACAGTTTGAAAGAATTATACAATAAAGATCCATATGCTGACAATCTCAATTTTGCCATTAATATTTTACTGTACTTGCTCCATTATATATCTGTCTGTACATCAATCAATGTTTAATGCATTCTTTTTTTTTTAAATATCATTTTATTCATTGCCTTTGGATGGAATTCAGAGAATCTCTATTTTTATTTATTAATTTTTCTTTATTGAGTAAGGTATTATATATGTGTCCTTATCCCCTCATTCCCCCCACCGACCCCCAACTCATGCCCTCACCCCCCTGGTGTCTGTGTCCATTGGTTAGGCTTATATGCATACATTCAAGTCCTTTGGTTGATCTCTCCTCCTTACCCCCACCCTCCCCTACCTTCCCTCTGAGGTTTGACGGTCTGATCGATGCTTCTCTGTCTCTGGATCTGTTTTTGTTCATCAGTTTATGTTGTTCATTATATTCCATAAGTGAGTGACATCATGTGATATTTATCTTTCTCTGACTGGCTTACTTTGCTTAGCATAATGCTCTCCAGTTCCATCCATGCTGTTGCAAATGGTAAGAATTCCTTATTATTTTTACTGCAGCGTAGTATTCCATTGTGTAGATGTACCACAGTTTTTTAATCCATTCATCTGCTGATGGGAATTTAGGCTGTTTCCAAAACTTAGCTATGGTAAATTGTGCCGCTATGAACATAGGGGTGCATATATCCTTTCTGACTGGTGTTTCTAGTTTCTTGGGATATATTCCTAGAAGTGGGATCACTGGGTCAAATGGGAGTTGATGCATTATTAAGTTACAAATATTAGTATATATTATCCCTAAATATGTCAATATGCTTATTAATTATAGTTTAATATTTGTTTACAGTGCTCTTATGTAGACACTATTTACATATAATAAAATGTACAAATCTTAAGTATGTTATTCTAGGACTTTTGATAAATGCATACACCTGGGTAGCCCAAACCACCATCAAGATATAGAAACTCAGCCAGTGTGGCTCATTGGTTGAGTATCAACTTATGAACCAGGAGGTCACAATTCGATTCCTGGTCAGGACACATGCCTGGTTGAGAGTTCAATACGCAGTGGGGGGTTTGCAGGAGGCAGGCAATCAACGATTTTCTCTCATTATTGATGTTTTTGTCTTTCTCTCCCTTTCCCTTCCTCTCTGAAATCAATAAAAATATATTTTTTAAAAAAGATATAGAATAATGACCCTAGTCGGTTTGGCTCAGTGGATAGAGTGTTGGCCTGCTGACTGAACGGGCTTGAGTTCAATTCCAATCAAGGGCATGTTACTCAGTTGCAGGTTGGATCCCTGACCCTGGGCAGGGCCATGAGGGAGGCAACCAATTGATGTGTCTCTCTCACATTAATCTTTTTCTCTCTGTCTCTCCCCCTCCCTTCCACTCTCTCTAAAAATCAATGGAAAAATATCTTTGGGTGAGGATTCACACACACACACACACACACACACACACACACACACTCACACACACACAGATATAAAATATTGCCATTACCCTAGAAAGCTCCCTCATGTCCTTTCCTAGTCATGGGATTAACCCTTAGAGGCAATCCATGTCCTGATGTTTTGTTCATCATATTGTAATTCTGCCTATTGTAGAACTTCATATCAATGGAAGCCTAGAATATGTATTATTTTATGAAAAGATTGTTTCATTCAGCATAATACTTTTGAAACTTACTTTTTGTTAGCACCGAGCAGTATTTTATTGAATACTAGAGGCCTGTTGCACGAAGATTCGTGCAAGAATAGGCCTTCCTTCCCCTGGCTTCGCTCCCAGCCACCTGGGAGCCTGCAAGTCCTTGCTCCCAGTGGAGTGTCACTCCTGTAGCTCCCTCCGCCTCCTGCCCCTCCCCTCATAGTAGGTGTCCAGCCCCACCCGGCCACTTCACGCCTGTGTATGCAAATTAACCCTCCATCTTTGTTGGGTTAATTTGCACACTCACTCCTGATCGGCTGATGGGCGTCTTGGAGGTACGGTCAATTTGCATATTTCTCTTTTATTAGTGTAGATGCCATGATTAAATGTGTGTGTGTGTGTGTGTGTGTGTGTGTGTGTGCATATTCTCCACTTGATAAACATCTGGGCAGTTTTGGGTTTTTGGCTAGTATTGTTACTAGTGGAATAGGGGGTCCTCATCCCCACCTGTTTCCATGGGAGTGTAATTCTTGTATATCCTGAGAAAAAGAATTTTCTGAGACTCACCTGGGAGAATGAGTGATTTTTATTTCTGTAGAATTACATCTCTGAGTTTCCAAGGTCTCCTCTTCCTCAGTCCCATGTAAAGGAAGTGTAGCTGTAGTTTCAATAGGGCTAGAATCAGTCAGGATTCAGAGTTTGCTTCCCATGTGGGAGCTGGGTCCAACCCAGCATCAAGCTGGATAGTTTCTGTTGCCCACTGTATTCCATCAGTCCATTGCATGTGGGGGCTGCAGGGCCACATGACTATGGAGGAAACATGGGCGAATGCAAGGAAGCAGGGGCAAGGGAACCCCAAAAACCAAGAATCACAAGATCAATAAGAGAGGAAACCCCACTGCAGCCTGGTGGCCCACAGTTCCTTTCAAGGTGCATGAATTTGTGCACTGGGCCCCTAGTTATTAATAATGTTGCTAATTACAACAGTATCAGTATGAGTAAATCTACTACAAAATTTCTTCTACAAGACTTTTTGTGGACATATGTTTTCATGTTTCTGATAAATACCTGTAATATATGAGTTCTTTTATAGTTTGTTTACATAGGAGATTATGTATTCCCAAATTTTCATGGGCTTGCAGTGGCCATGCTCATTATGGCTAATCACCTGTGTCCCCAGGTTTGACTAACAGGCAACTACCTTCCCTGTGTCACCCCAAATTCACTGTGTATGTATCTGTCTCCCTTTTGTTGGACCCCTCCCCTCAGTGATTTGCCGGGGATGGGCCCACGTTTCCCTGGGGAGTGTGAAATTGCAGCTTCCTGGTGAAGCTGCCCAAATGACATGACTATAATGTCTGGCCTCCACCCTTGCTCCTTTCCTATTCTATATAATAAAAGGCTAATCTGCAAATAGACTGAACGGTGGAACAACCAAACAGCCGGTCGCTATGACGTGTGCTGACCACCAGGGGGAAGGCATTGGCAGAGCATGGAACATGGCAGGTGTTGGTTGCGGTGGGATGGTGGAGCAGGTGAGCGGGGGCACCAGACCAAGGCAGTGCACTGGTCGCTATCATCAGGGCAAGCCTCTGGTGGTTACTGAAAATTCTTTGCTCCTGCATGCCGTGGTCCTGCTTAGTGCTCACATATGCTGCCAGCACTGGCCCCACTCACACCCTCTACCAGTGCCCGGTGCCGGCCCTAATCACTTGGCACCATTAGCAGGTGCGAGCAACAGCTGCCAGCCCCAATTGCCCCTGAGGACTTCTCCACCTTCCCCTGCTCCTGAGGGGTGATTGGGGCTGGCAGCCACCTCTTGCACCTGCTGCTAGTGCTGGCCCCACTTGCACCCACAGCTAGCACTGGAGCCACCACTTGCACCTGCTGCTGGTGCCTGGCACCTGTCCCGATCACTTGGTGCTGTCAGCAGGTGAGAGCAGTGGCTGCTGGCCCTGATCACCCTTGAGGGCTTCTCTACCTCCCCATGCTCCTGAGGGATTATTGGGGCAGCAGCCACCACTTGCACCTGCTGACAGCATCGTCCCTGCCTGCACCTGCTGCTGGCACTGGCCCCAATTGCTCCACACCAACAGCGGGTGTGAGTAGGGCCGGAGCTATCAGTGCGTGGGAGTGACAGTGGCAGGAGCGGGGCTGCCGGCAGACAGGACAGGGGCCCGTGGTGGGAAGGGCTGGGCGGGGGTGAGGAGGATGGGCTGAAACCTGCCCCTGTGCCCACTGCAGCCTGGCAGCCCACAGTTCCTTTTAAGGTGCATGAATTCGTGCACTGGGCCCCTAGTTATTAATAATGTAGCTAATTACAACAGTATCAGTATGAGTAAATCTATAAAATTTCTTCTACAAGACTTTTTATGGACATATGCTTTCATGTTTCTGATAAATACCTGTAATATATGAGTTCTTTTATAGTTGCTGCACTTCCTCAGCAACAACTAGAGTTATTAGTCTTTATTTTTAATCATTCTGATGGATGTGTATTAATATCTCATTGTGGTTTTAATATGCATTTCTATGAAGAATGATTATATTGAGCACTTTTTATATGCTTATTGGCCATTTAGTATCTTCTTTTTCAAAAGTGTCTCTTCAAGATTTTTGTCCATTTTTGAATCATGATTTTTATTATTAAGTTATAGGAATTTCAAATATAGTTTCAATACCAATCCTTGTAAGATATGTTTTGTGAATATTTTCTCCCAGTCTGTCACTTCCCTATTTATTTACTTATTGGGGTCTTTTGATGAGCACAAGCTTCTAATTTTGATAAAGTTTAATATATTATTATTTTTCTTATATGGTTGTTGCTTTCTGTGAAAATTGAAGAAACATGAGGAAACCCCTTTCACGTCCCGCGTGATCCAGGGTTCTGGTTCAGGGTTCGGGTTCTGGAGAAGGCCGCACACAAATGAAAGAGACTTAGAAAAATATTAATTTGGGAAATGGGGTGCCAGGCGGTAGTCCAACTCTAGTGGGAGAACTACTCCTCACTCTGGCTTTGCCATCCCTTTTATTAAGATTACGGGATACACCCAGGAAACTCCAATAGAAGCCAATCATTGAATTTAGGACTAACAGGTCCTGGCATCTCCCCCGTTTCTTTCCTTTAAAAAATCTGCAGATTTAGAAATAAACATATAACAATAAAATATTTGAGTCCAAACTTCAATGTCCAACAATTCTGAGTCTCAGTTTCAGTGTCAAAACAGTTCTCCATGTATACATATCAGTAATAATATCTAGATGGTGGACAAATGGTAGCAATGCAGGTCCGACCCTCTCTGGCTTGGTCCTGGGCAATTTGCAGCGACGAACAGCGGCTGACTGTTAGCATGGCAAGGCATCGTCAGCGTATTTCATCTCTGGACTGCTTTTAATCCCTATGGTCTTGGAGTTGTTTTCTGAAAATATACAAACATATTCTCGACCAAAGGTTAATAAAGGAATCTTTCCCGTCCTTGCCCAAACAATTTTTCCTTGACCTATTTTGACACCATGTGTGTTTTTCATGGGTGTATTGCTATTAGCATTACAAATGAAAATCAGTTTTCAAAGTAAAAAATTTCTAGATGTAATTTACTTTCAGGATATTTTTTTCTTACATAATATTACTCCACTATTCCCCCCCCCCTTTTTTATTTAATTATTAGGAGGCTTTTTGGAAATTTTTTTATAATACAGTCTTGATAACTTTAAATTTTAAGTTTTTGAACAAAAATATGACTGCTTTATGTTCATTGCATGTCAAGCAATTTTACCATGTGATGAACTAAAAAAATTTTTCTGTTAATACTTTAGGAACAACTTTTTGTCCAGTACAATTAAACCTTCCTAAATATTTACTTATTTCAATTAGCCAATTAAATTAATCTGAAAACTTGATTACTATTTTACTGTCAAATTTAATACTCTAATAACAAATTTAGTTTGTCCTGTAAATATTAGTAGAAAGGATTATTTGCATTCTTGAGTAGGCTCTGAGTATTCCTAATGCTAGGCTGGATTTAGATATAAAGGCAGCTGCTGTCAGTCAAGTCTCTCTGTCTGTTACCTGGATCCCAATCTGAGCTGGGCCAAACCTCTGTCTGTTGCCTAGGTCCCAATCTGAGCTGGGCGTGGGAAGCGAAGCAGCCATGGGGCAGGAGACCTCCCTCAGAAGGGGCTAGGGTTCAGGCCCCTGCAAGGTTGGGGGGGTGAGGGTCTATGCCCCACCTCTGTTGACCCCCAAGTTCTCTCCTGATGGCCCCTCTGCGACTGTGCCTGTCTTAGGTTGTTCTTTACTTAAGGAATCTTACCCATCTCTGGCTAACCAGCCATCCTCCGGGGCCAAACAGGGTAATGTGAGGTTCATTTCTGTCTCCTTGGTAGTCTATGCCCTCGTGGCCTCCACGCCCAGCACCTGCCTCGGGATCCCACCTCAGCCATTGGTGGGCCCCCGGCACTGATCACAGATCTTGGGAAACCCAGGTTTCTTCTCCAGAGAGGGCCCAGCTCATACCATCGGGCGAGAGACAAATCCATGGTACCAGCCACTACGAGGTTCAACCTCAGCATGAACAGAAAACTCAGGCAACAGCTGTGGGCAATTGGATTGTAAGAAAAGGGTCCCTCTTGGCAAAAAGAGCAAGAGGGGCCAATATAGAATGCTCAGGTGCCTTCCCAAGGGGCCTTCCACACAGTGGAAGGGATTAAATCCTTTCATGTCCTTTTTATATTACTGTCAATCATTCAAAGAATTAATTTATAAGTTTGTTTGGAACAATTGTACAACATGCTGTTTAAAAATATCAAAAAATTTTTATGACATTGTAGAATAATATCATGTAAGGATATTCTTTGTTCTAAGCCATGACAATTCAATTTCAAACTGGCAGTCAATTTCTTTTTGTATAGACAAGGTCTAGTTACATTTTCTGCACCTTACCCAAAAGCAAGTAGTGATAATCCTCTACTTCTTTGGTATCCATGCAAGCCAGAAACCTCTTTAATTTTACACACAAAGGAGCAGTGATTTGATTTTATGTCATATAAAACGAAAACTGGGTGGTGACACCTGTATAATTATACTTCCTTGCCCCACCCATGTTCCTCCTGGATGAACCAAGGTGTTTGGTATTATTGGTGATTACATTAGGCGGGGATCAGCCCACATAAGGGTTCTTACCCATAAAGGGTCAGGAATATAAATCAAAAATACTTCCCCATTTGCCCCAGGTAATCTTACCATACAGCTGATTACTGCTAGCATGGCAAGAAAGATGTTCTCAGGCGTCTGTACCGTCCTCTTTACCATGCCTCAGGTGGTCTCCAGGCTGTTGTCTGGCTCGTCCTCCTCCTGCTCCTCATCCTCAGTGGATTGCTTGGAGTTGCTGCTCTCTGTGGCAGAGGTAGTTGATTGTCTGCAGCTGCATGGTGAAGCTCCAGGCGCAAAGTCCTCAGTCTGGCTAGTTTCTCTCTTAGATCCCTGTTGCAGTTTAATATTTCTAGCAGGAATCCACACGGGCTTGGAAAAATTCTCTGAAAATGTACAAGCATACCCTCTACCAAAGGTTAATAATGGATCAGGTCCCTTCCATAAACCAGATTCGGGATCCTTCCATTTAACCAGGCCATTTTCTTTTTTTTATTCTGACACCAATGTAGCTCCATAGGTGTCTTTCCATCAGCATCACAAGTGAAGAAATTTAAAGTAATTAAGGCTTGGTGCAGCCTACCCGCAGGTGATTTCTCCATCATCCCCCCTTTTTGTTTTTCAAGTTGGGATTTTAAGAAATATTTTGCCCTCCTTAGAGGCCAAAACCTTTATAACATTTAAAAGTAAAATATAGTTATTAATTTTTATTTGATAAAGCTTTCCGTGCAATTTTAAGTATATTAGATCAGTTAAATTTCAAAAATATTTCCTTTAAGAAGAGAGAACAAATTTCCTGTATTACTCCAGGCCCTTGGAGCTTTCCAAGAATCATCTCTGTTAAAGCCTTGAAATTTTAACATGTAAAAAACGATCAAATATATATATATCCATATATAATTTTAATTACTACAACTATATAATTTCTCCCAATTTAATTTGCACTTTGTACTTTTAAAACTGGCAAGTCAAACATTTAGCAGTCCCTAGATTAATAACAACATCCTGCTTACTTCGGGGGAAGTTTCAGCAACAGAGCTGGCTGAATTTCTTTTCATGCTTAATAGATAAAGGCAGATCTTAATTTTTTTCCTTCTTTTTCGCTTTCCGAAGTAATAACTAACACCCAGTTTGGCCAAAATTTACATTTTGCAAGTTCTTTTATAATTTTTAAACAATACCTTAAGCAATCTCATTGGGGGAGAGGAGATAGCCTTGCCCTCTCCTGCCACCTTTGAATTTCTCCGCACCAGAGACGGTTTCATCAGTAGAGTTTCACTTATTACAGATTTTAAATTCCAAATACCAATTAAAATTTTAATTTGAACAAGAAACCACATTATTTTATAATCTAATTCTTCCCCATTAGCCTGGCTGAAAAAGACGTTCCCACCCTACTTACAGATCTTGACTCTGCAGTTAGTCTGTGGGCTTTGCGTGCGGTGAACCTCCCTCACCTTTTTTCTCGGTGAATTTTTTCCACACCTTTTCTCAGTGTAATTTTCCTCCTTCGCTCTAGGCGAAAAATGTCTTCTCCAGACGTCCTGCGGTCAGGCGCCATATGTGGAAACCCCTTTCACGTCCGAGTGATCCAGGGTTCCGGTTCAGGGTTCGGGTTCTGGAGAAGGCCGCACACAAATGAAAGAGACTTAGAAAAATATTTGGGAAATGGGGGGCCAGGCAGTAGTCCAACTCTAGTGGGAGAACTACTCCTCACTCTGGCTTCACCATCCCTTTTATTAAGGTTACGGGATACACCCAGGAAACTCCAATAGAAGCCAATCATTGAATTTAGGACTAACAGGTGGGGGCTTCAATTAAGGTTGACCAGCCCTCCGAATTCCCTGTCCACAGCTTTCTACAATAATCGGCTTCCAGCAGAAACATTTCCTACCTCCAAGTGACAGTCCTTTTTCCTTTTAGAGGCTTTCCAGTTTTAGCTTCCACATTTAGGTCTATAATTTTTCTCAAATAACTTTTTGTGTATGATGTGAGGTAGGGGTCAATGTTTACTTATTTTGTATGAATATCCCATTGTTCTGCATCACTTGTTGTTAAGAGTTTGATTTCCTCAAGGATATCTTTGGCCTTTGTGAAAATTAGATGATCCTATAAATGTGGCTCTATTTCTGGACTCTATTTTATTATGTTTACCATTTTGTCAGTCCTTGTGCTCATACTGTAGTGTCCTGTAACTTTATAGTAAATCTTGGCATCAGGCAGCTTTTGTCTTCCAACTTCGTTATTCTTTTAAGGTAGCTTTTGCTATTCTAGGTCATTTATATTTTCATATAATTCTAAAATTAGCTTGTTAATTTCTACCAAAAATCTAGTGGAATTATGATTGGTATTGCAAGATTGTGTTGGGGGAGAATTGACATCTAAGAAATATTGCACATCCTAATCCATAAGTATGTTGTATCTCTTCATTTATTACAGTCTTATTTAGTCATGCTCAGCAGAGTTTTGTTGTCTTCATTGCAGAAGTCACATACTAATTTATTCCTTAGTGTGTATGTTATATTTTTGATGCCATTTTAAATGAAATTGACACCACCAATATACAAAAAAATATAATTACAATATAATTGATTTTAACTATTTACCTCATATCCTGCAACCTGAATAAATTTAGGTTTGCATCCTAATAATTGTTTTATAGAATTCTTTGAATTTTCCACATAATCAATTATGTTATCTGTGAATAGAGATTATGGACTATTTTTTTTTTTTTGCCTTATTGCACTACTAGAACTAGGGCACCCATTAAAAATGTTGAATAAATGTATTAAGAGTGGATATCTTTACCTGTTTTAAGTTTTAAGAAGAAACCCTTAAATATTTCATATTTATAAATTATTTTATATCTTGACTATAATAATAAAAGGGTAATATGCTAATTAGACCAGACATCTTCCGGATGACCTTCCTGACGAAGCTGAGGCCAGAGGGAAGCCAGCCTGGGTCCCAGGTGCCTGTGGGTGGCCTGAGGGAAGCCAGCCCAGGACCTGGGGGCCTGTGGGCAGCCAGAGGAGGGAAGCCCTGGGTCCCAGATGCCGGAGGGAAGCCGGTGGTGGCAGCAGGGAGAAGGAAGGCCTACTCTTGCACGAATTTTCGTGCATCAGGCCTCTAGTTATAAATAATGCTGCAATGAACATATTGGTGCATATATTCTTTTGAGTTAGTGTTTCAGGTTTCTTTGGATAAATTCCCAGAAGTGGAATTGCTGGGTCATAAGGCAGTTCCATTTTTAATTTTTTTAAGGTAACTACATACTGCTTTCCTCAGTAGCTCCACTGATCTGCATTCTCACCCACAGTGCACAAGGGTTCCCTTTTCTCCACATTCTTACTAATACTATTGTTTGTTGATTTATTGATGATAGCCATTCTGAAAGGTGTGAGGTGATATCTCATTGTGATTTTGATTTGCATTTCTCTGGTGATTAGTGACATTGAGCATCTTTTTATTTGTCTATTGGCCATCTGTATGCCCTCTTTGCAGAAGTGTCTATTCAGGTTCTTTGCCCATTTTTTATTGGATTGTTTATTTTGGGGAGGTTGATTTTTATAAGTTCTTTATAAATTTTGAATATTAAACCCTTGTCAGATGTATCAGTGAATATGTTCTCCTATCCAAGATTTGGAAGCAGTCCAAGTGTCCATCAGTAGACGAGTGGATAAAACAGTTATACACAATGCATTATTACTCAGCCGTAAAAATGAAGAAAATTTTACCCTTTGCAACAGCCTGGATGGACCTGGAGAACAGTCGGAGGAGGACAAATGCCATAAGATTTCACTCATATATGGAATTTAATGAACAAACTGAACTAACAAGCAAAATAGAGACAGATTCATAGCTAGAGAGCAGGCAGACAGTGCTGGTGAGGTGGAGAGTGTTGGGGTGATGGTGGAGGAATTGAGCAAAAAAAAAGAGAGAACTCATGGAAAAGGACAACAGTGGTGATTTCAGGGGGCGAGGGTGGTGGGGAAGGTAGAAGAGGGTATAGGGGAGATAAATGGTGATGGGAAAAAAGAAAAAAAATGATTTCAGCTCAAGGTTTTTCAGAGATTCACTTCATGAAATTTAGAAAGTTTTCCTATATTTCTGATTGCTGAGATATTCTATTATGAATGGATATTACATTTTGTCAAATGACCCCCCTACGTGTTTTGAGATGATTATATGAATTTTTATCCCTTTTCAATTAAGATGGTGAATTACAATGATTACATTTTGAATGTTAAACCAGCAGGCATTTGTGGGGTAAATCATCCTTGGTAATGATGCAATACCATCCCAATATATAAAAAGCCAGGGGCTGTCATGACCTAAATGATAGGACGGATGGCTGAACAGCATGATGGGAGGCCCAGAGAGAGAGGCAGGGCCTGATCAGAAGCTGCTGTGAGGCTGCAGATCAGGCCTGGAGATAGGCTCGGAGAGAGAGACAGCTATCAGCAGGGCTGTTCTGGATTTCCCAGAGGAGCCAATGGCTGCCTAGGAAGTAGAACTTTTGACAATGACTGGTATAGAAACTGACCAATCAGAACCTAACCTGAGTGAACTACGAAGGCATAACCTAAGGTGGGGGCTGAGAAGGGGTTTTAAGGGCAACAGCTGTTTGGTGTAAGATGTAAAAAAGTGGTTCAATTTTTTAATAATTGGTTTGGCAGTATAGTGCATATGGCTGGCTATCAGTCCAGATATAGGGGTTATGTATTTTTGTCTGCCGAAAGCATCTCCTCCTGCTGAAAAAGGCTTTCCCCCACCCCATTTAAGCAATCCTATCCTATATAATCTATACTAATAAAAGAGGAATATGATAATTAGACCGGGTCAACTGGCCATCTTTCAGACGTCCGACTTCCTTCTGGATAAAGCAATGGTGGTGAAGGCTGAGGCAGAGGCAGTTAGGGGTGAGATCAGGCTGGAAGGGGAGAGCAGTTAGGGGCAAGATCAGGCTGGCAGGGGGTTAGGGGCGATCAGGCCAGCAGGAGAGGACAGTTGGGGGTGACCAGGCTGGCAGGGGAGGGCAGTAGGAGGTGACCAGGCCAGCAGGGGAAGGCAGTTTGGGGTGACCAGGTCAGCAGGGGAGGGCAGTTGGGAGCATTAGGCAGGCAGGCAGGTGAGTGGTTAAGAGCTAGTGGTCCTGGATTGTGAGAGGGATATCTGACTGACAGTTTAGGAGGCCTAAACTGGCAGTCGGACATCCCCCGAGGGGTCCCAGATTAGAGAGGGTGCAGGCCGGGCTGTGGGACCCCCTCCCCGACGTGCACAAATTTTGTGCACCGGGCCTCTAGTTTTTACATATTTCTAGAGTTGATTTGAAAATATTTTATTAAAGATCTTTGTGTCTGTAAATATAAAATATTTTTTTCTCTTTAAAAAACTCATTTAAAATAACTGAATGGTTCAACAAAAATAACAGTGTGGCATGAGGTTTACAATATATGTTGGCAACAATAATTCAAAGGATACAGTGTAGATGGAATACATTTTACATGACATAATATTTATTTGAAATAAAATTGAAATATGTTAAAGTTGCATATTGTAAAGCACAGCATAACCATTGAAACATAAAACAAAGAAGTAAATCAAACTAGCCAGCAGTAAAGAAAAACAGAATAAAGACTCAACCCAAAAGGAAGCAGTAAGGTAGGGAAAAAGAAATTGAAAACTCGAGTATAAAATAGCAAACAATCCTGGCTAATGTGGCTCGGTTGGTTGGGTGTCATCTCATGCACTGAAAGGTTGTCGGTGTGATTCCTGGTCAGGACACATGCCGGGGCTGTGGGCTTGATCTCCAGTAGGGGGCATGCAGCAGGCAGCAGGCAGCCTATCAATGTTTCCCTCTCAACATTGATGTTCTGCCTTCCTTCCTCTCGCTCTAAAAATCAATTTTAAAAAAATTAAAGAAACAAGATAGTAGATAATAAGCATAATGATATTTATAATTATATTAAATATATAGTCCCAACATTCTAATTAATATATAGAAATTGTCAGATTCAATAGAAGAGACCCAACCATATGTGTTCCACAGAAACCCACTTCATCCTCATGACCCTATGTTGTAATTTTTTCTTTAAACAGTCACAGGTGTTTTAAAGATAGTAAGGGGAAAATTCATTTCTTTTGATTGGAAGTTTCTAAACCTAATTAAATCTAACATGTATATTTTTTGTGGATATTGTTTTCTGTGTACTATCAAAGAAACATTTGCCTACATCCAGGTGACTTACAGAATTCAAGCAGAAGCCACATTTTCTGGTTATAAGCCCAGTGATATCTTTGTTATACTGCAGTGAAAGTCTGCATACTGGAGTGTTGTATTCACTGCCAAGCACCACACAGAGGAGTGGGGGTCCCTTACACACAGCCATTTCAGGAGGTACCTTCAGCCAGTGGCCACCAGAAGGTAGGCGTTGTGCCCTCAGCAGTGGATATTCGTGCCATGGGAGATTTCCAGCCCACGTGTCTGGCTACAGTGCACGTGGTCATTGTTGCTGCCAGAGGAGAGTCTCCAATGGCAGATGCAAAAAGATGACTGGCTCTCTCCAGTCTCTGTCATCTCATCAGACAAATGGTAAAACATCGTAGGTGTATGAATGAGCAAGGCACAGGCTCGGGCTCGTGTGCCCTCCTCCACCAGAGCAGTGATCGTCAGCTGGACGCGGATGTGGGAGGCTGGAGTGAGACAGGGCGAGGGTGCATGGAGGACAGCCTTCAGTGTGCAGCGCCAGTAGTCAGTTTGGCCTCAGAGTGGACTGGCAGTGTCAGTCTCTGGTTTCCTGCATCACAATTTAACATCGACGTGAGTTTCAACACTCTCCCCCATCCCACTGACTTAAGCAGCATTCAACTTCTTTTTAAAATAAAAATTCATACAGAAGATGATGAATAGAACAGATAGAATCTGACCTGCTCTGTAAAAGCAGGTAAATGGCTGAGAGCCTACTTCTCACCCTCATGGAAGCCTGGAACATGGTTTAAAGGAGACACATAGTGTTCATTGTCAAGGTTGGGAAAGAAATCCAGTAAATCTGCACTTGTTGTGTTCATTTAGCTGAACAAGCCACTATAAAATGAGCATTTTATTAATAGAAATAGAACAGAAAAGATTGTTCAATTTATATGCATAATAATTAAAAATTGTGTAATGGCAAAAAAAAATTCAGAAGAGAATAGCAACCTTGGAAAACAGATGTTCACCACCTAAAACAAATGAGTGACTCCCTCAGTTCCCTATATGCTCATACAAATCAGTAATAAAAGGATGGATAAGCTTGAAAAAGGGAGGAAACATGTAAAATACAATGATAGAAAAACTAAATGCAAATCATAAAGAATGAAACTTAAGTTTGTTCATAATTAAGAAAATGCAAATCAAAACAACCATGAGATGCCATTCCTCCTCCCTCTCATTAGATGGGGGGAAATAAAAATGTTTAAGGCATCTAGAACTAGTGGTGAGAGGGTGGTTAGTGGGAATCCTCACGCTTAGTTACTGTGAGTAATGAATGGTTGCCAATGTCCCGGAGGGACAGTCAGCAATATTTATGAAGATAATAATGACCTACAATTCTCTTTGCTAGGGACTTACTCTGTGGATATGCTTGCAAAGATTTGCCAAGACACATCTCTTGGGGGAGAGAGGGTATCCCAGTGGTCAGCAAACAGCGGCTCGTGAGCCACATGCGGCTCTTTGGCCCCTTGAGTGTGGCTCTTCCACAAAATACCACGTGTGGGCGCGCACGTACAGTGCGATTGGAACTTCGTGGCCCATGCGCAGAAGTCGGTTTTCGGCTCTCAAAAGAAATTTCAATCGTTGTACTGTTGATATTTGGCTGTGTTGACTAATGAGTTTGCTGACCACTGGGGTATCCTTTCTTTATATTCCTGAGGCTTTCTCCCAGGTTGAAGGGAATGACAGATGTGGTTTTTGAGTTTAGAAGGAGAAACGGACACATGTAGCAGCTCTGCCCCAACCTGTCTCCCTTCTTCTGGAAGCTGCCTGCCTGCAGGGAGCACACTTTCTACTCAGCCCTCCATGCTATAGTCTAGGGGTGTGTGTGTGTGTGTGTGTGTGTGTGTGTGTGTGTGTGTGTGTGTGTGAGAGAGAGAGAGAGAGAGTAGGTATATGGGTGGGTAAATCTTTGAATTCTGGGTTGAATTATTATTAGGAAGTTTCGTTGCAGGCAATTTTAAGCCACATTATTGTATGGATGTAGTATTTTGGCCACTCTATGCTTTAGTCTTTCTTGTCTTTCTCTTATTTGTTTGAGAACTGGAGTGGGACAAAAAGGATAAGCCTTGACAAATATAAAAAGGATGAAGTTTCAGATGCAAGAGAAACTATAAAGGTTTTTACCTTGGTAGATTGATGGTGACCTTACCCTGTTGGGTAATGGGCTGCTCTGTTTTTAACTGCTGCAATTGGAATCCATAGATTTTAAGATTTATTTTATATGCTATTTTTTTACTTAAGCAAGATGGACAGCTTGTGGCATTTCTGTCCACTGGCTAATGGTTGTTTTTATATGGACCACCACAGCCTTATGCAAGTACTCTCATGCATCAGGCAGGACTTGGGCGTCAGTATATGGCAAGCACACACACTCCATCCCCACAGTCCTCCAGGACCAGTTTTGCATATGAGGGATCATCTTTGCTGTAAACTTTGACTCTCTTACAGCCAACACCAATTGAGTACCTACCTGGATGTTAGTGACTTTGAAGGGGCTGTAGGATAAGAATATAATTGTTGTGGCTGCTAAGCAGATAATAAATTAACACACAACAGAAGCCCTAATTTATTCAGTTATTTATGTGCCTGAGGTGGAGGTAGAAATAGAGCCTAATCTCCAATATCCCTCATCTTCTCCTCTGATCAGGGTACTCTTTCTTCCTCCATTACCTATGCCTGGGCTTTGTCAGAGCAAACAAAGCTCAGATAAAGCTGCATCGTTCTTGTGCCACTGCCTCTGCTATGTGTGATGGCGTTGGCTGAACTGTCCTCTCCCACCTCCGCCTATATCTTCAAGGGCCATGAAATGTGCTGCCTCTTTCTTGAAGCTGTTCTTCATAGTTTCCATTCATCTTCTTTCTTCTGTGAGCTTAGAACTTCATGATAAAAGATCTTGTATTGTTCACTAATGTTTCAAATGCATTTGGTTTAATTTATAGAATACCCCCCTCCCTCAGCAGGTGGGGCAGGATTTTACTTGCAGTTCTTGCCCTCCTGTTCCTCTGCCAATAATCACAGTGCTCAGCAGCTGTAAGAGTACAATATGATTATTGGGTAGTTTATACTTTTATAATTGAATAGATTTGAATCAATGGTATTTTAGTACTATTTGAAAAGTAAAAAGAAAGCTTTAAAATTCCTAAACCTCACCAAAAACTATTTTTATGTTCCTTAACTATATTATCTCTTCCTTTGTTGATCTCATTGCAGGTTCTCATTGCATGTAGCATTTTGAATTCTGCACCCCCCCCCCATTATCACATCATCATGAACCAATTCATGCATCTATATAATCTTCAAATTTGCCTTTTTATCAATTGCATAATTTTCTAGCTTGTTAATAGATTATAGGTAACGGTGTCATTCCCTTATTTTTGGGCATGAAAATTATTTTCAGTTTCTTGCAACAATGTACAGTTAACATTTTCAAATATGTAGATCTTTGGTTTTGTTATATTTGGAGATAAATCCTCAGGGTGTGGTGAGATTTTTAATAGGTGCTCAATAAATGAATGCCATTGATTTTGTCCCCAGATCTTTTTTAGTAACTTTATGGTCTTAGTCACTATAAAAGTTCCTCATTTTCCTTTGGTTAACAAGGTGTACAAAGAATATTTATGCCGATGAAGGCATTTTCTCCTCAGCTCCCCTGTCGAACTTCTTTGGGAAATGTGGAGGCACTGGCATCCAAGTCTGCCAGGGCGTATGCTTTTCCCTTTGGAACCTCAGAACACCACGTGCAACAGCAACGAGTCCAGCCACATTTGGCTTGTGAGACAAAACTTCCATGCAGGAAACCCTGACACCTACATGGCATTGTCTCTAGACACACGGTGAACATGGCAGTGCACCCAGGGACACATGTATTGGTCCCAATCACATCTTTATCTGCAGTGCAGATTCTGCTGTTTATTGAAAATGCAGGAAATTTTGTTGGAATTTATCATGGGCTTCCCAGCCTACCCTCCTTTACAGGAATAATCGCAAACTATAAAATATTCAAGGATTGAAACAGAGTGTGTAACACTCATAGAAAGACAGTGTGATTTAAGAGACAGAAAGTGTAATGATGTACTGCTGAAATCTCGTCCTTGCTTATGCGCAGACACAGTAAATACATGGCGTCCAGAACCTGGGCAGTGCAGAGTGTTGCTATAACTTGTATAGAGACCTCAAGGATCCAGCTTGCAAACAACCTTTCCTGACATAGCCTTTTGTGGACTGTCATAATAGGGTTGTATTTATTTCAGGTGTATTGCTGAATCAGTGAATATATGGGTAAGTGCCAGAGTGTCCATCTCCAAAACTCAGGCAGAGATAGTAGGGTATCTCTGTTCTTCGCACCTAGGATTTCTGGGTAATATCTCTTTCTCCTTTGTTCGGTCATGAATCCACCTCAATATTCTGCAACTTCTGGACTAAATGGGAAAGAAAACCACCATACCTCATATAAGTACTAAGGGACAGGAAGAGGGAAGAAAAGCAAACAAGGACACACCAGTAGACACCCCAGCTTACTTCTATAGTGAGTCATGAGGTCACAGCTACTTTTACTATTTTCATTATTGACTCTTCCACAGTCTCCTCTCCTATATCCAGTAATCATATAGTGTGGTAACCGGAATTCTTTTCCTGAGAAGGCAAAGCTTTAGTGGTCCTAGCTATGTGTAGTCTGAGAGAGCCTGCCCTTCACATTATCAGAGTGATACAGGATGTGGTTTAAGGTATCTTCTGGCTTCAAAAATCCTTGTGTAGCAACAACACTTCCTGTTATTGTTAGTGTCAATCTTATGACCTCTTATTTGTACATGGTACCCGAATGTGCATACTGAAACTCAGTTTTCATTTAGTGGAAATATCTTTGCCTTGGTAGGAATGTTCCTCCCATAGGAATTAAACCCAAGGACTAGTGGAATCCTGAGTAGGGGATCAAGACCAGTAGATGTATCATTAAGAAGTCCCATCACCCCCCTATGCCCTCCCCCCCCCAAAAAAAAGAAGTACCATCCATACTTCTGCAGCGTGGTTCCCATATGTTTTATTGTGGTGGTGGGTGAAAAGACAAGATGATATATTGGCCATTGGTTCAGACATATACATGTGTTATAAGACATCATTCCAGCTCTACAAGATATTTTATCCCAGCTGGGCCTATATCTGTTTTTTCAATGATGAGGTACAGAATAAGAACTTTGGCTTCCAACAGAGTTTAGGATAGAGAGCCTGGTTGTCACAAAAGGTTTCTCTAAATAATTTACAATTAATTGAGAGTTAAGTCATGAGAAGACATTTAATAGATAAAGGGTGGGGAGGGCACGAGTGTTTCAGGCAGAGAGAATAGAACATGAAAAGAGCTTGGAGTGGGAGAAAGGATCGTGTGTTTGAGAAACCTAACAGTGAACAATAGTATAGTAAAGCACAGAGAGTGAATGAAAGAGAAGTGTGAAATGAGGGTGGTGATATAGGGAGGGTCCAGAGCATATAGAGCATAGACCATGTTAAGTATAGTTGGTATTTATCCTAAGAATGATAGGAAGCTATAAAAATGTTCTAAATGTGTGTGTGTGTGCATGTGCACGTACAGAAGGAAAAAGGTTCAACATAATTTAGATTTACTCTATAAAACTTCCACTCTAGCTATGGCATGGAGAACATGTTGTAAGAGTACCAAAGAGACTACAGGGAGACTGGTTGGGGGTGGTGGTGACACAACAATCATATGAGAAAAAATGGTGGTAGATTGGTGGCAATGAAGCCTGAGATGAATCTATGGAATTCAAGAGATTTTCAAAATGTAATTGAAGACAGAACCAGATGCCTTTATTCAAGGAGGAGACTAGACTGAGGACTGAAGAACGGAGTTTGAGAAACTGAAACATTTAACAGTGTGATGCGGGAGGACACATCTGTGTGGGAGACTGATAAGGAGATCACAGAGGAAACCAGGTAAGAGGAAACCAGGAGAGACTGTGGTGGAAGCCTAGGGAGAGGTGTTTTAAGTGACAGGTGTGGTCAACAGGGTAACGTTCTAGTGAGAGGCAAGGGAAGCTGAGAACGGTGAAAGGTCCCTTAGACTTAGTCTCAGAGAGGCATTGACAACCCTTGGCAAGAGCTGTTTTCATGGATAAATGCAAGTGGAAAAATGAGTGGGGACTGAGGAAATAGAGACAAAGGGATAGCAACAAATGAAGGAACTCTGTGAAGAGGCGAGAGATCCCTTGCTGGAGAGGAATGTGGGTTAAATGGATAGTGTTGTTTTAATGGGAGACTTTTGTGAGAAAGGAAGCTTCATAGTGTTAGTTTACTGAACTAATGGAGGGGTAATATTTAAATGAAGAGGGCGATGGAAAGTTCCTGTATTGTGATAAGAGGAAGGTGGGTGTTCATGTGGGAGTAGTAAGAGTTTGGTAGCAGGAAACGAAGCAGTTTCCATTTGATGGCTTCTAATTTCTGTAAAGTGCTGAGAGAGAGGAGTGATGGGGAAAAACTGGAGATCTGAAAGGAGTTTGGAAATTGCTGTAAGGGAAAATAAAGAAGTGAGATGATCATGAAAGGAAAAAGGGAACATAGCAGGACTATTGTGAATATGAATTTACAGTATCTGAATGGGTAGGCTGAGGGATAGGTTATGGAAGATCCAAAGTGGAGTTCAAATGTGTTTATCTAGGAGTGATGCTCAGACGGTGCCTAACAGGTCTTTTGTTAAGTACCTAAGATATGAGCAGGTATTTTGCTAGAAAAGAATAGCTTAGTGGGGGAAGACTAAGGAATTCTGCCTGCTGTCTCACTCACTTGGAAATTCACAATGCACTTTATTGTACTGCGTGGTCTGTGAGAAGTCTTAAAATGAGGAAATTTGCTAAACTTTGTTGAAACCAGCTCGTCCAAGCGATGGCCTCATGACCTGGCCTCTGCTAATAACCTTGCCACTCGTCAGTCTCCTAACCCGCTGGTCCCTCCCCATCCTCCTGGACCATTTGGATTTCTTTTCTCAAGTCCTTTGCATAGAATGTTCCCTTACCTGGAGCAACCTTATCCCACCTGCTTTTCATATGATTGTCTCAGGATAGAAATCGCTTGTGTCGGAAATCCTTCCGCAAATCGCCCAAGCTTTGTGCCAGCAGTCTGCATGTATTTGCTCTCCCGTTGTGAGGCCATAGCACCCTAACTTCCTGTTGTCTAGTCCTCTCTTTGCTGGACTGTAATCAACTTGAAGCAAGGAATTTTTCTTTCTTTAGCACTGTCTCCGCAGCATTCAGCACAGAGTTCATACATAGGACACCCTGTACGTGCCTGAGGGCCAATGATGAATGGTCCTTCCTGTCACCTGGGGCAGGTGATGAAGGATGTGTGATTGATGGAAATGCTGCATCAGGTGGGTCTGGCCCTGGGGAAGTCACTGAATCAGCAGGCTCTGTGCTGTTCTGGAGCCTTATGTTTCTACAGAGGTCCGATGCACGAAATTCATGCAAGAGTAGGCCTTCCTTCCCCCGGCTGCTGGCACGGGCTTCCCTCTGGCACCTGGGACTCGGGCTTCCCTTGCAGCCCGGCTTCGTCTGGAAGGTCGTCCGGAAGGATGTCTTGTCTAATTAGCATATTATGCTTTTATTATTATAGCTAGTTAATATCTGTCATTGTCATTTCACATACAATAACATATATGTATGCACCCACACATGTTTCCCTGAGCATATACATATGGTGGTACACACATATATGCATACAATTTGCATTCACAACCTCTTTCCTCTGTTTTTATTTCTATCTACGCCATCTGCCCCAGATTCCAAATAGAGTTATTTTTCACACTATTTGTCTTGATCTCTTTCCCTCTTCTTATAACACTTCCCATATTCACTCCTCTGGGCCTTTTGCCCTTTAATTTTGTCTTTTATTTCTGCTGCCTTTTTCCAGGCTGCTTAAAGCACCTCCCCACAGACCTTCACTAGGAAGAGCACGCTGGCTTTGACGGTGCAGATGGTACACAATGGCAATGTTCAGTGCTTTTCCCCCTACAGGGACTAGACACGCACAGTGTTTCACTGCTCATTTTTGTAATAGGACTGCACAGGCAAAATGTTAATCAATTGTAGCAGCAGAACTAATTAAAAGGCATGCATTATACATCTTGTGGACACATTCTTCATTAGCATGGATTCTCAGCATTACACATTCATGTCAGAGGGAATTAAAAGGAAAAGCTTCAAAATAAAAAGACATACTTACAGAGAACCAGACATTTTGGTTTTCCCCAGACTTTTGCTGAGTGTATGTCCTTGCGGGTTCGGAAGTCTTTTTATTTGTGTGTGTCATTTTAAAAGAAAAACACTATACCCTGCTTTTATATTCTTAAAAAATCCAGTGTTCCTTAAAAAGATAAAGTTATTTGTGCTTTTACCCTCTCAAAAGCTTAAATAATATCAGTGAAATATTAGAAACAAACTTTCAATTTAGGTCTTCCATAATATTTATGAATAGACATTGGATTATAAATAGACCAATAACTAAACTCTCATATTTGTACTGCTGTTGCTTTCAACTCAGTTCTTAATTCAAAGTGTGGCATGGCCAATGGCAAGACTGGCCAAGAGTCACAGGGAAAGGGCACCTCAGAATTTCCTCGAGTCCCATCTAGTAATTGGACCTCTACCTTAAGAGGACATGTTGGTTGAGTCTTCTTGTGACAGTGTGGTCCAGGTACTAGTATGTACCAGACGAGGCTGAAAGAGTTCTTTCGTGCACTAACAATTCTCATTACATGCTCTATAGACACCTTCACATGGAAACCAATCTGACAAGTAGTAGAAATGATAATGTGGAGATAACCAGGCATCCTTTAGTCACTGAGCCAGGTAATGTAATGATGGGATTCTGCTTTTAACCTTGAGTATTCGTATCACCTTTAAATTTCTTGCCTCCTTCCAAAACAGGATTCAGGAGCTTGAAATGCTTAGTTGCCTACACTATTACAAGATCATTTCAGCTCGTCTTCCTACTTTCACTCTGTACCCATAGTTTATTCTCCACTCAACCATCCAAATGAGATTTAGAAAATGTAAATCAGATCTCATTCCACTCCTGCATAAAACTCTCAAATGCTTCCCATCATTTAGGAGAAAATTCAAAGTCCTCTGAGGGGTCTACTAGGCCCTTCTCGATTGTCCCTTCTTCAGCCTCCTTCCTTACCACCATCTGTCTTTCCTACTTTGTTGTAGTTACACTGGCTTTCCTGTTGTTCTCTGAACATGCCTAATTCCCTTCCTTTGCAGGACCTTTGCATATGCTCTTCCTTTGTTTTCCTAACCATCTCTTACCCCATATGTAAGCATCGTTTGATGGGTCATTTTAAAGGACTTCCTGACTACCTTTCTAGAACATCATATAGCACGTATGGCTACTTGATATTATATTGTATATTTATTTGAATGTTTTCTCTCTTATCTATCAAAATATGTTCTCTTGTGATTTGGGGTTTTATTATCTGGTTCAGTTCTTATAGCATGGTCTGAAGAGTGTCTGGTGCATTAAAAGTATTCACTATGTATTTCTTGGATGAATGAATGAGTGCATGTTCTTACCTGCAGTTAAGTGAATACAAGTTATTAAACTCAGAAGGCCCTGATAGGCACATGTCTCTTAATATAAGAACTTGAGAGGAAATTGCACAGGGTGATGAAAAATATTACAGGCAAAGAGTTTGGTGTTATTGCAGGGCAATGATGTGAGGTCAGGTGGGATCTGAGTGTACTTCACCTAAAGACAGGTGACAGTCTTTATTATACATGCTTTTATCGAAAGCTAGAGTGGTTCATGAGAGTTCAGGGGAAATAACCCTTGTCTACCCTATGGCTCAAACTGTAAACTGGGATTACTATTTATCAAAAACCTCAAAAAGTTGCATTAATTTTTGACTCAATTCCACTTCAGATAATTTAGCTTATGGAGGTAATTATGAACATGAGTAACAATTTTTCTTCAAAGCTATCCACTACACAGTCATTTATAGTAAGAAAAAGTTAGGAACAAATTAGATATCCAAAAATATTGCATCAGATAATTACAGTACAATTAAACAATGGAATTCGGTGCAGCCACTTCAGATGGAGATTCCTAATAAAATGCTAAGTGAAAAAGAAGTTGATCAAACAGTCTGTACCCATTAAAAGTACATGTTGATTTAACCACCTAAAGGTTAACAGTAGTTATCTCTTCAGGTTATTAGAAATTTTAAGTTTTCTATTTCTTATCTGTTTTTAATGGTTTTATAATGAACATTTATTATTTATGTTATTAAAATACATAAAAATGAACACAAATAGAAAAGTGAATGATTGGTTCCAGAGCTTCATGCAGATAAGCTACTACTCCTTATTTATAAATATGCTTCCTCATGGTGTGTTCCTTTTTTAGGCTGTACACCCATTTATCTGACATACGTTTATGGAGCACTTACTGTATGCCAAACTCTGTATTAGGCTGCCCCTCCACCACAGGGGTATTGACACAACCCTTCCCCACCATTGTAAGCATTTTCAAGGACAGAGGAGAGACTTTCCCACAGCACTTCATCTCCTTTCTCTTGATGACATTTCTAAAATGGAAAGTGTCTCTATTAGCCCCATCCCAAGGCGTTTCCTTTTGGACAGTCCACTGTAATAAGACTTTAATTTTTTATTATTTGATTTAATTTAATTAATATATTTTTGTCCATAGAGCTGCTCTTTGGTAGTAAAATTGAACCTTTGGCCTGCAACACCTGTCTGAGGTCTTCTCCTCACTAGGCCACTGTGCCTGGCTAGCTTCTCATGTCAGGGCTGATGTAACTACCTCACTTTCCACCTTACAAAATGGACAGAGGAGGGAATAAAAGGCAACCCGATGAAGGGCTTCCAGGCAGAGCAGCAGCTTAGGCATAGGCAGTGCTTTGATACCTCCTTCTTCAGGTGTCTTGTTTAACACAGGACCTCCAGAGGCTAGCATATTAACTGACACAGAGTAGGTACTCAATAAATCCTTGTGTGCATGATTTACAAAGAGGCCAGATACCAGCTTGCTTGTTTCTAATCTTGCTGAAAGCACCCAAGAATGGAACCCTTTCTCTTGTTTTCTCCTCTCAGGTGCACATGAAATGAGAAGGAATTTGGGAAGTGTACTATGTACGTAATAACTCTGACAGATGAAAGCATGCTATGGCAAATGAGGGAGATGAGAAGGCACATAATTAATCCATGTTGCGTTGCAAAGATTGTGAAAGCACCCTTACACGGTTGGCCTGGTTCCTAGTTAACATGCAGGCCTTTAATTGGAAACCTAAATACTATGTTGCGCTTTCCATGTTGAAATCGCTCTCTCATTCTTCTCTGTCTCTGAGTGAGATGAACGTCCAGTGGTGTGCTTGGACTGCCTCGCTCCACACCAGCAGGCAACCACGGGTGGTCCGAAAGGAGCTTTCATCCTCCGGGGGAGGTGGTTGTGAGGGCTGTTGGGTCAGAGTTGGCACATGGTGTCCTTCTGTGTCATTAACCTCTAGGTGGAGACAGCTGTCTCTACATCTCTCCTTTTCCAATGAGCAGAAGTTTTCTGCCAGACTCAATACCCAATGTTCTCAAATTAGGCAAATATGCGTCTGTGTTTCACTGACCCCAAGACTGGCTCTTCTCTATAAGAGAACAGGAGTTCTGCAGAACAGACAGAGATGATTTCTGGGGAAGGTCAGATGGGGTTTTCTCTCCCTATGGGTGGCACAGTCTAGTTTTATCTTCTGTTTTATTTCAATTCCAGGAAAATCCTATTCTCATCCAGAAAAATATGTCAGGAAAAAACACACAACACAATCAGCCTCGGTTGTATTTGGATTACATAACCAATTTCCCAAATGAGCCAATAAAAAGGCAACTTTATTAATTATGAGGGCAGGAGATTTTTGAAGGTGATGAGGAGCAACAACCCTTTCCCCTGTGGTGGCTGTGATCACAGTTACTAGATGATAACTTCAGAAGAAGAAAAATGTCCCTTTGCACGTTAAGACAGTCAATAAGCTTTTACAAGCAGGCTATCAAAGCATACACTGAGCTATCATTTAGTTTTTAATTAATACCAAATTACAAAAGCATTTTCAGAGCATCCCTTGTTAGATCCACATTAGCAATAAGAGAGTTCACCGGATGGAAGTTTTTGCAAAGAACATTGGGGGAATGAATAAGGGATACAGGTGGTGGGGATGGTGTTTGTAGGGGTGCTGGGGTATGGGAGAGGGGAGCACAGAAAAGAATAAAATATCAAGAAATAGCAAAGGAAGCGCTGGAAGCTGGATGGCACGTGTATGGTAGTCATATGTCTCCTTATGATAGATTTTAAGGTTTTGCTCTACTTAGAAAAGATTTAGAATTGAGAGACAGCATGGCAGAGTAGGAGGAGGATGGATTCTATAAAATGATAAAGATAATGCTCAATTCTATGGCTTTCACAAAGATTAATGAGCTTGTTCTTGTAAAATTTCTGTGCCTTACTAATTGGTAGCCGTTATTGCCTCTAGTTTCTTCATGTAAATTTCAAAAGGGACCAGGGTCTGAGTAAGAGTATTTTTTTTTTTAAGAAAAGGAATGTTTAAGGAAACAGTTCCCATCCCATCATGGTCACTACAGAGGACTTTCCCGTAACCCTTCTGCAAGATCCTGAGTAGAGTGGTGAGGAAGTAGGCAGGTTATTTCTGGAATGTTTAGTGGAGGGAAGTAGAGAAAATAGAAGGAAGTTCAGGAGAAGAAAGAGTGGAAGAGGAAGGAGTCATGGTGGCAGTGGAACATTTTAACTCTCTATTTTATAAGCTAGGTTATTATTCTGAAAATATCAAAAGGGATTATACTGTAATAATAACTATTTTCCTCTGACAGGTGGGCATAGAATTTTTTTTCTCTACCTCTCTGTATATCCCAGATTTCTTACAATGAACCAGCATATATTATAATTAGGAGAAATAAAATAAAATGACCCCCTGTTAACTACTTCAGTGACATGTATCTTGTCCTGGGCCTTTGGAAGAGGAATGTGTGAGAAGCATAGCCAAATGGTGCTGGGGTGCTTGTCCCAGCCTTACAAAGATTCAGCATTCTGGAGAAAGGGGCTGATGTGTAGATTCAAGAAGGAGTCCAAAGACGAAAGATAATTTTGAAAGGCATTGGGGGTCAGAGGACCTTCAGCTAAATGAACTGAAAGGCTACCCCTTGACTAAGGACCCGTGCTTTTATTAACACAATTTGTCCTAAGGCAAGGTGGAGATAATATACTTCAAAGGGTAAGGTTTCAAAGGGTATACAGAAGCATTGTCAGTTTGGGGAGTAGCCTACAGCTGTTCAGGTATTTGGCCAACAGGAGGCAATAAAATGCCCTGAGCTGTCTGGCAGTTAACAATCCTATTCAGGTTTGGGGGAAGTGCCATTTAGCTGTTTCCAACAGGTAAACTACATATGTGGCTCAGCCATTGTTGAGTCCACCAAGTTTCACCAACCTTTTGATGAAACTCTTGTAATTATTACATGCTGGAATTGGTTCCCGGCAAAATGGTCAGGTGTGAGAGGTTTAGAAATTCAAATGGCAGCCTCAGAAATTGCCACAGCCAAGATAGGCCAGGACTCTGGACCTGTTCAGTGTTCATAACAGTGTTTCATGTGAGGGAATCTAGCTTGTAAACACAAATACAATCTTGGAAAAATTTGTTCTCTTTCTCCCTGACTTCTCCCAGTTTTGGGAACTCTGTATTCTATGCATCTCCCCACACAGCATTTTGGTTCACTAGGAACCTCATGAGTAAATCGGCCAAATGCTTGGATCCTTGGATGGCCTATTTCTTTATAGCCATCTGCTTGTATAATTCCTTGAATGCAGATCCCTCAGAATGGGCTCTTCTTTATTTCTTTCAATTCTAAGCCTGGAACAGTTTTATTTTATTGTTTTCCAAGGATATGTAATAAAGAACTGAGCTATACCAGTGAATATAGGAGAAGGCTAAACTTTTCTTATATGATTAATAATGCAACACTATTAATGAAACATTAAAAAGATTTAAAAATGGTGTTTTAGAACATTCAAAACTAAATATAATTTTTAGGAAAGTATTTTATTTTTGTGTCTCAACAGATGAATTCATAACCTTGTTTTCTGATAAGACAGTTCAAACATATAAATCAATTACAACAATGTGCTTATTAGCTCCCCCTCCCACCCCTGTATTTTAAAGCAACTGACAATGTTGAAGGACACCAAGACAATAGGGCTTAGCTAAACAATGTGGCAATTAAAATGGCCCTCTAGAAAAATAATTACAACAGTTGTGAAAAGAATTTGTCCTTTGAGCAAAACAGACTGCATGAAAAGAATCATCTGGAAACAAGGAGGATTGTAGTTTCCCTTCCAATAAAAGGGAAGGAGATGTACTTTAAAACAATGGTACAGAGAGCTGGGAAGTCAGACTGAAAACAACAGAAAGCCCCAGGCAATAAATTTCTCCAATAAAACCCATACCCTTGAAGATATCCATTCAAACTCTTGTTTCATATTAAAATAAATAACTGTTCCCTCACCCCAAGCACCTGGAAGTGAAATATTTTATTATCCTTTGTTAAAATAAGTTTAGTAATTTTTCTAAGTCAGTATCTCTCAAAGAGAAAAGGGGGAGGGATTGTGATGAATCTTATAGATTTCATGTAGAGGTCATATGAAAGATAAACCAAGCCAATTGATGGTCAATGCTGTTTTAGATGCTAGTTGTAAAGGGAGTAGACATATCATGGCAGACCTGGGACTCCCAGGGAGAGACGGGTGCATACTCAATGACTTTGTCAAGATTCATCCTGTACCACCTTTGTAGTAGGCCCCAAATTCTACTCACCATTCCCTCATGCTTTCCCTGTAAGCCTCACAGCACCCTGGTGAGGTAGGTAGTGTTATGGTCGTTTTGAGAGATGGGGATGCAGGGCTGTTAAGTAGCTTGTCCATAAAGAAACAGGAACCCAGTGAGAGTCCTGGGGACTCTAACTCCAGATCCTTGTCTATTTAGTAGGTAACTATTCTGACTCCCTGAGAGAGGATCATTAAAGCAGGTAGGTCTTAAAGCCAGATTAGTGTGTGGCCAGTTGGACACTAAGGCCCATCTCTAAACCTCCTGTTTTGGATGACAGGATGAGAAACAGGTTGTAGTCAACATGGAAGCCAAAGAAGTTAATGTGGAGCAATGCAGAATTAAAGTTTGGATCACATTTCGATAATGACTTTATTTATTGATGTGCTGTTCAGTTATTATGATAATAGACACTCAGATGTTGCATGATTAAATAGATGAATGAAAGAATGAATGAATAAAGATTGTGCTTGGATAAGTGGAAAATTAAATTTTCTACATATTTTAAAACAAAAGCTGGAGAAATCTGATTTCCAATTTCTAATCAAGGATAAGGAGTTTAGATTTCTGAATTATCTGTGGGTATGTATTTAAGCTAATACTTGCGGCATTAAAAGGATATAAATACACAGCTATTTAAAATAATTTTTAATATAGAGTTGGTATACTTGTTGGTTTAGAACCCAAACTATGAAGATTAATATTAGAAACAGGACTATAGTCCTTTTCCTTCAAAATGAAATTCTCTTGTGTATAACTATATCCTCATTGTCATTCATTTGAAAAGTGTGTGCTCTCCAGTTCTTATCAAATGCTAATTTGAAAATACATTGAAAATAAATTCTTGTGTAGCTCAGTGGTAAAGCATTGACCTATGAACCAGGAGGTCACGGTTTGATTCCCAGTCAAGGGCACATGCCTGGGTGGTGGGCTCGATCCCCATTGTGGGGCATGTAGGAGGCAGTTGATCAATGATTCTCTCTCATTATTGATCTTTCTATCTGTCCCTTTCTCTTCCTCTCTGAAATTGATAAAAATATATTTAAAAAAGAAAATACATTGAACTAAAACAATGAATCACTCTTCTGTTGACTCACCAACTTTTGAAGTACTTTCCATTTTGGTAAACCCATTTTTTTCTGCCTGAAGACTCACGATAGAAAACAGCTGCCATGTATTGAAACCAGTCCCTTGTCAATACGAGAAAATTTCTTATTCAGGGCCATGGAAGGCTCTTGAGACCACTAAAATGGAGGTGACCAAATTCTTTGGGTGTTGCCAAATAGAAGAGCTTGTAGAAGTCAGGATGGTGGAGCTGACTTGTAATCTCTCTGCATTTCACACTTGTTCTGTACTTAGTGAATTAAATCCTCATAGGATGTTTCAACTGGTAGGCTTAACAAAACTCTGGATGCCATGGTATGGATTTGTGTGTGCATTTAAAAAAGTGTTTATCTAATTCTGTGCCAGCGTGAATGTATATAGGAGATGTAACCTATTATTCTTTTGTACATCCAGCTAATAGCTCATGGTGAGATTAAATGTGGTGAGTTGCTTCTGTGCTATGGTACCAACATGCTTGATCAATTGTGATAAAAAATATGACTATTGATGCTGCAATTAGAAGTGGCTCATATAAGTGTTACCCCTGTGGGTCTGGTAAGTAGATTTATCTCCCAATGTGACAGTGAACAAAATTATTCAATATATTCAATATAGACTTAACTTCTGCAATCACATGTAAGATTTAGGTCTTTCCAGCAAAGAGGTAACCTATCTAGTAGTATGTTGTTTTTGTGAAGACTCTCCTTGGGTTTTCATCTCTCAGACTCTGACTTCTTGTGATTGAGTTCTGGTATTGTTCTTCTTATTAGAGGAAAAACAGTATAGTAAACATCCATAGGTAAGCCACATATTTTCCACCTGCCTTTTCTCTTCCCTTTTCTTTCTTCAGATGGTTCTTAGTAATATGTGTGTGTGGCATTAAAATAGATGTACTATTTAGAGAGATTTGTTGATGTGTCCCAACATTCTGACTTACCCAGTTTAAAGTATTATGAAATAAAACAATGTCTGCATAGCTATCCTAAAGGATTTCTTTCTCAATCCAATTTTTTTGATAGAGGATCATAATTTCTGCATTTGGTTGTTTGTAAGAGTTGATGAAAGGCACCAGAGTGACAAGCCTTCAAAGCCAATGTTTTCAGGTTTTCCATCAGTCAGTGGCAGAATTCCTAGGTGAATTTCTCCTCAGGAATCCCATTAAGGTTTCTGTTTCCTCCTTCACTTGGCCTTATTACACATTAATCTTCATGTCCTGAGTTTTAGGTCTGATAATGAGGTAATTAGGAAAAGACTGTTGGGTTCCATAATAAACGTATCTGCCTTAAAGGAAATAGGTAGGAATTCATAACTTTTATTTTGACTACATCAAATGACCCAGGAATATTAACAGGCAGCTAGTTGGAACAGTATGCTTGTGACCAATGAAAATGAGAGGAAAGAAACAAAAATCAAAATAAAACCAAACAAAAACCCCAGAAACACAAAACTATGATGGGCTCCCAAAGGTAGGAAGCAGCACATGGCCAGAGTGTGTCTATGAGCACAGAGCCAGAGTGAGACTGCTGAGTCAAATGCAAATTTAGTTTCATTTAAAAACGTGACTTCATTGTATATTCATTTTCTCATTGTTTTAGAACAAGTCCTGGAGTGCTAGAAACATCTCCCTGATCAGTGAGTTTATGTAACTTGTGATGCATCTATTGGCAAAGGGATATACTCAATACATTCAAACTGTGTTCATGAGAACTCTCTTGGCTTTAGCCATGCTAGTTCAGTAGAGTATAAAACTGTCAAGCATGACTCTTCCCCCAGCAGCTCTGACATTACCAGAAAGTCTTCAGGAAGGAATTCCCTTCCGGCAGCAAGCTCTTCGTTTTGCAATTAAAGAATAGCTAAGGGGAAATTTTGTGAATGTCTTGCTAAGGGTCTCAGAATTTGAGTATATGCTGCTGCTTGGAGGTGAATCCAGGCTTTCTGATCATTTACCAGTAGGGCTTCCAGATACCATTCCTGCCAGCTTTTCACTTCCTCCTCCTCCACTATTCCCTTTTCACTGGAAGGCATCTAGCAAGATATGGTGTGTGTGTGTGTGTGTGTGTGTGTGTGTGTGTAGATGGTACCATAGGATGACCACTAACTCAGCTTATCTCCCTAAAGCCTATTCCTTTAAGTACCAAAGATAAGGAGAGAGCACCTTCATTCCCAACAAAAAAGATTGAACAAATGTGGTTTTTACATGTTCAGTTTTTTCCCTCTTTAACACTTAACAAACCCTCTCTTCCCCTTGTTACCAATTTGCCTGAGGATGAGATAAAAGATTTCTCTTTTGTGTGTATGCCTTTCTATTTTGCACAGTGTCTTGAATCACTGATAGTTGGCTGAGTAGAAGCTAACTCAGAGAGAAAAACTATGTGATGATGTTGTATGTATGGCTTGCTGAACTCTTCAGTTCTTGCTTAAATATATTTCATACTTAACATCATGTCTATAGTCATTATTGGTTTGTGTAACCAAGTCAAATATATATAAGACAATTTTGCAAGTGATACAGCATTTATCTTCATTAAAGTAAAATGTCTTTATAGTATGGTTGATATTACCTAGACTTGGATATCCAGCAGGTCAAACCATGGCCTTGAAATGTTGCCTAGAACCAGATAGTCTGGCCTTGTTTCCCTCTCTGAGTGGTATCCACCAACACACATTAGATTCCCATTCCCTGGACCTACTTCTTTGACTAGAGATTATTTGATCTAATAACAGTGCTAAAGATGTTTAAATAATCTAATGTTTCTGATAAGGTTCATATAACTTACTTCTCTCAATAAGGAGTTATCTTCTAACATGTGACTCCAATTGTCTTTTATTATGTTTCATTTCTTAATTATATCCCAATGGATTTAACTGAGATGTCAGATGCTTAAGCCCTTTGTTGTTTTTTAACTTATTTCACATATTAATAAGAACTTATTTTTACATATTAAAAAACATGCCCACAATAAGAAATCAATAATACTAGTCAATGAGATGCAAACCTAAATCATTATACTTTTGTCATTAGCACTAACATTTTGCAAATAAAAACAAGATAACAGGCATTTTAAAAAATAGTTTTGTAGCTTGTTGGTTTAGTACTTTCAATCATGGGATGTTCCCAGAATAGATTTTGATAAAAGACATTGAAGAAAAACATAGACACACATTCTGTTTTCCCCCATTTTGCTCAAGCTTACCAACTTTTAAAACAGTTACATTTTAAACACATAAAAATACCACCCTCCCCCACATATTTATATATGTATATATAAACAATAATTTTTCAATTAATTATGATTTGGGGCATTCCACACCAAGTGGAAAACAGAAAAAGACATATGTGTGTGGTATACCTGATTTTATAACTGGAGAGGAAAAGAACATGTTTTCATACAAATATTCTCTAAACAAGGTCTATCCATGACTCAGTTCCTGTCTCTTGCTATCACATAGATATGTATATGAATCCATGTGTAGCTGGACACATGTTGCTATAGAGATTGGGAGAATTTTTTTTCAAGTCTGAATTAATCTCTTGTTTAATCATTATTTGTTCATTATGTGGTACTGTAGATTATATTGATTATCTTTTAGTGGAGAGTAATGATATTAAAGCAATTTAGAATAGGAGGTGTGCAACAAAATGAAGAAAGTTAACATGGCAACAACATTTCGGCTTTTTTTCTTTTGCCTTTGTAGAACAGGCACAAATTTTTTTACTGTGACCCATTTTCTATATAGAAAGATATCTTTTGAACTTCATTGGAATTAATATAGTTAACCAATTTAGTGGAAAGTAAATTTGCATTTTTGTTGTTGGCTAATGGCTATTTTGCATATTAAAAGTAAAGACTTCCTTAAAATATGCAGACTCTCTTGATTGTACCAGCTCTTGTCTCATTCTGCTAAGGCTATAAATAAGCTTCTACTTAAGGCTGGCTTTATACTAATCCACCTGCTTCTAGGAGAGGGAGAGAAAGAGAAAGAGAGAGAGAGAATGAATCAGAATCACTTAACCTGCAGATTGCTGTCAGTTTGTGATTTTGTGAGTAGTAATCACATAATCACTTTTAAAGTGTTATGTGAGATAGACTGGAGGGTTTATTTTTAAAGCAATTTCCAGTTTAACAATTACCCAAGAATTTCTGAGTATCAATGAAAGAAGACATCCTTGGAGAGAGTGCTCATTGGTGAGGTACCACAGCAGCTGGAAGGCGACAGTGGTGAGTAAGGCAGAGGGGGAAGGAGGGAACATTTCAGTGTGGTGTCAGGAAAGGAAGCTGTAGGGGCACACCAGAGCTCTCATCTCTCTGTGGACTAAGGTGGGCGGGTAGTAGTCTCTGCTGTTTTCCTCCTCCTGTTCAGGATGTTCTCGAGAGAGACAAGAGACTTTAAAGGATTTGGCAAAGGAGAAGGGCACTCTGGGGCACATGCAAGCTTGTTTTGATCAAATTCCCATATTTTGAAAGAGGAACATCAGTTCCAGGCCTGTTTTAAAAAACCAAACTTTTTGCAAACTTCTTAAATCATGCCTTTTTTTTTGTGGCGGGGGTGGGGTTTGCAAGTATTTTATTTTGGGTAATCTGTTGAAAAGCTTACACAAGATACGCAGTTTTCATTCTCTAACATTTTTTTAGAACATTTGCAGCTACATTCACTGCTCCCAAAACAGACAAACCAACTTCAGATTTGAAAACCTATCATTGTTCATTTAAAGCATAGTTTACTTGGCTAACACCTTACAAGTCCAGACTTATGGCCCTAGACCCAGTTTTTGTTGGGTAAGTTGCCCAAATGTCAAGGCTATCATTTTGACCTTGTAGACTTATGTTATGAGGTTGTCCTTCCCCTGTTGTCCTACTTTTGCTGGAGTGAGAATGAGAAGGCTCTTGAAGGAGTAACTGAGAGTGGGAATGGCTCTTGAAGGAGTAACTGAGAGAGTCATGTCAAGTGTGCTAAAGTACCAAGAAGCACCCTTTGTTGCCTAACCTAACGATGCAATTCTAAAATCAACAAGTCAGATAATATTTCATCCCTCAAGGCTTTCCACACATAAAGGCAGAATAACTCCAAAACTCTTCAATCAGAAAATATCAAGGATTTTTATCAGAAAGGATGGAACTTCCAAAGCCAGTGTTGCAGTCAGTGGAAATAACCAGGCATATGATGTATAATCTAATGGGGAGTGTCTCATACCTTAATCCCAGCAACAAAGATGATAAATATTTGCCTAATTACCAAGTAGTGTGAATGGCATTGGTCCCAAAGGTTTTGTTACTAGGTTCACATGCCACAAATCCATGTGGGATAGCTCATATGAGCTATATAAGGTTGAGCAGGACACAGGGAACTGGTATAAAAGACACCTATGAAAGTTAAAGAAGAACATAAACTCTCATTTTTCTTTAGTTAGAAGAAAACTATCAAAATTAGTAATAAAGGGAATATAATTAAAATGGATCCAAGTGTCTCCCTCCATCCTTTCTTTAAACTCTTGATATATCTTTTGTCACTTCTTAGCATTCTAAACTGAAAATAATGTATTTTTGTTCTTTCCTAGAAAGCCCCAAGACACATTCTGTGTTGTTGAACAGCTTCTGAGCACAGTCCCTGAAGTTACAACAAATGTCTTGACAGACATGCAGATGAAGGGAGACCCTGGCAGGGTATGTTAATTTACTTGGGGCTCTACTCAATTTTTCTTCTCCAAGATCACATCTTCTCTTTTGTACAGATATTTTGTTCCTACTTGAGTCTTGGAAAATGCAGGTGCGATTTAAATATTTTTCTATTATAATTCTGAGCTCCTCAGAACTGAGAACAGAAAATTTGACAGAACAAAGAAAACAAAACAAAACACCTCAAAGCAAATTCTGAATGTCTTTGTCCTACTGGGGAGCTGTTGGTGATGAGCAAACTTTCTAGAAAGTTGAACAAAATTGGAGTTCTGACAAGTGTCCTCAGAAAATAGGAAGTACCAGTCTTGGCAATACAATACTTGGCATTTTCAAACTTTGAGAATATTTGGAAAACTCATAATGATAAACACAATGAAAATGAAAGAGGTTTTAAAAAGTGAAAATTTGCAAGAGGAGAAATCCCTTGCCAGCAACACATAAGCAAATTATTTGGTAAGTTATCATAAGGTAGTTTCAGACATTTTGGGGCATGGGTCAATTGTTTTGGACCATCAGGGCTCTCTTTAGTCAGGCAATTCTTCCTTCTAGAGATTTAATGTCTAGAGAGAATAAATACTTTTCTGGAAATGCTGAATATATACAGACAAATAACCGGTTGCCCAAGTACTAAATGCTGGGCTAAACAACTTCTTAAGAGGCAAATCCTCTGGGAAGATGATGACTCAGAGATGGCTCCTAATGGGAAAATTTGGCCATGTGCTGGTCTGAGCTGTTAGTCTCTGCCATAATCTAGTTAGATCTTACAAAGAGGTAATCTGAAGTCACGAGGGGAAGTTTCTTTTGTGAAACTGAATCCTAGAGCCCAGAACTCCAGGCAGTGGAGCCCAAGATGAGAGCTTTGCAGATGTATAAAGGAACCTAAGATCTGCACCAAGCATGAGAGAGTAGAAAATTAAATGACCAATTACCTATAAATCCATGATTATGATGCTGTGGGCTGAAAGTTCTCCTAGAAATATCTGACCAGTACATTTATATAATCAGATCAGTTATACAAGAAGTATGCTTTTTTTAATCTACTGGAGCCCAATTCAAATATGTAATTTTTCTTTTATTAGGAACATTGGGTTTAGGAGTATTTCAGAAGCATGCTACTTTTTAGTTTAATGTTGACCAAAGTGGGTTCTGCAAAGCTGGTTTTTCCAGATTACAGTTACGACATGAAAAGAGGTGCTTCATGCTCAAATAAGTTAGAGAAACCCCAAGACAAACAATATTAAAGAGAAATCTTGTTTACAGGAATTCTTGGAGTATTTATTAGGCTCACATAGATTTTGAACTTATAAGAGGTGGTTATAGAATGCAGCATTCTCCAACTTCGTTTATGGGACTGTTGTTTGTTTTTTTTGAGGAATGGTTATTAATATCTTAGTAGCTATTTTCCCATGGACCAGAATATGGAAACCCTGAGAGAGTGTAATCTCTCCTCTGCCAATGAAATAACTAACTTTTTAAAAACTAAATATTTTCAAGGATGGATTCACTTTAATCCAATTTCATAAGCAATTTTTATCAATTTTGACTGAAAACAGTTAAATTACAAAGCCCTTTAATTAATGGTTCAATGTTTCTGTCTTTGTTGTTGTACAGTTAAGTATTTGCTCCACACAATACTGAAAAATTAAGATAGACTGTTTCTCTACTTTACCTTCTTTATCTTTATTCTGTTTGTTTTAAATTTGAAAGACCCATTCCTTTTGCACAGAAGTTGGAATTTTGCTAGAATTTTACAACAGATCTTGACTTGTATTGTTAGATAAAACGAGGTAATTACACAATTGGAGAATTAATTTCTGAAAGATCTATGATAATCATCAGGAAAGTCAAATTACAAATGACTCAAACAGGCAAGTCTTCAATTTTTATCTCATTTTCCACCCTAATTATTAAGGGAGAATGGGTTTAGCCAATTGGCTAGACAATTTCTGGACCTGCCACTTTTTTATTGGGGCAATTTAATTTTATTAAAGTTACTCAAGATTTTAAATATTAAAAAAATGCCAGATTTTGAATGTCAAACCCCCAATCTGATGTGAAGAAGCAAACCTTGTATTCCAGCTCATATACTATCCAAAAGGGGGCTCATTTTCAGGTCTCTCTCAACAGGTGCAAAATTTCCTCTCTGTTCTGTGCTGTTAAATAGATCACATTCATGAATACCCTCTATATCCAATGCTTTCTGAGATCATATGAATATATTTTGAAAATCCATTCACTCAACATTTAGCAAATTATACTATATCTTACTTGAACCAGATCACTGGTGGCAATGGCATGATGCCATTTAAAAAAAAAACAACAAACTATAATATTTTAACTTTGAGTAACAATCATTTAAAAAATTGAACTGGCAATATCCTTGGGTCAGAGGGGAAAAATTGGTAAGCACTTTTTAATCCACCTTGTTTTCCTCACTTCTTTAAAAACAAGACAGATTCCTCTTGGTTTATACAGGATAATTTTCAAAACAAGAACCAATTCTCTACTTAGTAAGGAAGCAGGGAGAAACCCTGAAGTTGCCCATTCAAAGTAATACTTTGTCTCTAGTACTTAGATAGACAATATCAGAGCTGCTAGATGCTTCTTTTGGCAACACTCCAGTCTTCAGATAGCTATCATGTTTTAAACGGCCTCTTAGTTGTATTAACATCATGTTCTGCATGGATCACCCTGGTTTGTGTTGGCATCTGAGAAGAACTTATCCAGAGAGCTTTTGAACATCTTAATTCTTGATCTTAGTTATGAGGTGAATATTACCCCATGAGTATACTATATAATAACTATATACTCTTTCGTTTCCTATTAACCCATTAGTAGCAACTGATGGAAGAAATATCAAGTTGTCGTTGAATGGATTGTTTTCATTCTTACCACCTACCTTCATTTTACAGGTACAACTAGTGGCCTACCAGCTTCTGGAGAAACCAAGGGCTTGGTTACAGTAAACTGGTCCAGTGTGATATCACAAGTATAAAAAATATTCCATTCTGTATCAAAACTAGGCACATGCCTTTATTTATAGTAACAGAAGTTAACAGAGTTGAGCAGTTTTTGCCTTGGGTCCTATTTCTTGGCATCCTACATCAGACAAATGCATCCTTCAACACATTTTCGCCCACAACTCCGGGGATCTGGTCTCAGGGTTATCTGGATATAAAGGAAGGTGAAATCACACTTGGATTTATAGTGGTAACTAAAAGCACAACCTCTCATTCATATTGCTTTAAAACATATACAGCATATATGTTTCAAAAAAAAGGAAGAATAAAGAATATATTGATTTCTTTGTGGCGTCGAACCAACAGTATGGTATGATGCAAGGATTTAATAAAGGATAATCATAGATACAAATTTTTCGGTAGAGTATATTTTAGACAAATGTGTCTTTTTTTAATATGTAAATCCTACATTGTAGGTTGTTCCTTTTAATTTTTTCTTTTGTTTCTGCAGTGGTAGAAAATGTTGAATAACTGTCCATGAGCATGAGCCAAGGTTCAGGTTCCTTACTGAGATCCCCAGAATGCCAATATTTGCAATGCAAACAATTAGTATCCCACTGTGTGAAGGGCTTTGACACCAGCCTGCCTGCCTCTAGGTGGAGCGGCTCCATAGCAGTCCTGCTTCCACAGACCCTGCTTTGACACAGGGGCAGCTGCACTAAGCTGCCTTCTAACCTAGTAATCAGCTGTGCCAGGTTGTCCTACTGGTTACAGACAATGACACAGAGACAAGTGTGATTTGGTAGACCCTCAGATCATTTTCATGTTGAACCTCCTGGGTCCAGCCACCTCCCCTTCCACAACAGCACCATTGTTTTTTCGGGGCACGTACTCAAGGTCAATGCTGTTTTTGTGCTTGCCTTTCCCTCGGCTCCATACAAAAAGGAGGAGAAAACAAAATAAAACCACTCCCAGGAATGTGAAACAGCCCATGGCTGTAGACACCAGTATTGTTTTAAGGTCCAGGGAAAAAGTATTGGCATTGGTGCCATTGGACAGGGTGTCATTGGAGTCGGTCATGTACATAGGGGTCCTGTTGGCATAAAGGAAGCGGTCTGAAGTGAATCCTTTCACAGTCAGGGAGGCTGTGTAGGTGTCGTTCCCAGCAGCGTTGCTGGCAATGCAAACATACATCCCACTGTCTTGGTCCTGGGCAAAGCGGATTTCCAAGGTGCCGTCACCCAACACGGTAGCTCTTCCACTGGACTTGGTGGTGATCAAACGCCTTCGGGGCGTCACCCAGGAAATCACAGGCTGGGGGTCCCCGTCCGCACTGCATTCCAACTGGACCGTCTGCCCTTCGTCCACTAGCAGGTGCTGCAACTTCTTCTCACGGATTTTGGGTTTTTTGCAGGTAAAGTAAAAGGAAAGGGCGGTGCTGTGGAAATCCTGGAAGGACCTCTCACGAATGGTGTCGGGGCCAGCACACATGGGCTGCTGGCCGCCAAACTGCAGGGTGGGGTGCCGCTGCAGGATCCAGAGGAGACGGCAGTCGCAGGCCAGGGGGTTGTTGTTAATGCTCAGGACCTCCAAAGCCCTAGGGGAGGAGAAGACATTCTCTTCCAAAGTTTCCAGTAGGTTCTGAGACACATTGAGCACGCGAAGGAAGCGGAGCCCTTGGAAGGAGTGTGGCTCAATGGTACGGAGCTGGGCCCCCACGATGTGAAGCTCTTGAAGGCGGGTCAGGTCGGAGAACATCCCTGCTTCAATAGTGCTGATGGGGTTGTAGGAGAGGTTAAGGTGGGTCAGGTAGACCAGGTGCTTAAAGGCAAGGAAGGGTACTGTGGACAGGTTGGTATTGGTGATCGATAGAGAGGTGAGGTTGAGACCGTAGAGGCTATTGGCAGGCATCATATCCAGTAAAGGCCAATAGTCAATCTCCAGGTGTTTCAGGTGGAACAATCTTTTAAAGGCATACACAGGCATATGGTTGATATTGAGATGCTTCAGATGCAGGCTCACGAGGCTGTGGAGGTGGGAGAGGGCTTCTGTGGGTACCGCGGTGAGGTTGCACTTCTCCAGGGTGAGCTGCTCCAAGCTCAGCAACCCGCTGAAGGCCCTGTGAGATATATAAACCAAATCATTGTCCCCCACTTCCAGAGACTTCAGGTTATGCAGATCCTGGAACATGTAGTCCAGTAAGATGACAATCTTATTCTCACTGATGTCCAGCTTGGTGAGGTTGGACAACCCCGTGAACACCCCCAAGGGGACCAACTTGAGGCGATTGCCTTTCAGGCGGAGGGAACGCAGGTTGAAGAGGTTGTTAAATGCTCCCGGCTCCACATTGGCGATGATGTTGTCACTCAGGTCTATCTCCTCTAACAGAGGATACGATATGAATTCTTCAGGGTTGACGCTTTTCAGTCTGTTCTTGCTGAGGTCCAAGATTTTGGTCTCGATGGGGATGCCCTCTGGGATGGCAATCAGGCGCCTCCGGTGGCAGCTAACAGATTTGTTCTGGGCGGAGCACTCACAGCGAGCCGGGCAGCCGATGGTGGACCCCATGAAGATGAACACTACAGCCAGACCCAGGAGCGGCTGCCAGCATGATGCGGCCGTGTGAAGCATGACTCCACCTCTTAGTCTGCGCCTTGGTCACGGGCCTGCAGGGGAAGCGGCAGAAGAGAGAAGAGAAGGTGAGTCAGGCGCATGGAGAGGGAAAGGGAAACAAAAAGGCAGAAGTACAGTGAAAAGGCGCAGGGTTGGGCATCACACAGATCTGAACTGGAATCTGAGAGCCTCCAACATGAGCGGTATGGTCTCGGATAAGTTTCTCACCTCCCTGCACCCCGCTTTTCTTGGCTAAAACGTGGAGGTGATGGGGATGATAACAGTAGCTTCCTAGAGTTAGGACAATTACAGTATTTGAAAACTATCAGAGACTATACATTGTCTGGCATAGATTGTGAGGCAAAGCCACATATATTTTACAAAAGGCTCTATTTGAACTCAAACAACTAAAACGGGGAGTGACGAAGAGAAAGCCTGCGCAGTGTGTATCAGTGTCTGCACTTCTCCTGTTCGGTATGTTGTCCTGTGTTCGAAACGAAGCCAACAGTAGCTCCATACAACACCAGCCCATAGGGTCAAAGACAAAACAAAGGCTACATCCAGTGTAAGAGCTCGAGGCTTTCCTTTACATATAGAATGTTTTCTTTAACTTTAAAAAAGAACTTTTAATTAGAAAGTATACTTCTTTCAGAACTCAGTAACTTTGATGTGTGAATGGATTTTCTTTTTTGAGATAAAAAGAGCCTCAAAATGTCTGTGTATTCTTTGTGTTTGTCATTAGGACAAGGCACTAACATAGCGATGATGATGAAAATAATGTTTTCTTAAGTTTTGAGGTTAAATACTGAAGAGTGGGAAGAATCAGAATTTTAAGAAAAATGTTTTTAAATAATAAATGAGCTATCATTTTTTTCATATTCAAGTTCAGATCCAGTGAACCTATAAACTGAAATCAAAGAGGTATCAAATGAGATCAGAAGTGAGTATGCTTTAGCTGTAGATACTTAAGCAGACATGAGTAACAAGAGGTGTGTTGTTGAGCTATGCTTTTCAGCCCGAGGTTCCCGGGGTACACTTCATCCATAAACACCTTACCTTAGGCGTGACAACCCTAAAGCAATATTTTTAGATAAAAAAGTATTTGACAAGCTTCAGTGTCTACTCCTGAATTGTAAAAGAACAATTAATAAGAGTACAGGTCTCCAATCACAGTGTTTACATATATGTCTCTGTCTATGTGCAGGTATATCTCTCTACATCTAAACAAATCATCCATAAATGAAAACTAGGATCAACCTTAATGGTGAACAACTAACTAGAAAAATGTTGCCAAAATGTAGAAACAAGGCAAAGATACAGAAAGTGCTAGCAAAATCAATTATATATGAATGTGAGTTCTAATTATTGAAAATATGAGTTGTAATTATTGAAAAAGATGTGGTAAAACTATTGTTTATAGATCAAATTAATGTCTGCCTTGAAAACTAAAGAAAATTAATTAAAAAATCCTAACAAATAGGAGAATTAAGTAAATCAACATGTTATAAAATTTGTTTTTTCACATTATATAAAGCAGAAAATATTATTGTAAAAAATAATTCCAGTCACAGAATCTCTGAAAATAAAAAGTCACACAAATTCCTTAGACTGAACTTAACAAGAAATACACAGAACTAATCAAAACTTACCAAAGGAGGATATATTATATATTTTAATAGAAAGATTTGATATTAGATGATATACATCTACCAAAGATTACTTTTTGGACTTGGAAAATTCTAAAGTTTATTCTCATATTTATATTCTTCAAAATAATCAGAAACTTTTAAAAATGGTAATAAAACAGACTTACCCTATAAGATATTTAAATATAACTTATAAAACTATAAATAATAAAGCAGCATGATAGAACTATAAATAATAAAGCAGCATGATAGTGATACAAAAATATATAATAAATGAAACAGAAACATCAGCAATTATATCTAAATATATTTGAAAAGTCAGTGTATGTGAAAGGTGGCACTTTCATTCAGTGAGAAAAATATAAATGATTGGCTATACTTGGCTAGATATTGAGTGGAAAAAGTTGCACATAAACTTCACTAAAATAAATTCCAGGTAAATTTAGAATAAAAATACAAGAAGAAAGCTCAATAATTTTATAATAGAGTTGAAATGCATTTTCTATGACTAAACTAGAAATCATGAAAAAACAAACCACCTGTTCAATTTTATGCATTTAAAAAATAACAAATGAGCAAATAAACAACAAACACAAAGGCAATTGCTGAACTAAACAATACATTTTAGATTCATAATAGATTAAAGATAGTACTAAATAAACAGCTCTTAATAATTAATAAGGAAAAGAGGTGAATGTAATAAAAACTAAAAGCAGCTAATAAATATCTGAAAAGATCAAAAACTTCACTAGTAAGCAAAGAAATGCAAATTAAACAACAAGGGTATATCATTTTTGCCTGTCAGATTGACAAAGTTCAATAATTATTTTTACTCAGAATTAACAAGAGCAGAAGGAACCGAGAGAAGGAATACAAACTGGTACAACCTTCCAGAGCTTCAGATACAACAGTGAGGTTAGTTAATATATTGACTTTAAATATATCAATGTTAAACATGTTAATCTCTTTGATTGAGTCACTTTTTGTCTTTGTTTTTAAAAATTTGTTATAACCACTTTATTGAGGTATGATTGACATATAAAAAGCTGTACATATTTAATGCATGTAACTTGAGTTTGGAGATAAACATCTGTGAAAGCATCAACATGGTTTATGCAATATTATATCCATCACCTCCAAAAGTGAGTAAATCTCATGAACCTTTTTTTCCCCTAGAAATGTACCATAAGAAAATAATGTAGCTCATATACACAGATGTTTGGTACAGGTTCTTCTGGGTTTAGTTTGCTTTTTTTATTTTTCAAAGGCAGAACCTTATACCATTTATTTTTTTCTCTAGTATAAGCTTTTAAAACTATAAATATCCCCCATGCATTTAACAAATTTTAATATATATTTTAAAAATTATTCTAGCCAAAACATTTTTTTCTAATTTGTGCTTTCTTTTTTGAATCATGAATGGTTTGGGAACTGAGTTACCTTATTTCCAAATATTTAAGTCTTTTCTATAATCTTATTTTTAACTTATAATTTTGTTCTGTTGTGGTCAGAAAACATACTCTGCAAAATTTCAATCTTCTGAAGTCTACTGAGAGTGTTTCATGGACCAATGTGAAATCAATCTTGGTGACCATTCTATGTGCACTTGAAATAGAGATGTATCTGCTGTTTGGGGTGCAATGGCCTGTAAAAGTCATTAATAGTGTTGATTGTGTTGTCCAGATTTACCAAGTGTTTAGTAAATTTTTCAAAGTTATTCTATCAACTACTGAGAGATACCTGTTAAAATCTACAACTATGAAGGTAAATTTGTCTATATTTCCCTAAGTGTTGTAGGTTTTTGTTTCATGTATTTTGAAGCTCTACTATTAAGCACATGATCAATTTCTGATTGATCTTTTTGATCTTTTATCACTGGAAAGAGTCCATCCTGTGTCTGGTAGTACTCCTTGTCTTCAGGTCATTTTGAATAATTGAGATAGCCACTCTGGCTGTCTTAAGCTTCATGTTTTCATGCTATACTTTTTCCATCCTTTTACTTTCAACAGATTTATCTTTGTAGTAAAGAGCTTCTCTTTATGCAGCACATGGCTACTTTTTGCTTCTGAATCAGTCTGATGATCTTTGCAATCTCTGCCTTTTGTAAGACTGCTTTGTCCATTTAAACTAAATATAATTACTAATATAGTTTCATTTGATTTTGGCATTTTATTGGTTGTCTATTTGTTTCTTGAATTTTTTGTTCTTTTCTTTCTCCTTTTTTATCTTACTAGAGGCCTGATGCCAGAAGGTCGTTCCCCCATTCAGTCGATTTGCATATTTCACTTTTATTATTATAGATTGTTTTAATCAATTATTTTCTTAGTATTACATTTAAATTTCTCCTTTAATTTCCTATATATTTACTTACATTACTTTTATTTGTTGCTCTAGGGATTATGGTATACATCTTTAATTTTAAGTACATTGTAATAAAAGTTACAAATTGCTTCAAGGAAAATATATAGTAGCCCTTCAGCAATATATTTCCATTTATCCCTCCCCTCAATCCTGGTGGAGTGAGATGTGTGTTCTAGGCAAAGTGAACAGTGTGTGCAAAGACATGGAAATCTTGGGGGACACGCTGTGATGGGAGGATTAAAGTAGTCCAGAATGGTTGTAGCAAAACAGGAGAGAGTAGAGGCTAAAAAGATAATTAGGGGAATGACTTATGAGGGGTGTGTAAACTGTGATAAGCTGCTTGCACTTTATCCTGAGGGCAATGACCAGCCATTAAAGTGTTTTATGAAAAGAGCGATATGATCAGATTTACATTTTGGGAAGATTAATCTCACTGCAGCAATAAAAATATAGACTTGCAGGACAGAAAAACATGAGGCTGGAAACTCAGAAATCTGTTGCTTTAATTCAAGCCAGAATGAAAGTGCTCTTGATCAGGGTCATAGAAGTAGGCTTCTAATCCAATCATGGGTAAATGGATCCGAGAGAAGTTTTGAAGCAGAATAGAAATGCTTTAGTTAAGGATTGGCTGTGAGGAGAGAGAGGCAAAGATGATTTCTAGCCTTTTGATAAGTGGATGGGACCTGGTCATTCACTGAGATGACAAGCTTAATAGCAGTAACAAAATCTGGAATTTCTGGTTCACTTCTATATGTCTATCATGGGGCCAAGATGTTTGGGTTCCCTAGGCAGATTAATGATTTTATACTTCTTAAGATTTTTCAAATACTTTTTAGTATTTCTTTGGTAGGGCAGGAAAAACTATTTTTCCTATTACAATTATATAACTCTACATTCAAGATAAAAGTTTTATTACACACTGTGCATTTCAGTTTATTTTAAATTGATGGTGAAGAGGAAGCTATTTTTTAAAGATCCCACTGGACAGAGCAGTCTTTTCTGGCATTGTTCATTTAAGCTACACATCACTAGTTAGATAAGGAGATAGCTAGAATCCTATTTCAGTTGTGGTTTCAGGAAAGGTTATTTTCTTGCATAAATCCCTTAATCTGTCCCAGAATATGTCTAACATGGAAATGACAGCATCTAATCCAATCATGGCTGCAACTTAACCAGAAAGAAGCTCAATTTAGCTGGATAGTATTTAGCATTTTTTTCCTCTTAAAATTGGTTATTTTGGTTCCAGCCAAAGTGAAGGATGATTACAAAGAAGGATAGGTAAGTACTTAGTAAGTGGGCAGCAGACAGGCTCCCTTGGGGTCTGGAATACCTCTCCCATTCTACTACTGTCTCGGCAGAAGTAGATACACTTGGGCCATATCTCATCATAGTTCTTTGATGTAGTTTAGAAATTGTGTAGGAAGGTTGTGCTTTATTATTCTCATCACAAATATATCTCAGTTTTAGTTCAGAAGGGCAAACTGCTGACTCCGTTTAGCTTTCACTGTCAGTAGAAGTTGTACAATCAAAGCTTTCTCATAATGTCCAACTGTGACCAAGGTTTGACAAGTTGAACTTCGTTTCATTAAGAATAAAGCAGGAAACTAAAATCTGTAGGGATCTGACAAGGGACTCTCCATTGCTTCTGATCAAAGGGATGCTCAGGCACAATGATTACTATGTGAAGTTGGATAGTTTCAAACTTACACTTTTTGTGTGGGAGCTATTTGTAGTCCATTCTATTAGTTAAAGAAACACAAACAAAAACTTCAGGAAGTATATTTAAAGAACCAATATGAAAGAATACAAATAGCAAACATTTGGACTCAGAAATACCTGGTTCAAATTCTGAGTTTGACATTTGTTAGCTATGGGACATGGGTAGGCTAATACTATCAATATTTACCATCAATATTTCTCATCATTTCCTGTTAATTTGTGAAAATAAAGCAGAAATGATCACAGGTGGCATATTTCAGATGCTTGGCACATAAATAATAGCTGCCATTATTAAAATTTTATGAGATAATTGAAGCAATACCCAGTAAGACCGAATGCGTGCCAAAGAAAGACATAGACTTCCTCTGGGGACTGATTAGGGGGACACTGCAGTAGGAGGTCCTCAAATGGGTGACACAGTGATAAAGAGAAATAGATTTGTAGAATGGAGGAGAAATGAAGAATTCCAGACAGCCACTGTTTTCAAAAACACAAGAAAGGAAAGAGATGATGGTTGTATGTTGTTTAAAAAGAAAGTTTAGAAGAGAAACCACTGCTTTGATGGATGATAAGATAATGATAAATTGCTTAGCCTGGGAATTCTATGATTAATTTAGTTCTCTGACTACAATGGAACAAGGGCACAAGACAGTAAATGAATAGCACAGAAATCTCTTTAAACCTTCACACTAGCTCTGAAAAAGATACCAAAACATAGATTGTAACTTTCCCCCCAGTAAAGTTATTTCTCAAAAGGAGAGAGGTGGGTGATGAGGGAGGTGAGGTGGGAAAAAGTAAAAGAAATGATTTAATGAATAAAGGTGTCTAAAATACATCTGAGGTTATAACTTTCAGGTGTCTAAACTATAAACTCAGAATTACTGGTCTGTGCCTAAGTTAGATAATGAAGAGTTGTGAAAGTTGTATAAAACATTTGAAAACGAAGAGAAATCCATTTTAGTGTGAGCAAGTCTTGAGTCACCAGGTTCATTGAAGGACCCAATGAACTTGAGATTGAACTGCAAAATCCCCATACCTGGCAGGAAACAATTGATTTGAACTGTTTTTCTACAGAATAAAGTTTATCTTTCTATATGATTCCCAGTAATCCTCCAAAGCATTGTATTTTTATCCTCTTTGCTTTACTCATTTTGGTAAGGAGGAAATGGAAACTTTCAATCTTAAGGCTCAACTTGAACATTTAATGTGGAAATAGCCAACATGAAACCAGATTTGGAGAGCATCCAATAGGTTTTATATTATTATCAAATTATTTTAAAACAAAACTTACAAATACAATGATAAAATGACTCAGTGGCTCATGCAGATAGGTAAGCAGTTATCCACCACTGTAGATAACTCTCAATTAACCATATGCAGATTAGCATTTCTATAAATACCTGAAGATGACATTTTGATTTCTAGTTTCTTGGAGAGACTATTAAATGCTTGCAATTATCATCTAGTTAGAAGCCTATATAGATAATGCTAGTTAGAAGCCTATATAGATAATGCTAGAGTCTATCTGTATGAAATTAGCTCTTCATGTATTTTAATGCAGTGAAATTGCCATAAATAGGTCATACAACTAGTAAATTGAACAAGCAGGGGTCATTGATGTAGTCAAATAGGATCTTAATCCCCCCCTCTATTGTCCCTTTATAATTTATTGAGGAGAGATAAGGAGATCAGAAAAGTTATATTTAAACTAGAACTGTCATAGATAACTTAGTGTTCTCTGGGATTCCTTTTATGGGGCAATTTCTGGGGCTCTTTGGGACCCACAAACAAAGGAATGTCTCATTGGTAGTTCCCTTGATCTGGATGAGTGAATCTCTGTTCTGGTTTGTTGAGTAGTTATTCGACAGTCCCTAGGAATATTCACTTCCAGCTAGTATTTGCTGAGGCCCCTCAAGGGGAGATTATTGAAAAGACCTTTGATAATCCATACTGGCTCTTTTCATGCATCTTGCCTCATGCATGTTGCCCTCATTTGGATAGGGAGCACTCATTTGCCCAGAAATCCGTTATCAATGCAGAATAGTCATTATACAACAGCAACTTCCTTTACTCTACCACAAAAGAGGCTAACTAGCTTAACATTTTTTCTCTAGATTTTTTCCAGGAAGAAGCCACACAGAAGTCATGATGTGCCCTTGACTACAGTGGAAGACTCTGAAAGATTCCACATGTCCTGTTGAAGCACCTGTCTTCAGGAGAAGGGGAAAGCATCCTCTGGCTTAAGTCATTTTTCTAAGGTTAGCCTGTGTCAGTAATGGAGCTAGTATTTCTATGTGGGTTTTTTTTTACTTCAAAGGCAGAGCCCTAACCTTTACCCTGTACTTATTCCATCCTTATACATTATCACAAATACATCTCACCTCAAATAGATAGCAAATGTAACTATTTAAAAAAACACAATTTTTATAATAGTGCATCCTTTTAAAATAGAGAAGAACCTAAAATTTCCTCATCTTCCCCCCGGACTATGCTTTGGTATCTTTTTCATGGTTCCAAACAAGCTTTCTCCTGGACTGTATCTATTTCAAAACATGGAGTTTATTTTGTATTCTAGGGACTAGTAAGCAATTATCAAAGCTTGTCCTAAGTCATTCATTAATAGTTTCTGTTTAATCTTTCCTGAAACTGGAGAGCCCTCTGTTCTTGTGTTTATTTTGGTCTCTCTGAAATGCAAATTATTTGCTCTCCTACAGTTTTGGGTCTCCTTTTGGCCTACATAGAAATACTTGGACATGAGTATGTCTATTCTACTTCAATCTTTTAAACATGAAAGTAGTTTTTGTCTAGCTTTGAGATGTCTCTTTGAAATTAATAGGATTACTTAAAGGGTAGTTAGCATAAGATGTTGATGGCCTCACAAATGTGATATTCAATGCTCCAAATCTGGAGGGCAGTATAAGGTAATTGGATAAGAGCATAGATATGCAACAATAAAAATGTGTTTAAATCCTAACCCTCTCTTATTCTCAGTTTTCTTACCTCTAAAATGAGAATAATAGCAACTATCCTATTCTCAAAAGGGTAATTTTGAGAATAAGATGTAAAAATCTATATAGAGTCAGAGCTCTATATATGTTGATTATCTTATTTAGAGAAACATGAATATTGCAAATGGTATCTCTTAGACATAAAATCTTAGTTGAAGGAAGTACTAAAAACCTTTCCTGATGTAGCCCCCTCCTAGGTAACTTGGAGGCACTGGATTCATCTATCTGGGTAGATAGTAAGGTCTGTTAAGTATCTCATAGTACAAATGAGAAAACTGAGGTAATCATAGCTAAGGGCAAAAATTCCTGTTAATAAGTTTTGAAATATATTTCTCACTTTGAAGTGAACCAACAAACAAAATAATTTTCCTTTTTTGGTAACTAACTGTTCAGTCCTCAAGATCCACCCAGATGAAAGGTGTGACCTCAGAAAATAACTCTTCTCTTTCATAAGATTAGTAAGTTTTACTTGGAAAATTAAGATCAAATGAAGGAGAATTCTGTTAAGTAGTTTCCCCTTCAGATTCCTCTATTTTATCTACTGTTCTAAGCAAGCTGGACTCTTTGAAGTGTGGGTATGCCTGAGTGAGTCTCTCAGGAGATTACCTGGTTTTAATTACTTGGTGCTGAAGGCACCTAGACATTTTAGTTTCTTTCTTGCTTAAAGCTGTTCAGACAAGATAGCTGTTTTAAATCCCATCTGGAAGACTCTGGAAATGAACAGATAGGAATTTCTGCCAGCTTTTGTAACAGATAAAGCCTGAAATCTCAGTGGCTTAAATCAGTAGTTTATTAGTTCTGCTCCATGAAAACGGAGGGACTTGTGCCTATTTTTGTATTTTCTGCCTATGTGTTTTGCAGCTTCTCCCTCTTCTAGATCATCAGAGTCCTTTCCATTCCACATGGAGAAAGACAAAAAGGATTATGGGCAAGAGTTTTTCATGAATCAGACCTGACAAGAGTACTCATAATTTCTGCTCGTATTTATCAGCCAGAACTCAGTCATGAGGGCACACCTACAAACCTATGAAGAAGAGACAGTAGGTTTGGTAGGTAGTCAGGTTTTCTCTGCCAAAGTAAACATATGTTGATATTAAATATATATTATTATGGATATATTTAAGCTTGTATTATTTATAAGTTATTCCATAAAGGGTTAGGCATCTAGAAAATTTATCTAAAATATCACAGATGCAATTTTGCATTCAGCTTTTTTTTACATGTTATAGAAACAAACACCATAATAGCTTGCCACAAAATGCTTCAACTTTAGCATTTATTGATATAACTAATTCTCTATCTTTGCTAGATAGAGAATTGCACCTAAAGTTCTCATTTATGTGCCTGTTCTTAATTCATACTCAATCATTATTAGATGGCTAGGTGATAGAAATTTTTATCAGTTTTTAGCTACTTTTTAGACAAGAAAATGAAGGCCACATGCAGTGTTTTACAGGATATAACAAATAAAATCTCCTGATGTAGTCCACCCTAGGGACAGGCCATAAAGAGGCTCTGGATTAGTCTAAGCAAGAACTTGTAATTCTTTACATCCCAAGACACTGGTAACAGATTTCAGCCTCTAACTTTAGAAGATATTGGGGACTTTCCCTTATTTTTAGTAACTAATTGTTAGTTTCCCACTCTTTCATGGAGGGAATTCAAACAAAGAAGAAAGCTGGGGACATAGAAATGAGTAAAGGCAATTCCTAATAATCTAGTAGGAAAGCTCTGTCCAGTAAACAAGTTAATTGTATTAATATAATTATAAATATTAGAGGCCCGGTGCATGACATTCGTGCACTCTATGGGGGTGGTCCCTCAGCTCGGCCTGCGCCTTTTGCAGTTTGGGAGCCCTCGGAGGAGTGGGCCTAAGCTGGCAGTTGGACATTGTTGGCACTGCTGCTGCTGTGCTCACCAGTCGGCAGCCTGGCTTCTGGCTGAGTGGCACTTCCCCCTGTGGGAGTGCACTTACCACCAGGGGGCAGATCCTGCATTGAGCATCTGCCCCCTGGTGGTCAGTGCATATCATAGCAACCGGTCATTCCACCGTTTGGTCTTTTGCATATTACCCTTTTATTATATAGGATAATTAACTTGTTTACTGGACAGAGTTTGGGAAAATATTAATATATATAATATGGAATGCAATTATAACATTATTTAATATAATAAAATATGCAAAAAGCAATGTCTAGCATGGAGAAATAATTGCATTATCTGTGACTCATCCCCTTAAACTATTATGTAGGAATTAAAATTATGATTATATGAGATATTTAATAACTCTGAAAAATTTTACATGAAAAAAGTAAGGTATAAATTTGTACCTATTTTTATACCATACACAAAAATAATCTTAAAATGGAGACTTAAATGTTAGACCTTAAATGATAAACCTCCTAGGAGGAAACAGGAAAACACAGGAAGTAAATTCTTTGACAACACCCTTAGTAATATCTTTTTGGATATTTCTCAAGGGATCGAAACAAAAGAAAAAGTAAACAAATGTGACTACATTTAACAAAAAAGTTTTGCACAGTGAAGGAAACTATTAAAATGAAAAGACAAGCTACTAAATGGGAGAAGAAATTTACAAATGAACATCTGATAAGTGGTTAATATCCAAATATAGAACTCATACAGAACTCATACAACTTAACACCAAAATAACAATCTGATTAAAAAATGGGCAGAGGACCATAATAGACATACCTCACTCCTGTCAGAATGGTTATCTTTAATAAATCAACAAATAATGCTGGTGAGGATATGAAGAAAAGGGAACTCTCATACACCATTGGTGGAATTGTAAATTAGTGTAGACACTATGGGAAACGGTATGAAGATTCCTCAAAAATTTTAAAATTGAGCTGCCATATGATCCAGCAATTCCATATCTAGGTATTTAAAGGAAACTAAAACAGTGACTCAAAAAGATATATGCGCACCTATGCTCATTGCTTCCATATTTTGGCTATTACTAGTTATGCTGCAATTTAAATGTCCATCAGTAGATGAATGGCTAAAAAAGATGTGGTACATAAATACGATGGAATAATATTCAGCAATAAAAAAATGAAATTTTGCCATTTTCAACAACATGGATGGACCTAGAGGGTATTATGTTACATGAAATAAATCAGAGAAAGACAAATATCATATGAGTTCACTTTTATGTGGAATCTAAAATAAAGTGAAAAAATAAAATAAACAGAGCCATAGATATAGAGAAGAAGCTGATGGTTCTAAAGGGGAGGGGATGCAAGGATGGAAATGTAAAAATAAAATTTGTATAATCTATTATGAATATTAAGTGAAAAGTTAAGTGAAAAATAACCATCCGCATCAAACAAAAGACTGTAAAAATACATCAATATGTTAAATTGTGCTACAACAAGTAGTGTGTATTTGTTCTATCAGTCTTTTTTTTTTTTTGGTTCATTTTTAAAAAATGTTTTCAATGCACATTATACTACACTCATTTTGGGCGGGTAAAAAAAGAACATAAAAATATGTTCAATCACAGTAAACCTCTGTCCTAGTGGATAACTAATATGCAGACATGACCTGCCATATCTTTCATTTCATTTGTCATTTTACCAAGTTAGGGCAGAAGGTAAGTCCCCTTTGGGGATGCTATTTCTATTTCCCCTGTGAATATTAAAGAGTTTTATCACTACCTTACTATTTCCTGCCATATGTTATGGATGCACATGTCTTATCTGCTCTACTAGAATCCATGCTCTTTGAGTTGGTTACCCATGCACCGTTTTGGAATAGCAGTTCTCAGCTGTGGTGCCTCCAGTCCACAAGTGGAGCGTCAGTCAATGGGAAAGGAAGGGCTCGAGTCATGGGTGCTAGAAGGGCAACTGCACATCAGCCTGTCTGACCTGTGTGGTAGCTCATCTCATGTAAGAATGTGCTTTTTAATGCCAATTTGTGTCCTGAAGAAGGAAAGTGGAGAACAGTGCTCTCGCTCAACATAGCACCTTAAGCAAAAGTGTGGTAACCCTTTCTAGTTAGGTAATAATAGCAGTTTTCAAATGCCAGCCATTTGATACCAGTTATGACTTTCGTTGAATCTGTGTCTCACCTGAACTATTATTTATTATTTTAAAATCAACTCATTTTTAAAACCTAAATACTCTAAAAAAGTAAAAATCAGAATGAAAAGTAATTTAAAATATATACAATGTTATGTTCTGGCTAAAACTTCTCACGTCTCAAGGCTCTGAACCAGAGACCTGTTCTCCATTTGGAAAAATGGCTAGGATTAAAGCAGTGTTAAAACCAAGTCTTTCTCCTCATTGCAATCAGAGATGGGCAGTAAGCTGAAAAAGGAATGCTTTATCTTCATTTTCTCAGTGTAACTGAATGAATAAATTGTACCTCCTAAAATCAGAGTATCACATTGGAATGGATCCCATACTTTGGGAAATATAAAAGACTGATATAATGGACCTTTCACTTCTGATCATTTATCAGAATTCCGTCAGAGCAACAAGACAGAACCAGTCAACTATCTAACACAGTGGTCGGCAAACTCATTAGTCAACAGAGCCAAATATCAACAGTACAACGATTGAAATTTCTTTTGAGAGCCAAATTTTTTAAACTTAAATTTCTTCTAACGCCACTTCTTCAAAATAGACTCGCCCAGGCCGTGGTATTTTGTGGAAGAGCCACACTCAAGGGGCCGAAGAGCCCCATGTGGCTCACGAGCTGCAGTTTGCTGACCACTGATCTAACAAATGCTGGAATGGGGACTTGCACAGAAGCCCCTCGACTACACTCAACATGCTACCACTTCCAGCTTCTTCCTCTAGCACTCTCCCCTCAATGCAGTTTCAGCAACTCTTTCATCTTATTGCTTGACATCAACCCCTACAGACAGAATATTAATATACAGTCTTCTTTCAATTGAGTAATTTCTAATAAGGGTACAGATAATTCAAATCCTAATCTCAATTTCTTGGTTTATTTCTTTTAGTTGAAAATATATACATAGGGCTGATAACTTTATATATATGCAGACATGGAAGTTTAAAAATAAATTTGTATCATCTATTATGAATATTAAGTGAAAAATAACCATCTGCATCAAACAAAAGACTGTAAAAATATATCAGTATGTTAAAATCACATTGGAATGGCATATGTATTCATGTATGTGTGTGAGTTTGAGTACCTATGTGTCCCCTCAAAACAGCTCAAGTTTGAAAATGAAATGTATTTTAATAAACACTGCCTTTATTCAAAGTGTGTGTAGACATTCTATGGAGACACCCTATGTATATATGCACAAACACACAACTATATATACAGTATACTTTATATATAGTATAGATACACACATACTAGGGAAGCTTATATATACAGGGATGGGCAAAAGTAGGTTTACAATTGTTAATATGGAAAAAATAATTAATAAAAAATAATACAAGATTAAACTGTTTTGCATGCTCCCAACTGTAAAACTATTTTTGTCTGCTCCTATATATGCCAGTTTATTTGTATTTTGGTAAATATTTCTGGAATCATAGGGAATCACATTATTTTAAATATTATGTTTACCTTCATGCAATATACATGCTAATTATCCTCATTTGGATAATTGTCTTGAAAAAAAAAACACACACACCAATAAATGGCTCAGCAAATTGAGATTTTCACAACTAAAAATGAAGGTGAAAAACAGCTTACATAAAGAACTGACTCTGGCAATTCTAACTTCGTTTTATAGGAAGCAATGTCATTTGAAGTCTTAACTCAGCAACTTCACACATTATGCTTAGGTGAAACCTTCCAACTATTTAAAACCAGGTAAAAGCTGTTAGGTTTTCAGAGAAGAAAACTAATTTCAACTAGGCCTATTGGTAACTTATAATGTGTGGGCAAAAATAAAGGCAATATTAACTAAATTTCAGATATAAATTATGTCCAGGCCTTATTAAATATCTCCCCATATTATATTTTAGAATAATAAGACATTTATGGCATGCTTACTTTATATGTATTACATTATTCAATCCTCAAAACCACTTCTTTTGAGGTAGGAATTGTTTTTGTTACCATTTATGGATGGGGAAACTGTCTCCAGGTTAAATTTACTTGCACAAGGTCATGCAGCGTAGAAGTGATAGAGATGTGATTTAAACTAAGGTCTTTATTTTTTTAAATTTAAATGTTATTTTTCAATTGCAGCTGACATTCAGTATTATTTTGTGTTAGTTTCAGGTGTACAAGCATAGTGATAAGACAATTTTATACTTTACAAAGTGTTCCCCCTGATATTTGCAATGTCCGCTTGACATCATGCATAGTTTTCACAATATTACTGACTGTATTCCCTATGCTGTACGTTACATCCCCATGACTCTCTTGTAACTACCAATTTATACTATTTAATCCCTTCACCTTCTCCACCCCACCTCTAATGCCCCTCCCCTCTGTCAACCACCAGTCTTAAACTAAGGTCTGTCTGGCTCTAAAGCCCTAGTTACTCTGGTGCAAACAGCCCTGGGTGGTAGGTGGTAGCATTTCTACCCCCTCATCAGAATATGCAATTAAGGCCTAGGAAGAGCCAAGCAACTAGATGAAGGCCACTCGTGTAGTATGTGGCAGGGTTAGAATTCTAACCCAGGTCTGTCATTGACTCCACAGCCGACACACGTTTCCCCTGCCCATTCGTTGCAAAAATCCAGATCTGCCATAGCAGAGAAACAAAGAAGTGCTATCTCTCAACATATTTTATAAATTATACAAGCAGAATTTATTATATAATTTATTGGTTTTAGCTTTCTCAAAGTCTTCCAATGTATTAACATTGCATGCACTCAGCATGGCAAAACCCAAGGTGGGACAGAGGTACCTTTGTGCCTGCTCTGGTGATCCAGGTGTTCTCCAAGTGGAGTGACCATAAAATATACCATGCAAACTGGGAAACTTCTGTGAAGGGTGGGCGCACTCTGCATAATAATTTTGGGCAACAGGTGAAAAAGTTGACCATCCCAGGCAAAGCAGGATATATGGCCACTATCCTGGGAGCATCTAGAATTTCTCAGTGACACCCATAGGCTGGTGTTATCCTTGGGTTCACGAGTTCTGTTATAACTATTCTCCTGGATGCTGATTTTAAAATTAATTGAGTGCTTTCAATGTAAATCTGTTGAAAAATATATTTCTTTTATGTTAATTGATTAATCTAGTTTTAGGGGAAATTGTCTGACATCAAGCAAGAGGTCTGGAGCCAGGATTGAGCAGACTCTCCTGCCTTTTGGGAGTTTTGCTATCTTTATAGCCAGAGGACTAACAGTAAGGCGTTGCATTTTAACCTCAAGTAAAACATTGATTTTGGGGTTCTGTTTTTGCTGTGGGAAGAGTGATACTTATGAATTCTAGTAACCCCAGAGGAAATATATTGCCTTTGACTTAATCCTTGTTATGAACTTCAGTGTAAGAACCCTTCAACGGTGGACTGTGCTATTTTCATTTTAGCAATGTAATGATTGGAAGCCGAGTTCATGTTCAAAGACTTGGAGTCAGCAACCAATTGTCAAGAAATATAAATTTAAAAAAAATCCCATTTCTAATTACATAAAAAAAGAATAAAATACCTAGGAATAAATTTACTAAGAATGTAAAAGACCTATACACAGCAAACTATAAGAAATTGAAGAAGATAGAAATAAATGGCAGGATTTACCATGCTTATTGGTTGGAAGAATTAACATCATTAAAACGTCCATACTACCCAAAGCAATCTATAAATTCAATAAAATCCCTATCTAAATACCAAAGGAATTCTTAGAACTAGATAAAATAATACTAAAATTTACATGGAATTGCAAAAGATCACCAAAGCAATCTTGAGAAAGAAGAAAGGTGGAGGTATCATGCTACCTGACATTAAAATATACTACAAGGCTATAGTAATCAAAACAGCATGGTACTGGTGTAAAAACAGACATACAGATCAATGAAACAGAATAGGAAGCCCAGAAATAAGCCCATGTCTACAGGGTCAACTAATACATGAAGAGGAGGCAAGAATATACAGTGGTGTAAAGACAGTCTCTTCAGTAAATGATGCTGGGAAAAGTGGACAGATACCTGCAAAAAAATAGAACTAGACCATTTCCTTACACAATATACAAAAATAAACCCAAAATGGATGAGACTCAATGTAAGATTTGAACCATAAAACTCCTAGAAGAAAACATAAGCAGTAACTGTCTGGCATTACTCTGAGCAATGCTATTTGTATATGTCTCCTCCAGTGAGGAAAACAAAAGAAAAAATAAAGGGGACTACACCAAACTAAGGAAACCATCAATAAAACAAAAAGACAAACTACTGAATGAGAGAAGATACTAGAAAATGATACATCTGATAAGGAGTTAATACCCCAAATATATAAGGAACACATACAACTTATCTCCCCCAAAACAAAAAATCCAATATAAAAATGAACAGAGGATATGAATAGACCTTTCACCCAAAAGGATGTACAGATGGCCAAGAGACCTATGAAAAGATGCTCAACATCACTAATCATCATAAAAATGCAAATTGAAATCACAATGAGATATCACCTCACAAGTGTCAGAATACTATTATCAAAAAATTAACAAACAAATGTTGGTGAGGATGTGGAGAAAAGGAAGCTCTCCAGCACTGTTAGTGGGATTGAAATTGGTGTGGCCACTATGGAAAACAGTTTGGAGGTTCCTCAAAAAATTACACTCAGAGCTACCATATGACCCAGCAATTCCACTTCTGGATATTTATCTGGAGAAATCCAAAACACTAATTTGAAAAGATATATGCACTCCTATGTTTATTACAGCATTATTTACATCAACCGAAGTGTTCATTAATAGATAAATGGATAAAGAGATAGTACATGGAGGAGGATCCAAGATGGCGGCATAGGTAAACATCTAAACTGCTGCCTCGCACAACAATTTCAAAACTACAACTAAAAGACAAAACGTCTATCATCCAGAACCACTGGAAAGCTGGCTGAGTGGAAGTTCTACAACTAGAAGGAAAGAGAAAAGAGCATTGAGACGTGCACAAGCGCTGAAAAGCTGAGGTACGGAGGCGCCAGTATCGGGCTGGCAGCGGGCGACTTGGAGCGCTGCTTTTTTCAGCCCGAAGGGAGACAAGCTCTCAATTACTCCGAACTCCAGTTTCTGGGGAGACGCGGGGGACCCAAACTCCTATGGGGAGAAGCTGGACTGTCTGCCATTGGGTCGGAAAGTGAGGGTGGCTTGCTTGCAGGGCTGTGCGCAGGAATAATTGTTTACTGCGCTGGGGCGTGGGATGCGGGGACGCGGTCGGAGACACAGAGCCGGCTTACTGGCAGCTATCGCTGTTTGCCACGCCCTAGCTTAGTGATGCCCTGAGACCCCGTCCTGCACAACATACCAATCCACCCAAGCTCCAAGCAGCGGCTTTAGCATATGAATGGCCTGCCCTATCACAGCTTAACATAGCAAACTTGTAGCCCGGGTCAGACAGCTCCAAAACCTCCAAACCCCAAGCAAAGAGGAGAAAAACTGTAGTTCTCGCTGTTGCGCCTGCTGGGTGGCCTCAGACAGTAGCTGACCTGCACGCCATTGGAGATCCAGAAGCCAGTGTACCTTGTGGTCAGTGTGAGACACCAGATTTCAACTCTTCACATCCATAAGTGACACATTCAAGAGGAAGACTCAGTGAGCACCAAAGCCCCACTGAAACAAGTCCTGCATCATAAGCGTGTCTGCAGCGCAGCAGTTCTTTCATTATAGACACAGAGGGTCCTCACAGCCAATTGGCCTGGAGTTCAATTCCTCCCAGTGTACCAACAGCAATCAAGGTTTAACTACACCAAGACTTTGCACTCAGCCCACAAAGGGGTGTACCAAGAGCATTCACTTCAGGTGTCACCTACCACACAAAGCCACTCCATCAATACAGGGAAGCAGCAAAATGCAGAGACAAAGAAACATGTCACGAATGAAATAAATGGAGGAGAGCAAACTGCTGGATGACATAGAGTTTAGACCCACATTTATAAGGTTACTCAAGAATCTTCTAAAAACCGCCGAGAAACTTGATGAGACCTCCGAGGAGCTTAGTGAGACCTTCAAGGACCTTAATGAGAAAGCCAAAAAAAAAAAAAAATGGAAAAGGACCAGTCAGAAATTAAGCATACACTGTCTGAAATAAAGAATATGCAGAAATTCAACTGTAGATCAAAGGACCCCAAGAACCAAACCAAAGATCTGAAATATGAGGAAACAAAAAACACCCAACCAGAAAAACAAAAAGAAAAAAGAATCCAAAAATATGAAGATAGTGTAAGGAGCCTCTGGGACAACTTTAAGCGTACCAACATCTGAACTTTTGGGGTGCCAGAAGAAGAGAGAGAGCAAAATATTGAAAACCTATTAGAAGAAATAATGACAGAAAACTTGCCCTACCTGGTGAAAGAAATAGACTTACAAGTCCAGGAAGCACACAGAACCCCATACAAGAGGGATCCAAAGAGGACCACACCAAGACACATCATAATTAAAATGCCAAGGGCAAAAGACAAAGAGAGAATCTTGAAAGCAGCAAGAGAAAAATGGTTAGTTACCTACAAGGGAGTACCCATATGACTGTCAGCTGATTTCTCAACAGAAACTATGCAGGCCAGAAGGGAGTGGCAAGAAATATTCAAAGTGATGAACAGCAAGAACCTACAACCAAGATTACTCTACCCAGCAAAGCTATCATTCAGAGTTGAAGGTCAGATAAAGAGCTTCACAGACAAGAAAAAGCTAAAGGAGTTCATCACCACCAAACCAGGATTACATGAAATGCTGTAGGGTATTCTTTAAGAAAAGGAAGAAGAAGAAAAAGGTAAAGATAAAAATTATGAACAACAAAATGACATCAAATACATACCTACCAATAAGTGAATCTAAAAATCAAGTGAATAAAAAATCTGAAGAACAGAATGGACTGGTGAATATAATAGAATCAGGGACATAGAAAGGGAGTGGACTGACAATTCTCAGGGGGAAGAGGGTGTGAGGGGTGTGGGAAGAGATTGAACAAAAATCTTACACCTATGGATGAAGACAGTGGCAGGGGGTAAGGGCATGGGAAAAAAAAAGAGGAACACCTGTAATAATCTGTACAATAAAGATTTATTAAAAAAATAAAAATAAAAAAATAAAAAAGATAGTACATGTATACAGTGGAATATTACTCAGCCATAAAAATGAAATTTTACCATTTGTGGCAACATGGGTGGACCTAGAGGCTGTTAGGCTAAGTGAAGTGTCTGACAGAGAAAGATAAATACCACTTGATTTCACTTAATACGTGGAATGTACAAAACACAATAATGAACAAATAACACAGAAGTTAACTCATAAATACAGAGAATAAATTGATGGTTGCCAGATGGGAGGGGGGTTGGAGAATGGGTGAAAAGGTGAAAGGGATTAAGAAGTAAAAATTGGCAGTTATGAAAAATCCATGGGGATGTAAAGTGCAGCACAGGGACTATAAATAATATTGGAATAACTATGTGTGGTGCTAGGTCGGTACTAGACCTATCAGGGTGATCACTTCCTAAGTTATAAGATGTCTAGTCACTAAGCTAAGATAATGTATGTCAACTGTGACTGAAAAAAAGAGAAATCATAGACATGCTGGTATGCTATGGAAACAGAAGCACAACCATAGATAACATGGAAAGGGAACAGGACGTCTTGGACAATCATATCTGGCTCCAATGTCTGATCTTGCAACTGATAATAACTGTTAATCATGACATGTACACTCAGGGAGCCTCAGCTTCCTAATGTCAAGGATTTTATATCTTTCAACTATTTAACATTTTTTAATGAGCTGAAGTACATAAAATAGGAAGCAAGCCCTAAGCAAATCCTAGCTTTCCACTCCTCTCTTTAGACTTAATATAGCAGTCACACACCAAGTTCGAGATCTACACCACATTTTTCACATCTGTCATAAAAAGCCACAATCTATCTTTTCTCTTCTGTCCTTCCTCCATTTTCCTTCCCTTTGTCTTCCCTCTCAGTGTCTTCTCTTTCTTTTCCACCTCCCTCCCTTCTTTCTCTTTCTTCCCTTCCCCTCTTCTTATTCAAACAAAGACTTAAGGTGGCCAAATTGTTATAAAATGTACATACTGCATATGGAAAGTAATTTGACAGAATTAAACATTTGACCTTTTAAAAATGAATCATTATCAAAATAATTAGCCATTTAATTAAGCATTAGTTGAGTTAGTTTGCAAGGCCTTTTGGGAAGGATTTCAATGACCACATCTCATATAAAGCTAACACAAAGCATATGCAAACGGATGACAACAGTTTTCCTCTGGAGGATAAAATTCTTTGTAGCAAATAGATACATGAATATTACCTTTAGATAAAAATGCTCTTCAACATTGGTTTGATTCCTTAAAACCAAATAAAAAAGACTGCAATATGTAAATGTTTATGTCTCTTACTATCCTTAGACGGAAACTTCTGTTACTGTTCACGGTTGTTTTTATTCTTTTCTTTGACCTTCCTTAATAATAGGTCCTGGAATGGAACCAAAGTCACAAAAGGATCTATAAAAAGGGAATGCAGGAATGTAGGTAAAAGAAAGAGGGGGAAGACCAACTGGCAAGGCTCAGTGGTTGAGCTTCGACCTATGAACCAGGAGGTCATGGTTTGATTCCTGGTCAGGGCATATGCTGAGGTTGTGGACTTGATCCCCAGTAGGGGGCATGTAGAAGGCAGCTGATCTATGATACTTTCTCATCACTGATGTCTTTCTCTCTCTCTCTCCCTCTCCCTTTCCCTTAGAAATCAATAAAATATATTTTAAAAAAGGAAAGAAAGAAAGAGGGGGGAGTCAAGGAATCAAACTCCTTTATCAGATTTAGGAGATTGTGAGGGCATCTAAGGATTTAATATATGAATTTATTTTTTTTCAGTACTTTTTAGCATCAGCAGCTGGGTTCCGGTAATTGAAAGCTGATTATTGCATAAAGAGGTGAAAAATAGATGTTAATTAGATAAAATTGTCTGATGAGAACAGCAACGTTTGGGAAACCTGAGCCACAAGAAAGACAGACCTGCACGTTTGTCAAACAAGAGAAAGTTTCCCCTTCTTATCACAATCTTCCTTTTTCTGTCCTCTCAAAAACCCTCCTACACATCCTCAAACAACCTCTGTCTGCCTCACAGTGCAGGGTTGGAATGACACTGACATGTACAGTGATGGAAACCTTGTGACTTGAACTCACCTCACCACCAACCTCAGATCTTTTCACCAGTTAGGCCAGTTTAAGGAATAAAAGGCTTTACTGTGTTTTTCATGCCAGTCAATTGCTGGGTATTACCTATGGAATGGCATTGAGGCTGTGAGAAGAAAGCAAAACAATTTTCTACCTGGAATGCTCCTCCTCAATTTCCCAGAGCTCTCATTCCCTCACTTCCATCAATACTGCCTTGAACACCACCTACATAACTGTGTTAACCGACAGCATGGAGGTCTCCAATTTTAGTGCATCCAGGAATCCTTCTCAGAGCAGGGAGGGGGTGCAATTATGATTTATTGGGTTTAGGAAGTGCCCATGGGTCTTCGTTTTTAGTAGTACTCTCAGGCGATTCTGACTCAGGTGATCAGTAAACCACTCCAGTGTAGATTGGAGACTGTTCTAAGGAAGTCATACCTCATTAGAGCAGGCGGGACTCCCTCCCTGACTTAAAGAGATAGCTGTGAGATTGGAGTTCTGAGGCATTTAAAGAGGGCAATCATCTATAGGAAAGGTCAGTCGCTGCCCAGGAAGACACTGGATGGAAGGGGGACACGGTGCAGCCCAGCCTCAGGCTTCCAGATGCAGCTTCTGTGGGACTGAGGTTCTGAAAAGGGATGTGAGTGTGGTGCTGCTGGAAGGTGCATTCCCAGAGGGTGGGGCCATGACATAGGTAACACGTATGGAAGTAACTCCACCCTTTTACTCAAGAGGGCAAATAGACTTACGAGTAAGTAAAAATGATGCCATTATATGGAGAGTAATTGATTCACTCTGCTCGCTAATGTGGTCAATCATTCACCAATTCCACACTTCCGCTGTAATTGGTATATGATGACTTGCCACACCCCTCACAACTGCTTTGTACACACACAGCACAGAACTTCGAAAAGAGAGCTGGCTTTGTCCTTTCGGGATCTGAGAGGATGAGGGTCCCAGGCTCATGGTGGGGATTCAGAAAAGGGCCTGTCCTGAGCTGAAGTGACACCCTCCCACCCGAGTCCGCCCCAGGTTCCCCCTGCACTCCTCTGGGACTGAGGAAACAGTGCCACATGAAGGCCTCTATTTCTCTGCACTTTCATTGGGAGTCATGCAGGTCTTTAGGGAAAGCTTTTGGGCAGCTTTTTGAGTGCTGGGGGTTCAATGTCACTTTGAAGGACAATGGAAACTTGTGAAAACATAGGAAAGAGCCATCTGGAGTCAGCAAAGCCTACAGGTTCTGTTGGGATAACATGAAAGCCCTTGAAAATCCTGCTCCTCCCCCTACTCACAATGCTGGTCACCATGGCCATGTCACTGCCACCTGGCGTTACACACTTTGACTCAGGGATTATCCCAGCACTCAAAGTTCCTGGTCAAAGTACTATTCTCTTGGTTTACTGAATGAAATTACTGACCATCAACAACTGGGTTTAACAAACATGGAGTAGGTAACCATCAAAGACATTTACTCAAAGCTGAAACTGCAGCCATCACTGAAGTGAGTAGAGAAAGTTCCTTGCTTATCACTTTTACCAAAAAAGAGGGTCAATAGGCCAATAGTATGCATAATCTCAACCTAATTGGGAGACTTCCAATCCTATTTAATGCTAGAAAGTTCCAAATGCTACTTGCTTTTAGGAAATGCTTGTGACAAGAGTCAAAAATGGGAGATTTAGAAGCATGATACTAACTTATCAGACCTGCCCCAGACACACTTCATGTTGCTCATTCTGTTGCCAGAGGCGTTATTGAATGTCTAGACTTGTGATTTGCATTCAGGACTCTCAGAGTGAGGACATGGGAGCACTTTTTTCTCATCATTCATTTAGCTTTAGGGGCTTTGACTTCAGAAATAATTATTTCTATACTTAATAGCTGAGAGGTAAATTCTGTGGGTTTGATCCACATTTTTGGTTACTGGCAAGAATTCAGTCATTAAAGTTAAGTCAATACTGTGATTAACATTCTATTTGATGTGCCAATCTTAGTAATGTATGTACTATTTCAACTATCTTTTTCTTTAAAAGTCCCTGTTAAGGAAAGTGTGTGTATTTGGTTTGGGACCCAAGGCCTACTGAATAGTGGTATGCTGGTAAATGTTTAACAACCAGTTATCCAAAGGAAAAAAAAGGCCTGTTTTCTAGCCTTTGTTGATTTCCATGGTGTAAATACTCCCACCACAGCCATCTAGCTGACCTGTGGAATCAGCACATTTATAAAATTGTGAAAAAGTAACAGTTGACACTTGCGAATCTGGTATGAGTTGGACCCCACACAGAGAGTAACTGGATCCTACTTTTTAAAATTAAATAGCTCCATTCATATGAGTCTGGGCAATACTTTATATATTGTATATAAACTTTCTGTGATCAAATGTGGCAGCAAATCCACTGTATTCTTAAACATGTTGCTGGGTTCAAAATACTGGTGTGCCTTATTTTATAAGACTGTTTCGGAGGAGCTACTAGTGACTTGGAAATATCTCAAATTCATTACAGGAGAAACTAACAACTAACAAAAGGAATTATATTTGCATATCTTAAATAAAACTTTCTTCTGTTAAAAAAGTAGATATTTATCTATTGTGTTACTACATGTTCACATTTGGAAGCATAGTGAAAGGTGAAAACGTAGAGAGAGAGGCTCGTAATCATAATTGCTGCTGCTGATTTGAAAGGAAGTGTCTTGAGGACTGGAAGGCAGCCCAGACTGATGGTTAAGCCTGTGAGTCAGGCTGGTTTACCACCTACCACCTAAATTAGTGAACTTGGGGAAGTTACTTAACTTGTCTGCCTCAATTTTCCCTCTGTAAGATGGAATAATAATAGTATCCACCTCATAGAATCGCTGCTCAAACAAGATATATATGCTTAGGACAGTGTCCACAATCTCGTAAGGACCACATATTGCTGTTTTTATGGCCACAGAGGCCCAGCAATCTGTGCTCTAACAAGCCCTGGAGGTAATTCCAACCCACACTAAAGTTCAAGAATGCTGGTTCAGATTACCATGGGAATCCATTTGTTCTAGAGGAGTCGACACCCTTTCTAGAAGAGTTGACTGAACACCCTCACATTGCCTATCCCAGAATCACCTGAAGAGCTTATGTAAAATGATCCACATTTGTGTAAAATAGGAGAAAAAATTTAAATATATCTTTGCCTCTATATGAATAGAATAGCCCTGGAAGAACACAAAAATAATATTGGTTACTTCCCGGGGAAGGAACTGGGTAGATAAGAGGCAGAGGTGGGTCTGAAAAAGTTTCTTTTATATACTAATGTTCCTTTTGAATTTTGAATGATATACAATTTAAAAACTTTTGAAAATTGAAATATTGTTAAATAATAGATATATTAAAATTATTATATATTATATAATAAATATTTATTTAGTTTATTTAAATATAAATGTATATATGAAATACAGACCTGTGGGTTTTACACAAAGCATACTAATTCAGAACCCAGAATAAAACCTGCCAAGTCAGAATCCTTGTGGTAGATTCCAGAATCTACATTGTGCTGGTTATCATGATGGCACATAGGCAGAAACCTAACTCATTGCTAATTTCCAGGGTGTGAATACTCCACCACAGCCAATGTCTAGCTGTGCTAGTGGTTTGATGCGACCTAAATTGCTCTCTTCACTGGGCCAACAGAATAAAGGCAACATGTCTGTATGCAGAGAGATGGGGGGTATTATTATGGCTTATACCACTTGGAAAGCCTTTTTAGGGATATTGTTGGGACTTTGAGGTAGAAGACTTGGGTTGTAACCTGGACACACCACTAACTGGGTAAGACCCTTCATTTTCCTTTCCTCCATTTCCTTATCTGTCAGTGGGCACAAAAATGACTATCCTCATTACATCATTCGGTCAAATGGGATTAGATCTGACACCGTTTCTAAAGTGCAAAGTTAATGTAAAAGGTAATTAAATCTGGCTTCCATGGATTACACATTTATGACATTTTAACAACATTTTGAATTTAGTTGGGACAGAAATCTCTTATATAGCAATAGAGCATGAGTTTCTAAATTACTTAAAAATTATACAAAGCTTATGTCTAAAAATCTATTTCCCCAATAAGAAAATGCAGAGGAGATTAATTGCCTGTCTTTAATCCCACTCCGGTTGTACAAGTGTATGGATTTTATAGTATCTCTACAACTATGAAAGAGTTTATTATTCCAACAGAACTGGGCACATTCAACTCAAATTGATCTACGATGCCCTTGCCAAAAGGAAAGCATTCCCTTTATCTGAATTATTAATTACCTTCCCACAGGCTGTACACAGCCACATGTGAACCTGCCCAAACATAAGAGGGATGTGAATGAAGTGATGGCTTGAGCAATGAATTGAAACAATCCAGGAAGGTGCGTTCCCTTCCGGCACACAGCCTGCCTCACCGCCCTTTGTTCCAGTAGATGAAGCTGGCATCTGAGTTTGAGTGGTACCCGGAGAGGTGCTGCCCTCCACACCTCTACCCGACAGGCAGCCTTCTGGGAGGAAAAGTGGGCTCATTCTCACAAGAGATCACGTTCTGTCCAGTTTTGAAGCAAAGTCGCTTCTCTTCTTTGTACCAGAATTGTTACATCTCGACTTAAAACTTTTTTCTACTTAGGCAGGTCCAGAGTTTGCTTTTCCATAGAGTAATTTTTGAGACCAAACAGCAGGAATTTAAAAAACAACACCCTTAGCAATAAAATAATAGTTAAAATCTATATGCCAGATATGGTGCTGAGCCTTTCCGTGTATTTTCTTACTATATCTCATGACTCTATGAATGAGGTCATGCTGTGTATCCCCGATTGACAGATGAGAAATGTAGCCGATGCACATGCTAGTCACAGGTCTGGCTCTGTCACTTGTACTTTTCTCTGCTGCCCTATAGCCACATACCCTTCCCCCACTTCTAAAAGGAGGCTGTTGAAAATTTTACCTTCTTTCTTTTGAGGGATTAAGTTGTAGGAAGGAGAGTCCTTGGGTTGTAGGAAGGTACAAATTTCAATGCTATACCCTTTATACAGTTTCCAGATGAGTAAATGCCGGGCCAGGAGTCAGCCTAGCTGGAAAAGAAGTGTTTGTGTGATAGGAATGGATTATGAGCTGGGCACTCCCATGGTATTTTGCAGAACCTTCCATATATATTTTTAAAATCTAAGTTTGGTTCTCAGCACATAAATCTCTGTGAGAAATCCCTTGAGAAGATTCCACTAGGGCAGCAACACAGACTCCTGTGCCAATTGACTTTTATGCAAATGGGGAAAAAATGAATCAGAGGCAAACACCTGAAAATTCATAAGATGCTGTCTCTCAATAATTATGCAATATTCATGGAAATAGACTCTCGGCATCATGCTCAGGTTTGGAGTCTGTTTTTGCTTTTTCTCTTTCAGAAAAGGGAAGACCAGGAAGGAGAAAAGATGCTCACAATCACACCCCAGAAACAAAGCCCAGTTCCACAGTCACTCCTAACAGTAAGTGTGTGAGAATTCTACCTCCCAACAGACAGCTGGGGAAGACTAAGCTACTGGGAATATTCCCGCCCTCTGGGGGACTAATTCATTATTCCAGGAGCCAGAGCACTCCAAGGGTGCCCACCTAGTTTTCCCGTGGCTTACCCTTATCTCCTCAATTGACAATTATTTTTTGTTTTTGCACATCCTCAGGTTACCACGATTCCCCAGCTACTAGTGTAAATAAAAGTAAATAATTCAGGAGCATCTATTACAAATGATAATATTCTAGGGAGAGCTCTTGACTGCATATCCTCAAAAGGCAAGTTTTATTGGAACTAAAAAAAAAGGGATGTGAGTATGATGAACAGCAGCACTATCACTATACACGTTTTAAATATTTTACTACTGTGTTGGTAAAATATTTAAAATGATTATCTGAACTGCTCCCCCATCACATGAGAGCCTGAATATGTCACTCTCCAAAACAACTGTCTGACAACCGCATGTGAGCGCAATGCTTTCCAGAAAACAATTCATGCCTAAGAGTGACTGCGGCTGTTTTTATTTTTAATAGGAAAGAAATGGATCTGAAATTAAATAAGTGCTGAGACGAGGCAGGGAGATGTGGCAAGCTGTTCGCCCCAGATCCAGGCTCTGCAAACAAGCCCCAGTAGGCTGCGATGAAAACATCAGTTTTGGTTCAGTTGAGTGTGTGCATGAAGGCTTTTACTAGTAGGTCCCGTTGCCTGCACAGGGTCTCTGGAAAGGGCATCCAAGGAAAGAGCCCATCAGACCTGGCCATGCTCTGAGCATTGTTTGTCCCTTGTGCCCTCGGCTCCTGGGATGGGATGTAAGAGCACTTCAGCTTAGATTCAGCCTTGGCATTGATCCAGTCCTGTTTTCTAAAAACTTCCCTGGCTGCTTTAGTCTCTAAACAAGCCATCTTTAACTGGCCTGCAATTCAGTGCAATAGATACCTTGGAAAGACATAGAACATGGAGCTGAAAATGGAGCAAACAGGTCATTAATTAGATTTTATTTCTAAGTGGCGTTCTAGACTGATTTCAATGATCTTTAATACAGAATCTAGCACCAAAGCCTAAGACTCCACCAGGAAGCTCTATGACACTCGCCCACATGTAAATGACCAAATCTAAGGCTGCAAAGTTGAAATGACAAATACAGAAAAGTTGTTGATTCTTTTGGACTAATAATTGATACTATTGGTTGAGAGCTTACTATATGCCATATAACCTACACCTCATTTACAACCCTAAGAGGAAAAGAACATTGTTTCTATTTTATAGAAGCAGCCAAGGCTCAGAGACATTAAGTTCAAGTTCACACAGCCAGTACGAGGTAGAAGTGGAATTTGAACGTTGGTCAAGGTTGTTCTAACTCCATGCACTTAATTGCTAAGCCAGAAATAGAAAATGTGCTTCACATTGCACAACAGCTCTGTTCCCCGGGAATAATGAACTGAAGCACTGGGTTTTGGTGGCTTCTGAGGCTGAGTGTGGGGGCTCCCCAGGAAGGAGGATCAGGTCAATTAGCAGTGCGAGGGGAGCGGCAACTCTCCTGCCAGTATTTGCCATCCTTACTGCCATTTTACTGTCTTGCAGTCACCAATCTCTATTTCCTGTGAGTTTAACATGTGTGGGTAGGAAATGCAATGAGTGTAAGTCCTAGGATTGGTATCCCCCTGGTCACTGTTCACTGAGTGATCTTGGGGTTGTCATTTCCTCTGTTTTTCAAATAGTCCCCCCTTATCCGTAGTTTCTCTTTCTGAGGTTTCAGTTACCCATGGTAATCCTCAGCCCTTAAATATTAAATGGAAAATTCCAGAAATAAACAATTCATACACTTTAAATTGTGCACCATTCTGAGTAGCGTGATGAAGTCTCAAGCCCTACCACTCCATCCCACCCAGACACAATCATCCCTTTGTACAGCGTCTCCACACCCTAGACCAGCCGTGGGCAAACTACAGCCCGTGGGCCGGATCTGGCTGTTCTATCCGGTTCTCTTGCTCTCCCCTCCGCTCCTTTACTTTGAATTTATATTAGTTCACACAAACACTCCATCCATGCTTTTGTTCAGGCGCTCTGGTCCAGTTTAAGAACCCATTGTGGCCCTCGAGTCAAAAAGTTTGCCCACCCCTGCCCTAGACACTCCCAACCCATTAGTCACTTGGTGGCTATCTCAGTTATCAGATCTACTGTCCTGGTTTCACAGTGCTTGTGTTCAAGTAACGCTTATTCTATGTAATAATGGTCCCCAAATATGGTTACACTGGCAATTTGGATATACCAAAGAGAAGCTGTAAAGTGCTTCCTGTAAGCGAAGAGGTATATGTGTATATAGGGAAAAAACATAGTATATGTAGGTTTCAGTACTATCTGTGGTTTCAGGCAGCCACTGGGGGTCATTAAATGCATCCCTTGTGCATATGGGGGGCAGGCTGCTGTATGATCTGAAAGAATTACCTTGGATGGTCTTCAGGAATAAAGCCTTTGCATATAAATATATATAGGGATAGGCAAAAGTAAGTTTATAGTTGTTCACATGGAAAACAATATATGTACTCACAACTGTGAATCTATCTTTGCCTACCCTTGTATATTAAAATTATTGTACCAACTGAATTGTTTTTAAATTATCTTGTGAATTTTGTTTTCTATTGCTTTATATCTCTTCCTGAGAATATTCTACCTAAATGAAAATGAAACATAAAATCTACACTAATAAAAGAGAAAGATGCAAATTGACTGTACCTTTGCGAAGCCCACCAGCCAATCATGAGTGAGTATGTAAATTAACCCACCAAAGATGGCATTCCACACTGCCCCAGCCACTGCGGGCCTCTGTGCAGCATGGGAAGATGGAAAGGCAGCTCTGGGCCAGAGCGAAGGCGGTGCCGGCAGCCAGGGGAAAGAAGGCCCATTCTTGCACGAATCTTCGTGCATTGGGCCTCTAGTAGAAGTATAATAAAATATGTAATCTTTACATAAAACAGGATGCTGCATTTACCTCCCCCTTAGCATACCTCTGCAATGCCACCAAAACTTGGAAGAGTATTCTACTGTGATCCTTTGATATCAGTGACAATATTAAAATGAAAGATTTCCTGTTATAATAAGTAGAAATCATCCATTATCACATATCAAAGGACAAAGGTGTACCAAGGAAAAAACGGAAACCAACTCTTTCTCAGAATTAAGTAAACAAACAAAAAAAACCCAACCAAAACACCCTTAATGTAAATGAAAACCAATGAAACAAGTGTTGTTTTACACTCATAAAAGTGTGCTTCTCATGTGGGTAGTCATTGTCATGCACTAATTAAGGTAGGCTGGGTTCCAGCCCAACCCTATGTTGACAGTGAAGGAGACAGGGCCAGACATACATAGTTCCTATTTCCAACATCAGCTACTGAGTGTTTTAGCTTGTATTTCACTTGGTGGCAAGACTTTTGTCTCGATATTGAGAGGCAAAAATGCAAAGGAAGGATTCCTATTTACTCAGGAGAAACAAAATAATGTGTAGTCATGAAGCCAGTCAGAAACAGAGGTAGAGAAAGGCATGACTGTAATGTATTTGAACTTGCAGATGCCAAGTGCCTTTCTATGTCATTTATTCATTCAGTGTCCTTGCAGTGACTAAGCAAGAAACACATTAATAATCAATTTGCAGCCCTTCCTGGTTTTGCTCAATGGATGGAGCGTCGGCCTGCAGACTGAAGGATCCTGGGTTTGATTCTGATCAAGGGCACATGCCGGGGTTGCAGGCTTGATCCCCAGTAGGGGGGTGTGCAGGAGCAGCCAATCAATGATTCTCTCTCATGATTAATGTTTCTATCTCTCTCTTTCCCTCTCATTTACTCTCAGAAATCAATAAAAGTACATTTTAAAAAATCAATTTGCACGTTAAATCTAAGGTCTTCAGAGGAAACTGCCTTTCCAGAATGACATAGCAAGACATAGCCATTGGAGGCACATTGTCTTGGATTGTGGGCAGCCAGTATTACAAATTAATACTTTTTTGCTTCTAAATCCAGGAGATCGAATGTATTGCCATTGCCTTTAAAGGGAATATCTTCAATACTTTGACCACCATTAGCCAGATGATTAGCATGCCCTTAGCCATCTTCATGAAGTAGATGTTTGTCTTGGCATTTTTTCAGCTCTCCCTGTGTCATCAAGTCCAATATTCCTTTTTCATTAGTTGGTGTGCTGTTTATTTCTGGCCCAGAGTGAGGGGGCTGCTTCTTGGCTCTGCCATGCAGTTGCTTTGATTTCAGATGTAAGAGGTTGGCCTCCCTGGGATGGGTGAGGATATTCCCTTCGCTCTTGCTCAAACCATCTGTGAAGAGGCTCAGGCAGGTTGGGGGGCGGGGTTATAAGAAGGCAATAAGAGAAGGGCCCTTTAAGCGGTACTGTTTTCTGGCTGCGGACCCTGTGTTCATGTTTAGCTTCTAATGTGACATAATGAATTATGAACAAAGGTAATTGCAGGACAGGAGTTTAATGTATGAAAGCAAACCACAGGTCAATTAGGAGAGTTGATCAATATTTATATTGCTCTTTAACGAAAGGAAATACCCTGATAGATTTTCCTTGGGATTGCTGATGAGTATGTATTTGCAGTCAACACATGGAGCTTTTCATTGATCTCAGTCAAATTAAAATTGTATTAACAAGCCAGACACCCATCTATATTTTTCTACAAGTTCTCTTTCTCTAAAAGCCAATTAATGCTACTGCCTTCTGTCTCTCCTGCGCGCTCTCTCTCTCTGCTATGTCCCAAACACTTCCCCATATATGATTTACATCTAATCCCTTTAACAACATTGTAAGGTCATAGTTTTAATCTCCATTTGCAGGTAAGAAAATTGGGGCAGAGAGAAGTGATTTGTCCTTTATCACCAGGTAAGAAAAAGCAAAGCATGGATTCAAATGGTCCTGGTTTTCTCTGACCATAAAAATGATGGGAAAGGATAAAGGATGAGACTGACAAGGAAGTGTCCCTGGACCAGTAAGCCTAGGAGCTGCTTTAACCCACCGGGGAGGCCTGAGGTTGCTGCTCCTGCCTTGTTCAGAGAATGGAGCTTCATGCTCATCTACATTAGCAAAGGGCCAGCTAGTCAAACGCAGCAGCTCCAAGACAAGAACAGAATGTAGCACATGTGACCTTAAAGCTGTGGTTCTCAACCTTTCTAATGCCGCGACCCTTTAATACAGTTCCTCATGTTTTGGTGACCCCAACCATAAAATTATTTTCGTTGCTACTTCATAACTGTAATTTTGCTACTGTTATGAATCATAATGTAAATATCTGTGTTTTCCGATGGTCTTAGGTGACCATGATAGCGGTTCTCAACCTGTAGAGCCTAAGACCATCGGAAAACACAGATATTTACATTACGATTTATAACAGTAGCAAAATTACAGTTATGAAGTAGCAACGAAAATAATTTTATGGTTGGGGGGTCACCACAACATGAGGAACTGTATTAAAGGGTCGCGGCATTAGAAAGGTTGAGAACCACTGCCCTAAAGCCTTTTGAGACTCACGTTGGTACCTTGGTTTTAGGCAGCTATGAAGCAAATATAGTAGCATTTCAAACAGTATTTCTACTCCCTGGCTGTTTAGATTGAGTCTCCTCACTTTGTTCAAAGGCTAGGTTTAGACATCCAAGCACCATGCACCAAGTTAGATAGTTTGAGGTTTAATCAATAAAATTGACTAGGAAAGAACACAGAGCCACACTGCCGCTTCCATGCTCACTGCACTGGGCAGACACTCAGTTCCCGCCTTGCGTTTGATCTACAGACTCTCCGTGAAAATGGTAACTTTTCCTTCCTGCATGAAATTTTAAATTACAGTTTGCAGTGTGTCCTGTGGGCCGCGGGGTTACCCTGGCAATCAGCTCTTGAAGCGTTGGGACTTTATCTGCGAAGTGTCTTAATGAAGATTACATTACAGGTCATAATTCTGTCTCTGTTCCATTCTTACACATCAAGGCCCTGTTCCCAAATGGATGATCTAAAGCATACTCAACAATTTCCTCATAAATATACCACACGTACTTTATAATCAGGCCACTGTGAGGAATCAGCTCTTTTGTATAAAGGAAATGAAATATACTTTAGCAGCTAATGTGTGTGAGATTTCCAGAAATGGGAGAAACAGTGTAGGGTGGTAAAAACACTCTCAGGTATGCAAATAAAAACAGGCACACGTGCCTACACACACATATTAATATTTATTTAGTGCTTCCTACATGCCAGTTCTGACCTAAGAACATGATATGCATTCATTCAATTCCCCTGACAACCCAATGCAGTAGGTTCTGTTTTCTTCCCATTTTGAGAATGGGAAACTGAGGCACAAAACAGTGAAGTGATTTGCCTAACAGCTCACACAGATAATAAGTGGCAAAATTGGGGTGTTAATACTGAGCAATCTGGGTAAAGAGGAGGTACCCTTCACTACCCTACTATCCTGGCTCCAGGTCTGTCCTGAGAGCAGAGAACCTGGTGTGAATCTCTACCCAGTTTTGTGATCTTGGACAAGTCACTCAGATGAAGCTCAGCCTCTTCCTGTCTGCAAACTGTGGCTGATAATAACACCAACCCCTCCTGACAGCTGAGAGGAGTTAAACAGGAAATAGGGTGTTTTGTAAACTGTGAAGTGCTGTATACACATCATCAATCAGTTATGCATGCAGTGCACAGTCACACTGTGTCTCTCCCACCTTGTTCTCCTCTGTTGCCCAGACTCCATCCCACAATGAATCAGATACATAAAAACACATAACAATTTCTAATTAAATACATGCAAGCAGTCCTTGAAATATATTTATACATTATGATTACTGCATTGTTTCATGTATCAGAGACCACGGGGAATTAATTTCAGAGCAATGGGAGCAAATTCTGCCATCTTGTTATAGAAAATGCATGCAAAGTATAGGCTCTATAAATCTAAGCACTATCTCAAAAAGTAGGTGTTAATAGTAGAGATATTATCATCATCAAAACAATGAAACTGGTGAAGAAGGGTATGAAGTGCTTGTCAATTTCTGTGCCTCTAGCTCTGAAGTAGATACCATAGCTAGTTCTTGTCCTTTAACCCTTTACATTCTAGAGGAAGAGTAGGGTGAGAAGATTGACCTTGACAAAAATCTACTAGTTTATATTCATCTTCTATCACTTTTTAAAATCCTTATAACATCCTATATGGTGATATTAGTACTACTCCCATTTTACAAATGAGGAAAGACTTTGTTTAAATTATTTGTTCAAGTTCTAATTATCACAGTTGGGGAAGGGAAGAAAACAGGGTATTTAATTATAAGATAGAAACCATAAACAATGGTATTTTGGGGAGATATTAAACTGAAGTAATCATTTCTGTTTTAAAAGGAAACAGGTACATGTGTCTCTTGACTCTCTGAATTATTTTAGTTGACAGTTAGATGCGATATAAATACATGGAAATGAGACAACAGAACTGTTGTGTCATCCTTCTTTTTGAATGAGGAGCGAGGGCGTGTCTGCCAGTAGCTTTTCACTCTTCAAGATAAGTGTCATAACACATCAGCTATGTGCATCATGTATATACAATGTGTATTTATTTTTTCTCCCACTTCCTTTTGGTTCTGAATCTGCTTTGATGTGAAAGTGTGATCATTTTAGTTGGCCAAAATAATATTTCAAAATTTACAGTGATACAGGACGAATAAGTTCCAGAGATCTACTCTACAAGATAGTGCCTATTGTTAACAAGAGTTGCTTGTGTACTTCAAAATTTGTTACCAAGGTAGACCTCATTTTAAGTGTTCTTACCACAAAGCAAACAGACAAAGAAACAGGGCAGAAGAAAATTTTTTGAAGTGATGAAAATGTTTATGATCTGGATTGCAGTGATGTTAGCATGAGTGTATATCTATGTCCAAACTCACCAATTGTGTACATTTATTTTGGTCAGTTTTTTGGTATACCAATTCCTCAATAAATCTGGAAAAAGAAATAAATATGATTTTATTTCCCTCTCTTAACAATTTAGCTTCTGCATAACAAAGCATCAGGCATACAGTTCACAGTATGTATCCAACATAAAAAGTTAGGATACCCCCAATTTTTCCCTCTTCTCATAGACTGCCAAGCCAAGACACTACAGTTGGGTCCTGGAAGTCCTTCCCTGCAATTCTGGCCTGAGCAATCGGCTGTGCACATTTTGGTACACTAATTATGCCAACTTTCTGAGTCATTGATTCCTCATCTGTAAATTGAGGATGATAATACTGAACTCTTAGGAGTATTATTGGTATTAAATCATAAAACATGAGAAAAAGTTTAGCAAAAAGTAAGGCTACATAGTAGGTAGGAAATATTTATAATGCTCAATTAGTGTTTATTATTATCACTCATGTTTGTATTATTTTACTATTATTCTATTGGCTGAGAGAAATATAGTCTGCATATGCAAAATCTCTTTGTAATTCTCCAACACTTCCCTGAATATTTCAGTAAACAGAATGGGAAAAAGTAGATCAAATAGCAAGTACAAACAGATTGTAGTGAGGTGAGAATTGCCATGGCGAGAGGATGGTAAAAATTAAACTGAACACATTCTTTAGTCATTCTGGCTGGAACTGAGGATTTTCAATTCCCTCTAGCTTGAGACACTTCTTTCCACTGGGAAATTCTATTTTGGGGGAGAGTATTTTGCTTGTTGATAGATGGTACCTGGTACCTGGTTTGACAGAATTATGTACAAGCCTTGGGTTGAACTGGCTTCTGAAGAGGGAGAGAGGAAACAGCAAGAGGAGACAGAGGTCCCGATTTGAGCTGGGCATGGGAAGCGAAGCAGCCATGGGGGCAGGAGACCTCCCTCAGAAGAGGTGAGGGTTCAGGCCCCTGCAAAGTTGGGGGGGTGAGGGTCTGTGCCCCACCTCTGTTGACCCCCAAGTTCTCTGATGGCCCCTCTGCGACTGTGCCTGTCTTAGGTTGTTCCTTCGCTGAGGAATCTTACCCGTCTCTGGCTAACCAGCCATCCTCCGGGGCCAAGCAGGGTGATGTGAGGTTCAGTTCTGTCTCCTTGGTAGCCTATGCCCCCGTGGCCTCCACGACCAGCACCTGCCTTGGGATCCTCTCGCCTGCTGGCGGGGCCCCAGCCCTAATCACATATCTTGGGGAACCCAGGTTTCTTCTCCAGGGAGGGCCCAGCTCACTCCACTGGGCAAGAGACAAATTGGGACCCAGGTAACAGACAGAGACTTGGCCGACAGCAGCTGCCCTCTCACTGCAACAAGACTTGTTTGAGTTGTCTTGTACCCATGGGGTGGGGAAGTGGGTTTTTGATATCTAAATCCAGCCTAGCACCATGAATACTCAGGGCCTACTCAAGAAGGCAAATAATCCTTTCCACTAATATTTACAGGGTAAAATAAGATTGTTGTTAGAGTATTAAATTTGACAGTAAAATAGTAGTCAAGTTCTCAGACTAATTTAAATTGGCTAAGTGAAATAAGTGAATATTCTAGAAAAATTAATGGTACTGGACAAAAAGCTGTTCCTAAAGTGTTAACTAAAATTTTTATTGGTAGTTCATCTCATGGTAAAATTGCGTAACATGTAATGAACCTAAAGCAGTCATATTTTAGTGCAAAAAAATAAAATTTAAAAGCTATCAAGACTACATTATAAAATTTCCAAAAGCCTCCTAATATTTAAATCAAAAAAGGGGGGATAGTAGAAGAATACCATGTAAAGAAAAATATCCTGTAAGTAAATTACATCTAGAAAATTTTTACTTTAGAAAATTAACTTTCATTTGTAATGCTAACAGCAAGACACCCATGAAAAACACACATGGTGTCAAAACAAGCCAAAGGAAAATCATTTGGGCAAAAAATTAAAAAGGATCCCAAGTCAAATTTATAGAAAAGATTTCTTTATTAACTTTGGTCGAGAATGTGTTTGTATATTTTCAGGAAACAACTCCAAGACCATGTGGATTCCTGCAACAGAGAGGAATTGACAGGACTGCTCCAGCCATGAAGACAGACGAGAAACAGTCCAGAGATGGAAGACGCTGACGATGCCTTGCCATACTAGCAGTCAGCAGCTGTGTGTTGCTGCAGGTTGCCCAGGACCAAACCAGAGAGGGTCGGACCTGCATTACCACCATTTGTCCACCATCCAGAACTGAAATATCATTGCTGAGATGTACACATAAGGAACTGTTTGAGATTGAAATTGGGACTCAAAAGAACTGTTGGCCCAGAAAGAAACTCACTACAGACTGATTCATTTGCCTCTCAGCATAACCATTATTGCTTGTCTCATTTTCGGTTCTTATAAGTGTATTTCTAGTATCACATGATCTCACTCATCTAGGGGAAATAATGAACAACATAAACTGATGAACAAAAACAGACCCGGAGACAGGGAAGCATCGATCAGACTGTCAAACCTCAGAGGGAAGGTAGGGGAGGGTGGGGGTAAGAGGGAGAAATCAACCAAAGGATTTGTATGCATGCATATAAGCCTAACCAGTGGTCACGGACAACAGAGGCGTGGGGGCATGCGTGGGGAGGGGTTTGGGATGGGAATGGGGGGATGAGGACAAATATGTGATACCTTAATCAATAAAGAAATTAATTAAAAAAAAGAGGAGACAGAGGGGCGAGACAGTAGAAGATAGCCCACTACCTGGTGTGACATCTGCTAGTGACATGCTGCTCCCCGCCCCCCAATCTTCAGTACATCCTCCAAAAAAAAAAAGAGAGAGAAATAAAGAAAAAGAAAGGGAGGAAAGAGAGAAAGAAAAGAAATTGAGATTGAGACAGGTAGGGAGTGAAAGGAAAGGAAAGGGAGGGAGGGAGAGGGAGAGGGAGGGGGAGAGAGAGAGCAAGAGAGAGAGCGAGAGAGAGAGCGAGAGAGAGAGCGAGAGAGACACTGGGGCAAAGGGTAGAGTACTACTTTGAAGTTAGCACCCAGGACTCCTGCAAGCAGGTAGAGAGGCAGCAGAAGCATGAGGAAGTAAGGCATTCACAGCCATTATAGGAATGAGGTTAATACGCTCAAGCTCTATGATGGTTGTTCTCCCACCATCCAAGAGAATAAAGGCTTCCTGTCAATCATTTCCTCAACTTAGAGTCAGGAAGACCTGCTCTTGGGGCTATTTTCACTCAATATCACTTATGATCAACTTGTTTTGTGAGCCTGGGATAATGATTAACTTTTCTCCATTCCAGTCTACTACTCAATAAAATGGACTTCAAAACCCAACCCTAAATGGTATTTATAAAATGAGACAACATTCACAGTGAGCCCAATTTCTGTTATACCAGATCTTAATACGTAATTTTCAGTTTTGAATCTGAATGATAAACATTTTCAAGAATAAAGTATGTCTATAGATTGGGAACAGTTTCTCTCTTCAGATCTCATTGGTTTAAGTATAGATTAGACCTTCAACTTCAGCTTTGTAAGTACTATGCCCCAAACAGCTCAGATCAATCACTGTTGTATTAAATTAACAACACCTTTGCCTTGAAATTGTTTACTTTGAATGCCAGAAACCTCCTGTGGCCACGGGGAAGTGACATGACATGTGTAGGCAACCCTCTGGCTTTACACATAAATGATATTATCTGTTGCTCAGACGCTAGCTTTGGAAAGATTCTATAAAATCATGTGGAGCTATAAAGTTCTGTTAGGGGCAGAAATAGAATAGTGGAGACTAGTTCTAATTATAAGAACAGATTATTCTGTTCTGATTAGAGAAAGCACATTCTGTTCTGGCTGAGAGTTGTACACCCAAGGACAGGAATGCAGAACAGTCTCCTTTTTCTGAGACCTGCCTAGCATCATGGAAAGATGAGCAACCTTGTTGCTGAAATGATCTGGTCCCGGAGGTGCCCACCATCTACAACCCCAGCCTGCATTGCCTATAACCTGTAACCATTATAACTTGGCTGCTTCCCCATAATTCCTACTTTCCCATGTAATCTTTGTCCCTCTACCCAATATAAGCAGCAGCTGGCTTATGGGGAGGAGCAGAGCAGATATTTGTGGATGACCTGCTGCTCTCCCATATTGCCAGCATTATTGAAATAAACACTCACAATGATTCAATCATGTATCTGCTTATGGTAATTGGCTCAAATAGTGACAGGCAGCCCAGACCCATTTATTGTCCAGTTTCAGTTCCACTTACAATGGAATGAGGTGCTCAACTTCATTTGACTCTTTGAAATATAAAAAACAAAACACCCCAAAACCCCAAACCTGACTGACCTCCCCTCAAGCCTGCTCTTTTTCCCGGCTCCTTCCATCTCTGTAAATGGGTACCACAAAGCATCCAGTTGCTCAGGGCAAAAACTAGAGCGATATTGATTACCCTCTTTCTCACAACTCCTTCATCTAATTTATTAGCAATAGGATTAATTACTGTTTCTTTAAAAGAAACTATTTCTCACTACTCTTTCCACTCCCTCCCTAGTTCAAGCTATGAGTCTCTCTTGCCTGGGTGACTGCTGTAGCCTCCTCATCGCCTTTCTGGACAGTTGCTCACACACTGGCCCCTCTCATTTTCATGTAGCATGCAGAGCAATCAGATCACCCTTCCCCCACTCTTTACCCTTATTGCTTCCAAGTACAGATAAAAAAAACCTCTTACATTATACTTAAACCAGGTTTACAAGGTTAATATGGTCATTTTCCCTTCTTCTTCCTTTATTCCTTCTTCTGTAGCTACACTAACTTTTTAAAAGTTGTCAGATCTTTCCCACCTGGAGACATTTACAATCTCTCTTCCTTCTTCCTGGAAAGCTCATCCCCAGATCTTTGGACAGCTTAATCCTTCCCTAAGTCCAAGACTCCCATCAAAGGCCCACTTATTATTCCACTCACCCTGATTTATTGTTGTTCAAGCCTCTCTCACTCCTTAGGATTGTAGTATATATTTGTTTGCTCATTTTTTATTGCCTAGCTTCCCAATAGAATATAAGCTCCATTTATATGACAACTTTATTTTATCCATTGATTCATCTTCAAAGTATATAGTGTGTTTTCAATAAGTACTTGTTGAATCACTGATGGACTGAACTGTGTATATGTGTATGTCTACGGGAACCATAGAAAAAACTATATCATGAATGGGAGGTTCTGGCAGGCACTGGGGGATGAAATGCTAAAATACTTTGGAAAGACATGAGGTCATTCCAGAAGGTCGACACCATCATCATTTATTCAGCAATTGCATCAACATTATGTATAACTGAAACCAAAGACCCATTGATACCATTATAAAAAACCCAGTTATTTTAAATTGGAAAGAAGCAAAGGGAAGGCCAAATATTATAGGCATGCTCAGTAAAGTCTGGGACATAAGGAAGGTACTTCTTTGTCAGTCACACCTGAGAACAGGTCATTGGCCAGAATAGGCCTGGCCACTGCAAGCATGCAAAGCTCCTAAATATAGGAGGTTTCTCTTTGGCTCTCTTGGTTCCTGCTCCTGGCTTGCTACTGGCTTTTTGGACTCTCATGCTCCTGCATTCACCCACATCACTCATGTTATAGTCCATCAGTCAATTGTGTGGGGCCCACATGGCTCAGAGTCATGTGGGCCCCATACACAGTTGACTGATAGACTATAACTAGCCTAATGCTAAACTGGACCCAGCTCTACACTGGACTCTGGACACTGGCTTTACTTCTAGCTCTACTGAATCCCCAGTTGTACATCTTCCAGGACTGGATTAAGGGAAATGGGACTTTTGAACTGCAGGGATGTAATTCCATGCAAATAAAGCTTTCTACCACATCTCATCCTTCTGTGGGGCCTCCAGAAATGCTAATTCCAGTGGCAACCCAAGAACCCCACTCCCACTAGCAACAGAGAAACACCATCCACTCATTTCTCTGATTAACACCATGACCAGAACAAAAATACACAGAAAATGATGGGTCAAACACTGTACTGCACTCTTTAGTATATATTGTCTCATTTAGTTTCACCCCAATAAGACTTATATCTTTCTCATTTAGACCAGATGAGTAACTAAAAACCTGGAAAATTCACTTGACCTAGTTCACCCAAAAAAGTGGTGGAGTCTGGATTTGAACCCGGGTTTTATGTCTGTAAGTCTGTTGCTGTCTATGTTGTTTTTACCAAATTTTAGGAAAACTCAATAGAATGAAATAGAAGAGAAGAGAGGAGGAATGAGAAGGAGTCATCTCTTTAGAGGCCTCAATCAAGCCTCATTTCTCTATAAATCCACCGCTGTAGCTCTAGCATGTATTAAGCAGTCATTCTCTCAAATGAATGAGTAACTCTCATTTAACAAACAAAACATACTTCCTCCACTCTTACTGATTATATACATTGTCCAATAATTACATCAAATCTTATAAAATTGTTAATATTCTACCATTTTGTATCTACAAAAGTAGCAATTCAACATGATTGAACCTAATAGAAGGTGCATTCTTTGAAGGCAGGAACTACATCTATTATCACTTTACCTCTACTACTTTTTGACTGGTTAATATTTGCCCCTAAGAGATGTTAGCAGAAATGCAATGGCCCTCATGCAAATGTGGCAGGAAGACGTGATGACCTGTATTTTTCAGCACATTGAGTATATTTTATAAATGTCATTGGGCTTTAGTTACACTTCAAAGACCACACTTATGGCATCAATCTCCCTATTTCTTTTACCTCAGTAGAGAACTTCACCTTCTGAAGTTTTAAATTAGCCAATTAAGAGAGTTGGAAGCAAGGGCATTTATAAAAGGAACAACTCATAACTACCATTTACTAGGCCATTTACTATGTTCTGGGTACTATGCACTATGTTAAGGAAGTGCTTTATGTACACTCTCACAATGAGTCTTTATAACAATCCTGTGGGAAGGAACACCAGCCCCATTTCATAGATGAGGAGATTAGAGCATTTAATCTTAGAGAAATTGACCAATGCTACAGGCCAGTATGTAGAAGAGTCAGGATTAAAACCCAGGTCTGTCCGACAGAGTCTGATATACTGCATCACCCTGACAAAGAGGCATTGGTTGCTGTGCCCCTGTAGGAATAAGACTCGGATGTCATGGAAACAAGCTTCACACACTAACCCTGCTAATGGCATCCATTTTCCCTACTGTGCCTAAAAAGAGAGAACTGATTTTGCTCTGCTTAAAGAAGCCAAGGATTTCAGAACCGCTGGTGTAAAGAGCCACTTTGAATGGGGTGAGCAGCCTCTCTCAGCCTATTTCCTATTAAATACAACTGAGTAGGTCAGGGCCATCACAGGTAAAACTCACACCACACAGTGGAGCCAACAAAACATCAAAAATCAAGGAAAAACAATACCAACACTAAAGGTTATTCTAAGCTTTGTTTTTCTTTCTCAGAATACTTATATTCAGGTGCTCACACCACTACATAAGGCACTTGGCTAAGCACAATAAATAAACCACAAATATATATAAAGAAGCATTGAAGTGAGTTATTGAGAACGTCTATAGCTTTCTCTGAAGAGCTTAGAGCGAAAGTGATTTTTTCCTCTCTGGGATAATTCACTTGTGGTTTTGGTCTTTTTAGCTCAAAGCAAACAAATGGACTAGGTGACGTCCAAGACTGCCCCATAAGCCCTCAAGATTTGTGCTCAAATGGTAAATCAAACAAAGAGGGTCCAGAGCTCCACTCGCGCTCTTCCTCACCAGCCACTTTAATTAGCACCGTTCCTGAAGGCGGGGCAACAGAGCAGTGGAGCTGGAGGCAATAAAAAGGATACAGACAGTAAGGGAGAAGTGGACAGCACAAAGGGCAACTTGGAACACAACTGAAGTACTGATTATACAAACAAAGGCCCTACATATATACTGTCTCAAATCCTTATAATTTCTAACATTTAGTAGTAACCCCAACAAGATCTATAGATAGGTGAAAAAAGTAGGAAAGCTTTTAAATCTCAGCCATAGAAACAATAGCTACATAGATTATGATATTATGATATACTGACTCAAAATAATGTATGCATTATTATATAATATATATAATAAAAGCCTAATATGCAAATCAACTGAACGGCAGAACGACTGGTCGCTATGACACACACTGACCACCAGGGGGCAGATGCTCAATGCAGGAGCTGCCCCCTGCCCGCAGGTCCCAGGACAGCCAAGGTGGTGCCATCGGCCCCCCACCCCCCACATCACTCCACCGGTCACCCCACAGGTCGGCCCTGATCACTGGCCAGGCCTAGGGACCCTACCCATGCATGAATTACAGAATGGTAAATGTGACAGCAGAGGTGAGATTATCATACCCCTGGGAAAATAGAGGGAATGACCATTGCAACCAGACAACTGTAATTTTAGGAGTGTATGTAGCAATTGGGAAAGAGTTTAATGATATAATGGAGAGAAAATGAATAAATAAAATTGGGTTAATACTATGGGCATACATATGCATATGGACAGACATTAAAAGGCACCTTGCCATGCTAGCAGTCAGCAGCTGTGCATTGCAGCAGGTTTCCTAGGACCAAACCAGAGAGGGTCGGACCTGCATTGCCACCATGTGCCCACCATCCAGATATCATTGCTGACATGTACACATAAGGAACTGTTTGACATTGAAATGGGGACTCAGAACTGTTGGACATTGAAATTGGGGTTCAAACATTTTTTGTTATTATATGTTTATTTCTAGTCTGCAGAGGCAAGATTTTTTAAAGGAAAGAAATGGGGAAAAAATAGATACAGAGGCAAAGAAGCATTAAACAGACTGTCAAACTACAGCGGGAAGGCAGGGGAGGTGGGGGGGTGCTGTAAGAGATCAACCGAAGGACTTGTACGCATGCATATAAGCATAACCAGTGGATACAAGACACTGGGGGGGGGGGCAGGTAAAGGCATGTACTGGGGGGTAGGGGAGGCCGGGGGGAGGTCAATGGGGAAAAAAAAAGGAGACATATGTACTACTATTTGTAATACTTCAAACAATAATAATAAAAAAAAGGCTATGAGAGAAGGTGAAGCTGACAGGTTGAGGTGGCAGTTTTGTGGTTGGTTTTTCTGGTTTGCTCTCTTTTTGATATTTTTTTAACAATTGGAAATTTGGTGAGAAAACATTAACTAAGTAAATGGAGTCTTGTGAGGAACATCACTTTCTAAAATGGATCTGGTCCCAGGGAGAGAAGGTGCAGGAGCAAACTGATGGGCTTCCTCTGAGAGGCACATGAAGCTGATGTGTGGATCAACTTCATCACCACTGAAAGGCCACTTGAAGAACAATGAGAACAATTTTTTTCCTTATACGAATGGGAATATGTTGTCATTAGTCAAGAAGCTAACTGTAGAATCAATAATTCTATGGACAAAAGGTATTAATCATTTAACCAGGATTGATGCAAAAGTTTTGCTGACTGATATGCTAAATTTATGAATGATGCTAACATTTGCCCACTTTTCTGGAGGTAGGATTAATGTTTAAAGTACAGGTGAATTTAGGATCCTAATATCATATGTTATATTGGTGATTTTCCCCTTTTTCTCTTTGTCATTTCACATGTATCCTAGGTTAAGAAATAGTTTTTCCTTTCTTTTTCTTTTTGTAACAGTAGTATTTTGAGACTGGATTGTAGATAAGTTTTCATCTTATCCTTGGTGAACAATGTACCAGCATTAACTCTGACTTCTTCATTTTAGGTCCTATTCATCATTAAAAGGTCCACATCGAGCTGCACTCCTTCCATGAAATCTTTCCTGTCAACAACAAACCCTAAATAGATTTCTTTTTTCTTTTCTTAACTCCTGCCTCTTTAAGCAAACATAGGTTAATAACTGATCATTCCTTACTATTTATGTGTGCTGGTCATCACTACTATAATTAATTGTAAATTCTCTAAAGGGGGTAATTTTATCTTTTACCACTTATCTCTAGTACCTAGCATAGGGCTGAAAACATATAGAGATCAACATATGCTTATCTACACTAATAAAAGAGAAAGATGCAAACTGACCATACCTTCGTGATGCCCACCAGCCAATCAGGAGTGAGTATGCAAATCAACCCCACAAAGATGGTGGGTTAATTTGCATTCACAGGCCCTGAGCGGCCAGGGGCGGGATACTTGTGTCGTCGCCATGGCAACAACACAGGCGTTCCACACTGCCCCAGCCGCTCTGGGCCTCTGGGCAGAGTGGGGAGGCAGAAAGGCGGCTCCGGGCCAGAGCAAAGGCAGTGCTGGCAGCCAGGGGAAGGAAGGCCCATTCTTGCATGAATCTTTGTGCATTGGGCCTCTAGTTTTTTAATAAAAAGAGTAATTTATACTTTCACATCACATATAACAGACATTGTTATCAGCCTTAGTTGACACAGGTTTTAAAGAACTTATTGTGTAGGGATATGTCAAGTTGAATTTTTAATATCCCAAAGAGGAATTTAATATTTACATACTTATATTAAGCAAGATTCTTTGCAAAATCATTGGTTATATCTGACACATAGTGGTCCTTGCTGGTTTTCTACCACATTTAATCAAAGCCCAGGATGACTTTCTGCAACATCTATAACTGGGTGAACCACGTGGGCTATTCAAGGTCAGGGCTAATTACCTATATTTGCACCCACCTGGCAGATGTGAAAGGCCTAAGATATGCTAGCACTCGTTAATTGAGGATCAAGCTGTTCTCTGCAGAATTCAGCAAAACTCCAGCTGAAATATGATGGCATTCATTTTGAGGTAAAATTCCCAGGTCATTAAACACTTTGAGACATGATTCTTTCTGGGATAAGTGAAAGGATTTGAGTCCAGATGAGCTACAGTTGCGTACTGTTCCTAAAAGCCCTGTGACCTTGGACAGAGCCCTTCCCTTGCTGAACCTCAGGCTCCTGCCTATAACATAAAGTTATTTTACTAACGCATCGCTGAGTACTGTTTCTGCTCAGACTATGATTCTCTACTATTCCATGGAATACTTTGTGTATTTACTATGTGCCAGGAAATATGCTTTTATGAATTTGCACTGTGCACCAGGCTGAAATTAAGCCATCTCTTGGGTTTAACCAGAATGGAGATACATTTGCTAACATATATCTGTTCCCATCCAGCTGCCAAGTAAGCCATTCATTCCCAAAGTGTGTTCAGTGGAGCCACTGATATCCCTTTCAAAATGTGGGCTTCTAAGGTATTTATTCTAAACTAGAGGCCCGGTGAATGAAAATTCATGCACTGGAGGGGGGTCCCTCAGCTCGGCCTGCCCCCTCTCAGTCCAGGAGCCCTCAGGGGTTGGAGGTGACCTGGCGATCAGGGGAAGGCGACGCCCCATCACACCTCTGCTGCTGCCACTGTGGGCAGCGCAAGCCTCGGCTGGCCCTGGTTACCTGAGCCTCGGGTGGCCCTGGGTGGCTGGGCAGCTGCCATCTAAGGCTTGCCTGTGCCTTGGGCCAGCCCTGGACAGCTGGGCAGCTGCCATCCGAGGATTGCCTGTGCCTCGGGCATTGGCTTGGAAGCCGCCATCTGAGGCTTGCCTGTGCCTTAGGCCAGCCCTGGGCAGCTGGGAGGCTGAGGGGACTGGGCTCCACCATCTTGTGGCTGTGGGTGCCGCCATCTTTGAGGGCGGGGCAGTCAATTAGCATATTCCCTCCTTATTGGCTGTGGGCGCCGCCATCTTTGAGGGTGGGACAGTCAATTAGCATATTTCCTCCTTATTAGATAGGATGGGTTTCTGGAAATGAGTTCATACATATTTTTTTTTCTGAAGTGGACATCAGTCTGTGACATAGTGGCTAAAAATTATAAAGTGTTAGTTGTTTCCAAGATAGCTGCCACCATACCCTTTCCCCCTGTACACACAGGCCCCTCTGCCCTTGAGAGGGAAGGTCCACTTCTTTTCCCAGTTGATCTGGGCTGGCCTATGGCTACTCCCATCAACAGAACACAAAGAAAGTGCTGCCATGCGACTTCTAAGGCCAGGCCACACATTGTACTTCAGCCCCACTGTAGCCTTCTGGAATGCCCACTCTGGGGAGACCAGCTGCCATGGAAGAAGCCCAGCTGCTCTCAGCCACCATGCTGTGGGGAGACCCATGCTAGCCATGACCCGTGGCTCAGGTAGAGATGCTAGACCAGCCTTCAGATGTCCCAGCCATCCCAGCCCAGGCGTTAGTAAGGGGGCTTCAGACGCCTCCTGGCCAACCACCATTTGATTGCAGGTATGCGAGGTCCAAGGCAAGTACGGCCCAGCTGAGACCTACAGGGATACCTGCATGCGGAGGCTCAGGTGGAAAAGAGGAAGCAATTATGCTTTGTGTGCAGGTGCAACCTGCCAGCTGACTGACAGAGTCATAACAACTTCAGCTTAATCACAGTGTTTAACCATGAGAGTGCACATACGTATGTCTGTGTGCATGCACACACATGTGAGTGGATGCCTATGTGTGTGTGGGGGAGTGACAGACCTGACATGAAGGTACTCATTGGGCATCTGCCCTGGAGGCAGTGAATTTGTAGTGGGCGCCTGTTTCCTCTGCTGTCTTCGTGGCAGAGATGGCCATGCAGGCTTCCGGGATGTCCTGCTACAAGTCCTCCTTTGAAACTCTAGAGAAATACATGATAATGATTATGTCTAAAGTCCAATAAAAGATAGACTGTCCAAAGGAGTGTTATAGCTCAAGGGAGAGAGAGCTTTCTTTGGAACCTCAAACATGTTATTTAATAGAGATATAATGGAAATTGTACATAAGTAGTCAGAGGGCAGAATGGATTTTAAATGACAAAATTCTCCTGTTACTCAATATTAGATCCTCTGTACATGGTGTCAAATAATTGTTACAGTACTTGAAATGAGCCTTTGAGGGGCTGGAATGTTTTCTAAAACCTCTTTCTCAGATATGCAGCAGTTGTGATATTGATTGCAGACACTTAAAAGGATAAGCTCAATGAGAAAAGCAGATGTGAGTGAGGGAACATGAATTCCATACATTCACTGAAGAAGTGCTATGGAGAGGGCCATCTAGAATATGAGAGATAGGAGCACATTAGAGAATGGCACTATTCCCAAATCAAATCGTCAGTCACTTTTTCTAACTTGCAACATGTTTTTAACCGAAACAACATTATATAGGACTAGAGGCCCGATGCACGAAATTCGTGCAAGAGTAGGCCTTCCTTCCCCTAGCTGTCGGCACCGGCTTCCCCTGGCACCCAGGACCCGGGCTTCCCTTGCAGCCTTGGCTTCATCTGGAAGATCATCTGATCTAATTAGCATATTACGCTTTTATTATTATAGATGGTTAGCCTTGCTGGGCAGTCTTCAGAAAACAGATTCAACACACTTTGGGTATTCATAGGCCTAACAGAAAGAGAAGGAGAAAGAAAATGAAGATTGGGTGTTATTTTCCTCCTGGATCCTTCATTATAAATTTAAAAAATCTGAGTCAATAAGGTTTGGTTGAATTTTTAAATAAAGAGAACGTGGAAAATCCTTTCATCACACACACACAGGACTTTTAGGTGGTTCTATGCTTGTCAACTCTCTAACTTCGCTTACTGGAATTGCAGCCTCTGTATTTTGACACCTTATTCCATGAGACAATCATTTATTGAGCACTGCCTGAATGCCTAACACTGTGCTAAGTGCTATAGAGCAAGAATTGTGACGGTTTTGGATTTCATAGACTTGTAGTATTTTAAAAAGTGGGGATACCATAAAGTTGATGCCTCTTTTTTATTTGCCAAGAAAGTGTCCCTAAAAAAAACAACAACAAAAAACAACAACTACTACCTATTCTCATAGCTATTCTTCATTGTAGCTGGTGGAAACTTCATCCAGGCTCTCAGCGGGGAGTTACTTTCTGTGCAGTCCCTGAAATTAATACAAAACATTCCCACCTGCCTAGTCTCCTCCTGACATGTCAGCTTAATAAGTAGTTGAATGGCACTTAAAACTGATATTCTTTTCAAGACAATTACAAATTACTCCCATAAAATATTTTAGATTCACTCATTGTTACATAGCAATTTAATGCCCTTTAATTCTAGATGTTACCTGTTTAGGAGTCATCATCACCATCAACATATTTTTACAAGGCTTTAAAAAAAAGTTTTTTAATCTAGTACAGAGGTTTTCAAAACTGCTTTAAAAAAAACACACACACACACCATCGAAACCTTTCTTCAAACGAAATCTTATTCAGGAAGACCAATATCTAAAATAGATCAAAGCGGGCTGTTCTGATTGAAGCAGTCTATGTGGTTCCCCCTTTCCTTTGTTCCCTCCTGAACAGTAGGCCCCAAGACACCTCCACACAACCCTAGGGCTCCACAGAGCAGACTCAAACAGCTACTGATCTAATAGAGCTAAGACTCTAGACTTTTTAAGATCTTAGAGACAATCACAGATACAGAACAGCAGAGCAGGGGAACATGAGAGCTCAACTGGTGATTTCCCCTCATGTTGGAGAAAACCAAGGCCCAGAAGGATTGCAGAACACCTGGGTCACACACATCGCTACTTAGGGCAGTTGCATGAGTAAAAGTTAGCATTTTTGCCCTAACTGGTTTGGCTCAGTGGATAAAGTGTCAGCCTGCGGACTGAAGGGTCCCAGGTTTGATTCTGTCAAGGGCATGTACCTTGGTTGCGGGCACATCCCCAGTTAGGGGGTGTGCATGAGGCAGATGATCGATGTTTCTAACTCTCTATCCCTCTCCCTTCCTCTCTGTAAAAAATCAATAAAGTATATATTTTTTTAAAAAGTTAGGATACTTTTGTTCCAGTCACAAGCTCTTATCATCTTATTTGCTTGGAGGTTTTATGTGCAGGGAAATGGCAGGGCCACCTGGAATATAATGATGGAAAGCAGAGAAGAGGAAGCACGAGGCAGGAAGAAAATGGAATAAACAAGTGGACTAATTCATCTTCAGTTCAAAGAAAGTAGAAGCTGAGTCACTATCTACACGAGTTGTACAATCTAGTTAGGAAAAAAAAAGCGAGGTACAAAAATAAGAATAATGTTCTAAAAAGACCAACTCTGAGTGAATTACCAAAACCTTGAACACACCACTGTATTGGAAGTTACACAGATATGTGAGGAAAGTTTAAACCCCCTATTTTCAAAGTGGGTTTAAAATAAAAATCTGGACCAGAATCTGACAATCAAATTTATGAAAACTCGATTGTTTCTCTACACTTGACCTTAGATGGAAGGCAGAGAAGCGATGGATTGTTTCTCTACAGCAAGACTGTTACACACTTTGGGAGGGGCGCTTGTTGCTTCTCACTGCACAGACCTGAGTTAGGACACAGCGTCCCCATCAGTCAGATTGAGTGTTCCAGTGTGACCACCGCCCATGTGATCAATCCCCAAGCACAGGTAAGCGGTCCCGGGAGCACACGGTCCAGCGGCTCTGTGCACCAGCATGGTCTTGTCCACCCCGCACTCACACTGCCAGTGCTCTTCCCTTTCCTCCCTCTGTCCATTTTCCTTCCTTTTATACTTCAACTTGTCTCAGTTTGTATATAGATGTGCGCTTGTGTGTGTTTTGAATAACTAACTAGACAGAAACTTACTGTTCCCCCCCCTCTAATCTTTAACAGCGATTTGGAATAAAAATTCTATTCATATTAAAGACAATGCCATACCCATTCCTATAAAATTCATCCATTAGCAAGTGGTTCTACTAGTAAATTAGGAAGCACTGTCTGAAAAAGCAGAAACAGACTTCCTAATTTGCCAATTCATTAATTTTTTCACAGTTAAAAACCACTAATATTAAAGAAAAATTTTCAAAAAGAACAAAGATTATTTTCACTTTCATATTATAACTGTTTCCATTTGTCTGTCTTCCCATTCAGTCTGCATGTGTATATATATGTATATATATACACACACACACACATATATGTATATATTAATCCTTACCCAAGGATATGTTTTCATTGACTTTAGAGAGAGGAAAAGACAAAGAGAGAGAAACATCAGTTGGTTATTGGTTGCCTCCTGTACGTGCACTTATCCGGGATCGAACCGCAACCTAGGTATGTGCCCTGACCGGAACCTCCAACCAACTGAGCCACCCAGCCAGGGCTATATTCTTATATGTTTTAAAAATAGTTGAAATCATGATGTGTCATGTAATTTTGCTTTCTATTCCAATCACTCTACATACTGTAAATATGTGTCCATGTTGCTACCTGGTCTCTTTCTCAGGGAGAACAAAGCCAATGTCCATGGAGAGAGGTATGAAAACTAGTCACCTTGGTTGGGACCAAGTGTCTCTCTCTTTTGAACCTCACTGTATGCAAACACCAAGGAAATGCTAATACTGCTGGTTTCAAAGTATTTTTTAAAAAGTATCCACCTGAAAACGGTGAATTTGGACTGACTGAATTAATACTTTAATGGTTAAAGTTTAACCAAACACTAACATGCTTTCCTTATAGGGACAATGAAATAACTGAATTAGCCTTCAGTACAACTTGTATATCTGTCTTGGGACACTGCAGTCATTAGCTCTTTATTAACCTACCTTTTTCATACAGTGTATTATCCTTAAAAAATATGCACCTAATCCTCAGCAGTAGTAATTAATCACTTCCTATGACAAGTTCTTGATCCTTGTGGTTTTTGTACACTTTAAATTATCAGGCAGTATATTGTTTAAATTTAACATATTTGTTAATTAAATTTGTTAAGTTAAAATATATTGTTTATTTATAAACTATATTTAATTAATTTGTTAAAGTATATTGTTTAAACTTAACATATTTGTTAATAGAGAACAGTCTTTTAGTTGTTAAAAGGTAGGAATTTTTGTCTGATTCATTTTTATTTCCCTCAGAACTTGCAGCACAATGTTGTCCAAATAGTATATGTTCAATAAAAGTTCATTGAACTAGACTGACTTAGCTTTAAAATAATCAGTTACCAGGAGACATGATTTCCTGATAAATCTAAGCCAGTTTGCAACCCAAGTTCTGATACTTATCAGATGAGTCATTTAGGGCACTTACCATTCAACTGTGCTGGTGAAATATACACACTAGAGTCTGAAAAGCTATTACATTGAGTAATTTTGTCATTTCAGTCATGGATTAAATCAACTAACTAACTTGTGACCCCAAGAGGATTTCGACCACGTGATCTTTTATATTCTGTCACTCTGTTTAAATTCAGTTTGAATTTGTGCACATTAATTTATAGCATGAAGAGCATACATTTTATAACACCCAGGTCAGAAAAGAATTCCAAATTGGATCAGATGCCCTTGCTATATTCTCTCAGAGGACTGCCCCCTGCTAACACCTATCTCAGCCTGTAACTATATATCTGTGTGGTTATGAGATGAATGTGCATCTCCTTCTGAGTCTGGAATGGCCATGAGAGTAGGGGCTGAGCCTGTTTCTGAATTATTTTATCCCCAGGGTTCGGCAGTCTCTGGCCCATAGTGCATATTCAAAAAAGGTAGCTGAACAAATTATGGGCATCCAAGAGAAAGCAGAAGTTGAGCTGAGTTTTGAAGACAGGTAAGAGAAACTGACTTAACAAGATGAAAAAAGGACACCATATGGGGTGATGGCTTGAAATGCGGGCACGGGTGGGGTAGATATATTGGGGGCAATCCCTAAGGAATTACATTTAATACAGCAGGGACCTGTCTTTGTAGCAGATATGTCCACAACAGGAGTTCCTTCCAGATACAGGCCTGAGCTTTTATCTGACACTAGAGGCCCAGTGCACAAAATTTGTGCACTAGTAGGGTCCTTAGCAGCTGCCGGCTGCCAGCTGGGGCCTCCCTCCCTTCCCCCAGCCGGCCTGGCTCCCTGGTCAAACTCTGGGACAACTCTCGGTTGAGGGGACAATTTGCATACTACACTTTTATTATATAGGATAATTAATTTCTAAAACCATCAAGAAGCCTAATAATACTGAATGGTCATGGATATGGGAGGCTTTTGTTAAAGACATATGCAGTTTGGTTGCCTTTGTTTTGCAAGAAGAGGAAATTTCCATGATGCAGTGGTTCTGAAAGTTGTAGGTAACTGATATTTTCCTCCCCTGGAAAAAAGAAAAATGTAACCAGTTTTCCCCAAAGCACATGACTCACGTGGGGAAACCTTTTACTTCCCAGAGGGTGTGACCAGCTGAGGTCATACAAATTCAGTGGTTCTCAGTCAAGTAGTCATGTCAGACACTTTCCACTAGTCTACAATGTTCATGGGCACTTTAGGAGTTCAGAACACATGTAGCCACTTTGACCTCAGGTGATCTGTTTTCCATGTTTCTTATCCTGATCTTCAGGGAATAATCATATCTGTGCTGCCCCAGTACTCAGAGGTGATGTCAGACCAAATGAGTTAGGACTCCAAAATGTTCCTCAGGTCCCCATGTTTCCCCCCACTCTCTTTCTCTTGCTAGTTCTGTTTCCTATCTCCTTTCTTCACCATAGTTTATAACTAATTCTCTGAACATCCCAGAACATTTAGTATCTCCCAAATCCATGTTCTTTGTATGTAGAATGTTCAATCTTTCTCTCCCCAAAGTTGTATTCAAAGATTGTGGCTGCTCCCAAATGTCCTGTCGGGCTGTAGGCCCATGTATTTTGAGTGCATGTGTGTTTGGGTGATTTCTGTCTGAGATTCCTTCCAGCTGATGAAAAAAATAGCATGGTAGAGAGTTTGGATTGATTTTTAATAAAAAATCTTTTATTTTGATTGTAGCTTTGACAGAAATGGATTTTTGCAAATCCTCACCTCTCCAGGGCAGCCAGAGCAGAGGGAAAAAGCTTCATGAAAAAGCATCCATACTGCAGAGATGGCCTTTTCGTTTTGAGATAGTCAACGGGTCCAGAGTTTCCTCTTTGTCCGGTTTCTATTAAAGCTATTAAGAAAGGATTGAGTGAGCTGCACTTCCTGCTATCTTCCTGGAGATGTAAGCCCTGGTGTCATCAGAATCATAGGAATATGCCTGGATGTACTGATAAGCAATTATCACTGGGCTTAAAAGGAGAATGATAAGGTCTAGGCCTCTGACAGGGCAAAGACTTTGAGATTTATTTCGAGTGTTATCAGGAGAGCTTTGCTACCCATGCAAAGCTCCTTCTTGGAGGAAAAAAGAAAAGCCTAAGGAGAGATTATATTTCTTGCAAACGTTTATCAATCAAAACAAGGAACTCTGAATGCAAAAGTGAAATACAATCACAAAATCCATTTTAAATGGGGGGAAAAAGCCACAAAAAACATGGACCTTCTGAGGATTAAAGGGAGAAATCCTTACCTATGATTTTAAAAAATCCTTACCAGAGATCAAAATAGAGAGGGGCTACGACAGGGAGAAATCGCCAAGAGATTGCTTTCACAAATGATTTGAGATTGAAATAATTTATACTGCTTATATTCTGCCATTGAGAGCGAGATGGAAAATTTATGGAACTGTATAAAATGGCTTGCAGTAGAATAGAACTATAAAAAAAAATAGAACATAATCTCAACTCCAAGGCTGCAGAAAGATTTTCTTTTTAATTAGGAAATCCAAGTTGTCCATGGAATGCAATTTAAATGATGAACTTGCTGATTAATTAACTTGATATTAATTCCAACAAACCCTTCTAACCACAATATGTTTTGCTCCAGTAGTTCCACAATGATTTCTCAAGGAAAGATAAAACTTTGTTAGGGAACATTGCCTACTGTTCTTTAAGGCATCATGTCTGAAATGAAAATTTCAAGGAATCAGCCACTTCAGGAGCTAACTAGCAGATCAAGGAACACTAAACTGATTTATCACAATCAACATATGGCTCCTTGTCTCAGCAATGCCTTCCACTAAAACAGAACAGCACTGCCCAACAAATATTTATGAACAAATTTAGGCAGCAGCTAATCCACTACTGAGCTAGTCTCATTTATTTTATTCATTCACTCACTTATCCACACAACAATTATTGTGTTAGGACTGGACCAAGTGCTGTGGATGCTGAAGTGAACAAACAGATAAGACACCTGCCCTCTTGTGACTTATAATATACAAACTATTTCACTAGCCAGCTAGTTTGTGTTTAAATTGTTTTCTAAGGCCAATAATTCCTTTTTCAAACAAAATCACTTATAAAGCATAGAATAATAGGCTCATAGATAGAAAGAAGCTTAGATAGAAAGAGCTCAGAAACAGGCCATCTAGCCCCTCTCCTTAAGAAAGATGTTTAGGACCTCATAGTGTGTGTCATGGTGAGGCCTAAACCCCACGAAATGGTGATATGCACAATAAAATTCTTTATAGAATTGAAAATAATTGCATTGGTATAAGAGGTAGGCAGGAAAAGCAAAAAGAACCATGCAAGATAAGGCAAAGAAACTGTCCAGTACCTAACAGAGTCTTCCGATCAGTCCTCCTAAAATGAGCAGTAGACCTGACTGAAAATGTCCTTTTAAGTTGTGTTTTTTTTTTCTCTCCATTTATCTTTATTTCAGGAGCTCTGAAATGGCTCTATTGAGAGTTGAAATGCCCTTGGTGGATCCTCTCTCAGTCACATTGTAGATGCCCTTATTCGTAGAACAAAAACTTGGAAAAAATAGAAAGGAAATAACTTCTATCAGTTTTACACCTAACTTCCAACGAATTAACTCATACCTTATAAGAGTCTGTACAACTGAAACAGCCACACCTGAGAGTTACGGAGCAATGTATGGTTTCCTAAGTATTATCACCTTTTATTTCCATAACAACCCTTTGATGAATGGATGGGTCAATGTCTATTCTACTGATGAAAACACTTACATGATTTGGTTAAAATAAACAGAAAATCAAGACTATAGGCCAGGTTTTCAGGCTCCTGGTTTGGTTTGCTTTCCATTGTATGGATAAACGAGTGAATGAATAACATAAATTATATCCTGGAGCCACTCAAAAACAGCCTAGTGTCTAAAAGCTTTAGCAGGTAGGCTCCTACTCTGCTTATGCAAACATTCATACAACATCGTCCACAGCGCCTGGGCAGTTCACATGCCCAATGCATGCCTACTGAATGACCATTTTTTTGTCGAAATCAGGGACTTTTTTTTATCTGATCTAACCAACACTGCTCCCAGATTGTAACACCTGTCAGGGACCCTGCCCTGCCCACTCTCAGTGACCCTGCCCTCTCCACTCAGTGACCCTGCCCTCCCCACTCTCAGGGACCCTGCCCTCCCCACTCTGTGACCCTGCCCTCCCCACTCTCAGTGACCCTGCCCTGCCCACTCTCAGGGACCCTGCCCTCCCCACTCTCAGGGACCCTGCCCTGCCCACTCTCAGGGACCCTGCCCTCCCCACTCTCAGTGACCCTGCCCTCCCCACTCTCAGTGACCCTGCCCTCCCCACTCTCAGGGACCCTGCCCTGCCCACTCTCAGGGACCCTGCCCTGCCCACTCTCAGTGACCCTGCCCTGCCCACTCTCAGGGACCCTGCCCTCCCCACTCTCAGCGACCCTGCCCTCCCCACTCTGTGACCCTGCCCTGCCCACTCTCAGTGACCCTGCCCTGCCCACTCTCAGTGACCCTGCCCTGCCCTGCCCACTCTCGTGAACCTACTCTACCCACTGCAAAGATGAACAGGCTTTCTGTGAAAAGCTACAAAGTAGGGAGAAACTCAAAGATTATTTTGATGCGTGGCAAACTGATGGAAAATACTAGTTTAACTTAATTGCATGGAAAAACTGTCAACCTAAATTTGTTTAAAAAAGCACCATCTTCTCTTAAGTTTTGGTTGCCTTTTCTGCGATTCTCAGCCCTCACAAAGCATTAGAATCACCTGCAGGGCTTGTTAAAACACAGATTCCTGGCCTGCACCCTGACTCTGATTAGGTAGGTATGTAGAGGGGCCTGCTGGAGAATTTGCTTTTCTAACAAGTTCTCAGATAATGTTGATGTTTCTAGTCTAGTATTAGCACACTGAGAACTACTGCTTTAGGATTTTTAATATTATAAAATGTTGCAATTATATTTTAGCATAGGATACTCTTGGGGGTCTCTTCTGGGCACTGGATCTATAGGCACAATAAAATGTTTCGGGGTGGTGACAAAACATTTGACATACAGTTTTCCCCAAATCTGATCCTCTTCTGTTTTGTTTGTTTGTTTTTTAATTCTCTTTCCTCCTGTGCCAAGCCTGAGTCAACAGAAGGACTCCCCACATTTCCAATGGCTGGAATTTACCATAGGAGTGGTGTGAAGCAGTAGCGCCAAGGTGAAGCTAAGCTGCTCATCTGCTGTCCTCCGGGAAAGCTCTGCTATTAACTCCTGTGGTCACTTCTTCCTCTTGCCTAGTCATTCAGGAATCAATTTATCAATCAATCAATCAATCAATCAATCAATAAACCATCCAAACATCCTGCAACTATTTGGCTTGACCCTATTATCAGTAATTTTAACAACTATCAAATACACCTGGGAAAAGGAATGTGGAAAAGATGGGTAGAGAGTGAGCAGAGGCTGACAGTTTCTTAATGTGTACATGGGCTTTCCACTTTGAAAGCTGTACCTTGATGTACAGTGGGGTTCTAGCTTGCTAATAGGAAGTAGAGGCTTCCCACAGAGAAGCGATTTATGATTCTTCCTTTTGGCACATGGATTTTTTTTACTTGGAGTTGGAAATCAATACATTCAAGATCATTTATTACCTTTATCCTCTTAGCACTGCAAATTCGTTGATGATAGGGATTTAACTAGTCTTCTGATTGTTAGACATAAGGATACTTCTAGCTAAAAAATGAGACATTCATTGCCCTTATTTTATTTTCAATTCTTTCTTTCATCCCTGGAAAGAATGAAAACTGGTTGCATTGTTAAAGAAGTACATGCTTTAGTATTTCTGTAGTGAAAGTCTTCATGCTTTGGTATTGTGTCAATAATAATTTCTAGCACATCCCTCTTAACACCTCTGTGTAGGATGTGGTTACCACCCAGAAATTATAGCAAGTTAATCTAAAGGCTTTATTCAATTATTCTGAGGCCTACATGAACACAGTTGTTGTTCTTGAGCATTTGGAAAATGAAATCATTCTTTAGAATTAGCCTACTGAGCTAGAAGAAAATAAAGAACACTCACCAAAGGGGAAAAGTGACAAAAATTCCAGTGACTAATGGTTTTTAATTACATTTGCATAATAGTCTCTTGGTACAAGTGCTATTTAGTGTGTTGATAATTCCTGCCACTGATCCATTAGGCCCCTTCATACACCTAGACCAGAGCACAGAAGAACATCAGAACATTATCTAACTGCACTCAAGTGCTTTGAATTAGATCGATTTAATGGCACTCCTCACCATCCTACTAGCAGCAATTTCTGGGGGTGTGAGCAATGGTAAGCAGCTTCCAACTGACATGCTAGTTAATGGTTTTATGCTGGGGTAGAAAATAAAGAATATAAAAAAGGTAACAGTTTGTTATAACCTTATATCTTTAAGTCCTGATCATTGTGAATAATGCTACTACAATTACTTGATCCCAGCTTGCCTTAGACCAGTGGTCGGCAAACTCATTAGTCAACAGAGCCAAATATCAACAGTACGATTGAAATTTCTTTTGAGAGCCAAATTTTTTAAACTTAAACTTCTTCTAATGCCACTTCTTCAAAATAGACTCGCCCAGGCCATGCTATTTTGTGTAAGAGCCACACTCAAGGGGCCAAAGAGCCACATGTGGCTCGCGAGCCGCAGTTTGCCAACCACGGCCTTAGACTAATTCTCAGATGAGAAAAGAGATCTTATTTATTGATTTATTCACTTAATAAATGCATTTTGGATACAACTACACACCACAAACTGTGCTGAATGTTTAGGATTCAGTGTGAGCGATTGGAGTCTGGATTCACAAAAAAAGGAGTCAAATAACCACACAAATACTTAATTAGAAACTGTGCTAAGCACTTTGAAGGAAATGTAAAAGGGACCACCAAAAAAAGCCACATCAGGGAAATGTTAGGGGGATGTATCTTTTCTGAAGTTCAAAGACGGCTTCCTTGGGGAAGTAGCATTTGATTTTAATTTTGTGGCCAATGACCCACATTTTACTGATTCCAATTTCCTTTTCTTCTGCATTCTGGCTAATATCTGTGAGTGATAATTTCAGGGCATTTACTTTAGGTTCCAAATGAGAAATAAAATTACATTAAATCCTGGCAGTGTGTGCAATGGCAGGGTCTTAGGTGGCACTCTGGGCAGAGGCCTGGCATTACCCCCAAGGTTTCTGATGAAGTTCCCACCACTGCCAAGCATTTACATGAGTTGCAAACCCTCCTATCCTCTAGGCCGCTCTAATGCTCTGAGAAAAGGGTTTAACTTTTAGATGTGGGATTTGGGACTAGGAAGGAGAACATATATACTTGACAGACATGGCATTTCCAATCAAAGGCTGAAGGTCACGTATTGAGAAATACCAGTTTCCCATTTATGGGATCTAGACTAATTTTTTCTCACTATTTGGCAATGGATTAGCAAATATACCCTCCAAGCTCACTATGATTAGGGACCTGTGGATAAACAACTATGGAAGGAAATGAAGGGAAAACAGAATCTTGATCATGCCCTTCATATTACTATTTGGGAAAACACAAAACTCTACCAATTAAACTAATGTAAGGCAATGACAAAGAATATTATAAGTGGTAGATAATACAATCAGACATCTTTAATCTATGAGTACAAAAGAAATACCAAATGAAAAAGTGGTCAGATGTATAACATTTTAACTGGGTTTACCTTGAATTGGTGAAGTTATGACAGATTCTTTATTATTTTTGCTTGTCTATGCTTTGTAAATTTTATCCCATAAGCTATTTTTCTCTAAGAATACAAAAACATTGAAAGCTTTACAGAAGTTATATTCAAGATTTTTGACTCTTTCTTAGGCCGTACCCAGTCTACCAATAAGTCTATCAAAGGCATTCATCATTTTTGTTTTATTTATATAGCATTTTGACTCTTTCTCAGAGTTTTCATTTTTCTGATTACATGACCTATCTGGTTTCTCATGTTTTTTACATTTTCCATGACAGCCTTTAAGATAATTATTTTAAATTCCTTATTTCCAAAATCTGTATCATACCTGAGTCTAACTTTGATGCTTGTCTCTCGAGATTGTGTTTTTTCTTGAATTTTAGCATAGCTTATAATTTTTTATTGAAAGATCGACATGGTTAATAGGAACTGAGGTATATACTTTTACGTGTAAGTTTAATTTTTATCTGACTAGATAAAATTTATCTGGTTGAATTTTTTATTGATTTCAGAGAGGAAGGGAAAGGGGGAGAGAGATAGAAGCATCAACAATGAGAAGGCATCATTGATCAGTTGCCTCTTGCATGCCCCTAACTGGGGTTTGAGCCTGTAACCCAGGCATGTGCCCTGACCTGGAATCGAACTGTGATCTCCTCATTCATAGGTCCATACTCAATCACTGAGCCACACCGGCCGTGCTGATTGAATTGTCTTTAATGTTTACTGTACCTGCAGGTACCAGAGGCCTCACATTCCTCTAGTCTCCTTGCTTCTGCCTCCTCCTTAAACAGAGTCCACACCTTGCAGATCATTTAGTGGTTATCCACTGTAATTACACTGGGGCACTGTTAGTGCGGTGGTAATGTGTGGGGAGGGGAAATGGTCTGCAATCTCATGAACAAATCTCAGTCTTTTAGGGGGCCTGTGTTTCTTGGCCGTGACATTCACATCTCTTTCTTAGCTTCCCTGCTCACCAAGTGAAACAAGAAAACCAAGGGGTGCCAGAGTTAGAGAAATGTCTTTTCCACTGCCGGGATAAGGCTCTGGTTACATCTGTCTTTTTTTTTTCTGGAGAGCTGACGTTTGTTATGGAGAGCACTTTGGGCACAATTCCCAAAGGTTCCTCTTCTTCCACCCTGCCCGAGCCCAGAGACCTTTCTTGGCTCTTCACTGTGAGAATCTGGTGAGGCTTCTGGAGGTTTCTCACTCTTAGCTAGTCCATTCTCAGTCTCCAGCAAATCATTAGAATTACCACTTCAGTTTTCCTACAAGTTTGAGTGTATGGCTCTAGAACAGTGGTTCTCAACCTTTCTAGTGCCGCGACCCTTTAATACAGTTCGTCATGTTGTGGTGACCCCAAACCATAAAATTATTTTTGTTGCTACTTCATAACTGTAATTTTGCTACTGTTAATGAATCGTAATGTAAATATCTGTGGAGCTGTACACAAGGGCACCCAGCTTAGCAGTCAAGAAGGGATGGCATTTAATTGGTGCGAAGGTGCCCTGTGGGCTGAAAGCTGATCCTGCTTTGCAGGGAGAGGCAAGCCTGAACTAGTCCATTACAGCCATCCTATGGGGCTCACTACCCAGAGGCTCTTCCCAGCCAAGTTAGGACCTATCCTTAGAATTCCCCCACCCTGCTGGGGGCTTGATGGAGCAGGACCACCAGCAAAGAGTCCTTTCAGATGCTTCACTAATTTCCAGCCTCACTCTCTGAGAAGGTCAGAGTCTCCACTCTCAAGTCCTTCAACCTTTATTGTGTCTCCTGCTGCCTCTTGCCTGCCTAGAGCCTGGTTGACAACCAGCATTTGAAAGCAATGATTATTCCACAATCACAGCCCTTTAATGGGCACCCTCACTGTTCTGGGGAGCCAACTGGAAAATGTGAACTTGAGTTCAGGAGAGGAGGCTTGTGCAAAGCAGCCAACTTCCCCAATATGAAGCCAAAGGGTGCCTCTAAGAGGGGCGATGGCAGCAGCATTTTCCTGGCCCTGATAATCACATCTGGGCCTTACTCAGGGAAGGGGTTTGTGGCTGTAGAAGCTGGTAATGATTCCAGCATTATCAGCAGCAGGCGGCCCTCATTTGTTCTGCTGCGTAGCACTAGGGCAAGATCATTGTATATTATTGCTCCAAGGCAGTAATCATTTTATATAACGTGAAGACTTTTTTCACCCAATTTACTTTCATGCTTTGGGCTGATGAAAATAATAGTCACATGTTGATCACGGGTACCTTGACAGATGATGCTCAGAAATGCAGGTCACTGCTCAATTCTATCTTTCCCCTCACACACATTGAAGGTTGTTACTTAGAATCTCATTCCATCACCACCTTCACATACCAATGTTGCTGAAGCTGAGAAGACCAAGGCAAAAATAATTCTGTCTGGGGCCCTCAATCCTGCAGTCTGCCCTAAGGGATAATTTATGCTGATTTGTTTTAAAGAGACAGGCATACATAATTCATGTCCTGTGCATTGCAGCTTTTGGCCATTGAAAAGATTATCTCTCTTTTGGCAGCACTTGCAGGAACCAGCTACAATAAACATTTCATACCTCAGTAGACACTCTTTTCTCAGCTAATAGGAGCCTGACTTAAATGTAGACTCCATCGTGAGAGGAGTGTATTTAATGGTGAATTCAGCTGAGCATTTTTTCCCTTCCAAAGCATAAAATGAGCTTATTATCAGTATCAATAGTTGTTTTTTCTCAAAAGGAGTCAAGGTGTGAATGGGCATGAAAGGGAAATTAAATTGAAACTCTGGTGGTTTCATGGTTGGAGGCCAGTTTAAAACTCAAACTTAATAACTGCCTTTGAACTAGCCAGGAGAAGTTTAGGATCAGAAAAGCACACAGATTTTGAAGGGAGGCATCAGAACTGGGCTTCCCAGCCAGAAGGCAGAGGGCCAGACAAACGGGAGACTTCTGTGGGTACCAGAAGCACTGCTAAGGATGGGTGAATTTATACCTGCATAGATTACAGTGGTATTAAGTGTCATCTACACAAGTAGAGCCAAAGTGGTCTTTTAAAAATGCAAATCTCATCAAGCTGCTCCTTTCCTCAAAGCACTTTCACAGCGTTTCCATTTCATATGGGAGGACGGCCAAGGAGCCTGCAGGACCTGGCCTCTGCTCATGCCCCATCCTCAGCAAGCCTCCTGCGGCCCATCCTTACTGCTCCCCAGCTACTAAGGCCTTCTTTAAATGTCCACAACTGTGTGCTTTTACCAAGCAACTCTTGTTCTTACTGCAAAATGCATCCCAAATGCCACTTCCTCAGGGAACTTTTCTATTTATTTTGGCAAGCGTAAGCCCTTTTAATGTGCTCATGCACTTTTGTGCTTCGGAAATTTTTTGATTACTTGAAATTTTTGATGTTCATGTTCTTTTTCTAGACTGTAAACTCCTGGAGGGCACCTGGACTCCGGGTCACAAATGTGTCCTCCTAGGACATGATACACCCTCTATTCACAGTTGCTCCATGAATGAGTGAATTAGAGCAGAGGTTCTGAAAGAGTGTGGGCATCAGGATCACCTGGTGAAGCACAGATTGCCTGCTGGTCCCCTAGAAGTTCTGATTCATGGGGGTGGGACCCAAAATTTGCATTTTGAATGAGTTCCCAGATGGTGCTGAAACCACACAACATTGGGAAGCCCTTCCACAATTGCATAATCTTTCCATTGGGACCTCAAGTTAGAAGATTTGCAATCTGGATTCATCTAACCAGCTGGAGGTTCTTAAGCAATTCTTATATTTTCTTTCTAGTCAGTTAATAAATCCTTGTGCTTCATTCTTTGCGGTATCCCCTATATCTCTATGTTCCTTCCCTTTTGCTCTATTTCTAGATGGGGGACATTATAACCTTGCATTTGGACTACTATAACCACATCCTATTCATTTTCTTGGCCCCCACTATCTGTTCCTTAAATCCCTCACTTACTTTATTGCCATTAAGTCACTCAGAGACAGTTCTGACCTGCCCTGCCATCATCTAAAATCTTGCTGGAGATATCAGCATGCAAGGCTTTTCACAGCCTGGACTTCCTGCTAGGTGTGTCGCTAACCTGCCCCCAATTCCACACGAGACTCCTCATTAAGTGTTTACTGCACCTAATTGTTCATCATCCCTGACAGGCTGTCAGCTGCATAGGGGCAAGCACCACACCAGTCTTGCTAACCATCATCATAAAACATTACTGTACAGAGAAGTCACTGAACACTAGATTTTTCCTTCTGCACAATAATAATAATCATAGAAAGCACTTAACTGGCATTACTTCTGATTTCTTCAAATCACTTTACACACATCAATTTATTCAATCCTTACAACAAGGATGCCCATTTTACATATAAGGAAATTGAGGCACAGAGAAGTAATGTGCCCAAGGTCTCACAAGTGATGGCTCAAATATTCAAACCCAGGAATTTGGTGGTAGGAGTTCATGATCTTACCTATCATCCTGTAATAATCGTGGAGTACCAGTAGACCCAGTGATGCAAAAAATTACCTAGAGTACCAATAATCTGTCTGTGCCAAATTTGTTGATTACCAATTATGCGTAGGGAGCTAAGATAGATACTGGCAATCAAGCACGGTTGTAATATAGCACTGAAGGTGAGAGGCAGTCTAGTACTCTAAACAGAGTCAGACACTTTCTAGGCTGTGTGACCATAGGAGACTTACTCAAACAGTCTGTGTTCTATTCCTCATCTTTAAAATGGGAAAATAAACTCTATTTTCACAAAGTTTCTGCCAGGATTAAATGTGAAGAGTGTATGTAAAGCACTTATCACAGTAACAAACACAGTGTGCCTCTTTAGTAGATGAAGGCAATTTTCTGACCTTGGGCAATTTTCTATTTGTTCAGTACATAGGAATTGGTAGTAGTACTCTGAGATGAAGGCTATAGTACTACTAGAGGCCCAGTACACAAATTCATGCACTGGTGGTTTCCCTTGGCCTGGCCTGCGGGATCGGGCCAAAAGACATCCCCCAAGAGGTCCCAGATTGCAAGAGGGTGCAGGCCAGGCCGAGGGACCCCACCGGTGCACAATCAGGGACAAGTAGGGATGAGGGAGGTTGGCCAGCTGGGGAGGAACTGCGGGAGGACTCCAGGGTGTGTCCAGCCCATCTTGCGCAGTCCCGATCGGCTGGACCCCAGCAGCAAGCTAATCTACCAGTGAGAGCATCTGCCCCCTGGTGGTCAGTGCACATCATAGCAACTGGTTGATTGGTTGACTTCCTTCCTAGTGGTGGTCAGTGCATGTCATAGCGAGTGGTTGAGCAACCTTAGTATATCATTAACATATTAGGCTTTGATTGGTTGAACAGATGACTGGACATTTAGCATATTAGGCTTTTATTATATAGGATAAGTAGTGCCTCAATATGTCCAAGATGGAATACCATTTATGTTTTAGGCTCCAAGAGCTATATAAGAAGTGTGGGTAACATTGATCTAAAGATAAATCAAACTTAAAAGTCATAAATTTATTCACAAATAAAATGTTTGTTTTTTTAAAAAAATACAGCACATTCACTGAGGATTCTCAGAGAGAAGCTTGGGGGTGGGGAAGAGAGCAACCAAAGAACTTATGTATATAGATGCACAACCCATGGACACAGACAATAATGGGGTGAAGGCCTGGGGAGGGAATGGGAGTGGGGAGGAGGGGGTCAATGAAGAAAAAGGGGGACATCTGTAATACTTTCAACAATAAAAATTAAAAAAAAATCATTCACTTATTTGTTATTTATTGAGTATCTAGGTGTTAAAAACTATGATAAGCACCAAGAGTTCAGAGAAAAAGAAAATAGTATGTCTTTTTTTTTCCTCCAAACTGTTTTTATCACCCATGCTATGTTTGATCTTTTGGTATTGACCCCCTTGACCAATGTGTTAAGAAGATTCTGAGACCAAGTTCAGGCTTTTTGGAAAACATAGCAAAGAACTTACATTTGAAGGCTAAGGTGGATAGGTTATTAACACAGCCTTTCAACAAGGAGGCAGGTGCAACGCAGCATTATAAAATCTATACTTCAGCCATTCTCATCTTCTCTATCTCTCAGCTGCCATTGCAACAGAGTTACATCATGATGAATTGATAGGCTATTTGTGGACATTTAAATCATAGAGGTCAAAGTAGGATTTGGGTTTCTATATATATTATATATATTTGTTCATATACAAGTGTATATACTTAATACCCACAGAATACTATATTGATACACATAATATGATCATTGAAAGTAATGCTTATACATGTACATTTATATATAAAGCATGCACACACACACACATATACACACATTTGTTAAGAATCCAAAATTTATCTCTTCTGGGCCTATGAGACCAATTTAATCTTGGTGCAGCAGGCCCCAAGGCAACCATCAAACACTGCACAGACAAGCACTTATTAGATGCTTTCAGAAATAGGACTGGCTGGCTAGATGAGAGTGGGTATATAAAAGACCTTCTATGTAGAGAAACTCCAGCCATTGTGTCTTTCTCCCTATGAACCAATCTGTTTCATATTTTGTTTTGATGATTAAAAATGTCCCCCAAATAAGCCCCTCTAAAAGTGAAATGATAAGACAATACTTTATCTAGAACAGTGATTTTCAAATTGTATTGCATATTTCTATTACTAGAGACTATTATAAAAATGCCAGGTCAGACCCACCGAGTCATCATTTCTTGAGGATGGGATCCAGGAATATGAATTTTAACAAGCATCCCAACTGTTTTACTGCCGTTGACCTGTGACCAACGCACTGAGAATCGCTAAGGTGTAAATTAAAGAACCGGAGGGTACTCCTCCTACTACTCAGGAGACAGAAAGGAGGAAGACATTTCAAGGTGCGGAGTGACCTCTATGTCACTTCGAAACTGAGAGGCGGGTGGGAACACTCAGCACTCAGTGCAGCAGCAGGAGCATCTGTGAGCGGAGCCACACTTACAAGAGCAGTGAAAAACCAGGTGCCGATGTCAGGAGAAAGAAAAAGCGGCCTGAGATAGGCAATAATAAGAGATAAGTTTAAAAATCATATATTGAGAAGTCTGTAAAACTTCTCTGAATGGTAAATTATTATTTTTTTCTGTTGTCCAAAGAAACCTTTTCTCACATACACATACCCACATATGAATGTTGTGTGGATTCCACATCAATGTCATCAGTGGCTAATGGGGCTTATTAGCTATTTCAGACATTAAGGAAACATTTCATGGGGTGAAGAGTATAGACAACAGTATGTGGGAGGCTCTTAGAAAAATTCCTGGCAAGTAGACAATGTTCAACAAATTGTATTCATTTAATTATTAATGTGCAATTACGTGAGTTTCAGAGCCTTTCCTGTTGGTGGATCAAGGTTGTAGGTCAGACAGCGAAGTGTGAATGCACAGTAATTCTACAGAAGCAGCAGGTTCCTATTCCAGTAGAGCACAGATCTCAGTGATGAGCACAAAAGAATGAACCTGGAATCTCACAAACCAGAGAGGATGATGCAAGGCCTCCAGAGAGCAGAAGCAGAAGTAACCCTAATCTCTAGGGACAAGGTATTCTGACCTGGAAAATCTCCTTATGCTTCAGGCCGTAAGCAGCTGTCACTGAAGCTGCAGGGAAAGCCAAAAATGATGGGGAGGAAAAAGTAGGGGTGGACTTGGGCATGAATAGTTCATGTTCATTCAACACAAACTGGGACATGAGAAAATACCTTCTTTGGGTGAGGTCATTTCTAAGATTAAAAATGTATAAAACCAAGTGCATATTTACTTTTATCTCAATATCTTTTTATCAAATGATGTTGAATTTTTAAAACTATTTTTTTATTGATTTCAGAGAGGAAGGGAGAGGGAGATAGAAATATCAATGATGAGAGAGACTCATTGATCATTGGTCGGCTGCCTCCTGCATGCTCCACAGTGGGGATCAAGCCCGCAACCAGGGCACATGCCCTTGACTGGAACTGAACCTGGACCCTTCGGCCCCCGGGCCGATGCTCTATCCACCAAGCCAAACTGGCTAGGGCAAATCATGTTGAATTTTAATAAGCAATACATTTGATATTTACATATCGACTAATATGCATAACACCCCAAACAAACAGACTCACTGGTACTTAAGGAATTTAGAAAACATCTTACAAAACTTCTGAGAAATATAGTTTACTATTGTACCCAAGATGAAACAAAAGGGCCAGAGACACTTCCTTCATTTTTGAGCAAATTACGTTGCAATCACAAACAAGGTATGCTGAGAAAAAGCCTTGCATAGCCCACATGCATTACTGGTAAGTGTCTGACCACAGAGGTCAGATGGTTGTGCAGGGCCCTAGGTCATAGTGACCCTGCAGTAATGTGCCACTTCTGCAGGCTCGGGGACTGCACACAGTTTCTCCGAACTAATTAATATTATTTGAGGCAAAATTGTAATGTGTTCTAAACCTACCATATGTTATAAACAACAGGCAAGGATGTAGTTTGAGAAGGCGAAGCTGGTAAGAGCGAAACAGTGACAGGGATGAAGGAAACAGAAAATCTGCAAAAGAAGGACATGGATTTAAAGTCATGAAATTACTATCCTGAAACATTATAAACTCATATCCTGGTTTTAAAAACGTGGAAACAAATCAAAGCAATGGGCCCTAGTACGGCTTTGTTTGCAAACTACAAATGCGTCCTCCACACCACCAGAGTCTGATAGGCACACAGGGGTCAGTAGTGATGATGCTCAGTTCACAGATTAATTACACAGGATTTTAATAAGTGCCTACTAGGTGCTAGGCCAGGGGTGGGCAAACTCTTTGACTGGAGGGCCACAATGGGTTCTTAAACTGGACCGGAGGGCTGGAACAAAAGCATGGATGGAGTGTTTGTGTGAACTAATATAAATTCAAAGTAAAGGAGCGGCGGGGAGAGCAAGAGAACTGGATAGAACAGCCGGATCCGGCCCGCGGGCCGTAGTTTGCCCAAGGCTGTCAGCTAGGCAGTCTGCTAGGGGTTGGAACACTGCAGTGAACAATGGAGAGGAACACCCCTGCCCTCGTAGAGTTTACATTCTGATGAGTTGGGGGACATCAAAATAATTAGGCACCACATTTGTCTATTAGTGATAAATACCATGGGAAAAATAAAGCAGGAAGGAAGGGGAGTGCGGTGGGGGCCAGTAATTTTCAGCAAAGGCTAAGGACGGCCTCACTGTGAAATGACAATGGCCTTGAGCAGAGACCTGAAGGGAGTTGAGAGAAAGCCTTATGGAGCTCCCAGACAGCAGCTGATGATTCCTGGAGGAAGAGCATTGCTGACAGAAGGAACAGCAGATACAAAAGCGTAGGATGGGGCAAGCTTGGTGTGTTTGCAAAACAGCAAGGGGCAGCTAGGGCAAGAGGGGAGCAGAGAGGGGCAGGCCAGCGAGATGAGCCCAGTCATGCAGGTCTCTGGCAGCTATTTGACCGGCGTTATATGCAAAACCATCACAGGGTTTGCCATGTCTTGTAGTTTTAAAGGATCCCAAGAGATTCTGAGGAAGCAAGGACTGAAACCTAGCACTTTCAGAAGACTATTGAAAAAACACAGATGAAAGATGGTGTGGCTCGCACCAGCATGTGGTGGTGAAGGTGAGAAGTGGTCAGACTCCGGATGGCTGTGGAGGGAGACTTCATATGCAGCGAGGGAAGAAGACAAGACTCAAGCTTGATGCCCAGACTCTTTGGCTGAACATCTGAAGCTAGAAGACGTGAGTGTTCTGTACAACAATCCCGCAACTGCGCCTCATCCACTGAGAAACACTTCAGTTCAGTTCGGAATGGCTGCCATAACACTGAGTGTGGAGCTTAAAAGGCTGCAGATTCAGATGACGGGGAAACTCTGTCACAGGGCCCCTGAGGCTCCAGAGATGTTGGCCAGAAGAGGCACTTCTGTCCTTCAAAACCAGGCCCCTCTTTCTCCTTTAAAAGCTACTTTCTACTTCAAATTGAATTGTACTATGAAGCATGGAAATGAAAATTCAATTTCTTAATGTGTGGTAATACTAACATTTCTGTAGACCAAATAACAAACCTATTTCGTCTACACAGCACAGACGAATCCCGAGTCATGTTATTCAGGAGACATTAGATACCACCCCAAAATTCTTTAATCCTTGCTCCCCACTCCAGCCTTAAATATCCCTGAATGGGAAACACGTGACCTCCCAAGAAGAAAGAACAGAATTGAAGTTGTGTGTGCCTAAGGCAGTGTCTGCCATGTAGGACCCACTCAATGCATGCTTCTTGGTGAAATGTGTAATCTGTGTTGGGAGTGGGTGGGCCAGAGGCCTATGTGAACCAACAGAAAACAGTTCTCCTAAGATAGGGATGTTGTTCTATATATTCAGGAATAGTGACTCTAATAAAGTTGTACCTCATAGAGGCCCTCGGGGGGGGGGGGGGGGAAGGGGGCAGGCTTTAATAAAATATTAAGAATGACTTACAATTAGTGTATCAATCATTTGCATATGAATGGATGCTTGAAAGCAATTTATTCTCTTAAGTAGCTTAAACATCCCATTGCAATGTGTTTACCCTGTTAATTTGCCCAGCAAACATTACCTTCTTAGTTAGTACAAAGGTAAACACCAGCCCACCCTCCTCTCCTGATTAGCAGCAATTCTGAATCCTGTATGTATGTGTACATGTTTGACAAGCTGGTGACCTCCCCAGGCCACACTGCACTGAGTGTGGGGCAGTGGGGAGGAGAGAAAGAGAGAGAGAGAGATCTTTCCCAAGTAACTCCTCCTGCATAAGCTGTGCCATCTGCCTGTGCTTCTATTCACCTCAGAAGTGGAAGGATTGTCACAGTCAGATTGCTTTCCTTGGAACCTGAGGTCTGCCCTCTACTTGCTGTGACCTCAGTTACTTAACCTTTTAAAAACTCAGTTTCCTCATCAGTGCAGTGGGGTGAGATGTGCACACACCGAGTTGTTGGGGCGGGAGAGGGGAGATCATCGTGAGCTGCTCTATCAGTGGCAGCTATGATCTGGGCTACCTCCGGGAGCACCCTGCCAGCGCCCTGCAGCGCTGTGGGGCAGCGACACAGCCAGGACACACGCCCACCTAGCAAGGGAACAGACCATGACAGGGAGACACTGACCGTTCCATTCTTAAGCCTTTGGGCAGTCATCCGTCTTCTTCAGAATCCTCCTTAAATACCTGTAATCTGGCGTGATGTTGTGGCAGCCGGCTCCGTGGAAGGCAGGCCTTACGTACCTACTGAAAACTGTTTGGAGATTAGACTCAGAGAGCAGCTGGGTACCTTTGTTGCTGGCAGGCTGCTGACTCAAAAGGAAGAAGGAAAAAAATAAAAAAAGTCTCCCCGGGATGAAAAGAGGAGAGAAAAGCTGCAGAGCTGGGGGTGAGAGGACCGCTTTGGCCCCAGAAAACAGATGGCCCTGCTGAGCTGTCAGGAAGTGGTGTCTGTGCGCGCACTGTGCCACAGGGGCCTCTTCCAATGCCTTGCAAGGAAGGCTAGAACCCAGGGCCAGGTGCAAGCTGTTTCCTCCTGGTGCTGCGTTTGAGGAGGCCTTGGCTGCTCTGTTTAGACCATAAAGTGCACACACTGCCCTCTCTCTGTGCCCAGCCCCCTCCAGCCTCCGGGGCTGCAGGAATGCTGACCACAGAAGGGCCCCGCCGGGCAGCGGAGGGAGATGCGGCCCTTGTGGACAATTGAACAGGATTCGCACAGCCACTGCTCACACCTCCCCATTCCCGGCACTCAGCTCTTTGTGGACGTAGTGATGACTACAGAGTCCGGTAACAGGAACAGCTTCCCTCTCTCAGGGCCTGCGGCATCCTGTTCAGTCCTAAGGCGGTTACTGAGGCAGGAAGCATGGGTTTTCTTAGCCCCTTTTACGGATGGAAGCACTTGGACTCTGGATGCTCACGCAGCCCAGCCAAGGTCCCTGCACTAGGCGGTGACAGATCTGGAATCCTGGAATGAGAATCCATGACCCGCTACTGAACATGCCTTGACCCAGGCAGACCTGCCAGAAGCCCTCCCCAGGTTCCTAGGCTGCGACCATGAACACTGTACATGGAAAGCTTCTGCTTTGCTTTAGCTGAATTGTCGAGGCCGTGCTACCCGTTAGGAACGGTGGGCAGCAAAAGGGGTACAGTTTTTAAATGACATTTCCCACCAGGCATTGCCTTTCCTCGCCTGAGAAAGAGATGTGAGCTGGAAATTTTCAGGTGAGAAGCTCCTGATGGCCTCATCCTTTCTCTCATGATTTATCCAAATGACATGCCTATGGCTCTCCCGGACACGAGCAGTGTGCTAGAAAACCAAGAGAGCCCTAGCTGGCTTGGCCCAATGGAGTCTACCTATGGACTGAAGGGTCCTGGGTTCAATTCCGATCAAGGGCACATGCCCAGGTTGTGGGCTCGATCCCCAGTAGGGGGTGTGCAGGAGGCAGCCGATCAATGATTCTCATCATTGATATCTCTCTCCCTTCCTCTCTGAAATCAATAAAAATATATTAAAAAAAGAAAAGAAAACCAAGAGACATGGCCCAGTCAGAGCCTACTGCAGCAGCTGATACTGCAAAACCCATGGTTACTCATGTCATGTCCGTTGTATATATGAAGACAGATGTGTCTTCATTCCCTTTACGCATATGTGCTGGGGCCAGCACAGTACACGCCACAGTATGTTCACCAATTCTTTTTAAAAATGCTCACTGAACTCCTGACATGTCCTCAGATCTGTGTTTATTAAATTCTTGTAGTTGAAAGAATCTCCGTGATGATGGAAAGTTGGGAGTGAGGCAAGAGTCAATGCCCCCTGAAATGGGAGTGTGTTGGAGGCACGATGGCCTTCTAGGAGGAGGAACTCTTATTAAGAGCCGTCAAAGGTTGCTGCCCACCTGTGCTGGCTCTTGCTCGGCCACACTGAGCCCGGGCACCCAGCTTCAGTTAGTGGTGGGGAGAGGCAGAGCAGGGGGAAAAGTTGCCATGTTATCATTTTAATAGGCTCCTGGAAATTAAATACATCAAAATATCAATTAGGTAATTTCATCATGAACTGGCCTTTTTTCCTCTTAGTTTATTTTTGTTATTTTTATTTTAAGAATGGATTACTTTCATTACTTTCAGATTGGCAAAATCCCAACAATTACATGACAAATGTTGAAGTTTCCTTCCCACCTAGGATTAACAGTATCTGTTATGAGCTCACATCACTGTGACATACTGATAAATATTAAGAATTAATCAGAATCATCTGCTAAATTTATGGGAGAGAGCAGAAGACTTGGCTGAGTGCAGTTAGGCAAAGCTTCGTGTGAACTCGGCCCAAGTCATGTGTCTAGTCTCCTTGAAGGGCATTCGTTTGTTTGATCATAATTTCATCCTTCCCCAGTTCATCACTTTCCTCTGGACCCTAGTGAGTTCTATTCTTGTCAACACAACTTCAAATGCCACTTTCTGTAAGAAGGGCCAATTTATTTTTACAAACTTCTGTAGTTCTGCCTTCAAGGAATGCTTCAAAGAACTTATATGCATAACCCATGGACACAGACAATAGTGTAGGGAAGGCCTGCGATGGGGCAGGGGCTGGCTGGCTGGAGGCAAAGTGGGGGGAATGCAGGACACTTGCAATATTGTCAACAATAAATAAAATTGAAAAGTGATGCTTCAGCGAAGCTTCATTTGCTCAGAGGTCTCCTCTCCCTGAAGTCTAGGAGGCGCTTCCTAAGTGCAGCTGTCCCCCTCCCCCTTTGCTCTACCTTAAACCTGTGGTGCTGCTTCCTGGGGCCAGGCTGCCAGGGCACGCAGCCGCCTGCTCACCAGCTGCTGCTCTGCTCCCCGTGTCCATCCTGTAACAACACGGCTCCCTCCCTCTTGTTGACTAGGGAGAGGGCAGCTGCCAAGGGCAGAAGAACGCTGATTGTTCAGTTTCTTTCCTCCGCAATTCTGCTTTGGGATCCTGTTCCGACTTAGAATGTTTCCCCAGAAGCCCATTCCATTTATCACTCTTTCTAGGGAATATTTTCTGTCAATTTTCCAAAAAATGTACATATTCCAAGCAGGTAGTTGGGAATGCTCGGTCTGGCTTTTCTTTGTATTCCAGGAGCCTAGAATGTTGGCAAATTCATGAAGAACTCAAGTATTGTCTCATGTGATACTGCAACAATGGGGCTTTGCAAGTCAACCTAGAAATCAATGATAGAATCGCTCGGCTATAGAACATCCTGCGAGAAAGCACCCCTTCCTGGTATGGAGAACAGGTTCTCAGGGATGATAGCCAGGGACCTGTCATTTTCTCTTGTGAGCTAAACACAATATGTAGGCTAACAATTGTTGTCTTCTCTTCTTCAGAGACCCATTTGTTTCCTCTTCCTTTGGCCCCAATATTTAGAAGCAGAACCAAACTCCCATTTCAGGTGGCTCCACTGGGAGTTGCTAATAGGTATGAGTTGCAGGTCTGCGTGTACAAGTGACTGTGGCCAACTATGGTACTGGGCAGATGAAGCGTGCCTATCACTAGAGTGCCCATTCCACAGCTATTTCAAACCACAAAGCTGACCACATCAATGCAACTCCTTAACTAAGGTGCCTATTTTTGTATCCAGATATTTTCTAAGGAAAAAAATTATATATTAGCCTACAGCGCCAGCCATCTAGAAAATTCCACCCTTGGTACAATAGTCTGAAATTGCTTTTATTTTCCTTGTCAGCACACTACCACTCAGTAGATACTTGTTCTCTCTCTCTCTTTTATGATTTAACCTTCAGAAGGATTTGTATAGGCAAAAAGGATAAAGCCATAAATTTCCTTATAGGACATAATTTCAATGACATTACTTTGAATTTGGAATCTGTGTTCTCACTTGTATATCAACGCCTTTCTCAGCATAATTCAATAAATAATTTCAAGGGCAGTGTCTCATTTATGAAGGCTGTTCACCATTAATATGACTACTAATAGTGTTCCTGGTATGTCACAGTATATAATAGAATCCAGTGTTAGTAACTCTGAACTGGGATAGTAGAATTTCAGTTAAATTTAACATAATTTGGTAATTAGCCACATGTGCTATTATCCATTATACCTTCACATGATTAATAAATGTTATACAGGTTTGTGTTCAGTTGACACACTTACTTTAAGTATATTGTTGACTTTCCCCTTCCTGATTACATGTATTTCAGTAACAACATTATTATTAAAATTCTAAGACTGGCTTTAGGGCATTAAATTGATGTTAAATCAATCTTTTGAACATACAGAGCTGACATCACAGTAGGTGCATATACAGTGAAAATGTATTGTTACTTGTTAATTTGAAGGATAGACATGAATGTGAAAGCTTACAATTATTAGCCTTTATGTATCCTCTTGCTTTGGATTCCTTATTACTTAAATACAGAAGAAATGGACAGAACAGAAATGAAATAACACACACATATACAGTATGAATTTAACCCTGACTCATTGGATGTGGTCCTTCAATACCTATCCTTCATATTGATTATCACTGGAACAGTAGCAAAGATAGGAGTATAGGATATTTATTTAGCAAAGTGCTTTGAGACTTAAGAAACCTCTCTGCAGAATCACAGGAAAGAGTTAAAGAATTTAAATGAGCCTCAAGAGGTTTTTTATGGTTGAGGCAGCAATTACAATAGAAGCCAAAACATCACATAAGAAACAGGACTATTCTGTTTTGTGCTCACCATTCGTAGGAGAAAAGGGAAGTTTCTGGAGGGGAAAACAGGCAAAAACCCTATAGAAATGGTGCGCTGCTCAGAGGCAGGCAACCTTCTTGCCAACAATTAGCTAATTCGTTATTTTTTCTAATTGGGATATATGGTTGCTGCACATCAAGGGAAAGGAGAGGGCCTTCAGAACAGGTGGGAGACATGAAACACAAGGTAAAACTAGCTTTAGCTGGGAGCCAGGTTCGTTACTGAGGCTTCTGCTCAGCCAAACCATGGCTGTCAGGACCACTAAAGAGACAGAAGTTATTGATCTAGTCCTGGTAGACCTCTGGTTGAGAGGGTTTACCCTGTCTAGAGGGTGGAGTGTGTAGTTGATAAAGGCAAAAATCTCTTGGCTAAAAATGGTTTTCATTATCAGAAAAGCATCCAAAGACTAAGTGCTGCTTTGTGAAAGATGCGAAGACTGACTACTGAAGGGGAATACACATTAGCCCAAAGACTAGTGCAACCTAAACGAACGTGCCTGCTACATACTTAGTCAGATGGAGGAAGCTGGTTCGCTGTCAGCAGTGTACTGATATATCATGAATGGCAAAAAACTGTAATCAGGCACGTGTGAGATGAAGGACAAGTTTAAAAAAAAATCAGAGCAAGGGTAAGATGCCAGAATATTCCTAGACATAGAAAATGATAGTTAGCTTGGTCTAGACAAGAGGTTCTAAAAAAAAACTTGGACCCAGAACATCAAAAACTATTAGTCTTTGCAAATGAGAATTAGTTTTTAAATGAGAAAGATGAAAGGAATTGCAGTTATATCAGAGCCTCTGCAAACATCTGGATGTATCTGTGTGTAATTCATTCATACTGCTGCTTTATTTTGGGAAAATTCCTGTTTCTAAGGTTCTAAACTCAAGCACTCCATCAGAATAGGGTTAAATGCAGGAAAACACCAGTATGGGTGGAAGCAAGTAAGTAACTGCCTGGTCATAACTGGTGTCTGCTCCGGGTATGGAGGCAACGCTAAAGTGGCACCCTGGTTACATAAACACTAGATATGCAACAAAAAGCAGGGTTCTCTGACCGCCTTCTTACCAGGCCCACGAGGTCTTCCCGGTGCCTGTCCACTGCTCTAGCACCATCACTGGCCCTTCCTCAACTCAAACTTTATACTCCAGTAAGACCAGATTGCTGGCTAACACATAACTGTTGACTATGCCTGGAATTGATTTGTTTGTTTGACTACCGGTGGGCACCTGTTCACCCTTCAACAACCTAGCTAGTCTTTCATCTCCTCTAAAAAGTCTTCCCATCAGAACTGCCATAGCAGGAGCTCAGGGATTCAGCACTGGATGAATGAATGGATGAATCACAACCCAGCAACTCAAACAGGGATCACCAACTATGGTCCCCTTCAATTTTACAACTTTTCATGCAGTATCTGTAGGATGACTTCTTAAACTATCTCCTTTTTGGGGGGGGGGTACTTATCATGTTAGGTGCTAGCTACTCTGTGAGTTCCTTACATGAATTCATTGACAGTGTCACCACAACCATGTGAATTTGCATGATTAAAATTCTCCTTTAGGTGAGGAAATCGAGGCATTGTCAAGTCAAATAACTTTCCCCAGGTTACACAGACAATGGGAGCTGAGCAAGGACTGCAACATGAGGATGAGTTTCAGAGCTGGGCTCCTAACCACCAGGTTGTGCTACCGTCACAATGGGAGGGTTTATGAGTGTAGGCTCTTCTTAGCTACTTCTGAAAAATGAGCCCACAATTCCACTTTCTAGGATGAGAAGACGTTTTAGCCCAAGCAACCAACATTTATAATGAGTTTAATTTGAGGTCATGCCAGGACAGACATTTATCATGGTTCATTTAGGGAACTGTTCATTAAGTGACTGGGAAAAGGAAACCACTATGATAGCAGCAGGGGCCTCTAATGAGAAAAAGAAAAGGATGTGGGAAACCATGAACCTGAGGTACTGGGAACATAGAGGAAATTGTAGAGCTCTTCACAAGCTCACATTCATATTTTTAAAAGCGTTGCTTATAAAATGATAAATCACATAGTACACAAGAACAGTATGGGGAAAACACTTCAACAAACAGAATGAATTTTCAAAAAAACTGTTTTGTTACCTGTATTTTTTAAACATGATAAAGGGTATTCACAAACCATAGCGATCTATTAAAACTCCTATGTGTTTTCTGTATTCATTTTCCTTAAAATTATGGTTTTTTGCTCCCTAATATTTATCTCTAAATCTCTTCTGAATGAACCTTCTGATTTCCCACTATTCTTCTCGATTCTATACAATGAAATACCAAAGGAGATTTGACATGGAAAGATCCTCCTCAGAGGGTGGGGCAGGGGAAGGAGTTTAGGGCAAGGCCAGAACTCTGGCAGAAGACAGCAGGCCAGGGCAAGAGGATTTCTATAAGTAAGCAACTGATTTTCCACTTCCTGTTGAAAAACAAGCACAAGCTGCCTGTGGGGCTTGCTCACTAGATATTCCTGGAGTCTTTCTCAAAGAAATAAGGCTGTGCCCTTAACTTCAAGAAATTAGGCTAGCGGGAAACCAAGATGGTGGCATAGGTAAACACCTAAACTGCTGCCTCGCACAACAATATCAAAACTACAACTAAAAGACAAAATGAACACCATCCAGAACCACAGGAAAGCTGGCTGAGTGAAAATTCTACAAATAGAAGGAAAGAGGAAAGCACATTGAGACTCAGAGGAGCTGCAAAAGGCTGAGGTACGGAGATGCATGGGCACATGGAGAGGATGGGCAGCTGAGTGCATAGGCAGCTGAGTGTGCAGGTGGCTTTCTAAAGCGGGAGGGAGATGGAAGCTACTGACTGCGCTGAACTCCAGTTCTGGGAGAGTTTCTGGGAACCCAGATTCATTCAGGGAGAAATGGACTGTCTGGCAGTGGGCGAAACTCGAGGGTGGCTTTCTCTCAGAGGTGCTTGCAGCGATTACCAAGGGACACTGAAACTCAGGGACCTCATAGGGCAGGGCTGATGGGAAGCCAAGGCTGTCTGCTCCGCCCTGAGACTCCGCCCCATCCAAGCTGAGCACAGAGGCTTTTGCAATTTTGCAAGTCTTGTCTCATAAGGGTGTCTCCAGCACAGAAGTTCTCCAAGCGTAGACACAGCTGATCCTCACAGCCAGTTGGCCTGGAGGTCAATTCCTCCCAGTGATACCAACAACAATCAAGACTTAACTACAACAAGGCTGTACACACAGTCCACAAAGGGGTGCACCAAGAGTGTCCACCTTAGGTAACTGGGGAGGCTGAGCCACTGGGCCCTAGAGGACACCTAGCACACAAAGCTACTCTACCAACTAGGGAAGCAGCAAAAATGTGGAGACAAAGAAACATATCACAAATGAAAGAAATGGAGGAAAGCAAACGACTGGATATAGAGTTCAAAACCACGGTTATAAGGTTTTTCAAGAATTTTCTAGAAAAGGCTGATAAATGTAGCGGGACCCTTAATGATATGAAAAAGGACCAACTAGAAATTAAGCATACACTGACTGAAATAAAAAATATTATACAGAGACCTAACAGCAGACTAGAGGATCGCAAGAATCAAGTCAAAGATTTGAAATACAAAGAAGCAAAAGACACTCAACCGGAAAAGCAAAAAGCAAAAAGAACCCAAAAATTTTAAGATAGTGTAAGGAGCCTCTGAGACAACTTCAAGCGTACCAACATCAGAATTATGGGGGTGCCAGAAGAAGAGAGAGAGCAACATAACTGAAAACCTATTTGAAGAAATAATGACTGAAAACTTCCCCCACCTGGTGAAAGAAATAGACTTACAAGTCCAGGAAGCGCACAGAACCCCCAAAAAAGGAATCCAAAGAGGACCACACCAAGACACATCATAATTAAAATGCCAAGAACAAAAGACAAAGACAGAACATTAAAAGCAGCAAGAGAAAAACAGTTAATTACCTACAAGGGAGCACACATACGATTGTCAGCTGATTTCTCAACAGAAACTATGCAGGCCAGATGGGAGTGGCAAGAAATATTCAAAGTGATGAATAGCAAGAACCTACAACCAAGATTACTCTACCCAGCAAAGCTATCATTCAGAATTGAAGGGCAGATAAAGAGCTTCACAGATAAGAAAAAGCTAAAGGAGTTCATCAATACCAAACCAGGTATTATATGAAATGCTGAAAGGTATTCTTTAAGAAGAGGAAGAAGAAGAAAAAAGTAAAGATAAAAATTATGAACAACAAATACATATCTATCAACAAGTGAATCTAAAAATCAAGTGAATTAAAAATCTGATGAACAGAATAAACTGGTGAATATAATAGAATCAGGGGCATAGAAAGGGAGTGGACTGACAATTCTCAGGGGAAAAGAGGTGTGTGGGGGGGGTGTGGGAAGAGACTGGACAAAAATCGTACACCTATGGATGAGGACAGTGTGGGGGAGGTAAGGGCAGAGGGTGGGAACCGGGTGGAGGGCAACTATGGGCGGGGAAAAGAGGAACAATTGTAATAATCTGAACAATAAAGATTTATTAAATTAAAAAAAAAGAAATTAGGCTAACAAAAAGGAGGTCAATGGATTTGACTAATAAAAAAAGCATTTGCATCTCAACTTATAAAGTTTGAGCGCAAAGTTAATTTGAGATTTTCATTTGGGGAAAATGTAAGAAAACACATGACTGATTACACTGACTAACTTACAAAAGAGGCACAGTTAGAGGTGGGGAGGTGGAAGGGACATAAAAGAAAACTTACCAGAGGAAATGCTGCCTGTCTAGGCTATCTGGAAGCACAGAAGGGGTGTGTGTGCATGTGTGTGTGTGTGTGTGTGTGTGTGTGAGTGTGTGTGTGTGTGTGTGTTCACTCATGAATAGGACACAATAAAAATGGGATCTCATATGTACTCAGTGGAATCGTATAGGGCCCGTGTGTAAACAGCCTCATATCATGGCAGACCTGCTGTTCACCCCAGAAGAGGAAGGGGTGAGACTATTTGCGGTTTCATGGAGTGTTCTCTCTCTGAGTGAGGTCTAACTCAGTCCTGGTAGGTCTCAATTCCTGATGTCATTTGACCAGACACAACCATTTAGTCTCTCAATAGTCTCTAAATTAAAATAGTTTCCTAAGTAGACACGCTGATCTGCTGTTGGGTCTCATGAGAAGGTGGGTTTGCTGTCTTTCCTCTCAGATGCTCTCCTCCCTCTGACCTCTCCTGTGTGTTCTGCTGGAACATCAGTGCCCCGGGATCACAGATTAATGTGCTCTCCTTCACACATATGCCACCCTCCCTGAAAATGGGACCTTCATTACAACATATGCTGAGCCTGCACCCATGTGCTAATCATCACAAGATGCGGTGAGCTATTTCATGTTGGTCCTGGGAGACTTTGCAAAACTATTTTGTTATATTAACTGCATTTAGCATGTAAATCAAATGTTGACTGATTATCACTCCATTCCTCCATTCTTTACAAACTATAGTTTGCCTTCTTCCTTATTAACATTTTTGTTGACGTTAGCAAGACAGATTTATTACAAGTTATTTGTGGTCTCGACAGTTCCGCCAAGTAATTTATGCAGTTGCAACAAACGCAATTGATAATAGTTTGTCTTGAACAATATGGCTTGCTGTTTGATGGAGAATCTTCGCTACCACAAATGAATGTGAATTTCAAAAATTGCTGAATTGGAAGTTTCCTAGCAGTGGTCCAGTGTGGCTGCTCAAAAACTGAGTGAAGTCTCTCTGTTTTTCTCTTTTGTTTTGCTTTGTTTTTTGTTTCAGGGATCTTATTATCTCACAAGACAGATCACTTTCAATTGTTAAAATGCTTTCCTTTGTATTTTAGAAGTAGAAATTCTTTCTTCTTGATAGGTCCTGGCAGTTTCGTTCTCTATTATGAAAAAGTGGTTTATAATCCTAATCCAGCTTTTTACAATAATTCTACTGTTCCAACATTATTTAGTGCTGCCTACTTCATATATAGCTGCTCTTGGCTACCACCCACTGAGCACCAACTATTCAATAGCTGCTTTGCCTACACTGCCTCCAAACTTTAGATAACATCACAAGGAAAGGAAAATACATTAAACTCATCTTACTGATAAGAAAACTGAGGCTCAGAGAACTTAATCAATTGTTCCCAAAATACAGCAACTAATTGGCAGAACCAGAACTTAGAACCCAGGGATGCCTGGTTCCAAAATTCACATTGTTGTTTTTTCTACAACAAAATACTCGCTGCTATTTTCTTGATGTACCGCCCACTACATATTGGGCATGAGCTTGGTGTAGTAGCAATAAAAGGGTGTGTAGAAGATACACTCTGCTTTTGAGAAGTTATCAATCTGGCAGGAAAGACAGTAACATACTGACAGTGTCTATGGAGAAAGACTTATCCAGCTGAGTCTCATTCTCTCTCTAGGTGTAACTGTGCCACAGCACTGCTGGTAACATTTTCTCTACAACACAGAACCTAGATACAGGGAAAACCAAAAGTTACCACTGTGGGTAGCTAAAAAAATGTGCTTAAAAATACCCAAACCTGCTGGGTCTCAATCTAACATCCATCCTTCTTCTACTGCACCTTGTTAACAGTTTTCTCAGATTTTCAAGGTGGAGGAGGCCAGGAAAGGCTCATACCAATGCAGCCAGAATTTTGGACTTAGGTACAGATCAACAGTCCTCCATGATCACAAGGGGGGTGAGGTCATGAATGGACAGGTGTGAGGTTATCTTTTTTTTTTTTAATATTTACTGGTGAGAGAGGTTGTTGATTGAATTGGTGTTCCACTTATTCATGCACTCATTGGTTGATTCTTGTATGTGCCCTGACTGGGGATCAAACCCACAAACTTGGCATATTGGGATGATGCTCTAATCAACTGAGCTACCAGCCAGGTTGATGGGATGTTGTCTTAATGTTCAAACTAGACTGAATAACTGAACTTCCTGGAACCAGTTCAGTGCTTTGTGTATGAAAACTAAGTTGCCCTTACTTGAATAAAAATAGTAATGCTAATTGTGTAGATCATAGGGTGTGCTGTGTGCATGCGCACATAAATCAGTTCTGATTTAGCAAGACTTACAATCTATCAGCTAAGATAGTGGTTGGCAAACACATTAGTCAACAGAGCGACAAACCGTGGCTCGCAAACCACAGTTTGCCGACCACTGGGCTAAGAGAATCGCTGAAGAGAAAGATAACCTAGACTTGATCTAAGCAAATTATTTTGCATGTGGCAGAGATAATGTGGGCCCAGAAACATTGCTCAGGACCTCACCAGTAGTGACAAATTGTAACTTAGGCATGTTTTCCTTCTTCATGGCACCTTGCCTTATAACATAAAGTTTGTAGTTATACTTATTGCAATTTGAAAAGTTTATAACTCTCTATGCCTGGAGTAAGGCATCAACCACAAGTAAAAAGGTTTCTTCTTGGAAAACTCATGAACTGCCCTGGCTGGGTGGCTCAGTTGGTTAAAGTGTAGTCCCGTGCACCAAGGGGTTGCAGATTCGATTCCTGGTCGGGGCACATGTTGAAGGCACATCAATATTCTCTCTCACATTGATGGATCTCTCTCTCTTTTTCTCTCCAACTCATTCTCCCTTCCCCTCTCTCTAAAACCAATAAGCATATCTTTGGGTGAGGATTAAAAACAGATGAAAAACACATAAGAAAAAAAAAGAAAACCTATGAACTGCTTTAGCTCTCTGTACCAGGGCAGCAGGGGCAGCAGAAAGAAAACGGGTATCGGAGTCAGACAGAGCTGGTTTGGCAGCTGTGTCCCAGGACTTTCCCCATATGACTCTGAGTAAGTGACTGGACATCTCTTCATGTTCAGTTTGGTCATATGTAAAATGGAAAGAATAAATTTAGCTCTCCACATGCTTCTAAGGATTTAATTAAATAAAATGCGTGAAGCACCAGCTTAGTCCTGGTACAAATGTTGGTTCCTAAGGCTGGGAAAATGGTGTACACACATAAGCCAGGTTCTGTATATCTTATTCTTCCTTTTCTCCCATTTGCTTTCCCTTTAAAACTCTGAAGCATTTGCTGATAATGCCTGTTCTTGAGGAACTAGAGCAGAAAATTAACCCCATTAATACCTGTTAATCTTCACTACAATCAGTGCCTACGCTTGCTCTCTTTAGCTCCACACTGCAGAAATCAATATGCCCCATATTGAATGGTCAGCTTGTATAAAACTGACAAGGCCAATGAGAGGGTTGGGGAGAAAACGATATGAAACTCCACAGGTATATACTGGGAGTTCGTGGGTGAGATGTCTTCGGTTGATTGTCCTGTGAGTACTTTTAATGCCATGCAGTTTCTTTGACTTTTGCAGGGACGCTATGGCAGAGAATAACATATAATGAAAGGCCATCCTGAATCCTGGCATTAGCTTGTACAGGGTATGAAAGGAAGCTATAAAATCAAGAGAACTTCCCCCATACATTAAATTTCATCATGTGCCTTTTGGAAAAATTCACATCTTTAATCTATTTTTCAGTGTTTTGTCTTCATTGCAGAGTCCCACTACAATCTCAAGATATAACGTACTTGCTTCATTCCTATTCTGCAATGATCAATCTCTTACATGCTTACTCTCCATCTCCTTCTCCCTCATGTATGTTATCTTTGCCCTCTTCCTGCCTCCTCCCTGGAACAAATGTTAATACTTACATGAATGACAATAATGAATAATATTGAGAGGGGAAGAATAATTAATGAAACATTGCCAGATACCTGGTTCAGTATGGCATGGGAACTGGGGAAGGAGAGGGAACTGTAAACATCCCCCCGAAAACAAGTGCGCTTTGGGGGTCTAATGCAATGTGACTTTAGTACATTTCATGAATCAAATAAACACTGTGCCCAGATAGCACGCATGCCCAAAGGCGGGCACCCTGCCTGGCCAGCCCCTGGTGTTAATGAGACACTCGGCAGGACAGCAGGACTTCACCAAGCAGATAAGAAGAAGATGTCAGCATGTGCCTCCCAGGTATTTGAAGCTGGCACTTATTTTTAAATTTCCTTCCTGCCTAGCAGGAGAAGCACTTCCTCATAACATGATAAAATTGCAGCTCAAAGTGGGATAACAAGGCTCCGGCAAGGCCTAGTTCTGAGAGCCATTGTGCCCACCAGCTGTCACACACACACACACACACACACACACACACACACACACACACACACACCACTCCAGGGCACTGGCTGCCATCTTTTTACTCCATATTGAGAAAGAGTTTTCATCTAATAAGGCTCACCCGGAAGGAATTTGTCAAGTGATATACAGAATGTAAAACAAATGTGATTAAGGATAAGGTATTGGGGACTGGAACCAAAATCATGCAAACTCATGTCTGCTTAATAATATTAGAAAGAGAATACTGCCTTGCTCAAAACTCAGATGGAATAGGGAATACTCCCCATTAAAATGTTTTTTTCTTATGGAAAATTATAAAAATATACAAAATGATAGAATGATATCCCCCTGTACCCATCACCCAGCTTCAGCAATGATCTAATTGATTTTTTAATATATATTTTTATTGATTTCAGAGAGGGAGAAAGAGAGATAGAAACATCAATGATGAGAAGGAATCATTGATTGGCTGCCTCCTGCACTCCCCCTGCTGAGGATTGAGCCCTCAATCCTAGCATGTGCCCTTGACCAGAATCGAACCTGGGATGCTTTAGTCCTCAGGCCGACGCTCTATCCACTGAGCCAAACCGGCTAGGGCCCAAATTGATTTTTTACATTGTGTTTGAATAAATATTGAACTAGGCCATTGCACTGCAATAGGTTGTTGATATATTTTTTTTAGGTTTCTTTTTAATCTATTGATTTTCCCCATATGGTGTGAAGCAGCCTTTGAATTCATAGGCCCAGGTTCTTGTAGTAGGAGTGGTAAGTCCTCCTTCAGAACTGCCTGAGGTGTCTGTGGTGAGCTGACTGAGACGAAGCCCTGTCCTAAGATCCCTGTAGTGCCTGGCTGCAGCTCAAGGTGGCGGGGTTGCCCAAGGACAACAGAAGAAAACAGATGCCAGAAAGTGGGTCAAAAAAGACAAAGATCCAGTGAACAAATCATTCAAAGAGATGTGGTCTGAAGGCAAAGATCATGACAAGCTCAATATCCTAGTCTTGCTTGACATAGGGGCCTAGGACCAACTCTGTAAGGAAGTTCCCAGCTATGAGCTTACAACCCCAGCTGTTGTCTCTGAGACTGAAAATCCAGGGTTCACTGGCCAGGGCAGCCCCCCAGGAGCTCCTTAGTAAAGGACTCATTAAACTAATTTCAAGGCACAGAGCTCAAGTGCTTTACACCAGAAACACCAAACATGGGGATGCCCGAACTGTGCATTTTGAAAAATAAAATTTTATTAAATAAAAAAACAAAACACACACACAAATCCTGAGGCAGCTTAAATGCCCAAACATGGAGTAATGGGTAACTATTCAGTGGTGTGTCCATCTGGTTAAATGTGTGTGATGCAGTTGGACAGATGCCTGCTCTGGAAAACCATAGGGAAAGTTAATTATGAGCCCCAGTGTATCATTTGTAAAATAAGAATAGAGATCAGTAAATTAAACTCAAGGATTAAATACATTAAATCATGTACCACTACATTCACAGTGTTCATTACATACCACTAGGGCATGCAGGGGTGTTTCTGATATAATTTTTACCAAGTACAATACTCAGAAATGTTAAATGGACATCTTTTATTTCTCCCTCAAATCACGTTCAGTTGCAGGTGAGCAACGAAGTGGTTGCCCACAGAAGGAAAGAATGGGTACTGCCTCAGACATTATGGCATCACAGATCAACTTAAAGTCTCAAAACAGACTTTTCTAAGACATACAATCAGAAAGCCAGGGTCGGGGGCGGAGGTTTGAAAGAAGGCTCTCTAAATTTCAAAGCTCCCCTTTCCCCATATCACAAGTTTGGTCTTAGGGACGTGTTTTCTGTTGGTTCCATTGATTAAGTGCACAGCAAGTGCAGGATAAACAGCATGATATGGTCATTCTAGCCAAGTAGCAAGAGGAAAGAACCATTCTATCCACACTGGCACAGGAAGGAGAGGAATTAGGGGCAGTAGGTGTGAAGCTCATGTGCTCTGCCATCCCCTCTGAGGCAGATGTTTTAAGGGCTGGGAGTCTTTTCTATAGGATGAAGAGAGAGCTGAACGCACAGGACTGTTTCCTTTTTTCCAGTTGGAAGCATCTCACCTTTCACTCAGGGACTGCATCTAAAGTAATGAGGTGTCACACTGGTTGATGAAGATGGCTGCCTAGATGAGAATAAAACAGCTCCCCAGATCCCTCAAAATCCTGCATGTGCATTCAGGGGCCCCAGTGTCTCAGTGGGCTCAGGAGAGTGGGTGTGGGGGCTCTGAGAAGGTCAGTGAACCAGCACAAGGCAGGCATTGTAATAAAGGAAAAAAACTTGAGACCTCTTTCCCCATTATCATGATCTTACATAAGCCATTGACCTAGCTGCTCCATCCTCTCTTCCAATAAACCCTGTCCAGATGCCATAATTATAAAGTGCAGGGAAGGAAGGAAATCTGAAATACTTAGCATGTAACTGCAGTAGGCTCAGTCACCCAAGGTATTATTTAACCCAACCCTGAGAGAGAGGTTGGGACTTTACTGACTATGGCACAGACATACACTGCTTAGCTGGAAAAGGCTAAGCTATCATTAATTGTCATGTTTAAGTTTTCCAATTGCCTACTAGGTTGATGAAAAGGATCAAGTTTACTCTAGCAATTTAAAAAGCTCTATTTTTTTTGCACATGTGATTCTACCATGTAATTTGATTCCCTAATACACAATGATAAAGCAAAAAAGCAGACTTCAAAATTTTATGCAAAGTATGATTATAACCATGCAAAACAAAGCTTTAGAAACTGGGCGTAAAGATCAAGGGCCATTACTCTAAAATGTAACTTGTAATTGCATTTGGTTTGGGCTGCCTAGGGTTCTAGTCTTCTCTATCTTATGTAATCATAATGATGCCATATAAAAAATGTTTCAAGCCCAGATCATTTACCACATTAAATAAATTACATTTAATAAGCAATGATTGAGCACTAACATTTTACAGGCATTGCACTAAGCACCATGAAAGATACGATGATAGATGAGACATGGCCTCAATGCCCAAGGACTCAGAGCAAGGATAAGTGACAAGGGGAATTCAACATTTATTATGTCTTAGCTATCAGAAATTAAATTTAAAGTTCTTCCCATCTATTCCAACCTACCTCCAGAGAATTTCAATTCAGTTTGATGGTGAAAAAGAAAATAAAACCAGGATGAAAACTTGAGTTTTTCTTTATTTGTCCTTAAAAAAAAAGAAGGCACATACTGTTGATGACCCAGGCCTTCTCTAGTGGACATGGGTTGGAGTGTGTGTAGGGGAGATTTTCAACCATTTATTGGGAGACCTGAAGTTAGCTGAAACACTGTCGCAGGGTTGACATTGTCAAGACATCTATTGAAGAAACCACTGTATAATGAGGTCCCTTTTGTTATTTCAACAATTAACTTCCCTTAGACGCAATACCCAATGGATAGTGAATGGTGAAAATGTATTGTGTGACAAATAGTAAAAAGAATTAAAGTTTAGAGTTGTAAGGGGCATTAGAGTTTATCTAGGTTAGTAGTTTTCAAACTTTAGCATGTATCAAGGTCATTGGGACGGCTTCTTAAAACACATTGCAGCCCCATCTCAGTTTCTGGCTCACTAGTCTGGGATGGAGTCCACTAATTTGCATTTCTAACCACTGTGTTTCTGGCTGGCACATTTGGTCCTGGAATCCCTTTTCTATAACCTTTGGTCTCTGCTCAATACTTCAAAGGGTGACAAACTCACTACACTGCAAGGAAGCCAGTTTCACGGTTGGACAGGCTACTTCTTCAACAATTTCTTGGAGAATCTGTCTCTTTGAAACCTCTGTTCACTACATGTCTATTCCCTCCTGCTCATAACAGCTCTTCAGATGTCTTCTTTTAACCAGGCTGAAAATTCCCATTCTTCAATCATTTGTTCAACATAATTCCTCATGATCCCATTACTGTCCCTTGATGAGACTCACAGTTATAAAAGCCACTCTTAAAACATGGTACTGGGGGAGGAAAAACCAAGATGGCGGCATAGGTAAACACCTAAACTGCTGCCTTGCACAACAATTTCAAAACTACAACTAAAAGACAAAACGGACATCATCCAGAACCACAGGACGGCTGGCTGAGTAGAAATTCTACAACAAGAAGGAAAGAGAAAAGCACACTGAGACTCAGAGGAACTGCACGAGGCAGAGGTACTAAGACGTGCGCACGGAGAGGACTGGCAACTGAGTGCTTGGCTGGCTTTCTCAAGTGGGAGGGAGACAAAAACTCCTGACTGTGCTAAACTCCAGTTCTGGGCAAGACTCTGGAGACCCAGACTCATATGGGGTGAAACTGGACTGTCAGGAAAGAGAAAAGCACACTGAGACTCAGAGGATTTGTAGAGACCCAGACTCATATGGGGTGAAACTGGACTGTCAGGAAAGAGAAAAGCACACTGAGACTCAGAGGATCTGTAGGAGGCAGAGGTACCGAGGCGCAAACACGGAGAGGGCGGGCAACAGAGTACACAGCTGGCTTTCTCAAGCGGGAGGGAGACGGAAGCTCCCGACTGCACTGAACTCCAGTTCCGGGCGAGTTTCTGGGAACCCAGACTCATTCAGGGAGAAACTGGACTATCTGGCAGCGGGCAAAACTCGAGGGCAGCTTTCTCTCAGAGGTGCTTGCAGTGATTACCACGGGACACTGAAACTCAGGGGCCTCTTAGGGCAGGGCTGACAGGAAACCAATGCTGTCTGTTCCGCCCTGAGACTCCGCCCCATTCAAGCTGAGCACAGAGGCTTTTGCAATTTTGCAAGTCTTGTCTCATAAGGGGGTCTCCAGCACAGAAGTTCTCCCAGCGAAGACACAGCTGATCCTCACAGCCAGTTGGCCTGGAGGTCAATTCCTCCCAGTGATACCAACAACAATCAAGACTTAACTACAACAAGACTGTGCACATAGTCCACAAAGGGGTGCACCAAGAGTGTCCACCTCAGGTAACTGGGGAGGCTGAGCCACTGGGCCCTATAGGACACCTAGCACACAAAGCCACTCTATCAACTCAGGGAAGCAGCCAAAATGCAGAGACAAAGAAACATATCACAAATGAAAGAAATGGAGGAAAGCAAACGACTGGATATAGAGTTCAAAACCACGGTTATAAGGTTTTTCAAGAATTTTCTAGAAAAGGCTGATAAATGTAGCGGGACCCTTAATGATATGAAAAAGGACCAACTAGAAATTAAGCATACACTGACTGAAATAAAAAATATTATACAGAGCCCTAACCGGTTTGGCTCAGTGGATAGAGTGTTGGCTTGCGGACTGAAGGGTCCCAGGTTCAATTCCGGTCAAGGGCATATACCTCAATTGCAGGCACATCCCCAGCTGGGAGTGTGCAGGAGGCAGCTGAATCGATGTTTCTCTCTCATCGATGTTTCTAACTCTCTATCCCTCTCCATTCCTCTCTGTAAAAAAATCAATAAAATATATTAAAAAAATATTATACAGAGACCTAACAGCAGACTAGAGGATCGCAAGAATCAAGTCAAAGATTTGAAATACAAAGAAGCAAAAGACATTCAACCGGAAAAGCAAAAAGCAAAAAGAACCCAAAAATTTGAAGATAGTGTAAGGAGCCTCTGAGACAACTTCAAGCGTACCAACATCTGAACTTTTGGGGTGCCAGAAGAAGAGAGAGAGCAACATACTGAAAACCTATTTGAAGAAATAATGACTGAAAACTTCCCCCACCTGGTGAAAGAAATAGACTTACAAGTCCAGGAAGCGCACAGAACCCCCAAAAAAGGAATCCAAAGAGGACCACACCAAGACACATCATAATTAAAATGCCAAGAGCAAAAGACAAAGACAGAATATTAAAAGCAGCAAGGGAAAAACAGTTAGTTACCTACAAGGGAGCACACATACAACTGTCAGCAGATTTCTCAACAGAAACTATGCAGGCCAGATGGTAGTGGCAAGAAATATTCAAAGTGATGAATAGCAAGAACCTACAACCAAGATTACTCTACCCAGCAAAGCTATCATTCAGAATTGAAGGGTAGATAAAGATCTTCACAGATAAGGAAAAGCAAAAGGAGTTCATCACCACCAAACCAGTATTATATGATATGCTGAAAGGTATTCTTTAAGAAGAGGAAGAAGAAAAAAGATAAAGATAAAAACTATGAACAACAAATACATATCTATCAACAAGTGAATCTAAAAATCAAGTGAATAAAAAAAATCTGATGAACAGAATAAACTGGTGAATATAATAGAATCAGGGGCATAGAAAGGGAGTGGACTGACAATTCTCGGGGGGAATGGGGTGTGGGGGGTGTGGGAAGAGACTGGACAAAAATCGTACACCCATGGATGAGGACAGTGGCAGGGGGTAAGGGCAGAGGGTGGGGTGAGAACCTGGTGGAGGGGAGCTATGGGGGGAAAAAGAGGAACAATTGTAATAATCTGAACAATAAAGATTTATTAAATTAACAACACGGTGCTGGGAACACAGCATTCTAGATGGGATCCTCTGGTCTTGTCCCCTGACATTAACTGGCATCATATATCAATTAATGCAGAAGTGGATTCATTACTTCCTTCAAAGCAACATGTCACTTTATTAGTTGACACTGTGTAAAAGACCTACTAAGCAACTGAGCTCTTTTCACATTCTGAACAGATATTGTTCTTCCTTTTCTTATCCATTTGAAATACTGAGCTTAGCACAAGAATTTTGCTTTTATTCCGGCTAAACTTCATTATCTTAATAGCTCACAATTCCAGTTTACCTAGTACAGGGCGGTGATGAAGAGCACGCCAGTCCTGGGTGCAGATTATAGCACCACCCCTGAACAGCCACATGGCCCTGGACACATTATGTGACCAACCTACCACTCAGTTTCCTATGGTGATAAGTATAGCTACTTTGCAGAGGCCTCAGCATAATGTCTGGTATATATTACACGCTCAGTAAATGTTAGCTATTATTCTTTTATTAAAAGCAATCTAAACACTAAGGTTTATGTTGAACAAGATAAGAGCAAAGGCATTTTACATAAGCCTATAAATCCTTTTTGGAAGTTTTTTAAAAAATAAATATGATATTTGCCTCAGTGAGACTAAAAATTATAAATCTATCTGCTCACCCCAAGGAAATGTATAGATCTAGTACAATTTCAATAAAAATTTCAATATACTTTTTTTAGAATTCAACAAAATTTGCATGAAAAATGTAAGCAAAGGTGAAACTATAATAGACAATCTGAAAAGAATAAATGAGAAGGAAATTAATTACCCAGATAAGATGCTAAACTTATAAAAAGGTCTGAGAACTTAAAGCTGGCACAAATACAGAAAGGCACAATGACAGGAAGGAGGGGGACAACTTATATAATAAAAGGCTAATATGCAAATAGACCGAATGGCGAAACAACTGAACAATGAACAACCAGTTGCTATGACGTGCACTGACCAGCAGGGGGCACGCACAGAACATGGCGGGCATTGGCTGAGGTGGGATGGTGAAGCAGGTGAGCGTGGCCGCCAGACCAAGGCAGGGTGCTGGTTGCTGGTTGCTGTCATTGGGGTGAGCCTCTGGTGGTTACTGGAAATTCTTTGTGCTTGGTGCTCGCACCTGTTGCCTGCGCCAGCCCTGCTTGCACCTGCTGCTGGCGCCAACCCCAACCACTCTGTGCCTTAAGTGGGTGCGAGCGGGACCTGTGCTGTCAGTACATAGGACCGGCAGCAGTGGTGGGGTGGGGGGGTGGGGCTGCCAGAAGACAGGGGACTGGGGGCCGTAGTGGGAGGGGCTGAGCAGTGGCATGGAGGATGGGCGGAGACCCACCCCTGTGCCCACCGCAGCTTCGCAGCCCACAGTTTCTTTCAAGGTGCACAAATTCGTGCATGGGCTCCTAGTTATAAATAAACTCAAAACATTTAAAATGTTAAGTCAGTCTTTCCAAATAAAGGGAAAGAAGGCTTACTTATTAAGTTGTATTAAGAAAGCTATAGCAGTTTAGAAAACCAAAGTGTTAGAGCCATGCCTTACACAACACATGAGGCCATAGAAGGAGCTCAATGGGACATATTTCCACAACTGGCCTCCATAAGTAAAATGGGATGTAAATTAAATTTTTTTATATAACAACTGACTGAGAAAAGTACTTTAACTGAAAATGTCAGACAAATTAACATTTATTAGTATGTGAAGTGTTCATTAAAATTCAGAAGGAAAACCACAAGGTCCTAAAAACGAAGTAAATTATGGCATTAAAACACCCAAATTACAGACAAATATCAAGAAAGAAACATGGGAAAAAACCACTTTGATGGAAACTGAAGATATCTTTAATGACCTATTGAAACAGCTAAAATATTTTAAAAATTGTACCCAGGGCTGGCAAAAGTTTAAGGAATCCATTATTTTTGTTTATTTCTAGTGATCATTTAAATTGATATGACCATTTTTGGAAAGAAATTAAGAATAATAAAGGTGTATAAAATAATTACTCTGATCCAATAATTTTAGTCGTTAGAATTTCTCCTAATAACATTATTCAACAGAAAAACAAAAAAACTATATACTCAGAACAGTCATCTATGATTCCAAAGGACTGAAAAAAAGCATAAATGTCCAAGATTAGAGGAATAGATTTAATAAAACCAACTCAGTAAAATATTACAGTACTTAAAATAATATGAAGGACATATAGAAATGTTTAAAACACGATGTTCAAAGAAAATAGGAACATACATTCATTTTTCTTTTTGCATTGGATAGGCACAAAGGATGTACTCTATCTGGTGTGTGTAGCAAAGTAAATGTGTGTGAATGTAAAATGCAAAGTGTCCTAATATTATTAGAGAAGGAGTATGTTAACTTTTAAATCATTATTTAAGCATTATTCTTTAAAAGTGTGTATTGTGTTTCCAGTATACGTTAAAGATAATTTTGAATTCATGTTATGTCATACAACTTAGTCATCTATTTTGACGGAGAATTTGTTGACTGAAAATTTGACAAGTATATAGAAGTCCTTTTCCTAAGCCAGCTATGTGCAACATGGCAGCATAAAGACCTCTATGCCCCATTATCATCCATGCACTCACAGCAAATGTCTATTGAGTTATTACTCTGATTCTAATCTACATGTATAAGAATACCACAAAGGGGTCTAGTGGGGAAGGCAGGCATATAGACATGTAAAGTGATTATTAAATAATAATGTAAGCACAGCACTAGCCTTATGCTAGGTTATTTTAGAAGTGCTAAGGGAGTACATAATCTAACACAAAAAATACTAAAAGAGACTACATCTGAGTTCCACAGGATTAGTAGAGTTAGCTAGGTAATAAGAATAAGTGGCTGAGGAAAAGGTATTACATGCAGAAAGTAAGCATGAAGGTAAGAAATAGCATGGTGAGTTGAGACAACCTGGTTCTACCTCATTAGCTGGGCAATGCAAATAATTTCCTTATCTATAAAATACAAGTTATCCCACCTACGTAAGGGTTAAATGAGATCATATGTGTAAAGGAGGCACTATATAATAACTGACATACGGTTGGCCCATAGCAAATGAAGACTTCTAATACTATTTCAAGGGTGTCAGTGTTTCTGGAACAAAAAGAACAAGGCAGGATCAGATAGGAGGAAGGAGACAATCAGATTATGGGCGGCTTCTTTAGCAGGCTGGACCACATCCCATAAATCACTGAGGTCTCTGAAAGCTTTTAACCAGGAAAGCAAGGTGGTCAGATTAGCCTTTTAAGTGGGTCACTCTGAACACTGGCATGAAGTTGGATATGATGGGACTGAGACTAGCACAGCAGCAAGAAGATCAGCTAACAGGCTGCTCTAATAGTTTGGAGAGGGAGATGGAGGCCTGGAATAGGCATGGAGGTGAGGAGAATGGCTGGAGAAGTGTTCAGCCAGTCTAACAGGAAGGGCTTTGCGATTATCCAGAAGTGGGAAAAGAGGAGAGAAAAGTGAGGTGTCAAGCATAATTAGATTTCTAGTGTGGGTGGCTGAGTGGATGGTAGCGGAAGAACTAAAATGACAAATGAAAAAAAGGAACAGGTTGGAGGGAGGACCATGAGTTATTGGTACTCACATGTGCCAGGCAATATGCTGAGTTCTGAACTTACAAATGTAAGATAGGGCTCCTCGCTATAAGGAGCTCCCAATGAAACACATAGAGTCACCTATCTGGATTTCTAACAAAACCATTTCATATATAATGGCAAGAAAATAATAAGACAATCCCAATGAGGGGATGTTCTGTAAGACAATCCAACTCTTTAAAAGTATTAATGTCATGAAAGACAAAAATATATTTTATAAGGTAAAGGGCACTAAGGAGGCCTGACAACTCAATGCAATGTATGATCATTGATTGAATATTAATACTGCTGGATAACAGTTAAAAGGACATCACTATGATAACTCGGAAATTTTGGGTATGAACCACAAATAAAATAACAATATCATGTCACTGTTAAATGTCTTAGGTACATGCATGCTATGGTTCCAGATAGTCAGACATAGAGGCTGAAATAGTTAAATAGTTGGGATAACATGCCATGATGTCTCCAACTTGTTTATAAATGTTTATGCTAGTTAAAATATTTACATATTTCACATATATAGATATCATACATATATGTAAAGACAGCACATGTGTGAGTGTGGTAAAGTGATCAAATTTGGTTATTTATTTATTTATTTATTTATTTATTTATTTTTATTGATTTCAGAGAGGAAGGGAGAGGGAGAGATAGAAACATTAATGATGAGAGAGAATCATTGGTTAGCTGCCTCCTGCATGCCCCCTACTGGGGGTCAAGACCACAACCTGGTCATGTGCACTTTTCTGGAATTGAACCGGGCCCCTTCAGTCCATAGGCTAATGCTCTATCCACTGAGCCAAACCAGCTAGGGCAAATTTGGTGATTTTAGATGAAGAGTATTTTATGCTCATTTTATTACTTTTTCAACTAGTTACATATCTGAACTTTTAAAAAATAAAATGGGAGAATACAAGAGGCACATATTACGATAGAGGTGAGTTCAACAAGCTGTCATACCAGTCATGAGTGTAGGTGAACTATAAGAAAGAGGAAAGCTCTTAGCTGACCCCTTTCTCCACGGTTTTCTCCATGCTTTCATATTCCTACAGGCAATGCTGTGTGAAAACCATCATTTCAGAAGAGTCCTAGTGCAGCAGTTAGGGGGGTCACATTCTGTTATAACATGGAAGCAGACACATTTGATGCCATTACTCCCGCACAGCGGTGCAGGCGCTGTTTTCTCCAGTGGGAAGACTGAGCCCATGGGAAAGAATACAGTTATATACGCCACTGGGCAAGTTCATAAGACATATGACAAATCCTCAGACTCCTACAGGAAAGGTATTCGCTCTTCAAAGCGCCTCTCTGGCATTCTACATTTTTAAATTTTGAGTAATAATAGACTGTTCCTGTCTCCCATTAATTCTGGAAACAGTCCCAGCAGCTTCCATTTATACCTTTTATAGAACCTGAATTAAATATAAATGGGATACACAGTCTAAGAATATGCAAGAGAGATACAGAGCTTGCACAGCAAAGTGTTGGAATATCTTGTACCGAACAATACAAGTAAGTATGGAATATTTAAAAGCACCATTGCCCTGGGCACTGTAGGCATTGCCTCACATTCCATTGTCCTGTATCTCATTATCCAGCTCAGGTTGTCTCCTGCATGGTGCTCTCTTGTGCTCTCATCACTTTGATATGCTAAGGAGCTTTGAAGCAGCAGTGGGTGAATTGGGCCCAGCCAGTGTTCCAGATTTCAATTTTAATTCATTAAAGGAGCACACAGTTCTTTGCTGTGATTGAGCAACAGAATTATGAATTCCGAAAAAGTCAGCCCAAATACATTCCTATGGTAAGTTGATCTCTGACAAAGTCGGAAAGTGCTACAAGTTTGACGTCTACTTAATAGTGAAACCAACAATAATCCTGGGGAATGGAAATTTAAAGTACTAATACCAGCAATTAGAGGTAATGACTAGTTTATTAGGCCATCATTTGTACATTATTTCCCCTTCAACACAAAGCACAAGGCTCACACCCTATGCATAAGAGGCAGTGACTACTGCGGAGAGTTTGGGGGCTTCCAAGAAGCTGTGCACTGGGACTTCTGGTTCGCAGTATGGAGCAGCCCATTTCCCAGAGACACGCCTGCATCACCTGCCAGAGAGGCCACAGGACAGCCCAGGAGGTCCTTTCCCACTGCAATGGCAGACACCGAATGTTATAGCACGAATCTCATGTGAATGTGTGGCCGAGTTCTCAGTATGGGACTGAGAGATCATGGCTCTTACAGCTAGAAGAAAACCTATGCTATTCATTCCCAAGCTCTCTGAGAGGGAGGGTCTCACAATTACAGATGATGAATTAAAGTACAAGGAGATCGAAGGTAAGGAGGAGAGAAGGGACATCTATTAGTCCTCAAATGCATGAAATTTGGCGTGAAAGGGCTACCTCACAGGAAAACAAAACAAAACAGTTATTTGGAAATTTAATGTGAAACTTATTTGGGTTTGCAAGAGCCGGAGAATTGATATCATAGTTCGCATAGTATATTATGTGCACAAATAAAAATCATATTTAAACATATTCATCCAACAGGTGTTTATAGAGCATTGACTATATGCCCGATACTATGTAGGAAATGGGGATGTAGGGTGACTAATACAGGAATGTTTCCTGTCTTCATGAAACTCCTCGTCCAGAGAGAAATACAGAGCAGTAAGTAGGCAAGAACATGTGACAAGCCTAGGAGGGGAAACATAAGGTATAAAATGCGTCAAGGAAGGCTCCCTAAAACAATGAGGTCAGGAAAGTTCAGCAGACTAAATAATATCTATACTGAGTCCTGGAGAAGAGAGGGAATGCGATGACAGGGAGGGGAGAGAGTGGTCCAGGCAGCAGCAACAACATAAGCAAAGGCTAGAGATAGAATGTGGCAGCCCCGGGAACCTACTGGCCGTGCAGTACAGCCAGTCACAGGTGCAAGAAGAAGCGAAAGAAGGGAACTGGAATGTTAAGGAGAAACGAACGGACCAATGACTGCATGAAAGATACTAATTTTGTGAACATATATTGCCTAAAGAACTTTGAATGGTATACAATTAAATAAATGGTGTTTATCTGTATTTTTATTAATGTGAATAGTATAGAAACTGAATCTTGTAAATCTTTCAAAGAAGTACTAATTCCAACTTCAAATTGCAGCTGGTGTACTTATGAGATAACTGATAATCCATGGCCAAAAAAAAAATCAAACTAACTTAAACCAATTTGTCCTTTTCTGTCCTGATACAGTATTGGCTATACTAATTTTTTTCCACGGTCTTAAAATGTATATGGGCTGAAATATAGTCCATGACTAAAAAACATTTTGGAAACATCAAGTTAAGCAAAGTTAAAGTACTTATTTATTTGTTGTTTATTCATTCAATTTCAGAACTTCTCAGAATTCTATGTTAATGTGTATTATAAACTAAAAGAGAGTAACAGAGTTTTCAACCTTTCTTAAGCTTATTTAACTATGGCGGCATTTGCCACTAAGCATTTTCAGGGACAAGTGTTCTACAAGATTCACTTCGAGAAATGAGCCTTGCCAGTTCCTGATGCAGATTAAAAGGACTGTCCAAGAAGAGAACACCCTTCTTTATGCATTTTACAAGGCAGTGTGATGGAAGACCGGGAATACCTGGATGTGAATACCGGCTCTCTCTTTTGCTAACAGCCTCATTAAGCCTTTTATCACATAGGTTTGGGTGAAAATCACATGGGATCTCCTCTCTGCCGAGGCTTTCCTTCTCCTACTTCTACATGTGGTTAACTCCTTAGTCCTAAAAAGTCAGCTCAATGATTGCCACCATCCCTAATGTCCTCTTTGCTCCCATGTCCTGTTACATCACAGCACATTTCACACTGCACCATAACTCTTTTTTTAAAAAATTCATTTATTTCCACTATTAAGCTTTGAGCTACTTTAAAGCCAAAAACCTGACTTGATCATTATATCTCTGGAGATAAGTATAGTGCCTGATATTTAGTAAGATCTCAATAAATGGCTGTGCCAGTTGGAAAGTCATCCCTCTTAGCTGCTTATACTTGATAATGAATAACTCCAGCTGCTAGTTGATAGTAAAAGGCTTAATGGGTAAAAATATTTGCTGGATCATCACTAAAATCTATTCTAGTAGACACCAAAATGAGATGCTCTCAGTAGGGGAGGGGATGGCAGGCATGCAATGCAATTGCTGCCATACCTCAGTAAAATATACTTTTATATATAATTGAAAGAGCTTTAATCTTTATGGATATATAACATACTTGTTGTCATCCATATGTGGTCTATATTGCACAGATACCCAAGGTATTTTTAGGCAAGGAGGCAGTGCTACCATACATAGGTATAAAAGCAGTGATTTAATTATTTTTCAACATACTGCAGCTGCTTAAGTAAATTTATTTCTATTACTGGGCTTAAACTACATAAATGTCACAAAGTATATAAACTTAAATCTACTCTTATAAATAGACTAGAGGCCCGATGCATGAAGACTCATGCAAGAATGGGCCTTCCTTGCCCTGGCTGCTGGCACCACATTTGCTCTGGAAAGCCGCCTTTCCCCTCTGGCCCCGAGCCGCCTTTCCGCCTTCCCATGCTGCCCAGAGGCATGGAGTGGCTGGGGTGGTGCAGAACGCCTGCGTCCCGCCCCGCTGCTGGCTGCTCAGTGCCTGCGTATGCAAATTAACCCACCATCTTTGTTGGGTTAATTTGCATACTCACTCCTGATTGGCTGGTGGGTGTCACGAAGGTATGGTCAATTAGCATGTTTCTCTTTTATTAGGTAGATTAGCTAAAATTTTCTGATGATGGAAAAAAGTCTATAATAGTAAGACATTAAAATATGTTTATTCCAGCTTAATCTAACCTACTATTAAATAGTTATATTTTTTCTTAGCTATTTAACAATTATACACATACTAGTGGCCCGGTGCACGAAATTCGTGCAAAGGCGGGGGGGTTCCCTCAGCCCAGCCTGCACCCTCTCCAATCGGGGACTCCTGTGGGATCAGGCCTAAACTGGCAGGCGGACATCCCTCTTGCAATCTGGGACCGCTGGCTCCTAACTGCTCACCTGCCTGCCTGCCTGATCACCCCTAACTGCCCTCCCCTGCCAGCCTGATCTCACCTTCAACTGCTCTCCCCTGCAGGCCTGATCTCGCCCCCAACTGCCCTCCCCTGCCAGCCTGGTTGCCCCCAACTGCCCTCGCCTGCCAGCCTGATCTTGCCCCCAACTGCCCTCCCCTGCCAGCCTGATCTCGCCCCCAACTGCCTTCCCCTGCTGGCCTGATCTTGCCCCCAAATGCCCTCCCCTGCCAGCCTAATCTAGCCCCCAACTGCCCTCCCCTGCAGGCCTGGTTGCCCCCAACTACCCTCCCCTGCTGGCCTGATCTCACCCCCAACTGCCCTCCTCTACCAGCCAATTTGGTTCTGATTGGCCGGTTTCTATGCCAGTCAGCGTCAAAAGCTCCACCTCCTAGGCAGCCATTGGCTCCCCACAGTTGACCCAGATTTGGTTCTGATTGGTCAGTTTCTATGCCAGTCAGTGTCAAAAGCTCTGCCTTCTAGGCAGCAATTGGTTCTTCACAGTTGACCCACATTTGGTTCTGATTGGTCAGTTTCTATGCCAGTCAGTTTCTCTGGGCCTATCAACAGGGATGGATCAGAAAGGCAGGGCTGATCAGCAGCCCTGGTGGAGGCCTGGAGAGAAATGGAGGTGCAGCTGCTGGCCCCGCCCGGAGAGAAAGAGAGAGGAAAGTGCTGATCAATAGCTGTCACAGAGGCTGCTGATCAGACCCTGCTTCTCTCTTCAGGCCTCTCTCCAGGCCTGATTCACAGCCCCCTCAACAGTCAGTGTTGGATCACCGTGCTTGCAGCCACAGCAGTCAGTGCTGGGTAGCCATGGCAACCAAGCACTGACTGCAGGACTGACTTCCGGTTGGTTGAGCCTCTGTTCGTGATGGACCCAGGGTTTTTATATATTAGGATAATAGCTATTACATACAATATATTCTATATTAATATAATAATGTGTTATATTATTATGTCTCACATAAATATATCTTAAGCATTGGGAATAAATGAGATCTCACTGCCAGAAAGCCTTTAGGATCAATACTTTGTCTGAACTTCCCAGAAGGATGGACTTGATAGAGTCCAGATATTTCAGCATTACAGAAACAGATGGAAAAAAAGAACACAAGACTAGAAAAGAAGTAAGATATGGAATGGCTTCAGATTCAGATTGGAAACTGATTCACTGTGTCAGACCCCATGGAATGCAGTCCTCCCCAGTATTACCCTGTGCTGCCACAGGATTGGGGACCAACTTCTGCTCTCTTCCTCTTTTACAATCATAGCACTTCATTAAGCAATCAGCATTTTCTATTTCAGAGCCACAAATTCATCAATATTTATCCAGTTCTAGTACTGTATGCCTTTGAGTCTGTCTGCCTGTATGTATGTGTGTGTGTATACATATATACATATATACACACTGTATATATGATAATTTTTGAAGCACAGCTTAATTGAGATATTAATTCACATATAATACAATCCACCCATTAAAATGTGCAATTCAATGGTTTTCAGTGTATTTGTAGAGTTGTGCAACCATCACCACATTTTCATCAATTTCCTAAAAAACCCTGTACTCATTAGCAGTCATTCCCCTTCTACCTCCCCCCCAACCCCCCGGCCCTAGCAACTTAATTGACTTTCTATCTCTGTAGATTTGCCTATGCTGGAAACTTTGTATACCTAATATACTTTTAGTACTACATTTATTCTTTATTCTACATTGCAGAATTCTACCGGCTTCAGAAGGAAACTTTGCTCTGACACAAGGAAATCACAGCACTAGGCAAAAAGATTTCAGTATCAGGCTAGTTTCTGGAATAATCTAAAAGTTACCATATGTAGGTAGGAACAGTTTATACTGCTTTGTTTGTGCATATAGGAATGGAAAAATGTAATAAGATATCCATCACTACAAATTCTTTTGTTTTTATGACTTACATGTGACTGTAAGTACTTAATATCTCTGGAACATTTTTCTAGAATGTATATTTTTTATTCAATTAGTCTTCATTCACATAATATTAATTAAGCCATGTAATAAATGCCAGGCACTATGCTTAATTTTTACAACAATCTTGTGACAGGAAGTAGATCAGTATTATTACTTCCATTTTAAAGATAAGGAAACTGAGACCCAGAGAAGTAAAATGAGTTGTCCCCAATCACACAACTTATACGTGAGAGAAATAAGAATTTAGGTTTTCATATTAATCATGAGCACTTTCCATCATATTACATTTTCTACCCTCAACAACCACAGGCATTCTTAAATAAAGACTCTATGCAAGAGCTAACTCCATAAAAACAATTCATATTTCTCCAAGATCATTTTCCTAAGTTACCGATGATTATAGTTCAGACATTTCTACTCAAAATAGAATTGCTTCACTATACTTGATATTGTGGATTTGAGCACAAAGCTTCGTGTAAAAAAAAATCCCTCTTTTCTGGTTTTCTGCTTTCCCCAATGGCCCCGAAATGCTGAAGGATTTAGATATTTAAGCTCTGAAATGTACCATTCTCCTCCCCATTCACACTTCAATACACAATACTCTCTCCTGGATATTACATTCCTGGTTATTAAATCCCAGTGGGCTTGTTGCAAAATAAAACAGCAACAAAAGCTGAAAAAATAATGTGTGATCACTTTACACCAAGAGTGCTGAACTAGACATTCGGGGGTGGGGGGGTGGGGGTGCGGTGGGAGAGAAATGAGGGGCAGATTGCAGGGTCAGCCCCCATCAGCAGCCGCAGTGGCATAACAACGTCAGAGAAGCGCTTCATCGTCTTACCAATCATTGTGGTCTCGTGCTGTGTTTAGTACTGTGTGTTTCAGAGTAGATTGCCGCTTTCCTAGTTTTAAAGTGCCTTCGGCTTGAAGGCACCGACATTCCCAGGAGGTGCACGCTTTTAACCCGGGGCAGGAATCATCCTCTGCAGTCCACAGCGCTGCCTACACGCAGCGTGGGCTTCCCGAGTCCACTGGCACGAGTCCTCTGCGAGCGGAAACCGGGCAGGACCGCGCTGATGCATCGGCCGGGCTCCTCTTGGCACAGCAACCTAATCAACTCCAAGGGCAGCAGGCACCGCTGGTGCCGAGAAACCCGAATGTTATAGTAACAGGACTCTCTCCAAGACGGCTGGTGAGCAATTCAAGTGGTCCTGTCTGCTGGTAATATCCGGGCCACTACCTCATCCATATAATTAACCCCCAGAGAGCTAGCCGAGGAACTGTTCTGATTACAAAATAATGGGTCCATCAGGCACAATTAGTACCCAAGTGAAACATGGCAGTTTGCATGAAAGCTACTGAAGTAAACAGTTCCAGACCCTGAAAGGGGCTGCCCCCTAATGAACCCTTAGGGGGCTAATCCGTTTGCCTGAACAAAACCTAACTCGTGCCTCTGTCAGTTGGCATGCTGGGGGAGTGGTTTTGGCCTCACATCTTGCTGCTGGCAAGGGGAAGGACTCACCCCTCAAGACTCCCCCCACAGAACACCTGGAAGCACACAGGGTTCAGTGGGCATATGAAACTGACTTGCTAACGTATTGAAGGATCTGGTAAATGCTGTGGAGAATCAGTCCTGGAAAGAGTCTTAGGAAAATCCTAATTCTTGGAAGCACAGCTGCTGGAGAATGAGACGTGTTCTCTCTGACAGCTCTGCAGAGCCCGGTAGAGGCCCTGCGGGCAGGATGTGCACCGTGGCTCTGCTTTGTTTTAGAACGAGACTGCCAGAGCTAAAGCTCTTGGTTTTCCTGGACTTTCAACAAATATAAATAAATAAATACACCAACCACTGCCTCCAGATCAATGTGAATAACCACACTTTCGTTCTGCATGATGAAATTTGTATTTGTTTTTTCATCACTGGATCTCCAGCCCCTGGAGCAGTGCCTGGTACCCAGCAGATGTTTCCCATAATACTTGTTGAGTAAATATATGAATGACCAGCAAAGAGGCTACCGTGAATGAGAGGGTCAGTAGGGGGTGGGCAACAGTCATCTAAAAGCACGTATTTGATAGCTGTATGGTAAAAAGGGCAATAATTTAATTTCATATATTATTATTAGGTCTTTATTACCTTTAACAGTATGTATATTATACATTTGATAACCTAAAATATGTATTTTCAAAGTATACAACTTCTAAAAGACTAAAAGTAGAATTCAAGCCATGGGTCACTAAATATGCAAAACTCCTCTATTAATCCTCAGATGGTAGATCTTCCAGGGGTAGGGATGGGCTTTGTTGGATGCCACATGGTATGATGATAAAGCATGGCATCTTTGAAGCTCTAGACCCTGGTTTTGAATATAAGTTAGCCAAAATTGTGCTCTGTGAACTTTAAAACTTATTTAATCTTCCTAAACCATAGCTTTCTTATCTATAAAATGGGGCTAATAACAAACCTGCCTTTATCTCTATATAAATTGGAGTAAAATAAATCTCAGTAATTGTTAGTGGTGATGATGATGATGATGACAGTGATAGTGATGATAAAGTTTTGATTCTGATGAGGAAGAAGATTATGGCAGCAGCTCATCAACATTCAACTATTGTACAGGAAAGAACTTTGACTCAGTTGTGCATATGCACACACATGTACACATACATGCAGATAAAGATCTTGATATAGATCTGACAACTTATTAAAATAAAATCTAATCAAAGGGGTTCTTTTGTGGTTCCTACTTTGTCCAAAGCAGCACGTTAGAGAGGATGGCACAAAGATGCAATAGTCTGACTCGTTCAAAGCCAGGGAGTCTTCCATGTGGTGGAATGAGCATGCTGCCTTCACTGACCTTCTCTGTAAGCAAATGAAACCTACTGGCTTGGCAGCACAGGGAGAATTTTCTCCATGATTTTGATTGTCCGATCAGTTAGCATATATTATATTTTCAATATGTTTGTGATCAGCAGGAGGGAACAAAGTGTGGGAAACATCAGTGGCTGGCTTATGTCTCATATGGGCAAAGGAATACTGAGATCCTGGGTTTATCTGCATGTTTATCATGATTATTTAAATCTATGTTCTGGGATGGCACCATTGCAGTCACAGTAAGAGGCCATGATCTCATGCTTAGAGGAAGAGCTTCCCAGCTGGGCTTCTGTGGTCCTGAAACTGAATCATGACCTCAGCCCCTTCACGAACGCTAGGAGAATAGGAGTGCTCCCTGAGGCCTGAGCCAGGACCCTTTCCACACTACACTCAAAGTCCTGGACGTAGTCTTTCCCAACTGAACTGCTATTCAATGATAAGATTTAAAGAAAGGAACATTTACTTCACCCCAGAGAAAAAATCTTTTCTTCCTCCAAGGCTGACATAAGATCTTTAAAAAATAGAAGGTGTCTTAAAAAAAACCCATCTGGCTTCTGAATACCAAATTTGCTTTAAATTCCTGAGAATCAGGCTAGGGCTAGGCTGTCAATATAATCTGAGCCCTAATGTGTTATTCATGTTTCTCTGAGGTCATCAATGCCTCTGCTTGCTATTCTTCAGAATAATGGTGCTTAGTGAAGCAATTTCTTTTTAACTTCAGACCATGTACCTAGTAACAGGATATATTCAAAAGCCTATTTTGAAATTCCCCACCTCATCACCATTCTTCCTTCAGAGATTTCAATACAATCTAGACCCTTCTACCCTCTTGTTATTTGCTTAATAACATCTGCATATACGGAAAATGAACCTCTGATCTTACGCCACACTCAAAGTTTCAAAAGACGCAGGATCGCATACCTCTTTTTGATATTTACAAGCACAAAACATTTTCGTAGTAACAGGCCATTTAAGAATCTTTGTGAAAAAATAAGCATCGGTGACATGGGTGCCCTCTGAATCTTAGCTCCAGGGACCCATTGTTAAATTGCACCTAGAAAATAAGGTCCCAACCAGAATATTGCACATTAACCAAAACATAAAGGTAGACTAGAAAATTTTATACAGTCCATGTGTTACCTTTATTGGATTGAATGTGGTAATAGGAAAACTAGGTCTCATTGAAAATAAAAACTATTGTACTTAGAAACAAGAGAGCACAGATCTTTGTGCTTCAGTGGAAAGCGTTCCATACTCAGAGTTACTTAGCACGTGCTGGGAACCTAGTTGTGTCATCAACAAGATGTCTGACCCAGGCAATGCCCTTTGCCTATATGAAACAGTTTCCTCTCTGCAAAACATGGCACAGGATTGGCATATGGATTCGAATATATATACTGTCAATAAATTCCAGGATGCTAGGAATTCCTAGGTCATAAGTAAATCTTGGGTAAGAAAGTTAATTTTGAGAAGCAAAAAAAAAAAAAAAAAGTGGCACAAATCTTAGTCTTTAATAGCATGCCACTTCTGATAATATCTCATATTTTATTGGCAATTAATAATTTACAAGTCATTTATCAATGCATAAAATTCTTTAATCCACACAATGCTAGAAGGCACTTATGTTGGGTACGCTGCTCTTTAGTTTATAGATAAGGCAATTTAACAGAGTTAAAGTGACTGCCCACAGGCACCCACTAAGACATCAGTCTCTTAACAGACAGTTTAATCTTTCCATGATGTCCTGAACTTCCAAGTTAAGCTCATCTCAGGAAATAGACTCAGCAAAGTTACAGCACAGCACTGTTAAACCTTAATTAATTCTCAAGAATGGTGGAGGCTTCTGTTCCCTCTAGAGTGCCTTCTTTTACCTTTTGATTGAATCCCTAAATTGCTTGGACTTCATGGAATTCTCATTCATTCATTCATTCATTCATTCTTAGTTCTGGCTGCCATAATAAAATACTCTCAACAGGGTGGCTTAAACAACATGATTTTAAAAAAAATATATTTTTATTGATTTCAGAGAGGAAGGGAGAGGGACAGGGAGATAGAAACATCAATGATGAGAAAGAAAAATTGATTGGCTGCCTCCTGCACATCCCACACTGGGGATCGAGCCTGCAACCCAGGCATGTGCCCCGATTGGGAATCGAACCATGACCTCTTGGTTCATATGTTGATACTCAACCACAGAGCCATGCTGGCTAGGCTAAACAACAGAAATTTATCACAGTCTGGCTGCTGAAAAGTCTAAGATCAAGGTGCAGCAGGTAGATGTGATTCTGAGCCATTCTCTCTTGGTTTATAGGTGTCCAGCATCAAGCTGTGTGCTCACATGACTTCTTTGTGCCCCACACAAGAGGTTGGAGGGGGGATCTCTTTCTCCCATATTTCACCTTATAAGGGCATAACTCCTTCTGGAAGGCACCACACTCATGACCTTATCTAATCCATTATCTCCCAAAGGCCTCCTCTCCTAATACCATCACACTGGAGTTATGGGGGGATATAAACATTCAGCCTGTAACTCATGCATTCATTCATTCAGCAGTAATCATTACAGGCTTAGTTGTGATAACTTCTAATCAATTCAGTAGTGAACAGGAAGGTGTTTTTTTCCCATATACATCACACTTACTTAATCTTCAAAAGCAATTCTGTAATTACGCAAAGCAAAAATCTTATTATTTTACATATTAGGAAGTTGGCTCTCAGAGAGGAAAAGTCAACTTCTGAGCTTGGTTTTTAATCCAGAACACCTGAGTGCAAATCCAATTCTCCAGTAAAGTATAACAAGGTGGAGGAACACAGGCATTCATTCATTCATTCACTCATTCATGCAGAATATTTATAGAGGACCCACTTTTACCCTCTGTAGTGACTAGGGCTACACTGTGAATGAAACACACCGAATCATGCTGCCCTTTTAAAGCTTATATCCCAGACCTTTTACCCCTCAGAAGCATGTAAGTCAGAAGAACATGAGGAAAAAACAAACCCTGCAACACTGGGAAGCAGAAGATAAAAAAAATCTAAGTAGCAAAAGCAGGAAAATGCTACAGATTTTCAAAGGACACAGAGACTGTTTTTGATTAAAAAAACACACACCTCAGAACGGAAGCCCTTGAGGTGAAGTTTGGAGGGTAGGTGGGATGAAGATGTAAGCAAGAAAGAAAAAGAGGGAAAAGGGGGTTCACTACAGTCCCCTGAGGAAAAGGGTTTTGTCTCTTTATTAAGTTCCTAGAATGGTTACTGGCATATCATAAGTGCTCAATATTTATTACACTGACAAAGGGTAACTCCAAATATAAAAATACTGTGAATGGCATTCTGACGGAGGAAGATGAAGCTCAAGGTGGGTCTAAGGGAGCTGTCATCAGAAGAGCAGATTGGTTAATGCCTTCAACCTAAAGACCACACAGAGAACACTTATTTAATTCCTATAAGAATACTATATGGTGGTAATTTGTATCTCTATATGATAGATAAGGGAATGAAGGTATGAAGATTGTTGTGTACCCTGACCAATTTCACCTATCGATAAATGAGTGATAACCTCTGGATATATTTTATATATCCAGGTCCATCTGATTCTAATGCCCGAGGTATTTCTGCACTTCATTCTCTTTACTTTGGAAATACATACAAATGCAGATGTAAATGTACATGTAGATATAAAATCATATTTAGGAACTGCATTTGTTATCCCAGAATGAAAACAAGAGGAGAATCTAACATAGATAAAATACATGAGTTTGAACCCTTCAGCTCTCAATGTATTCGTATCTATGATATGCTACAAAGTCCTCAGAAGGTACATACAGTGGTCTGGGAGGAGCACTGATTTTGTCTGAACTAGCAATACTAATCCTATCATCATCCTCCTCTTACATGTAATCCCCTCTTCTGTCACCCAGCACAAAGCATGAGTTATTCCAAATGAATAATAAAGAATGATGAATTCTTCAAATTTCCTCTTTGTGGGATTTCTGGGCAGAGGACCTATAACATTTGTACTTATTGACGTTTGTGGTTGATGTCCTGCATGCACTGCGGATGAAGTCTGAAAGCTCTGCTTCCCTATTCTGCATTCTGAGACCGATCTTCTCACAGAAAACCCAGCTGTAGGCACACCTTTCAACCTTCCTCTTCAGGGGTGTTCCCAATAGTTAGCTAAGCAGGAGAATATTAAGTAGAGTTTGCACGCGTTTGCCTCAGAACATTCCCCAGTTTCAGAAAGCAAAGGCCTTCAGAATCCCAACCACAGAGCTTACTTTGGGAAGTGACTGCTCGGTAAGGAAATGAATCTTGACAACACAAAGTAATGCTTCACCTCGACTGTACCTCTCAGGCCAAAAGGTTTAGTGCAATTTCTTAGGTGTGAAGAATCCCATGTGCCTTCCCAGTAGAACTTCAAAATATTCTACTTCCTGACTTGAGCTTTTAAAACAATAACCACTTGGTAAAAGCAGCAGAAACTCTCCCTCCAGATTTTTATTATTTTTTATTTTTTTAATGCTAGGAAGTGAGGCAGGAACACAGCAAATATCTTTTGTTCTTTTCATCTGTAACTTCACCTGGAACAAATGCCCTGGAGTCGTGCTCAGACATTATTGCCGAGGGGCCTGGAGCTATTCTGTTTCTCAATATATCTGAGGCTGGGCCACTTAAAGACCAGAGAGAGCAGGGGTTGAGACCCTACTAGCACTCAGTGTGTTCTCTGATAGCAAGACATGTTCCCAGGGCTTTCCCCTCTGGCCCTTGACTGAATTTGGTTCAGAACTGTCTCCTGCTGTCTAGTGATCATGGGCTAGTTTGGTATTTACTCAATCTCCCTGGTCTTTGGTTTGACTTCTTCACATTTTCATCCTTATTCATGACATCCTCACCACACACCCTGGTCCTGAGCTAAGCTGACCTGGATCTCAGCTGACCCCATGTCCAGTGTTCCTCTTGATTACCCACTGGGCTTCTCAAAGGTTTTACCAGCATTTGATGGAGAAGGAGGCACTGAAGTCCAACTATTCTCCTTAGTTTAAGTCAAGAGCCACCCCCTTAGCTGGGCCACTTAATTTCTCCAAGTCTCAGTTTCCCTGTTGTCAAGTGGCAATGAAAATTACTGGCCTGCCCCCGTTTTGCGATGGGAATGCCATAGGCCCATACATATGAAAGAGCTTCATACACCATCAAGGACCCTTTATAGAGTGAAAACTCTTTTAGGTTAGCTCTCTGCTTCCCTCTCCTGGCTCCCAGTTTCCATAACTAAGCTTTAACAGTGGGAATTAACCCTTTAAGTCTGATAGCATCTATGACTAGACCAGTGATAAGAGAAACTGTTTTTAAAAATATACTTTTGTTTACATATAGGAAATATAAGCCACATAAACTGGTTAAAGGTTATTTAAGTCTACTCACATTTGAAGCCCAGTTCTTCTGAATTATTTTTCAATTTAGATTTCTCTATCTCTGTGTTTTTCCGGTCAATCTGAGCCATGGAGAACATTTTTTTTGATGGAGACTTTTTTTTTTCCTGCAAGAATCTATTTTTTTTAATTTAATTTATTGGGGTGACCTTGGTTAATAAAATTCTATAGGTTTCAGGGGTACAATATATAATACAATATGTTATATTGTGTGCTCACCATCCCAAGTCAAGTCTCCTTGATACAGATTTTCTTCAAAGGGTACTCTACCATTGCTTTCAAGATTCTCTTCTGAAATGCAGGTCCCCATTCCACTAATTTTGAAGCTGTTTTTTTACAGTCATATCAGAATATGTCAATGGGAGCTTTTCAGGACAAGCAGTATTCATTCTTTCCTTAAATGATTACTTGAGTGAAGCACCAAGGGGATTCTATTGTGTATCATGCCTCCAGGAATAATAACTATGTTTATTCATAATCAGGCAATGGCGGCTGCATCACAACTGCTGGCTGGCTCACAACAGTGGAAAAAGGTGTCATCAATTACAAGATCCACCTTGTTTGCAGAGAAGACAAAATGTGAAAACTGTATCATAGAATTTATAAATATTTCATCTGTTTGATATTTTGTTATCCATGATTTTGTTACGGTGGTGCAAAACCATCCAATTTGTTTTATAATGAGTTTCAGGATATGACGAGATTTTAGCATGCCCAGCACTCACCCATATAATGCCAGAGACCTTTACTCCACTGCCCTTTGTCTGAACTTCGGCCATGTGCAGATACTTCACTTACACACTGCAGGTACAGTGATGGCATGTGGTTTCTGCCTTCCAGAACACCACAGCTTGTCGTGTGTACTCCTGTCTAATGGTGAGGGCATTCAAGTTAAGATACCAGACTGGTACAGAAAACTTAATGCAGGAAGTTTCTTAGAAGTCTGTTGATCCAAGCATCTCAACTGGCAGATAAAGATAAGGCCTGGAGAGATTAGTGCCTTACTCAAGGCCACACACATGTACTAATTAATGATTGTTCTATCTAGTCTATGTTAATTTTTTTCTGGAATATTCTAGAAAACTATTTTAGTGGAAAAAAAAGATGGACTCTGTTGACTTTAATAAACTCGAGTTAAAAGAATGCATTTGTAATGAATTATTTTCATTTTGATACGTTTATGTTATATTAGGATTATAAGGAGAAATAAGCCATTTAACTTTTTTATCATTTTAAATTATCAAATGTTACTTTCTAAATTACAAAGTACTTTATACTTCTGAAATTATATTTATATCATCTATAAAATATATGAGAAGGGCTGAAAGAACACCCCTATAAGAAATAGGGTTTTTCATATGTCACCAGAACCGCTGTGGGGCCATTCCCTCCCTCCCCTCAAAGGGGATCAGCATTCAGAAATTTGTATCATTTTTACTTGGCATTTCTTCATAGCTATAATACATATGTATGTAGCCTAAATATTGTTCAGTTTTGCATATTTTTCAATTTTATGTAAGGAGTACCAAAGCATATGTATTATTCCTGTGACTTATTTCCTTCTGGTCAACATTATGATTATGAGATTCATGATGATAAGAATAGATGTTTTATTTATTTCACTGCTGTTTAGTAATCACTGAGCCAGAATTTATCTATTTATCCCCTCGGTGATGGACATATCTGTTATTTCCAATTTTTACAATCAATGCTGTTCATTTATTCTGTTGTACATCTGTGGGACTCTTTCCTGGGTCATTAAGTAAGCAGGTCAGTAGCCCTCTTTGATAACCCACACACACACCAGAAACCTATGGAAGTTCCCCTTCCTCCACTGCCTTGCCAGAACTTATTATCCTACCTTTTAAACATTTCCAACCCATGGTGCAGATAGCAGCATCTCTTTGTGGTGTTAATTTGCATTTCCTTGATTAACAATGAGACAATATCTTTTCATGAATTTCTTTGGAATATTGAGTTTTCTCTTCTGTGAAATGCCTGTTTATTCTTTTGCCTTTATGTTTTCCTCTTTAACTAGTTTGTCTTTTTCTTATTGATTTGAAGAATTTCTTTATATATCATGGATACTAGCTCCTTTCTGGCTATATATTTTACAAATATCTTCAATCATCAGCTGCTCTTCTCATATTCTAAATATCTTTGATGAATAGTTTATCATTTTAAGATAAACAAATTTGTTAATTTTTCTTTGTGATTTCTGCTTTTTTGTGTTATATGTTAGTTTGAGAAAAATATTCAGGCACTTTTTTCCCCCATACAGATTAACAACTGTTCTTGTAATATTCCCTGAATGACTCATCTTTTACATAGTGATCTACAATATTTTATCAGTCATATTACTCTATGGTTTGTTTGTATATTACCTCACCAGTATGTTATATCTTAGTTACTATTATTTTTGATCAATTTTTGATATCTGGCACTACCACTAACATTTTCTTCTTCATAAATTGGCTTTCTCTGATCCTTTGCTTTTCTGTATACATTCTATAATTACATTAGGTTTTAATTAGAAATGCATTTGATTGAATTTTTTCTTATTTTATTTTTTCCCTCTACTAGTTTAATATTTATGTACAATAATTCCGTTAGTTGATACCATTAAAGTGTGAACATGCATACTTACTAAGTCTAAAGTTAATCAGTGATTACCTTTAACCTCCTCTTAAACTGTAAATCATGGGCATAACATATGGGTAAGGCTTGGCAGTAAAACACATTGAAAATGGCAATAGATAAATAGGCAAATAATAGAATATTTGAAAGCTTTAAGGTGGGATTTCAAAGCCTCTATTATTTAATTTCTCTAACCTAAGTTTTATTATTTAACTCTTTAAATTCTATGTTTCCCTTCACAATGGGGAATATCCCAGTTAAAGAAATTTCTCTCTCTCTCTCTCTCTCTCTCTCTCTCACGCACACACACACACACACACACACACACACACGCACACACACGCACACACACACACCCTTCCTCCCTCCCTCCCCAGATCTATCTATCTCTCTGGATTTTTCTGACTCACAGTTTCCTTTGTCTACATTGTCCTGCCATTTCATCATCCTTCAGTCAGGAAAATAAAAATTCTAATGCTATTTTAGCAAGTGTGCAGCCTTCTAAGGCCTGAATTAGTGGTATGGATTTTCCCTCTGGCATCATCTTAATGACTTCTACTTGCCATTTACTGTCCCTTCTTCCAGGTACACTTGGGTGCTCCAATTGCCCCAGGTGTTTACTTGTCTTAGACCTGATCCGTGATGTTGTCTGCTTCCTTGTCTGCTTCCCCACTAAACTGAAAGCAGCTCCCAGGACTCACCGCCCATGTTCAATTACACTCTGAGACCAAGGACACCCCGTAGGCAGGAAGTCTGAGCACAGGATAGCACTTTGAGGCTCAGTAATCTCTGGCCTTGGCCTCAACCTCTGACTCTGCAGACCAAGTCTCATTGCTCCAAGGGGTGAATCAACCTTCTCACTTAGTTGAGCTGCTGGGTGGTGGTGAGAAACTACTTTCATGAGATGTTTTTGTCCTAATTATGAAAAGACAGTGGTCAGATTACAAGAAAAGGTGTCACTTCCTCCTCACAATGGGTTGACTATTACAGACTGCTTGTTATTGAACTGGGATGGATGCTACTCCATTCTCAAATGCCCTGTATCAAAGAAACAAAGGCAGGAATCACATTGCCCAGAATCCCCTTCTCTTTATAGTTCCAGGTTAGAGTTGGCCTCTATAAAGATCAAATAAAATACCACATGTGAAATGCCAGGCACAATGCCTGGCACACAGTAAGTATTTAATCAATTGCAAGTGTTTTTCTCCTTTTCAACTTTGGATACTGATGTCACATTAAGCTCATACAAACCAAATCTAATGAATATAAAACCTTGAGAGGCCATCAGGTATATTCATTAATCAACAGTGATCACTTTTTCTTGAGAAGTGTTAACTGTAACAATGGCAAAATCTGGAATTGACCTAGTATGAATCAAAATGAAGAAGGACTAGTTAAGATGACATGTGTATTGAGAAATTCATGTAATAAGAGTAATTGTACATGTATGCCACATCAAGATTAGGATCAATTTTTTAATTAACTAATAATAATTATGCTGTCATTTTACTGTATTGTGCATATCTTCCTAGACCTTCTTGGACCTTAGAGTGCAATCTGATGAAACATCAATTAAGAGAGAATTGGTGCATTCTGAAAAGCAAGAATAGGGAGGAAAATGGCTATACACACAGCCCTCACACACTGTCTTACAGAACTTATAATTGTCTGATTTTTCTAAAAGAGAAATTCTAAAGAAATAACTACACAGATGTCAATCACACATGCTGAAGTGAAGGCAGGAAAACAGATAACAGGAATTTAGTATGTGCTTAGTACTTATTAATATTATCATATTTAATTGCTCAAAGTAACCAAGATATTTTGTTAAAAAACTTGGGAAACAAGTGTTTGTCTTCTCATATAATACATGAGGAACTGGGGTCATTTTGCACAATGTTACACAGTAGTAGGTGAAAAAGCCAGAATCCAAGCCCTCTGATGGTCAATTATACTATGATATTTTACCTAAAAAAAGAAAAAAAAAACCCTGAGTGAACCAAAATCAAATTCTTTTGATTACTTATGTAATACCAAAGACATTGCCTTGCACATAGTAGATGCCAGCACTACTGGGCATTGCTGAGGTCCATAGAGCAGAGTCCGCATAAATAATTCCCTTTGCAATGGAGAAAGTCAGATGTTAGGATGGATTTCAAATAGCTGAAGGACGCTGGGTGATGAAAGGTACTAGAGGATCTTTTGCAGTAGCCTGCACACTGGCCTTTGGTGGAAGGTTATAGCTATCACTGACTGTTGTATCAGACACTCTGTGAGCATTTTATACACAGTATCTAATTTCAACATCAAAATCGCCCTTGAGCTATGAAGTATTATTCATCTCATTTACAGATGAGGACTCAGTGACTTAGAGAGGTCAAATAACTTGCCCAAGGGCAGACAGGGCCTCCTATCCCTGCAGTTCATACTTATGAACATTACACTGTATTTTATAATTGGGTAGTATACAATATTCTGTGATATAAAATGCTTATCAAACATAAATTTTATTGCACTGAGATATAAAAGGCAGGCCCTGGAAAGTCTTGTTTCATCTGCAACCCCCAGACCAGGGAAAAATAGAAGAAGAGTACTTTCTAACTCGCCCAATCCAGATGTCTTAAAAAACTCTGGGACACACAAGGTACATGAGCTATGGTATTAACATATTAACTGTAAATGGGTCTTTCCTACATCTTAGTGTCTTTTCTGAGCTGGCATAGTCTGGCTTTATCACATTTAGATTGTTTAATATCGATGAAATACGTTTCTGCTGTATCAAAAAACAACAACAACAAAAATACCACTGGGCCAGAAACTGAGAAGCAAGATGGGCCAAGTTGATGGATCCCTGCATTACTGGAACCAATTCTGGTCAGTCTCCAACCTCACTGGTAAAGCTGAGGCGGATCATCCTGTGCCATGGAGAACATTCCAGCTCCCGGAAAATGCGACATGGAGAGAAGAATGGACACTTGCTATCTTCTGTGAGTAATCAAGATCTCAGGACCCATCTGGGATAGATAAAGGCCCCAAGACAGAAACAGAAATCCTCAACAATAGCATGTGGCCAACAGGCAAAGAGAGACAACATGAGGGGCACCTGGGAGGTATACCATTGGGCAGGCGGATACTTGAAAAATATAATGAGCAGCTCTCTGTGTGCTGAGATGAAGAAATCTCTAAGATAAAATGTTAAGTGAAACAAGTGAAGAACTCTGTGTATGTGAAGTATGTTCATATTTATATTAAGTGATGTAAATAGCTTTATACAAATACTTTCATGGGCTTATATATACACTAGAGGCTCAGTGCATGACTTTTGTGCACTGGGGTGGGGAGTTTGTGGGGGTGGGGAGAGTCTCTCAGCCTGGCCTGTGCCCTCTCGCAGTCTGGAACCCCTCGGGGGATGTCTGCAGGGAGTGGGCCTAAGCCGGCAGTTGCACATCCCCTGAGGGGTCCTTAGCACTGCCGAGGAGACGGGAGAGGCTCCCACCACCGCCCCTGTGCTCACCAGCCATGAGCCCAGCTTCTGGCTGAGCAGCACTCCCCCTGTGGGAGTGCACTGACCACCAGGGGGCAGCTCCTGCATTGAGCATCTGCCCCCTGGTGGTCAGTGCATGACATAGCGACTGGTAGTTCCACAGTTCAGTCAATTTGCATATTAGCCTTTTATTATATAAGCTAGGACAACCCTTAAGGAGCATACCCCCTTGGCATCTGGACAAGGAGCTGGTGGATTACAGTGTGAGGGGAAACTTTGCACAGAAAACCCTTTTATGTTATACTACAAGTACATTAGCTTAACACAAAACAAATACTTTTAATAATAAAAGAAAACATCTGTGTGTACATGTGCCCAGATACGCCTGAGCAGGAAACAAACAAAAATTAAACCCGACTCCTGAGAAATGCTGTACTATTTATTTTCAGACGGAAAGATAATGCTGGTTCAGATTCAAACCAGAGAATAAAACTCAAAAACTAGAAAGAAACCTGCATTTCACTGTTCTCCACTCAAAACCATGAGACCTGAGATGCAATAGGCAGCAATATAAGTAACTTTAAAATACACTTTTCCTTTCCAAA